>NC_069502.1:492295903-492933403 GCF_027579735.1 Bombina bombina
TAACTGTTAGTGTATTTCTGTGTATAAGCAGTACAAACTTGTATAATATCATTTTAACTATAAACACTGAAGTCTACTGCTTGCTTCAGCAGAATAGAGTTACGTTTGTGATGCGAGACAAATAGGAAAAACTGTCTGAAAGATATTATGTAGTCATAATAAATTGAACTGAGTAGCTTGCCCTTCATGTATGAGTGTGCTAATGATCCTAGGCAGGGATGGATTTATTTTATCTTAATCCATATGCCTTTCCGTTCCTTTGATGTGGTATGAGTTCAGTAAAGCATTCTACACTCATTGTGGAAATCGTGCAATGGCTCTTGCTTTATAGCACATTAATCTTAACAGAGAAGATAGCCTGACTGACTGGAAGGTATCCATGATATTAAGCAGTTCATGAGACTGTGAAGTGCTGAGAGTGATCATGCAGAGTAACAGGCCACAGGAATGCAAACCATCCGCACAGCCAAAAGTGGAGTGAGCAGGTGGCCCACCCTATTTATCTGATGTCAACACGCCGCTCAGATCAAGACCTTTTAACATCTCTGTAGGCCTACTAGTGCTTTTAATTAAAACTAATGCAGTCATTGAATGTCCTTAAATATGAGAAAACCACACTACTAAATGCACACATCTCTTCTGCACACTGAGGATTGCCATAGCTGTATAAATAAATATCATGGTTTAAATTAAATTGCAAGGTTGTGTATGTTTGAAATGGTTTCCATACGCTATTCAACATTCTATGCTGCAAAACTCTTTGAAATCTTTATGACTGACCATATTTCTTTGAATAAAAATCTTGTTGGCATAAAGCGTTTATACTGAATTTTGACATACATATATATTAAACTTCTTCTGTTTAAAATAGTCTTTTATTCAGCAATCAAAGATGCATTTGTTAATTTAATGTGTTTAAAGAGCAAAATATTACTTTCTTTATACAAAAATGTCTAGAACATTATAACATGACATTATAATAATTTGTTTTAAATTTATTAACTTAAGACTTGAATCATTACAAAAAAAAAAAGAAATGAAAAATAAAGTTTGGCACATTCTGAGATGATTTATATTATGGTTAGAAAGTGCTTGGAAGAAAAAGCTACTAGATACAAAAGTGATCTGCAAAAATATAAAACATAATAAAATTAATTTATAAGAGAGATGAGAGATTTGTGACATAATCATAGCATTCAAATGATTTTATAAAGCTTAGAAAGCAAACATTTTTCTTGATATAGGGAAATACAGCATCTCTGAAGGATAGCTAAATACTTTGAAGGGAAGATAATTACTTCTGAATTGAAATAGAGGCATACAAACTGGTCAGTCATCACACTTAAAAATTAAGGGGATATTTTCGTAGGTTTTAGGGTAAGGGTCCCTTTTAGTCTGGAGGTTCTTTGCAGTGGGGGTTCTTAGTGGGATGGTATTTACAATGGTTGAGCCCTTGGCGGAGGGCTTAGAAAATAGGAGGTCTTAGCAGTGAGGATGTTTATTGTATTAAGTTTAAGGGTAAATAGCAGGTAGATCCCAGTTGCTATGAGATCAATTGCAGTGGGGTTAGGGTTATTAGTGGGTTAATAGTTTTAGGGGTCTAGTGGTGAGGGAGCTTGTTGTATTCTGGGGTTATGGCCATTAGGAGGTTACAGTTAGGTTCCTAGCACTTGGAGGTTAATTGCAGTGGTGGTCATAGTGATTATGCGATCAATAGGAGTGGTTTAATGTGGCATAATGAAGTTTATAGGTTAAATATGATGTGGATTAATTTTGCTTATTGGTATTTACCATTAATGTTATGGCACTTTAGAGGTTACATGTGATGGGGCATATGGACGTTTAAGTGTTAATAGTGGAATGGGGCATCACAGAATTTAGGCAAACAATGCTTCTTTCTTCAATATTTTTTGTGCCAGTGTGAGACATTATGCTAGAAAAGAACAAGCATAAACAGTATTTCTATATGGGCATTATGGCTAGTATGGGTATGTTTATTATATTTATTAAACATTTAGAGATATATAACAAGTGAGGCGCAAATGGTTTTGCGCAAGCAATACCTTGTTTTTGCAAATCTTTTTCATTGCGCTGATATTACAAGTTGAGTGAAATCGCAATTGCACTAGCTCAATCGCCATTTACGTTTCAATCCTTACTGCAATCTCAGAGCTGTGGGTAACTGTTTTCAAAAACAAAAAAGATGCAAACAATACTTCAAAAAGACATTACAAAGTACAGTTACACTTATATTAACATAGTCTAATACAAATTATTTTTAAAAAAATTGCACAAAAAAGTTATAAGGGCTCAAAGATATGAGGTCTCGGATGTTAGAAAAAAAAAGTAATATAAAATACAAAAGTGGGGGACGGCTTGAAAGAAACAAATGTGATGTTGCGGGCTTTCTCAAAATTATCCAAAATTGGCTCATTGCTTCACAAAAGCACAACATTCAAAGACATTTTTTGAGTCTGAATTTGGAGAGAAACCTTCCAGCTGCTGTTAACACAAGATGGAACTCAACACTGAGACAGGTACGGGCAGTAATTGAATTTGATCATCAAAAGGTCTGTTCTGGGTAAGTCTAGACATAAGAAACTGTTGTTCACATCAAGGGAGTGGCATCAATTGAAGGAGATGGTGGACATCCTGAAGCCATTTGCAGAGGCAACAGATTTGATCCAGGGTGAGAAAATGTTGACAATCAGCTCTGTTGTTCCATCTTTTCTTGCTCTAAATCACCACTTGGAGGAGCTGAAATCTCAGGTCTGTTTCTTATCTAGCCTGGTCAGAAGTCTGCAGTCATCCCTGACCAAAATATTCCTTGGAATCTTTGACAATGTGAAAATGGCAAGCACAAGCAAAAAAGATGGAACCACTGCACCTTTTTCAGACCCAATCTACCTTAAGCCCTTAACGACCGACGACGTATGCCATACGTCCTCAAAAAAAAAGCACTTAACGACCGAGGACGTATGGCATACGTCGTCGGTTAAACAGAGCACTGGAAGCGATCGAAATCGCTTCCAGCTGCTCTAACAGTATTGCAGGCTTGCTTTGAGGTCTAGGCATCCTGCAATACTGTTCCTGAGTGCCGGGACCGGATTGATCACTCCCCCACGAGTGATCACTTCCGGTTTCGCTCCACGTGGAGCCCGGCAGTGTTTCAGAGCATCGGAAGCGATCGGACACGCTTCTGATGCTCTGCTTGTGTGCTAAGTGCCTCGGTGGGTCGAGGCACTTAGTTATAAAATAAAAGTAAAAAATTTAAAAAAAAAAAACGTATAAAATAAAAAAAAATCCCTAAATAGCCCCCCTCCCCCTTCACTAGGCATCCAAGATGGCGATGCCCAGTGCATCATGGGGCCTCTGGGGGTGTCCCTAGCCTGCCTCATCATAGGGGCAAGCTAGGGTCACCCAATCTGAGCCTCCCACCCAAAAAAAATAATAATAATAAAATACCCCATTTGTCTGATCATGTCAATATTTGTAAATATTGACACTGATCAGTGTGGATCTCCCTCCCTCTCCTCACTTGCGATTTTGTTGGAGAGAGAGAGAGACCTGTTTTTTTGCAGAGAGAGATTTAATTCTTTTATTTGTTAAAAAAATATAGAACCAAAGGCTCTTTTCAGAGCCATTAACCCCTAATTTTGTTGTTGTAATTTTTTAAAAATCCAGAGGCTCTTTTCAGAACCATTTAGTTAATTTAATTTAATTTTCAGAGCCATTAACCCCTAGCTTGCCAGTGATCGCTATAAATCACTGGCAGTAGCATAGCTGTACTTTTTTGCTGTCTGTGCATTTTTTTAGGGGTTAATTTTGTTGTTGTAATTTTTTAAAAATCCAGAGGCTCTTTTCAGAACCATTTAGTTAATTTAAATTAATTTTCAGAGCCATTAACCCCTAGCTTGCCAGTGATCGCTATAAATCACTGGCAGTAGCATAGTTGTACTTTTTTGCTGTCTGTGCATTTTTTTAGGGGTTAATTTTGTTGTTGTAATTTTTTAAAAATCCAGAGGCTCTTTTCAGAACCATTTAGTTAATTTAATTTAATTTTCAGAGCCATTAACCCCTAGCTTGCCAGTGATCGCTATAAATCACTGGCAGTAGCATAGCAGTACTTTTTTGCTAGTTTATTTAGTTAATTAATTTAGTTAATTAATTTAATTTAGTACATTTTTTCTGTGACAGATACAAAAATGTCACAGAAAATATATAGTGCTGAGGAGGCGTATGCCATCCTTGCGTCAGAGTCAGATGCCTCTATGTCTGACTCAGACCCCAATTTTGACCCTGCCATATGCTCAGATACATCACTAGATGCAGTCTCAACTGATAGTGATGTATCTGTGGCTGCTAGACCCCCTACCAGCCCCCCTGCTAGCCCCCCTGCCAGAAGGAGGCGTGTTGCTGCCATTGCTGCTGAAGAGTGGGTAACACCTCATCTCCAGAGGCCAGATATCCCACCCTTCACAGCAAATGCTGGCATAAATATAGATGTGGCAGATTTTAGCCCCCAGCAGTTTCTGGAAGTGTTTCTGGGCGATGATGTATTGGGGAACATTGTCGCCCAAACTAATTTATATGCCCATCAGTTCCGTGCTGCAAAGCCTGGAACATATTTGGCAAAGCAGCAATGGGCCCCCATCAATGTGCCAGAATTCAAAAAATTCTGGGCATTGACCATGCTGATGGGCATCATAAAGAAACCCTCCATTCGCTCCTACTGGAGTACTAGCCCCATCTGCTCTACCCCCATTTTCTCCCAGATTATGTCGAGGAAGAGGTATGAAATGATTCTGCATTTCATGCACTTCAGCGACAACAGCCTGTGCCCCCCTAGGGAGCATCCCCAATTTGACAGGTTGTATAAAATCCGCCCCCTGATAACCCACTTTTCTGCCAGGTTTGCAGAGGCTTATACACCTGGAAGGAATATATGCGTTGATGAATCCCTAATGAAGTATAAGGGAAGGCTGGGATTCAAGCAGTTTATTCCTTCCAAGCGCTCCAGATATGGGGTAAAGGTGTATAAGCTCTGTGACAGCGAGAATGGGTATACTCAGGCCTTCCGGGTGTATGAGGGAAAGGATAGCCAACTTGACCCTCCAGGTTGCCCAGAACATATGGGAACCACTGGCAAGATTGTCTGGGACCTGATATTACCCCTAATGAACAAAGGGTATCACTTGTACTTAGACAATTTTTATACAAGTGTCCTTTTGTTCAAGCTACTGTATTGCTTTGATACAGTAGCTTGCGGTACAATTAAAAAGAACCGCGCAGGTTTCCCAGGACAGCTTGTACGCACCCGGCTACGAAGGGGGGAGACCTCAGCTCTGCGCCAAGAGGAGCTGTTGGCACTTAAGTACAGAGACAAGAAGGATGTATACCTTCTTACCACCATCCACACAGAGAGGACGATGGCGGTTTCTGTACGTGGCAGAGCTGAGATCATAAGGAAGCCAGTGTGCATCAAGTCTTATAACCGGCATATGGGTGGGGTTGATCTGGCTGATCAGCTGCTGCAGCCCTACCTAATTATGCGGAAGACAAGGGCCTGGCACAAAAAGGTTGCAATTTACCTAATGCAGATTGCAACCCACAACGCTTTTTTGTTGTTCAAAAAAGCAAACCCCAGAGTTAAAAAGACTTTTTTACAGTTTCAGCTCCAGATTATTACGGGGATTTTGTACCATGATGCACCTGCTCCCCGGGCGGTGATGGGAGAGAGCAGAGTTTGGGCTACCCATTTTATTTTTAAAATCCTACCTACTGCCGCAAAGCAGAAACCACAAAAAAAATGCAGAGTCTGTACCAAGAGGGGGAAGAGAAGGGACACCATATATCACTGTCCTGATTGCCCTGGACAGCCTGCACTCTGCATTGGGGACTGCTTCAAGCGGTACCATACAATGGTCAATTTTTAAAAAAATAAATACATTTGCTGTTATATATATATATTTTTTTTTTGGTTATGTTTACAGTTAGATGTTTTTTTGTTTTTTTTTACTTTTACTGTGCCAGATTTTTACATTTCACTACTCTATTTTTTTCTAAAATTGGGCCTGTTTTTTTTTAACCAAAACCCCTGTCAAACCTATGCATGGGGGACATAGGTGTTCTCAGGGTGCCTTGCAGAAAACAACCTGAAGTATGTTTTTGTAATAACTTACAACAGTCTCTCCTAAATCATAGTCAAAAAGCAATGTGTCTGTAAAAATGAAAATTGAAAAATTACCACCATACACTTTCTCCAATTTTTTGGGCTAAAACGGTTGCTTCAAAGGCATCAAAGCACACCATATACAATACCTTGGGGTGTCAACATTTAAAAAATATACACTTTGAATGCAATAAATAAAAGTGGGGTATGCGATAGGCCCCAAACTAAAGATAGGCCTATCAGAAGAAATACTCTCATTTTTAATAACTAAAATCACAAGTCATAAAATTGTAACATAACCTTCCCAAAATCCTGGCAAACCTATGCATGGGGGCATAGGTGTACTCAGGGTGCCTTGCAGAAAACAACCTGAAGTATTCTTTTGCAATAACTTACAACAATCTCTCCTAAATCATAGTCAAAAAGCAATGTGTCTGTAAAAATGAAAATTGAAAAATTACCACCATACACTTTCTCCAATTTTTTGGGCTAAAACGGTTGCTTCAAAGGCATCAAAGCAGACCATATACAATACCTTGGGGTGTCAACATTTAAAAAAATATACACTTTGAATGCAATAAATAAAAGTGGGGTATGCGATAGGCCCCAAACTAAAGATAGGCCTATCAGAAGAAATACTCTCATTTTTAATAACTAAAATCATGTAACATAACCTTCCCAAAATCCTGGCAAACCTATGCATGGGGGCATAGGTGTACTCAGGGTGCCTTGCAGAAAACAACCTGAAGTATTCTTTTGCAATAACTTACAACAGTATCTCCTAAATCATAGTAAAAAAGCAATGTGTCTGTAACAATGAAAATTGAAAAATTACCACCATATACTTTCTCCAATTTTTTGGGCTAAAACGGTTGCATCAAAGTCATCAAACCACTCCATGTATAATACCTTGGGGTGTCAACTTTTTAAATATAATCACATTTATGGAAAACAAATAAATTGGGGTATGTTAAAAGACCCCCAAAAAAGACGATAGGCAAAGAAAATATGTTAAATGTGAAAAAAAAATCACAAACACATGTCAGACATTTGGCATTGCACCGCCCAAACAAGCCACCAAACCTATGCATAGGTGGTATCACTGAACTCAGGAGATGTTGGTGACCACATATTGGTGTCTTCTTTGGTAGTAACACATAACAGGAGCTGTGAATCCATGTCTAAAGTACAATGTATGTGAAAAATAACACAACAAAATGAATGCCCAATAGTTTGACAAAGACTAGTGGTTGAATTAGTGTATGGAAAGTGTTAAAATACCTGCATACCCTAGGATGTCTACTTTTCAAAAATATATGGTTTTATGGGGGTAAATTACATTGGCCGGCTTCAGAAATGTCTTAAATAGAACATGGGTGCATGGGATGTGAAAATGGGAAGTGTAAAAAATGGAATGCGCTTCCTAAAAATAAGGCCTTCTAGCCCCCAGAGAACCCAACACACCTATACATGGGTGGTATCACTGTACTCAGGAGATGTTGTTGAACACATATTGAGGTGTTTTTTGGCAGTAACACATAACAGGAACTGAGAATCCATGCCTAAAGTACAATGTGTGTGAAAAATAACACAAAAAAATGACTACCCAAAGGTTTGACAAAGACTGGTGGTTAAATAAGTTCATGGAAAGTGTGAAAATACCAGCATTTCAAATACCCTAGGGGGTCTACTTCTCAAAAATATATGGTTTTATGGGGGTAAATTTCATTGGCTGGCTTCAGAAATGTCCCAAATAGGACATGGGTGCATGATGACCGATGTGAAAATTCCAAGTTGAAAAACTGGAATGCGCTTCCTAAAAATAAGGCCTTCTAGCCCCCAGAGAACCCAACACACCTATACATGGGTGGTATCACTAAACTCAGGAGATTTTGTTGAACACATATTGAGGTGTTTTTTGGCAGTAACACATAACAGGAACTGAGAATCCATGCCTAAAGTACAATGTGTGTGAAAAATAACACAAAAAAATGACTACCCAAAAGTTTGACAAAGACTGGTGGTTAAATAAGTTCATGCAAAGTGTGAAAATACCAGCATTTCAAATACCCTAGGGGGTCTACTTCTCAAAAATATATGGTTTTATGGGGGTAAATTTCATTGGCCGGCTTCAGAAATGTCCCAAATAGGACATGGGTGCATGATGACCGATGTGAAAATTCCAAGTTGAAAAACTGGAATGCGCTTCCTAAAATTAAGGCTTTTTAGCCCCCAGAGAACCCAACACACCTATACATGGGTGGTATCACTGTACTCAGGAGATGTTGTTGAACACATATTGAGGTGTTTTTTGGCAGTAACACATAACAGGAACTGAGAATCCATGCCTAAAGTACAATGTGTGTGAAAAATAACACAAAAAAATAACTACCCAAAGGTTTGACAAAGACTGGTGGTTAAATAAGTTCATGGAAAGTGTGAAAATACCAGCATTTCAAATACCCTATGGGGTCTACTTCTCAAAAATATATGGTTTTATGGGGGTAAATTTCATTGGCCGGCTTCAGAAATGTCCCAAATAGGACATGGGTGCATGATGACCGATGTGAAAATTCCAAGTTGAAAAACTGGAATGCGCTTCCTAAAAATAAGGCCTTCTAGCCCCCAGAGAACCCAACACACCTATACATGGGTGGTATCACTGTACTCAGGAGATGTTGTTGAAAACATATTGAGGTGTTTTTTGGCAGTAACACATAACAGGAACTGAGAATCCATGCCTAAAGTACAATGTGTGTGAAAAATAACACAAAAAAATGACTACCCAAAAGTTTGACAAAGACTGGTGGTTAACTAAGTTCATGGAAAGTGTTAAAATACCAGCATTTCAAATACCCTAGGGTGTCTACTTTTCAAAAATATATGGTTTGATTGGGGTAAATTCCATTGGACAGCTTCAGAAATGTCCCAATTAGGACATGGGTGCATGATGACCGATGTGAAAATTCCAAGTTGAAAAACTGGAATGCGCTTCCTAAAATTAAGGCCTTTTAGCCCCCAGAGAACCCGACACACCTATACATGGGTGGTATCACTGTACTCAGGAGATGTTGTTGAACACATATTGAGGTGTTTTTTGGCAGTAACACATAACAGGAACTGAGAATCCATGCCTAAAGTACAATGTGTGTGAAAAATAACACAAAAAAATGACTACCCAAAAGTTTGACAAAGACTGGTGGTTGAATTAGTGCATGGAAAGTGTTAAAATACCAGCATTTGAAATACCCTAGGGTGTCTACTTTTCAAAAATATAAGGTTTGATGGGGGTAAATTCCATTGGCCAGCTTCAGAAATGTCCCAAATAGGACATGGGTGCATGATGACCGATGTGAAAATTCCAAGTTGAAAAACTGGAATGCGCTTCCTAAAATTAAGGCCTTTTTGCCCCCAGAGAACCCGACACACCTATACATGGGTGGTATCACTATACTCAGGAGATGTTGTTGAACACATATTGAGGTGTTTTTTGGCAGTAACAAATAACAGGAACTGAGAATCCATGCCTAAAGTACAATGTGTGTGAAAAATAACACAAAATAATGACTACCCAAAAGTTTGACAAAGACTGGTGGTTGAATTAGTGCATGGAAAGTGTTAGAATACAAGCATTTGAAATACCCTAGGGTGTCTACTTTTCAAAAATATATGGTTTGATGGTGGTAAATTCCATTGACCAGCTTCAGAAATGTCCCAAATAGGACATGGGTGCATGATGACCGATATGAAAATTCCAAGTTGAAAAACTGGAATGCGCTTCCTAAAATTAAGGCTTTTTAGCCCCCAGAGAACCCAACACACCTATACATGGGTGGTATCACTATACTCAGGAGATGTTGTTGAACACATATTGAGGTGTTTTTTGGCAGTAACCCTTAATATTATCAGTAAATGTATTCTTAAATTGCTATTTTGTCAAAAAATCTAATTATTTTTTTTCCCCCCAAACTTTGGCATAGATTGGTGGTAAAATGGTTGCATGAAAAAGTCAAAATACCCCAAGTTTAATACCTTAGGTTGTCTTCTTTTAAAAAATATATACATTTGAAGGGTTATTCAGGGATTCCTGACAGATATTGGTGTTACAATGTAACTACCGCCAATTTTGAAAAAACATGGTTTTGAAATAGCAAAGTGCTACTTGTACTTATTGCCCTATAACTTACAAAAAAAGCAAAGAACATGTAAACATTGGGTATTTGTAAACTCAGGACAAAATTTAGAAACTGTTTAGCATTGGTATTTTATGGTGGTTGTAGATGTGTAAGAGATTTTGGGGCTCAAAGTTAGAAAAAGTGCATTTTTTTTAATTTTTTCCTCATATTTTATATATTTTTTTATAGTAAATTATAAGATATGATGAAAATAATCATATCTTTAGAAAGTGCATTTAATGGCGAGAAAAACAGTATATAATATGTGTGGGTACAGTAAATGAGTAAGAGGAAAATTACAGTTAAACACAAACATCGCAGAAATGCAAAAATAGCCTTGGTCCCAGATGGTCAACAAATTGAAAAGTGGTCTGGTCACTAAGGGGTTAAAGCAGCTATCTTGAATCCATCTTTTTCACTGCAGTGGGTAGAGCATCACATGCTTGTCAGCCCTGAAGTCAAGAAAGTGGTTGCATAAAAAGTTAAGGGTAAATATTATCAGGCTTTAAAGGGAAATTAAACCCAATTTTTTTTCTTTCATGATACAGATAGAGCATGCACTTTTAAACAACTTTCTATTTTACTCCTATTTTTCTTCGTTTTCTTGGTGTCTTCACTTTAATAGTAGTAATGTAAGCTTTTGAGCCAGCCAATTGTTGGTTCAGCACCTGGATAGCACTTGATGATTAATGGCTTATGTGTAGCTAGCCACCAATCAGCAAGCGCTACCTAGGTGCTAAACAAAAAATGGGATTGCTCCTAAGCTTACATTCCTTCTTATTTAAATAAAGATACAAAGATAACAAAGAAAAAATAATATTAAAACTTGAAAGTTGTTTAAAATTGCATGAAAGAAAAATTTGAGTTTCATTTCCCTTCGAATATTTCTCCTGTAATGGCACACTTTAAATGCTTGAAACAAAAATAGATTTTAGTTTAACTAACTGCATCTTTAGTTGTAATAGAATTACTTTCTGCTGTGCTTAATCTTTGCTAGAATTGCTCTTGCAAGATACTGTTGAGGATGTATCTGCAGCTTCTTGTTTTGAGGATGAAAAGAAAGAAGCTTGAGAGCCTGAAGATCAGGTGGGGCTGTTTGCAATATATCACAAGAAATCAATAAAGGATGTGGGACTCCTCCAGCACATCAGCTAAGTCACTACCTTGACATATTTGAAGGTCAGAATGCTCTCCTGTTCTGGGCTATGCATATGAAGACTCTTCCAGCACTATTTAAAGTGGCCATCAGGGTCTTGGCAGTGCCTGCTTGTAGGTGGAGTGTGTTTTCAGCCATGAAGGCATCATACTATGGCCCTACCGTGCACAAATGGCTGATAGACTTTTGGCCAATTAAATCTTTTGCAAGTGCAATGCCTAATAGGGTTCAAAGAAAAGAACCCTCACTCACATTGACTCTCTCTTAAAGTGAAGGTCCATTTTGAAGAATTAGTGCCCGGTTTTTAATAAACCTATTAAAAGCAAGAAAACAGTGAAATGTCAATTTTGATGAATTAAAGTGCTCTTGTTTTTAATAAGTTTATTAAAAACCGGGCACTAATTCATCAAAATGGACCTTCACTTTAAAGTATGACAGCACAGCATTTTTCAATTACTTGGGTTTTTGGGTACTTGGCAGTTGTGTTATTTCTATAATAATTTTGTTACTCTCATCTATCATCTATTTTCTTACTCGCATCTATTACCAATAAATACAGTTTTTCACTGTTTGTCCTTACACAATTTCAAATTTTAAACCTCACAATAAATTGAACTGGGAAAAGATAAAAATATTTTAAATACCTTCCTGTTATAAATTAGTATACATTACATATATATATATATATATATATTTATACAGAAATTAATACTCCAATGCTTTATTATCGAAAGAGTACTAATAACTTGTTGAACACTTGAAGCTTAAAGCTGAGGACTTGACCTAGTCTTGCCTTTGTTGACTCGAGATGTGACTAGGACTTGCCTGTCTTGATTTGGGACTTGACTTGGGACTTGCCTGTCTTGACTCGGGACTTGACTTGAGACTTAAATACAAAGACTTGAGACTTATTTGTGACTTGCAAACCAAAAACTTGGTCCCACCTCTGATAAGTGCATTAGAGCCCTTTGCCATTAAGTAGATGAAAACATGATATATATTTATGCAATATTCATATTTAATAAAGATTTTAACTATGTATTTACAGTAAATATTTTACATTTGCTAATGCGAATATGCTATGTTGTTTGCACGATGGGGTTTTTTTCAACAATTTTTCTCCTTTGACTTCAATGGGGAATGTGAAACTGCAATGGTGCTTGCGCAATTTTGGGTGTTACTTTTTTTTCTACTTTTTTTCGTGAAAACTTGTTAGGATTTTCACGCTATACCAGTTAACGCTAGCGTAAAATATTTTTTTTCAGAACTTGTAAAATGAACGCAACCCGACTAACGCAAAAATCTTAACTCTAGTGGAGTTTTCGTGATCGTGAGAAAAAAAAATGCTCCACTTGTAATCTAGCCCATTTTATGTAAAAAAAAAATTATATTATATTTGTTAATTAATTAAGGAAACTTTGTTCAGTTTTGGAGAGATCTTCCTCTAAAATCAAGAACACTGCAGGATATTAAATTCTATAAGATGAAAGTTGATGCAACTTATCTTCTATGACAGGATTCCAACAGTTTTAACACAGTAAATTGTGAAGATTTTAAAGATAGACCAAAGTTGCAGATCTCACCGTACAAACTGGGGTTGCAAAAACCCACTGTAGAAACCGAAATTCACTGTATAAACTGTAATTTCCAAATCTCACTCTCATTGTACAAAACTCAATTTCCAAACCTCACTCTTACTGTACAGAACAGGGATTCTCTTTGCTGTATTTCTATAATTGTAAGAAGAGTGTGCTTTTAAATAAACAATAAAGAAAAACCCTCTTTATAAAGAGAAGAATACTGTACTTTTCAATTCCAAAAATGTAAGCATGAAATTAAAACAACGTTATTACGGGGAATATTAATGATTGTGCGAGCAGACATGATCCGAAATAGCGGATCATGTCCGTTGCACATCGATAAATGCCGACAGCATACGCTTTCAGCATTTATTCTTGTGAACTGCTGGTGCAATACCGCCCGTGCAGATTTGTGGCGAATTGACCGCAAGCAGGGGGTGTCAATCAACCCAATCGTATTTGATCGGGTTGATTTCTGATGATTTCTGTCCGCCGCCTCAGAGCAGGCGGACAGGTTATGGAGCAGAAGGCTCACCGGAAACACGGGGCATCAAGCTCCATACGGGGCTTGATAAATATGCCCCTAAGAGTGTGATTTCTAAATGCCATTTCTCATATTTTTGTTTGTGATTTCCATTTTCTCACATTTACCGTAGATCTTGTTAGCTGTATGGGATATCACATATCTGTCAATTAAATACATACATAAATGTTAATATCTGCCCTGCTTTCTAAGGGACTATACAATAGTGCTGAATATAGGTTTAGTGAATCTAGACCATATATTGATAAATACATCTAAAATGTTATTTGTGGTAATTTCAGAGTAAATTACACATGTACAAGATGAAATAATTATTTCAAATTATGTTGGAATACTCTCAAACATAATGGTTTGAGGATTGCTGTCCATGCATCGTATTAGTGATATTCCCCATATCCATTGTGATCACTCAGAATTTGAAAAACACTATTAAAGTCTGAAACAAACAAAACAATAAATGGGATTAGAAAGATTGGAATTAACCCCAAAGTATGATTCTACCACAGGCAAGCTCTGCAGTGCATTATGCCTTTGTTATGAGAATCACAAGACCACTCATTTGTTGCCCTAGAGATCACCTGATACACCCTACTCACGCGCAGACACGATCGTATATTCTCAAGAGCACTAACCCGACATATATATATATATATATATATATATATATGTATGTATATATATATATATATATATATATATATATATATATATATATTTATAAATATATATATACTTTAACCAGCCATTTTATTAGGTACACCTGCTCAATTGCTTGGTAACACAAATTGCTAATTAGCTAATCACATGAAAGCATGAAAGCAACTCAATGCATTTAGGCATTTAGACATGGTGAAGACGACTTGCTGAAGTTCAAACTGAGCATCAGAATGGGAAAAAAAGGAGATTAAAGTAACGTTGAACGTGGCTTGGTTGTTGGTGCCAGACAGGCTGGTCTGAGTATTTAAAGAACTGCTGATCTACTGGGATTGTCATGTACAACCATCTCTAGGGTTTACAGACAATGGTCCAAAAAAGAGAAAATATCCAGAGAGCGGCAGTTGTTTGGACGAAAATGCCTTGTTGATGTCAGAGGTCAGAGGAGAATTGACAGACTGGTTCGAGATGATAGAAAGGCAACAGTAACTCAAATAACCACTCATTACAACCAAGGTATGCAGAATAACATCTCTGAATGCACAACACGTCGCATATGTAGCATATGGGCTACAGCAGCTGAAGACCACACTGGGTGCCACTCATATCAACTAAGAACAGCAAACTGAGGCTACAATTCACACAGGTTCAGCAAAATTGGACAAAAGAAGATTGGAAAAATGTTGCCTGGTCTGATTAGTCTCGTTTTTAGCTGCAACATTCAGATGGTAGGGTCAGAATTTGGCGTAAATAACATGAAAGCATGGATCCATCCTGCCTTGTATCAACAGTTTAAGCTGGTGGTGTAATGGTGTGGGGGATATTTTCTTAGCACAATTTGGGCCCCTTAGTACCAATTGAGCATTGTTTTAACACCACAGCCTACCTGAGTATTGTTGCTGACCATGTCCATCCCTTTATGACTACAGTCTACCCATCTTCAGGATGGCTACTTCCAGCAGGATAATGTACCATGTCACAAATCTCAAATCATCTCAAACTAGTTTATTGAACATGACAATGGGTTCACTGTACTCCAATGGCCTCCATAGTCACCAGATCTCAATCCAATAGCGCACCTTTAGGATGTGGTGGAATGAGAGATTCACATCATGGATGTGCAACCAACAAATATGCAGATGATATCATGTCAAAATGTCTGAGGAATGTTTCCAACACCTTGTTGAATCTATGCCATGAAGAATTAAGGCAGATCTGAAGGCAAAAGGGGGGGCCAATCCAGTACTAGCAAGGTGTACCTAATAAAGTGGCCGGTGAGTGTATGTTTTTAAGGGACTGGTGGGCATAACTCTGAAGATACCGCACCATAATTTTCCGCACATTTAAACTGATGTCTCATGAAAAAACTGTTGTTTATAACACATGCACAAGTTTATAGTTAGTAAAATGTATACTCATGTCTCCATGATCAACACTTGTTGGAATAATGATATGCGGTTATTGATTAGTAGAAACATGTGTTTCACCCCCTAATGAATATATTGTCAATTACAAATGTCAGATTGCAAGCACAGAGCAGAATAATAAATTGAACAAGACCAGACCAACTGTCAGCTACTGTTATCTTATCCACTGTGGGTACGTTTCTCAATAATTTGCGAGTACGACATATAGGTATGTTGTAACTAGCTAAGTGAATGGATAGCATGAGGAGAGAAAAGCGTGTCTAGTGTGAGAAGTGTTTGTGAGAGGAGTGAAAGACAGAAAGCAGGGAAATAGGGGAGGGGGTTGGCAGCAAAAGTGAGACAAATTGATACTAAAAAAATAACATGAAACATGACATGCCCATAACATGTACCAAAACTAAATAGATTGGGAAGCAGCATACTGATATATATTTTAAACCCATAGGCTAAGGTTCTTATTAATAAAATCTAGTATTGCAGAAAAAGTGTCTTGTGGCAGTAGATCTGGGATAATATATGCAGTGTTAGTGCAAAACATTCAATTTTAGTAAATCTGCTGTTAAAGCAAAATGTGCCCTGAATTAGAAATTTTAAAGACTGGCCTGTCCCTTTGAAAAGTGTAATAGTGAATGAGAGAGATGCATTAGCAGCCAATTTACAGTGTACAGTGGGCCAGATTGCAAGTGGTGTGCTAAATTATTTTTTGCTTGCTTGGTTACTGTGCTCAAAGTAAAAATGTATTGCGGCCAAATTAGCGTACATTTTATAAGTGGAAAGTAAAAAGTTAGTACACAAGTGAAAGACCAAGGGGTGCTAACTTCAGGACTTTGGATATTGCAACCGCGCTAAATTCTACTCTCCATATTCTTCCATGGGGCACGCTGTATAAAAAACAAACTACCAGTTATTGTTCACACCATGCTAGACCAGCTGTGCTTAACCCGGAAGTGTGTTAGGAATACTTTAAATTCCTATGTTCTTCATATGGAAGAAAACAATTACGGCTAGATTACGAGTTGTGCGTTAAGGTAAAAGAGCAACGTTAACAGGTCCTAACACAACTTTTTTACGCCCGCTGCTATTACGAGTCTTGCAGGTATGGGTGTACCGCACACTTTTTTGGCCTTACCGCAAACCAACTTGCGTAAGTTTCGTAGAGGCTTTTTTCTATGGGATTTCCATAGCGCCGGTATTACGAGTTTGTACTGGGAGGCAAAAAAGTGAGCGGTACAGCCTCTACCACCAAGATTCGTAACGCATTTTAAAGTCAGTAGTTATGAGTTTTACGCTACAAAGCTGTAGCATAAAACTCATAACTAAAGTGCTAAAAAATACACTAACACCCATAAACTACCTATTAACCCCTAAACCGAGGCCCTCCCACATCGCAAGCACTGAAATAAAATTATTAACCCCTAATCTGCCGCTCCAGACATCGCCGTCACTATAATAAACATATTAACCCCTAAACCGCTGCACTCCCGCCTCGCAAACACAAGTTAAATATTATTAACCCCTAATCAGCCGCCCCCAATGTCGCCACCACTATTCTAAATTTATTAACCCTTTAAACCTGTCTAACCCTATTTACCTATAAAATAAACCCTAAGCTAGCTACAATATAACTAATAGTTACATTGTAGCTAGCTTAGGGTTTATTTTTATTTTACAGACAAGTGTGTATTTATTTTGACTAGGTAGAATAGTTAATAAATAGTTATTAACTATATAATAACTACCTAGCTTAAAAAAATAAAAATTTACCTGTAAAATAATACCTAACCTAAGTTACACTAACACCTAACACTACACTACAATTAAATAAATTACCTAAATTAAATACAATTAAATAAATTAAAGACAATTAGCTAAATTACAAAAAACAAACAAACACTAAATTACAGAAAATAAAAAACAAAGATATTTAAACTAATTACACCTAATCTAAGAGCCCTATCAAAATAAAAAAGCCCCCCCCCAAAATTAAAAAAAACCCTAGCCTAAACTAAGCTATCAATAGAACTTAAAAGGGCCTTTTGAGGGGCATTGCCCCAAAGAAATCAGCTGTTTTACCTGAGAAAGAAATACAAACAAACCTCCAACAGTAAAATCCACCACCCACACAACTAACCCCCCAAATAAAACCCTAACTAAAAAAACCTAAGCTCCCGATTGCCCTGAAAAGGGCATTTGGATGGACATTTCCCTTAAAAGGGCATTTAGCTCTATTACTGCCCAAAGCCCTAACCTAAAAATAAAATCCACCCAATACACCCTTAATAAATCCTAACACTAACCCCTGAAGATTCACTTACCGGTTGAAGTCTTCATCCAAGCGGCAAGATGTCCTCCACGAAGCTGGCAGAAGTGGTCCTCCAGACGGGCAGAAGTGGTCCTCCAGATGGGCAGAAGTCTTCATCCAGACTGCATCTTCTATCATCATCCTTCCGACGTGGAGCGGCTCCATCTTCAAGACATCCGGCGTGTAGCATCCACCTCAATCGACGGCTATTGGCTGATTGCATCAGCCAATAGGATTTTTTCTACCTTAATTCTGATTGGCTGATAGAATTCTATCAGCCAATCAGAATCTAAGGAACGCCATCTTGGATGATGTCACTTAAAGGTACCTTCATTTCAAAGAAGCCGTCGATTGAAGAGGATGCTCCGCTCTGGATGTCTTGAAAATGGAGCCGCTCTGCATCGGAAGGATGAAGATAGAAGATGCTGTCTGGATGAAGACTTCTGCCGGTCTGGAGGACCACTTCGGCCAGCTTTGTTCAGGACATCTTGCCACTTGGATGAAGACTTCTCCCGGTAAGGGAATCTTCAGGGGTTAGTGTTAGGATTTATTAAGGGTGTATTGGGTGGATTTTATTTTTAGGTTAGGGCTTTGGGCAGCAATAGAGCTAAATGCCCTTTTAAGGGCAATGCCCATCCAAATGCCCTTTTCAGGGCAATGGGGAGCTTAGGTTTTTTTAGTAAGGGTTTTATTTGGGGGGTTGTTTGTGTGGGTGGTGGTTTTTACTGTTGGGGGGTTGTTTGTATTTCTTTTTCAGGTAAAAGAGCTGATTTCTTTGGGGCAATGCCCCGCAAAAGGCCCTTTTAAGGGCTATTGATAGTTTAGTTTAGGCTAGGGTTTTTTTTATTTTGGGGGGCTTTTTTATTTTGATAGGGCTATTAGATTAGGTGTAATTAGTTTAAATATCTTTTAATTTTTTATTTTTTTTTGTAATTTAGATAATTGTATTGTATTTATTTAATTGTATTTAATTTAGGTAAGTTATTTAATTGTAGTGAAGTGTTAGGTGTTAGTTTAACTTAGGTTAGGTTTTATTTTACAGGTAAATTTGTATTTATTTTAGCTATGTAGTTATTAAATAGTTAATAACTATTTAGTATTTATTCTACCTAGTTAAAATAAATACAAACTTGCCTGTGAAATAAAAATAAACCCTAAGCTAGCTACAATGTAACTATTAGTTATATTGTAGCTAGCTTAGGGTTTATTTTACAGGTAAGTATTTAGTTTTAAATCGGAATAATTTAGTTAATGATAGTAATTTTATTTATATTTATTTAAATTATATTTAAGTTAGGGGGTGTTAGGGTTAGACTTAGGTTTAGGGGTTAAGAAATTTAGAATAGTGGCGGCGACGTTGGGGGCGGCAGTTTATGGGGTTAATAAATGTAGGTAGGTTGCGGCAACATTGGGGGAGGGAGATTAGGGGTTAATAAATATAATGTAGGTGTCGCCGATGTTGGGGGCAGCAGATTAGGGGTTAATACGTATAATGTAGGTGTTGGCGATGTCGGGGGCGGCAGATTAGGGGTTAATAAGTGTAAGATTAGGGGTGTTTAGACTTGGGGTTCATGTTAGGGTGTTAGGTGTAAACATAAATGTAGTTTCTCCATAGGAATCAATGGAGCTCCCTTACTGAGTTTTACACTGCTTTTTGGCAGGTGTTAGAATTTTTCTCAGCCGGCTCTCCCCATTGATATCTATGGGGAAATCGTGCACGAGCACGTATAACTAGCTCACCGCTGACTTGTATTGGAGTGCAGTGTGGAGCGCAATTTTGCTCTACGCTCACTTCTTGCCTGTTAACGATGGGTTGATAAAAACCCGTAATACCTGCGCTGTAGGAAAGTGAGTGGTGAGAATAAACTGCAAGTTAGCAACGCACAGCTCATAACGCAAAACTCGTAATCTAGGCTTAGATTTTAAAATATACTGTATATTTCTATATAGATTTGAATATTTTTTGTAATATATATATATATATATATATATATATATATATATGTATATATACACCTATAGATCAATATGAATATATACAGATATAGATTTAAAGATAGATAGATATTAGATAGATAGATATTTTATATACACACATTTATAAATATATACAGTATCTCACAAAAGTGAGTACACCCATCACATTTTTGTAAATATTTTATTATATCTTTTCATGTGACAACACTTAAGAAATGACACTTTGCTACAATGTTAAGTAGTTAGTGTGCAGCCTGTATAACAGTGTAAATTTGCTGTCCCCTTAAAAATAACTCAATACACAGCCATTAATGTCTAAACCATTGGCAACAAAAGTGAGTACACCCCTAAGTGGAAATGTCCAAATTGGGCCCAATTAGCCATTTTCCCTCCTCGGTGTCATGTGACTCGCTAGTGTTACAAAGTCTCAGGTGTGAATGGGGAGCAGGTGTGTTAAATTTGGTGTTATCGCTCTCACACTCTCTCATACTGGTCACTGGAAGTTCAAAATGGCACCTCATGGCAAAGAACTCTCTGAGGATCTGAAAAAAAGAATTGTCCGATGACACCAAGATAAATTTATTTTGTTCAGATAGTGTCAAGCGTGTGTGGCGGCAAACAGGAGAGGAGTACAAATACAAGTATGTCTTGCCTACAGTCAAGCATGGTGGTGGGAGTGTCATAGTCTAGGCCTGCATCAGTGCTGCTGGCACTGGGGAGCTACAGTTCATTGAGGGAACCATGAATACCAACATGTACTTTGACATACTGAAGCAGAGTATGATCCCCTCCCTTCGGAGACTGGGCCACAGGGCAGTATTCCAACATGATAGCGACCCCAAACACAACTCCAAGATGACCACTGCCTTTCTAAAGAAGCTGAGGGTAAAGGTGATGGTCTGGCCAAGCATGTCTCCAGACTTAAACCATATTGAGCATCTGTGGGGCATCCTCAAATGGAAGGTGGGGAGCGCAAGGTCTCTAACATCCACCAGCTCTGTGATGTTGTTATGGAGGAGTAGAAGAGGACACCAGTGGCAACCTGTGAAGCTCTGGTGAACTCCATGCTCAAGAGGGTTAAGGCAGTGCTGGAAAATAATGGTGGCCACACAAAATATTGACACTTTGGGCCCAATTTGGACATTTCCACTTAGGGGTGTACTAACTTTTGTTGCCAACGGTTTAGACATTAATGGCTGTGTGTTTAGTTATTTTGAGGGGACAGAAAATTTACACTGTTATACAGGCTGTAAACTCACTACTTTACATTGTAGCAAAGTGCCATTTCTTTATTGTTGTCATATGAAAAGATATAAAATAATATTTACAAAAATGTAGGGGGTGTACTCACTTTTGTGAGATACTGTATATTTTAATATGGCAGTTAGGCACCCTCGCCTCAAGCAGCTGGACAGGAAGATAATAGGGAAGTGGCTGCTAGATCTTGTTGCTTTGAAAGCTGCACAATAGCTAAGGTCTGTTCTGTGAACACAGATTAATTTCAGTCTGCTAAGCTTGCATAACCATCTACTGGCTATTTTAATTAGTGCACTGCTTTTAAATGCTTCTCCGTGCTTTTCAATAACAGTCACATGACTGAAAAAAAAGTTGTTATTCTGAAATGGCGCAAATTTAACCAGCATAAACCGAGGGCCACCTGTATATATATATATATATATATATATATATATATATGAACAAACGTTTGCACTCAAAGGTCTTTTTCAAATTTTTAATGTGGAACGTTTTCGGGGTATTAAAACTCCTTCATCAGCATGCTGATGAAGGGGTTTTAATACCCTGAAAATGTTTGTGCAAACGTTTGTTCCTGTACATTGCTTTATCTTTGCACCCAGGCTGTCGACACTTGGTGGGTTAAACTGGATTGTGTTAAGTATATATATATATATATATATATATATATATATATATATAATATATATATATATATGTATATACAAATAAAAAATTTGTTTTTTTAGCACATCTGGGAGTGCTGCCAATATGACCCAGTAATTACACAAACAAAAAGGTATCAGCGCACATCCATTTTCAAAAGCACAACATATTTTTTGAACTGCTACATCAAGAGACAACTATTTTTATTTTATTTTTTTATTTTTTTTAAATAATATTGGGAACTTAGTCACACAATATGGCCATATTTTGCTTAGCCAGTCACCACTTACAAGGTGCCCCAATTCAACTGGTCCTAACACTACAGTCCTTTTGCCACAGAGGGCTGAATCATTCCTGCTTTTACTCTTCATAATAGAATGAGACTCCCTAGGGCCATATTGTGTGACTAAGTTCCCAATATTATTTAAAAAATAAATAAAATAGTTGTCTGTTGATGTATTTGCAGGCAATTTTTTGCAGCAGTTCAAAAAATATGTTGTGCTTTTGAAAATGGATGTGCGCTGATACCTTTTTGTTTGTATATATATATATATATATATATATATATATATATATATATATATATATAAGCAATTGCAGAACCAAGCACTCTCGTGTGCTCGTTATTGTCCGTGTGCAGGTGCATAAAAAATATGCATATATTCCAAAGTAGAGACTCCACGCTCAGGACTTGTAAAAAAAAAATACTGTTTGAATCTTCATGACATTTCGGGGTCTCCCCCTTTATCAAACATTATCAGTTTGGATAAAGGGGCAGACCCTGAAATGTCATGAAGATCAAAACAGTAATTGGTGTTAAGTCCTAAACACGGTCTCTACTTTGGAATATATATATATATATATATATATATATATATATATATATATATATATACATCAAACAAAGCACTATAGGGAATATATATACACACATACACATCTATATACATATTTAGACATGTGTAAATAAACACTTACACATACACATATATATATATATATATATATATACAGTATATATTTATATATACACAGTATATAATATATATATATATAAAAGCTGCCTTATTTTATTCATTAGCTGCCTTGGAGCCCTTGTGGGCTTCCTGTAATGTAATAAGTAGGCCAACGCTTCTTACAATCTCCACCACCTCTGTCCACACAGTGTTTAATACATGGGGCACATTATTCAGAGTCTGTGGGACAGGCTTTTACAGAAGCAATTTTGACAACTATTGAAGTGTGTCATATAACAAATGGTGCAGAATACATAATTAGCATTAATTTTGTGTACAAATAAGACATAAATATATCTATAATATATTAATACTTGCAAACTACATAGAATAAATTACCAAATCTATAAAATCTATACCTATGAGGAATTTAAATAAAAAAATCAATTTTGGAGAGGCGGAGCCAGCTAGCGTGCTGCATGGTTGTGTTTGATAATAGTTCCTGCCATAGTTTAGCTTAAAGTGAGAAAAAACCTATTACTACTAAATATAAAGCTAAAAAAAATTGCATCCCCACAACTGGGAGAGCATCCAGGCTGCTGTCGGCAAGCCGGTGAAAGCTGAGTCTGAATGCAACTGTCGGATATTGTGATCTCCTCAACATTGGGCCTAAAGGCTGGTGGCTGCTGAAATTGATGGAGCCGTCTACTACATCAGAGGAGTTGCAGAGCCCATATAGCCCTAAAGTGGCTAGAACCTTACCTGTCCTGTGTAGTAGTCCGGGTGGTGCTGGTGTCTGTGATCTGGGGGGATCTCCTCTTTGGATTGCCTGAGGGGGAGCATCTAGACCCGACTGGACTGCACTTCCTCTGACACGACTGAGAAGAAGAGATCAAGGCGGCAAATTGAGGACTTAAGCGGCATCAGGCGATTCTTGCCATTCTGAGCAAGTAAGTGCGCAGTTGTTTAACTGCCTGCACACAATCTATAAATAGATGTAACAAGAGGGTCTAGACTCCTCACAACCTGGCCTGACCGCTACTAAGATCGGGATATTGACGCCCAGATGTACAGGGATATTGTAGGGGCTAAATCTAGATTTGCTGGGCCCCAGCTAAACGGACAGCACAGGGGGGGGGGACCCCTATGAGGATGCTAGGAGGATGCTATACCTCACCTATAAAAGTGCAGGTGTTTAACAGTACTATTAACACTTGTGGGACTTGTGACATAAACACTTTAGTTATCTCATAACTAGGTTGCGATATAACAGAGCACAAGGCTATCAGCTCTATTGGGAAACTATAATCATAACTTTGTTATACTTTCAACCTAGTCTGCAACACCATTCCAGGCCCTAACCTACCTTCACAGCACAAATTCTTTCATGGCCATCTGATTTTATATATATATATCAGAAAACCTATATCTAAAGGTGCAAGCCTTATTTGATGAATTTGAGCAAAGGATGCATCATAGGTTTGACCGGCTCATGGCGATCGCAGGAGCTCAGTGTACAGAGGAAGAGAATACTACACCCACTATGGCAGTCTAGATGGATCCCAGCTTGCAGCATAGTGCCGCGCAGTTGAGAAATTGCTGTGTTATTTCAGAGGTCTATCATGCGCAGATTTGTGTGTTTGTGGCAGGAGAGACGAACATGGAGAAACAAAAAAGCATTGTGCCTGGATTGCAGTCCGTAGCTACTCTGAGGCAAAATTCTACCTATGTAGGAATCTGTCCCCCTATTGCCCCTGGAGTTCGCATTGACCAGAGGATGATGAAGGGTTTCGAGAAACCATATAGTCCTACTCACTTATACCGACTGGTTGCTCTTAGTGGGTGGCTGATATTGCAGAGACTTACACTTGGTGTCATAGACTTGCTCACCTCTGCCTTGGAGGTTCCCCGGGCTGGTGTCGGATAAGGTGGTGATGTTCTACGTATATACCCGGGGACACATCTGTGGCTCTGGTGACCTGAGTAACTGTTCTTATGTTGCAGATTTTTCTTTTCTGCTCAATAGATAATAGACTCTGACATCTGCTAATGTTAATTTTGTGGGGGCATATTTACTTTATTTGTTTGCTGTCCTCCACTTATAAGCCTACTATAGTTTTTTATATTAGCTAGGTAAATTATGTTATAGTTTCATTTCAGTAGTTGGCAGTTATTACTATTTGTTTCCATAAGGTTGTTGTCTTGTAATCTTAACGCAAGTCCTACTAGTATATCTAGTATATTTGTACATGAAAAGGAAAAATTGACTGTAAGTTTTACTATACTGTATATGTGGTATCACTAAGTAGTACCTTGTAAAATCTCACTAGATGACAATAGGGTGAGGAGTGTGCGCTTTACTATAGTAAAACTACTATATAATTGATTTTCATTGTAGGACACTATCATTTTCATATGCCACAGAACTTATGTCTATAATACTACTTCTCTTAAATTCCTATACGGTGTTGGCTTTTGCAACAGCTGAATTTTAAAGTATCTTGCCACAGTCTTAAAGAAAATTCACAGACCCACTCACTTCAGCTGACACAGCCTTTTGCAACAGCTGAATTTTAAAGTATCTTGCCACAGTCTTAAAGAAAATTCACAGACCCATTCACTTCAGCTGACACAGTCTTTTGCAACAGGTAGCCTCTGGAAGATAGGTTCCCTCCCATCCCACCCCTCACCCCCCCCCCAAGCTCAATTACTCATTTATAGATAGTCTCTCACACTACTTTCAATCTCCTAAACTGACAGCTGCAAACACTGATCAGCACATCCTTCCATTCACTTAACCCTTTAGAATACATACCCTCTCTCCCTACAAATAACTATATATCCCACATCGATATATATATTTTCTTTTTATATTGTACTATTTTTGTTTTAGTTTCATCTACACACCTCATAGCACTAACATGAATCCGAATATGACCATACTGATATTTATGACAACCCTTTTCTCACTCCAATTTTGTTCACATCATTACCGCCATAAGCACACACCTCAAAATGAACAAATTATCATACACCATGGCCTGTTCTGTTGCTGTAACTTATCTGCTGAGTGTTGGTGGAGAGTTATAAAAAATAGCCCTCCTACCCCCACCTCACAAAATTATAAAGTATGCCATTCACTATATGGCCAAAGAAAAACTATGTCCAAATTCCTATTCTTTATGTTACTTGCCCTTGCAAATGATGTAGAGTCTAACCCTGGTCCCCCAGCAAATTCCATTCCTAGCCTTCCAGCTAAAAAAGGCCTCTCTTTTGTGCACTGTAATATCTGCAGCTTACTACCAAAAATCGATGCACTGCAAGCTTGGTGTTTGCAATACAAGCCCAAAATAATTGTGATCTCTGAATCGTGGCTAACTGCAAAAATACCTGACTCTGCCATTGCAATACATGGGTATTCATGCCATAGAAATGACAGAGCAAAGAGATTAGGCGGCATTGTAATCTATGTTGACAATTCCATAAAGTTCACACCCATACAAAAATCTAGCTCTCCTGCCACCTTTGATTTCCTTTCTGGCAAAATTGAGATCCCGTGCAGTAAATCAATCATTGTTGCAGGAATCTACTGCCCACCTAGCTCCCCTGTGCATTCCATTTCTGACATAGCCTATCTCCTTAGTGAATCCATAGCTCAAAACCCAAAAAGTGAAATTTTGGTTTTTGGAGATTTTAATATTGATTGGCTGAATCCAAAAAATAACAGTCGCTGTTTAAATCTTTGCAGCTAACGCAATTAATCTCCTCCCCAACTTGCATAAACATCAAAGCCATAATCATACCCTGCTCGACTGGATTCTCTCCACTTCTCCCGACCAAATCCAGGAGGCAGGTGTTCTCCCTAACAATTTCAATGACCACTGCTTAGTGTACTGCGTGCGCAAAATAAAGGCAAATAAATCCTCTCCCAAGGTTAAAATCACCAGGTCCTTCAAAAAATTTAATATTCAATAATTTCTAAATGACATCAAGAACCTCCCCTGGCACAGATTAAACCTAATCCCAGATCTAGACTCTGCCGTTGAATTTTTTCAGTCTGAACTCCTACAAGTTTGAAATTTACATGCCCCGCTGCGTAAGGTGAGAGTAAAAGGAGCACACTTGAACTGGATCACAGCTGACCTCATTCAAATGTACCAATTTCGGGATTCATTGTGGTCAAAGTTCAAGCATACTGGCTCTATGAATGATCACTGTGTATATAGACAATGGCAAAATATATGCAATAAACAAACAAAATTGGCCAAGGCCTAATATTTCTGTGAAAATCTGAACAATAACATATCTAACCCTAGAAAGTTTTGGAAACTCATAAATAACTTACAAAATCCACCAATCCACTCCCAACCCTCCACTATCAAAGTGGATAACCAAAACCTGCAACTCCCCTTAGAAGTAGAAAATGCCTTTAACAATTATTTTGTTGGATGCTCCACCACCCTAATTGGCAAACTAATTAATGGCACGCATCCTGAAACTACAAATGTGGATCAGGCCCCACTAAAACAGCAAAGACCCAATATAGAGAAGTTCAATTTTAGACCTGTACCCATCAATGTCGTTAGAAACACCTTAATAATCTAAAAATGAAAAAACAGTCTGGACCTGATCAAATCCCACAATGCTGTTGAAGCTCAGTGCACCAGCAATTGCTAAGCCTGTCAAAACCCTAATTAATGAATCCTTGATGTCTGGATATATACCCAAACTCTGGAAAACTGCAAGAGTAGTGCCTATTCATAAAAGTGGGGAGTTAACCTTGGTTTCTAACTATCGCCCTATATCATTGCTCCCAGTATTATCAAAAATCTTAGAAAAATGTGTCCATATGCAATTATGCAAGTATTACCAACTTTCCATCTGACCCCTGATCAATCAGGTTTTCGACCGAATCACTCCACTACAACTGCCCTCCTAAAAGTTTGCAACGACATCCAAACTGGCATGGAACAAAGAGTCCTAACTGGAGCTATTTTCCTTGATTTCACAAAGGATTTTGACACAGTGGACCACGACATACTACTGCTCAAACTAAAAAACTCTGGTATTGCTGATCATCCGTTAACCTGGTTTAGATCATATGTATCGGATCAATCACAATATGTCTCCATTTCTAACAGTGACTCCCTCTCCCAGTCACTTGTGGTGTTCCCCAAGGTTCCATTCTCGGCCCGTTACTATTCACATTATTTATAAATGATCTGCCTAATGTCTGCAAATCTTCAACTGTACACATGTACACAGACGACACGGTAATCTATGCAAACAAATCTGATCTGCCGCAGCTTGAAGCAGTGCTCTAAGACCAGTTCACAGAGGTAGAAAAGTGTATCTCAAAAAACAAACTCTTCCTAAACACTGACAAAACTGTCACAATGATATTTGGAATGGGTCCTAAATGACACAAATTACAAAATTCCCACCTACGCATCAAAACAAAATCCAATTGCACGCTTACTGCAGTCCACTCTTTCAAATACTTGGGTATGTTGTTAGACCCTAATCTATCTTTTGGCCCCCACATAGAAAAACTTGCATCAAAACTTTATCCAAAATTAGGTGCCCTGTACAGAAACAAATCTTGCCTCAGCCCTACAGTAAAGGAAAAGATTGTACAGCAAATGCTGATGCCTATCATGGATTATGGGGACGTAGTATATGCACCTGCACCGCAAACTCACCTTAATAAACTTAATACATTGTATAACTCATTCTGCCGCTTTGTGCTACAATGTAACTACAGGACCCACCATTGTGACATGCCAAAAGAACTAAACTGGCTGTCGCTGGAATCCAGACCCTCCATCTTTCCTGCCTTGTGTTTAAGAGCCTTTCTGGGAAGCTCCCACCCTACCTGAGCAGAATGCTCTCCCCGGCTACTCCCACCTCCTATAACCTCCGATCCAGTACAAACACATTATTTAGCTTGCCTCAATACAAAAAGAAAGCAGCTCGATCCTCCTTTTCCTACAGAGCACCACAATTATGGAATGACCTCCCGCACACTTTCAAACCTTCCCCAAGCCTAATATCCTTTAAGAGATCGTTCTCTACATATCTCAAAACAGAATGCACCTGTCATGGTTGATTATATATTTCCTACCTGTTCTATGTAAAATTTTTGCATATATTGTGTATTATTATTGTTTTTTAATTTTATTGTACCCTACTGTATCAATGCAATGTTTTGTGGACCCAGGACATACTTGAAAACGAGAGAAATCTCAATGTATCCTTCCTGGTAAAATATTTTATAAATAAATAAATAATTTGTACTTCGCAAGTTTTCTACATCTGGCCCTGTTTTAATTCCTCCCTTTTACCAGCCTTTAGATCTAGTAGCGGTTGCTCTGCTGTCAACGGCTGAGACAGGGGGGCATTTCTGCATGAAGAGATAGCAACTTTAAGTTCCTGGTTACTAAAGCATATTTTATATTATATTTTACTTAATCTGTTTTAGGGAAATTACAGGCTTTTATTATAATATTGGAGTATGGGTTGAGCCAGTTAGGATTCTGGTAGTCAGTTCTACACATAAGATCATCACCTAGAGTACGCAGGTACTAGTCTTCTTTCAGCGAATACCTTTTCAGCTTTGTTACCAGATAGGTATGAACAAATGTTCTGCAGTTTGATAGATTCCTAAAAACCATATTGATGTGTCTTTTTATTATTGAAGTATATTCATTTGTTTTCTTATACTCTTGGAGGTCCAAAAGCCCTTTTATGTACCCCTCCCTTTACATGGAAATTATGCAGATAGGGGTAACTAAAACCCTCCGCAAACCAAGGCAGAGTTAGGGAGTCTCTGCCATATCCTCAGAAAACTGCGAGTAAGGGTCATTACTATGTAGGACCAATATACTACTGTTATAGAGCTGCTTCAGCTAACTATATTATTTAAACAGACACATACTGATCTTAGAACCCTTAGAGTCCTCACTTACTAAAGGTGGCCCACAGCATCTAAGCCATGCAGATTTCTGGTACTCCTTGCCATATACATTCTGCAGTGAGATTGTTTCCTTAATATTACCATAATCCCCTCTAGATATTATATATTATTTGGTTGAGGAGAGCATATACAACATATATAGGTTAGGTTGAGTATTATGTTTGACGAAAGGGACCTCATCACCAGTTTTTCATCCGCCCTCCCCCCAATTCCTAATGTGTGGTAAGGGATAAATAGCTTATCATGAACACTTTTTTCTTGGCATACTTATGTAGTCTCTGCCCAGTCCATAGAGCCTCTGTTATAGTTTGCCCTCATATCAGTGTAAAAAAGGCTCTCCGGGCCCTAACAAGGAAAGATTCATCATGACTACTCTTATGTGTCTAATTGCTTGCAGACTGTTTATTCCTTTAACTTTATTATGACTGTTAGCTCACATGGAATCCTTTTGTAAGTGTTATAACTGCTGGGATTGTGTTTGATGTCCCACAGATTTTAGTTACAACCAACCTATCGGCTAGATTACGAGTTTTTCATTTTGAGCTTTGCGGTGCTAACGAGCAGTTTAGGCTCACCGCTCACTTACAGACAGCGCTAGTATTATGGGTTTTTACAAACCAGACAAGAAGTGAGCGTTGATAAAAATTCTGCTCCTTACCGCACTCCAATACCAGCGCTGCTTACGTTAGCGGTGAGCTGGTGTAACTTGCTCGTGCACGATTTCCCAATAGGAATCAACGGGGAGAGACGGCTGAAAAAAAGTCTAACACCTGCAAAAAAGCAGCGTAAAACTTCTTAATGCAGCCCCATTGATTCCTATGGGGAAATCAAATTTATGTCTACACCCTAACATGAACCCTGAGTCTAAACACCCCTAATCTTACACTTATTAACCCCTAATTTGCTGCCCTCGACATCGCCGACACTTACATTATAATTATTAACCCCTAATCTGCCGCTCCTTACACCGCTGCCACCTACATTATACTTATGAACCCCTAATCTGCTGCCCCCAACATCGCCGACACCTACATAATATTTATTAACCCTAATCTGCCCCCCCCCTATGTCGCCACCACCTACCTACATTTATTTATCCCTAATCTGCTGCCCCCAACGTCGCCGCCACTGTAATAAACATATTAACCCCTAAACCGCAGCACTCCCGCCTCGCAAACATTAGTTAAATATTATTAACCCCTAATCTGCCGTCCCTAACATCGCCGACACCTACCTACATTTATTAACCCCTAATCTGCAACCCCCAACATCGCCGCCACTATACTAAAGTTATTAACCCCTAAATCTAAGTCTAACCCTAACCCCCCCTAACTTAAATATAATTTAAATAAATCTAAATAAAATTCCTATCATTAACTAAATAATTCCTATTTAAAACTAAATACTTACCTATCAAATAAACCCTAAGCTAGCTACAATATAACTAATAGTTACATTGTATCTATCTTAGGTTTTATTTTTATTTTACAGGTAAGTTTGTATTTATTTTAACTAGGTACATTAGTTATTAAATAGTTATTAACTATTTAATAACTACCTAGCTAAAATAAATACAAAGTACCGGTAAAATAAAACCTAACCTATGTTACAATTACACCTAACACTACACTATAATTAAATAAATTAACTAATTTAACAACAATTAAATACAATTAAATAAAATTAAAGTACAAAAAAAACAAACACTAAATTACAGAAAATAATAAAAAAAATGACAAAATTTTTAAACTAATTACACCTAATCTAATCCCCCTAACAAAATAAAATTACAAATAGCCCTTAAAAGGGCCTTTTTGTTGGGCATTGCCCCAAAGTAATCAGCTCTTTTACCTGTAAAAAAAATTACAAATCCCCCCAACATTAAAACCCACCACCCACACAACAACCGTACTCTAAAACCCACCCAGTACCCCCTTAAAAAAACCTAACATTAACCCCTTAAAGATCACCTTACCGGGAGAAGTCTTCACCCAACCAGGCCGAAGTCCTCAACGAAGCCAGGAGAAGTCTTCATCCAAGCTGGGCAAAGTGGTCCTCCAGACGGGCAGAAGTCTTCATCCAGACGGCATCTTCTATCTTCATCCATCCGGCGCGGAGCGGGTCCATCTTCAAGACATCCGACGCGGAACATCCTCTTCAATTGACGGCTAACACAGAATGAAGGTACCTTTAAGTGATGTCATCCAAGATGGCGTCCCTTCAATTCCAATTGGCTGATAGAATTCTATCAGCCAATCGGAATTAAGGTAGAAAAAATCCTATTGGTTTATGCAATCAAATAGATTAAAAAGAATTCTATCAGATAATTGGAATTGAAGGTACGCCATCTTGGATGACATCACTTAAAGGTACCTTCATTCTGGGTTAGCTGTCGATTGAAGAGTATGCTCCACGTCAGATGTCTTGAAGATGGACCCACTCCGCGCCGGATGGATGAAGATAGAAGATGCCGTCAGGATGAAGACTTCTGCCCATCTGGAGGACCACTTTGCCCGGCTTGGATGAAGACTTCTCCCGGCTTCGTTGAGGACTTCGGCCCGGTAGTGTGAAGACTTCTCCTGGTAAGGTGATCTTCAAGGGGTTAGTGTTAGGTTTTTTTAAGGGGGTATTGGGTGGGTTTTAGAGTAGGGTTGGTTGTGTGGGTGGTGGGTTTTAATGTTGGTGGGGGATTTGTAATTTGTTTTACAGGTAAGAGAGCTGATTACTTTGGGGCAATGCCCTGCAAAAGGCCCTTTTAAGGACTATTTGTAATTTAATGTACGGTAGGGCTTTTTTATTTTGGGGGAGCTTTTATCTTTTGTTTAGGGGATTAGATTAGGTGTAATTAGTTTACAAATCTTGTAATTTGTTTATTACTTTCTGTAATTTAGTGTTTGTTTTTTTTGTACTTTAGATAATTTTATTTAATTGTATTTAATTGCTGTTAAATTAGTTAATTTATTTAATTATAGTGTAGTGTTAGGTTTAATTGTAATTTAGGTTAGGTTTTATTTTACAGGTACTTTTGTATTTATTTTAGCTAGGTAGTTATTAAATAGTTAATAACTATTTAATAACTATTGCACCTCTTTAAATTAAATACAATCTTAATTGTAAAATAAAAATAAAACCTAAGATAGATACAATGTAACTATTAGTTATATTGTAGCTAGCTTAGGGTTTATTTGATAGGTAAGTATTTAGTTTTATATAGGAATTATTTAGTTAATGATAAGAATTTTATTTAGATTTATTTAAATTATATTTACGTTAGGGGGGGTTAGGGTTAGACTTAGATTTAGGGGTTAATAACTTTAGTATAGTGGCGGCGACGTTGGGGGTGGCAGATTAGGGGTTAATAAATGTAGGTAGGTGTCGGCGATGTTAGGGATGGTAGATTAGGGGTTAATAATATTTAACTAATGTTTGCGAGGCGGGAGTGCTGCGGTTTAGGGGTTAATATATTTATTATAGTGGCGGCAATGTCCGGTTCAGCAGATTAGGGGTTAAAAAATTTATTTTAGTGTTTGCGATGTGGGGGGGGGGCTCGGTTTAGGGGTTAATATGTAGTTTATGGGTGTTAGTGCACTTTTTAGCACTTTAGTTAAGAGTTTTATGCTACGGCGTTGTAGTGTAAAACTCTTAACTACTGACTTTATAGGAGAGGGTGTACCGCTCACTTTTTGGCAGACTCGTAATACCGGCGCTATGCAAGTCCCATTGAAAATATAGGATACGCAATTGACGTAAGTGGATTTGCGGTATTTCCCAGTTTGGCCAAAAAAGTGAGCGGTACACCTGTACCTGCAAGACTCGTAATACCAGCATGCGTTAAAAAGCAGCATTAGGACCGGCCAACGCTGCTTTTTAAGCCTAACGCAAGACTCGTAATCTAGCTGTATGTGTTTCCCATGTACTTCAGAGAGTAAGATCTTATTAGTAGACTGGGTTGGCACGGATGACAAGATAATCCCCTAACATTTGTAATTTCTTTATATAAAGTATATAGGGGGCTTAGGATATATGTATGTATATATATGTATGTATATATATATATATATATATATATATATATATATATATATATATATATATTTAAATAGAAAGAGAGAAAAAGTACCCTTATTTATCCAGCAACAAACTATGTAATGAGCAGTTTAGTACTAGTCTCTGGATTCAGTATGGGTCAAAATTACAATATATAAATAAGAAACATACTCTCTAAAGTGCGTGAATAATTCTGTTTATATAAGCATCACAGCAATACAATGTGTTATAAGCATTACCCCCAAATGTCAGAGCTATTAGTTCACAACCTGGGTTGTAGAAAAATGGAAATTTTAAATGCTCCCACTGCTCAGTTTGTAATAATATGCTAACAGGCAAGAACTTCTGTGATAGATTTGGCTCCTTTCACACAGTGAAGGGACGTATAACTTGTAAAAGTGAAGGAGTAATCTATATGGTCTCCTGCAATAGTCCTCAGTATTATATAGGTAAAACCTATAGGGAGCTCAAAGAAAGAATAAAAGAACATAAAATGGACATTAAAAATAAATGTACCAAAACTAGCAGTGTGGCTCGTCATTTTGCAGAATTCCATGATAGCAATAAGAAAATTTTAAAATTCAGAGGCCTAGAAATAGTGGACCTTAAAGGTAGAGGAGCTAATTTAGATCAGATCTTATTATGCAAAGAGAGTAAATGGATTTTTAACCTTAAAAGTCTGAAACCAGATGGCTTAAATGAAGAATTAAATTTTGGTTCTTTTCTAGGAGATTGAAGTGTAACACAGGATAATATATCCGGTATGAATTAAAGTATCCATCTAAAATCACACTGAAGAAAAATTCAAATAACTAATATAGAGCCGCATTATAAATATAGATTAAGAATACTATATATGGATTTGAATCTATTATTGACTCTGTGATATATGTACAAAAAACATTAGAGTTTATTATTAAGTAGTGTGTGATTATATTATATATTTAGAAAATAGCAAAGTAATGTAAATAGTACTATATGTCTAATATTTCACCTGAATGGCTTGTATATATTGAAAAGAAGGTTTTGAAGGCGGAGCATACTGTTTAAATCCCATGGAGAGTATTCTCCAATCATGCACAGCCGGAAGAAGCCCGAATGGAACACGGGTGAAACGCGCTTAGCTTGTTTGTATGTTGGAGCGGTGCAACAGCTGAGCACCGCCTAACAGCTGACCCCCAAGAGAATTCACATCTCCGCGAAAGGATAAGGCGTGCGGATGCACTGAAAGAGCCGACAACTGCGGAGAAAGAGTAAAGGTGATAAATTTGAGAGTCCTTTTCCGGTTTTGATGATAGAATCACTGGAAGTAACGAGCAGGTAGTTTTGTGCACCATGACACCAAGGGAACAGGTACTTGTTTATCGTGTAATAATATGCTGAACAAAGCTGTTACAATCAAGATATATATGGTATTGTGAAGTTGCCATTTTACGATATCTTGCTGAAATTGATACAAGTTACAATCCTGCATTGAGAGAGTTGTGAATTTCGGTGCCGCACCTGCATTAACGTTGATTTCCATTCTGCTGGATTACAAAATATACTACTAAGTGGCATTATGATTTATGATTTCAAATATACAGGAGTACCAACGGACTAACCTATGAACTCTTATCTACAACCCGGGTTGTGAACTAATAGCTCTGACATTTGGGGGTAATGCTTATAACACATTGTATTGCTGTGATGCTTATATAAACAGAATTATTCACGCACTTTAGAGAGTATGTTTCTTATTTATATATTGTAATTTTGACCCATACTGAATCCAGAGACTAGTACTAAACTGCTCATTACATAGTTTGTTGCTGGATAAATAAGGGTACTTTTTCTCTCTTTCTAATTAAATATTAACTATATACCCTTACCGTGCACTACACAGAAAAGTGTATCCTTATATAGGATACACAATCTTTATTCTCTGTGTATATAACTGTGGTATCTATCAAACTAGGGGTGCTGGTACAAAATATGTAATATATATATATATATATATATATATATATATATACAGTGGGGGCAAAAAAGTATTTAGTCAGCCACCAATTTTGCAAGTTCTCCCACTTAAGAAGATGAGAGAGGCCTGTAATTTTCATCATAGGTATACCTCAACTATGAGAGACAAAATGTAGAAACAAATCCAGACAATAACATTGTCTGATTTGGAAAGAATTTATTTGCAAATTATAGTGGAAAATAAGTATTTGGTCAATATCAAAAGTTAATCTCAATACTTTGTTATATATCCTTTGTTGGCAATGATAGAGGTCAAACGTTTTCTGTAAGTCTTCACAAGGTTGTCACACACTATTGCTGGTATGTTGGCCCATTCCTGCATGTAGATCTCATCTAGAGCAGTGATGTTTTGGGGCTGTCACTGGGCAACATGGACTTTCAACTCCCTCCAAAGGTTTTCTATGGGGTTGAGATCTGGAGACTGGCTAGGCCACTCCAGGACCTTGAAATACTTCTTACGAAGCCACTCCTTCGTTGCCCGGGTGGTGTGTTTGGGATCATTGTCATGCTGAAAGACCCAGCCACGTTTCATCTTCAATGCCCTTGCTGATGGAAGGAGGTTTGCACTCCAAATCTCATGATACATGGCCCCATTCATTCTTTCATGTACATGGATCAGTCGTCCTGTTCCCTTTGCAGAGAAACATCCCCAAAGCATGATGTTGCCACCCCCATGCTTCACAGTAGGTATGGTGTTCTTTGGTTGCAACTCAGCATTCTCTCTCCTCCAAACACGACGAGTTGGGTTTCTACCAAACAGTTCTACTTTGGTTTCATCTGACCATATGACATTCTCCCAATCCACTTCTGGATCATCCAAATGCTCTCTAGCATACTTCAGACAGGCCCGGACATGTACTGGCTTAAGCAGGGGGACATGTCTGGCACTGCAGGATCTGAGTCCCTGGCGGCGTAGTATGTTACTGATGGTAGCCTTTGTTACGTTGGTCCCAGCTCTCTGCAGGTCATTCACTAGGTCCCCCCATGTGGTTTTGGGATGTTTGCTCTCCGTTTTTGTGATCATTTTGACCCCACAGGCTGAGATCTTGCCTGGAGCCCCAGATCAAGGGAGATTATCAGTGATCTTGTATGTCTTCCATTTTCTAATTATTGCTCCCACAGTTGATTTCTTCACACCAAGCTGCTTGCCTATTGCAGATTCAGTCTTCCCAGCCTGGTGCAAGTCTACAATTTTGTTTCTGGTGTCCTTCGACAGCTCTTTGGTCTTCACCATAGTGGAGTTTGGAGTGTGAATGTTTGAGGTTGTGGACAGGTGTCTTTTATACTTATAACAAGTTCAAACAGGTGCCATTAATACAGGTAATAAGTGGAGGACAGAGGAGCCTCTTAAAGAAGAAAATACAGGTCTGTGAGAGCCAGAAATCTTGCTTGTTTGTAGGTGACCAAATACATATTTTCCACCATAATATGCAAATAAATTCTTTCCAAATCAGACAATGTGATTGTCTGGATTTGTTTCCACATTTTGTCTCTCATAGTTGAGGTATACCTATGATGAAAATTACAGGCCTCTCTCATCTTCTTAATTGGGAGAACTTGCACAATTGGTGGCTGACTAAATACTTTTTTGCCCCACTATATGTGTATATATGTCTGTGTATATATGTCTCCTGATGTGCATAAAAGCAATGTATTGCTCGGTCTTTATCTAGGCTTACCAAACTTTACAGTCCTATGCTTAGTCTACAATTGTTAGAAGTTATAGTTCTTATAGAATTTGCCCTGTAGGTTAATACACTCACTTAACAGTCCTCAGGTGACCTCAGAGTTCTTTAATCCTGGTAGATCTTTATAACATATTAGCTTTTGAATCTTATGAAATCACAGCCTTATATTTTTTCATTTCTCTGAACTCATGTCAGCTGTAACAATGTTAACAGTTATGAGCCTAAACATATTAGACCTCGAACTTCTCTGCTTGCAGTTTTGTTTTTATGACACTGTGTTAGTCATCTCCATGTTAATTGTTATGAGTCTATACCATGTTCATTTCTATGTCCTCCTTTAATTTTGGTATTAGTTCTCTGGACCTAACCATGGTCCTGGCAGGCATGTGAAGTAGAATGTTCAGTGCAGGCCCAAAAGGGGCCTGTGTCATCCAAAAACCCTGTGATTAGTAAATTGAATCCATTGGGGTCTAAAAGTGACCTTTAGCTATTCCTGAGGAAAAAAGAGGGTGGTTTTAGGTTTGCTACCCAAATATTATATATCTGAGTTATCTCTCTATTTGGGAATTGAATGGAATTGGTATATCAAGAGATTTAGCCTTATATATGATTTTGTATATCTTCTTATCTCTGTTATTTGTTTTACCATTCAACATATGTCTTATATTTAACTGAGCAAACTGAATTTTGTTGTTGTAACTGTTGGACCCTCAATAAAAATTATAAAATAAAATAAAAATCAATTTTGGTCTTAACCTGGGTTGGTTTAAGTAGTTGTTATACTGAATCCTACTTGTGTGAGTACATACAAGATAATTTTTGGTTAACACAGCTTTACTGTTTTTATATAAATAATGGCTGAGATTAGAGGGCAGGATACGTTACTCAGCAATCAATAGATATTGCTGTTGTAGTGGAGCATAATTGGGTTCCGCTGTGAGTGGTTGTTTATCTGTTAGCTCCATAGGGGGGAACAGTTGGAGTGTCCAGGAAATCTTGTTTTTTTGTAGCAGAGTATATTTGTACTTCCTTTTATATGGCCATTCTCATATTCATCTTTGGTAGGTGGGAGGAGTTATGTTCTGATCCACAGTCAGCAGAAGAGTTTGAAGGAACATGTTTCTGAAATACTCTGGTACGGGAGAGGTTTTGATGGAAGGAGCAGCAAGGTAGACTGTACCATAATATGCCACAAAAAAAGTTGTTATATCCATAACTGTTGGTACTTAATAAAAGTAACAATTTCAATATGTTTTTGAGAAGTAGATAAAGATCGAGAGGTAATAGGTTTGCACTATTTTTACTGAATTCTTTCCTTTAAAGGTAGGATTTTAATCCAATCTTCTTAGACAAGCAGCAGCTCAACGTTAATAACCAAGCGTAGTATGTTGGGGAAGTCCACCTTATATTTGGTATCAGGTGTGCGGTGACATCATGAAAGCTGAGAACCTTAAAGGGGAACAGCAGAACCATGACAATGGCTCCACAGTGAATTGGACTAACTGGATGAACACTTCAGTTAGATTGCTTTGCCAATATGAAATGCAATTTGAAACCATTTTCAATAATAATACATCCTACTAAGGATCACGGAAATTATTTTTGCACTGAGTAACAGACTTTCACTACACTGCAGTGAGGAGTCTAATAGTTATTCAGTACCGGTACTTTTTGTATGAGTTTCTTTGTCCTGTTTAGGACATTTGTCCTGTTTAGGACATTTTGTATGTAATACAAATTATTTATGAACTAGACAGATACATTTGAGATATTTAGAGTGTTTGTTCATTTCTCAAACCGCTATTAGTTCAGCGTTCACTCTTATCTGTATTTCTATTCTGTATTTTTTGTCAAAAAGTGGGGAGTATTTGTAAAACAAGGGAGTAGCAGTGTTTGACATTAGGAGTACTAATTGCAGATAATATTTTGCCATATATTGCACCAATGTGGCACTCAGCACCCCCCCCCCCCCAATCAAGAAGCTCAAGAGGACCAAGAACACCTCATTACTTACATGGATGCACTCACCTTCTCTGCATCATCACAACCTCACCTTAAAACTTCTGACATCACTTCTCCTTCTGTACTTAATAGCCTACATGCTGCCCAACACCATCTCAGCACATGGTCTACTGCTCACACACGGCAATCAGTTTTCCTTTGCATGCAAGGTGCTGTCAGTGGACTGTCTGTTCCTGCCCATATAATCATTACAGCAGTCTTTAAATATATGGCCTCACACTGCTTATCCCCTCCCCTAGGTGACACAGGATATGGGTGCAGGGTCTGGGTCTACACTCCAGTCACCCAAAATCCTAGTCTAGTGAACATATCTTATAATGAAGCCCACTGGAGGTGCCCAAACATGATTTAGTATACCTTTGTGGTATTTAAATCATGGTTCAAGTCTTTAAATCACTTGAGTGGGACCTTGCTTCCCCCCACAAAAGTCAATGAGATGATCATAGTCTGGTGCTAAAGTGAGATTATGGTAGTGTGCTTTACATAATCTGGCCCATTTAAAAAAAAAAAAAAAAAAAACCTTTTTGTGGAAGAACTGCTAGGTAAGGTAGTGGAGGAGGAGCCATATCCTCTTGGTGGGCTTGTGGAAATTCCAAGGGGCGGTCAGACTTCAGACAGCATCATATGTGAGTAATTGGCATTAACTGTATCCTTCATATACCTAATAGCCCCATTTGTACATATGTGAAAGGGACAGTAGACATTCTGATATTATAATGTGAAATATGTACTTAGACAAAGTAAAAAAAAACTTTAAAATTATAAGTATTTTTTCAGGGAAACTAAACACATTGCAATTTGAATATAAAGGGACAAATTACAAGTGAGATGGTAATGATAGCACAGGAAGCAAAAAGCAATATCGCTAGACAGCGCTAACATTATCTCGCAACTTGATATTACAAGTCCATGGTAAATCCCATATATTTCAAGATGATGTTTATTCACACATTAAAAATAGGTACAAATGAAAAGCGACCTTTTCGGGAGTCATTCCCTTAATCATGCTAACAACATACAAGTGTGCAGTACGTATTTATAAGGTAATTACTTTAACCCTTCAAATCTCATACATTTTTACAATGCTATAGCACCCTCTGGCTACCAAATAAATTCAATACATCAAAACTAAAGAGAAACAAAGTTTTTTATCCAAACCATATAACTAGTGCTACTTATATAACAACCTACCATTCAAGAAGTGTCTGCACTACTTTTCCTTATAATTAAAGAAATACTGTAAATTCTAACTCCCTATTAAGGCCTTTGGGTGTCATTGAGTTTAACTTGTGATGCAAAATTATTCTTTCTGTTTTAATAGCAACTCTCTGTTGCCTCCTCTCCTTGGCATTCCTATACTATCTATAATCTGTCACCTTAGCTGACTTTTGTTGTGTCCAGCCTCTAAAAAGTGACAAGATACTGGGGCAGTAAGATCTTTATATCATCCTATCCCTTACCTTTCTGATTGTTTTGCCTATATAAATTCCATATAAGTTTAATTAGGTAAATGTCATAGGATGAGTCACAAGAATAGCGTTCCTTGATTTTAAATGTTTTACCTGTTAGAGGGTGCAAGAATTCATTACCTTTAATCACTGCATTACAAGTAATTTACAACTAGCGCATCCCAAACATGGAAAGGTACCATTATGTTATGTAGGAATGATAAGAAGACTTCATAGAACCTACATAACTTTTTACTAGCTATTCCCCTAAGTGAGGTACCCTTCTATAGGCCATAATTTTTCCTGTATTTTGGAACTGGTCACATCATATATGGAGTTGGTAATTTGCTAATCAACTACAGAGGTCCGAGATTATTGATTATAACTGCTGAGGCTAGTTTAGCCTACTCGGACAGACCTACGACCTGACAGCTTGATTCCTGTTTGCAAAGGGGGAATTTATTTACTTTGGTGATGTATGAAATTAAGTCACCTTAAATGTTAATCTCATTAAGATTTACACCTTACATTTATGTAAAATATCTTTGTCAATTTAATCAGGTAAATTAATTAATTGTTTTATAGTTTTGTGTTTTCCTTTTAAAAATTCCTACCACCTGGTCTTATTTGTCGAAAATAACACTGGGTGAATCCGGAATTGTGATAAATTATTATCTGACAGTTTGTCCTAATTATTAATTTACCTGATTCTCTGCAATTACCTTAGAGGGTTTATAACCAAATATTTTGTTCCTATCATCAAACCAATTTTTGTGTTATTTTGAAAATATGATTTAATTATCTTTATAGTTTAATCACTGCATTATTTTGTTTTTCTTGCTAGTTGGAGTTATTATGTTATCGCTTTAATTGATTATTATAGGACTGTAGTTTATTTCTTTGTTATATTTTGATTGCTTAAGTTACTATTAATTGCTATTTTTTTTCCAATCAAAATCTTTTAATAAAGCTAATTTTTGTTTATTCATCTGGTGTCGGTATAATTTATAGACTGATAGAAACCAAAAGGATTCAGGTTTTGTGTTTATTATCTTTAACAAGTTATAAGAAAGTGTGTCATTAAAAGTTACACGCATTACTCCTATGACATAATATGCTTCTATAGATAAAGGTAATATTTATAACATCTTGGAAGGCCAAATTATTAGGATTACAGTCCCTAAAAACATTCCAGTGTTTTTGTATGATCCTAGAGATTTCCTTATTATATGGATTATATTGGGTAACACATGCTATATGTTGTGATGTATTCCCTATAATTTTATTATCATTTTTATTACAATTCTCTTTCTGTACCCTATTCATCTCCTTCTGAATCATTGACTGTGGATATCCTCTCTCTTCAATTTTTTTGGCCATCTCTATTAATCTCTCATCAATCAAATAATTATTTGTAACAATCCTTCTCACTCTTCTCAACTGGCTTCGAGATAGAGAATTCTTTAATTGATCTTGATGGGAACGGTCATACCTGGTGGCGCTTTATAGATGAAGTTTTTTGCATGTGGTGGGGGGACATTGGTACCCTTTTAATATTTATTAAACAGCTAAATTAAACAGTAAATTATGTAAAATTCACTATTTCCTTTAGTGAAGAAAGGATTGTATTTTTAGACACCAAAGTATACAGGAACAAAAGTAGTTTATTGAATTTATATTTACATAGAAAGAGATAGAATAGATAGAAATACTTTATTAAGATATGACAGTTTCCATCATGATCAATGAAAGAATTCTTTACTTTGAAGCCAGTAAGCACAAACTCGATATGAAAATATGAATATTTCCCATTCTAATGTTCTTAACATAGCGGAATACGTTCTATATATTCATAAATACGTATTTCTACATACATCTGATGGTATTTTGGTACAATGTATATCTATACCTACATATATACATGATTATATATAGGTGTATATATATATATATATATTTTTTTTTTTATTATTATTTTTTTTAAACACATAGAATATATTCTGCTATGTGAAAAAAATTAGAATGTGAAATATTTACAGTAAATACATAGTTAAAACCTTTTATTAAATATGTGGATTACAAAATCTACCTGCCACTGGCTTCTACACATCATTATTACTGCTCCCTTCTAACCGTAAGTGAGGAATTACAACTTTGTTCAACCATTGCTACAGGATTACCCTTTGTCAACTTAATCCTACAGCGGTGTGAAATATCCAGCTGCTGGGAATTCGCCGTCCGAATCATATATGTAGAGCACTACCATCACAAGCCTACAAACTTAAGGTATTCCATTAATCAGAACTTACCTCAGAAGTAATTTGTTTCAAAATTCTTTTCAGGTTTACTACACGGCGTATATCTAAGCCGTTAAAGACTGCCTGTGACGTCATCCTCATAGCGGATTATCGAAAGTCTCTTCGACTAAGTAAAACTCCTCTCCCTCTAGCTTTTGCACCTTCCAAAGCTTGTAAAGAGAAGCAGTAACTTCCTACCTCTGCATCCAGTTGCGGCTCATCCTCTTTGCTATTTTGTGAGTATGGCTAAAGGGAGTGTTTAGTTCCAGATTCCTCTGAGATTTACTAACCTCACATTTAATCTCTGGGCATCAATTGCTAAACTTTTGTCTGTCTTTTGAACCATCAAACTATTACAAAGTATAAAGCAAATTAAGTTTTCCTTCTGTATAATATGAGTGGTTAACGTATAATATACTTAGAGCCCTCCTTCTAATAACACCTTTGTTACTAACAAAATTCATTTTCTGACAGTCTGATGATTACACTCTAAGGAATCATAGTGTATATCAAGACAGAAAGTGATACAAATAACCATTTTTTCCTTATCTGCAGTTGTGTTCCACAAAAGCATTTACCTATCATTAAAGTTATAGACCTTTGCCTGAGACCTCATATCTTTGAGCCGTTATAACTTTTTTGTGACTTATTTTTAAATTATTTTATTAGATAGTGTTATTATGATTGTAACTGTACTTTTAAATTTATTTTTTATGTGTTTTGTGCAACTTTTTTGTTTTGCAAAACAGTTGACCAGATCTCTGAGGACGCAATAGAAAATACTTCTTATATAATTAAGTCTAAGACATACTCGAACTGTCAGGTTGCTTCCTATACTAAAAAACAAAGGGGTGTGGTGACCCTTATAAAAAGGAATGTCCTTATGAACCTATTTATGTAGAGAGGGACCCGAAGGGAGGGTTTTTGATTATTATCTGCAAATGTAATAATGTTGTATATACTCTTATTAATGAGTATGCTAGAAATGATAATAATAATCAAATTATGTTTTTTAAACAATGTTACAAAAAATAAGCAGATTAAAAGAAAACCACTCTTCAAAATGGGGCCTTGATTGTTACCTTGGAACCCTCTATAGATAAAAAATGATTTAAGGGTTAGAGGCTAGATTTAGCCAATATTAGTCTATCTCTTGATTTTTTTCCGCAATATTATGAATCAATATAAATTATACAATTTTTAATTGTGTCTTTGTACTAACAATTATGATTACACTTTCTATTCCCAGAACCCATAATTCTTATTCTCATATCGATTCATTTAATTGTGATTCATGGACTCTGAATTGGGTAACAAGTACCACCATTGGTCCAAGCCCCTGGACAGAACATTTGTTATAACTTAATTTTTGTTTAAGTGTTCACTTAGAAACACTCAAATTTACAGGGCTTTCTATAGCAAGCAGAGTATGAGATTGCAAGGAAAATTTTATTTGTAACAGATGGGGTTAACACGAATTTGGCTTTTGGTAGGTTAACCTATCTGTTATTACTATGTGCCAAAAGTTAGTTTGGATGTCAGACACGGAAGTCTGCATGAAACTAGGATGGCAGGTTAAAGATCAGATTCACGCAGCAGTACAGTTCAGTATTACTTAATATGAGGATAATAATAAGGCAAGTTATTCACAGTAACTTTAGAATATTAGGCACTAGAATAGGTAACAATACGATCTGTTAGAATACTTCTGAAAGCAAGAGTCTGCAGAAGTCCAAGCGGAGTTGCGGTAGTTTGTGGCTTGCAGCGTGTGACTGAGAGGAGAGGTTCCTTCACCTGGCGGTAGCTGATGACGTGGCTAGTTAGCAGCCGATACTCTCAGAGGACTGAGTGACGTGCTGAGAGACAGGGTAGGAGGTGTGAGAGGGTTCCGCTCTGAGACGCTGAGGAGAGCAGGTGGAGCCGGATTGGCTCAGGTTTCACACACCCTTAGGTGAGTGATTAAATAATCCAGCTGTGATATACCTTTAAATCTGCACTTCACAAGGACTTCCTTCCTATTTAAGGAAGCACTCTAGCCTCATTCTGGACCTGAAAATTGAAGTTGTTTCTTCACAGTTCACTTTGACTCCTGTGAAATAACTTTGCTCTTAGACTTTACTAGGTCTTTCAGGTCCTTAAGCTCATTTCTTACTATATGCGCTGCATATTCTGTTGCTGCCTTTACTCTCTACCGGAACCAGCCTCCCGGATTACTACGCTTACCGGAACTACTTACTTCAGACGCCGAAGTCGCGCTCACACTGAGCGGTCACCGGAGCTCAAACTGCCTGCCTGCCTGTCAGCTCCTCAAAGCTCTCCCATACCCACGCTGCTTCAACCTCCCTGCTCACAAGCTAAGTACCGCTCTCCACGCACAAATACTTACCTCAATATTTTTGCAACCATCCTGCATACGTTTGCTTCTGTGTATATAAACCTGTCATCTGGAAAAGTACTTATGAATCGTATTTGGGATAAATGAGAGTGTGTCTGGACTGTATATATTTTATTGATTGCTTGTGTGAGTGTGTGAAAACCTTGTTTAAACATAAAGCAACAACTTTGCCTTGGATATTACTGAACTGCCATATGAGTAATTTAACCCATTTATTACTCACATATTCTCTGAGGTTTTCCTTGTTATATCATTCTTATATCAGTGCCTTTTCCACATTTTCTTATGTGTTATTGCAAGATATAGTTTCATATATATTAAATCAATTACTAAACTAAAGCCTCACCTTATATAACAAGTTGAATAAGTGATTTCTTCTTGCTTATTATAAGAAAAGAGCAACAAAACCTTTATTTTTGTCATATATATTTGTATTCACCATTAACAGTGATTGTGAGTATCACAGAATTTTCAGGCCTATAAACTATAAGGTCATAACCTCTAACAATAAAAATGGATCCCAGTGAAATAAAGAATGAAATCACTAATATCAATCAAAAAGTGGAATACTTAGCCAGGGCTTTAACTGAATTACAAACTGAAAACAAGGCACTTAAAACACTAGTTAAAGAATGTTTACCTGTGAAAAGTTTAGACACACCTGAACCACACATTAATTACCCACAAACCTTCACTGGTAAACGAAGTGAATATAGAGACTTCAAAAATGCTTGTAATCTACTTTTCTCACTTAGGCCTAAGGCCTATCATTCTGAAAGAATCAAAGTGTGCACCACTATCTCTTTCCTCCAGGGGGAGCCCCGCTCATGGGCTAATAGATTTTTTGAGAATAACCATCCAATTCTTGATTCTTTGGAAGAATTTTTTCTAACAATGACATCTTTATATGAGGACTCTCACACCCAGATCACTGCAGAAACAGAATTAAGATCTCTAAAACAAGGAAAAAGGAACATAGAAGAATACATCACCGAGTTCCAAATGTGGATTGATGATTCCAAGTGGAATGAAATAAGCTTAAAGAACCAATTCAGATTGGGACTTTCTGAAGCCTTAAAAGATGAGTTGTCCCGCTTGGAGATGCCTGAATCTTTAAACGGTCTCATAAAATTGAGTACAACTCTGGATCGTAGACTGTGCGAAAGGAAGGCTGAAAGGGCTTCTTCTGATGGAACACCGTGACGTTCATATCCTTACACTCCAATCCAGGAAAAGGGTACATCAAATCAAACTCCAATGGAGATTGGAGCTATAAGGGGACCCCTTACACCCGAAGAAAAGGCCAGACGTAAATCTGAAAACCTTTGTTTATATTGTGGGCAAAAGGAACATTCCGTCTCAAATTGCCCAAATCTTCTAAGGCAAAAAAAAGGGTAAGATGCATATAAAGCATAATATTTTACTGCTAGCACAAAACCCTCAACTGACTGTTGATCTTTCTTTACAGTGGGATCGGAAAAACGTACGATCTAAAGCGTTGATCGATTCTGGGGCAGCCGGAAATTATATTGATATTTCTTTTGTTAAATTAAATAAAATCCCTATTGTTTGCAAGGCACACCCAGTATCTGTTAAACTCATTGATGGCACACACATACAACATGGTCCCATTACACATCAAACAATACCACTTTTAGTGACTACTGATAAAGGTCATACTGAATATCTGTCCTTTGATTTAATTACTATCCACATGCATACTCTTATTTTAGGATTTTCTTGGCTACACAAACATAATCCCAGCATTGACTGGTCAAACACACAGGTAACTTTAGAATCACCATTCTGTTTAAATACCTGTTATCCATTTCAGCTAATCTCAACCATAGAAAAAGAACTACCAGAAATTTATCAGGATCTGGCAGAGGTGTTTGACTTAAAAGAAGCAAAAAATCTCCCTCCTCATAGGGAGTTTGACTGTCCTATTGATATAATACCTGGGTCTCAAATACCTCACTGTAAAATATACCCATTATCACAAGAAGAGTTAACTTACTTACGCTCTTATCTCGACGACAACCTCCGAAAGGGTTTTATATCACATTCAACATCACCAGCATCAGCTGGAATGTTTCTAGTACGTAATAAAGATGGTACTATAAGACCTATCATTGATTATAGAGCATTAAATGAAATAACCATTAAAAACAGATATCCTCTACCACTTATACCTGAATTACTAGAACGATTGAATGAAGCAACTATCTATTCCAAACTTGATCTTAAGGGGGCTTATAACCTCATACGTATGAAAGAAGGTCACGAATGGAAAACCGCCTTTAGAACCCGTTACGGGCTTTTTCAATATAATGTGATGCCGTTTGGTCTGAGCAATGCTCCCGCAACGTTTCAGCATTTTATTAATGAAATTTTCCATGATCTGATGGACATTTGTGTTATCATATACTTAGATGACATCTTGATATATTCCAAATCTCCCTCTGAAAACGAAAAGCACGTAAGATGGGTACTTACTCATCTAAAGGAACACAAATTATATGCAAAATTAGAAAAATGCATGTTCCATGTTTCTAAGATAAAATTATTAGGTTATATACTCACTCCAAATAAAATACAAATGGATCCTGAAAAGATATCTGCTATTATTGATTGGCCTATTCCCACCACTGTAAAATCACTACAACGCTTCATTGGTTTCGCCAATTTTTACCGGAAGTTTATTAAAAATTTCTCTTCAATAGTCAGACCACTTACCCAATTAACCAGTGTTAATCAAAAATTCAAGTGGTCTGACAAAGCACAAGAAACTTTTGATACTCTTAAAGAACTATTCACTACTGCTCCAATTCTATCGCTCCCCAATTTTGAAGCTCAATTCCAACTCGAAGTGGATGCCTCAAACACAGGCATAGGAGCAGTACTTTCTCAAAAACAAGGTGATGATGGTGAAATTCACCCAATCGCTTTTTTCTCCAGAACATTAAATAGTGCTGAAGGTTACTATAGTGTGGGTGATAAGGAACTTCTGGCTATAAAGAGTGCTCTAGAACAATGGAGACACCTCTTAGAAGGATCAAAGCTTCCCTTCATAATATTTACTGACCATAAGAATCTTGAATATTTGAAGAAGAACAAAACTTTGACAGCCAGACAAGCAAGATGGTCATTATTCTTAGACCGCTTTAACTTTATCATCACTTACAAACCAGGAAGTCCAAATACGAAAGCTGATGCTTTATCTAGAATATCAGAAACTTTACCCCATGATCCACCTAATTATACCATCTCACCTGAAAAGTTCATTGGTGTCCTCACACCTATAGAACAAGAAGTACATAATGCCTTAAAAGAAGATACAATACCTCACCAGTATTGTTCCAAAGACCCCTAATCTGGCCTATACTATCATAACAATCAATTATATGTACCCGAGAGTATCAGATCATCAGTCCTCTCACACACCCATGATGATATCATTTCTGGACATCCGGGAATCCAAAAAAACCATTGACCTCACCCGACGTAATTTCTGGTGGCCAGGTATGAATAAATACATCTATGAATATGTATCCGGGTGCGAGAATTGTGCTCGAAACAAATTAGTTCACAAAAGACCAATTGGTTTACTCACACCTCTGCCTATCCCGGATAAACCATGGAGTACCATAGCAATGGATTTCATTGTTGAATTACCTCCTTCACAACAAAATAACACGATCATGGTAATAGTGGATCATTTAACCAGACTAGCTCATTTCATCCCTCTCAAGGGATTACCTACAGCTATAACAACTGCTAGAGTTTTTCTTGACCAAGTAGTTAGATTACATGGTCTACCGACCAACATAGTTACCGACAGGGGAACCCAGTTTACTTCCTCTTTCTTGAGATCTCTATGTAAACTGTTAAAGATTGACCATCGTTATACGACTGCTTTCCATCCCCAGACAAATGGACTAACAGAGAGACTGAATCAGACCATAGAACAATTCTTACGTTGTTATATATCACATCTTCAAGATGACTGGTCAGTTTATCTCCCCATGGCTGAATTCACATATAACAATTCATTAAGCGCCTCTATCAAAACATCCCCCTTCCATGCGACATATGGTTTTCACCCAAACACTATATCTCTCTCTAGTAAAGCAGTAAATTCCCCTGTAGCTACAGAATTTACATCCAATCTCCAAGAAAGACTAAATGTACTGAAGTTACATCTGAAGGAAGCAAAAAATTATCAAAAAAGATATTATGATCTAACTCATAGACAAGGCCCTGATTACAAGATTGGGGACTTAGTACTCCTTTCAACTAGGAATCTCAAACTTCATGTTCCAAGCAAAAAACTTGCTAATCAGTTTTTGGGTCCTTTCCCAATCGAACAAGTGATCAATTCCAATGTGGTAAAACTTAAATTGCCTACTGATTATAAGATTCATCCATCTTTTCATATCTCTTTGTTGAAACCATATCCTGTCAAAGTTCGCACTTCTGACTCTCCCCCACCTCTTGTTATGGTGGATAATCAAGAGGAATTTGAGGTAGAATCCATACTAGACTCTAGGATAAATAGACATAAATTGGAATATCTCATTAAATGGAAAGGTTATGGCCCAGAAGATAATTCCTGGATCATTTATTCTGCAGTTCATTCACCCCAGTTGGTCAGGGCTTTCCATAGGAAATACCCCCTCAAACCACATCTGGAATCCCCAGGGGTGATTCCTTGAGGGGGGGGGGGGAAATGTGATATACCTTTAAATCTGCACTTCACAAGGACTTCCTTCCTATTTAAGGAAGCACTCTAGCCTCATTCTGGGCCTGAAAATTGAAGTTGTTTCTTCACAGTTCACTTTGACTCCTGTGAAATAACTTTGCTCTTAGACTTTACTAGGTCTTTCAGGTCCTTAAGCTCATTTCTTACTATATGCGCTGCATATTCTGTTGCTGCCTTTACTCTCTACCGGAACCAGCCTCCCGGATTACTACGCTTACCGGAACTACTTACTTCAGACGCCGAAGTCGCGCTCACACTGAGCGGTCACCGGAGCTCAAACTACCTGCCTGTCAGCTCCTCAAAGCTCTCCCATACCCACGCTGCTTCAACCTCCCTGCTCACAAGCTAAGTACCGCTCTCCACGCACAAATACTTACCTCAATATTTTGGCAACCATCCTGCATACGTTTGCTTCTGTGTATATAAACCTGTCATCTGGAAAAGTACTTATGAATCGTATTTGGGATAAATGAGAGTGTGTCTGGACTGTATATATTTTATTGATTGCTTGTGTGAGTGCGTGAAAACCTTGTTTAAACATAAAGCAACAACTTTGCCTTGGATATTACTGAACTGCCATATGAGTAATTTAACCCATTTATTACTCACATATTCTCTGAGGTTTTCCTTGTTATATCATTCTTATATCAGTGCCTTTTCCACATTTTCTTATGTGTTATTGCAAGATATAGTTTCATATATATTAAATCAATTACTAAACTAAAGCCTCACCTTATATAACAAGTTGAATAAGTGATTTCTTCTTGCTTATTATAAGAAAAGAGCAACAAAACCTTTATTTTTGTCATATATATTTGTATTCACCATTAAAAGTGATTGTGAGTATCACACCAGCGTAGAAGAGGGGCAAAGGTATGCCTTAAATAGGCATCTGTATAATTAAAGGGCCAGTGGAGCACAGGTCTCCATCCTGGTGACTAATACCAGATTATTTAATTGCAGATCCATGGTAAATGAATAGCCTTTGGGATATACAAGAATATTTAGAATTAAATGATATGTGGAAAGTTGAAGACAAGAATTTCTGGGCATCAAGAGGACTGCACATCTTAAAAATGAAAGAGGAGCTACAGTACATTAACTCTGCTTCATGGAGAACTTTGGATCATTGAGAGAGATAATAAAGTTAATACTAATGAGGAAAATGCAAAGTTAATAGGCTAAATTAGAACAGAAATTACAAATAGGGAAATGCAAAGGGCCAGAGATAATCTAGTGAGACTAAAGAAACTTAATTACTATAAAGGTGATAGGGCAAATAGACTATTGGCCCATACATTGAGAGCTCAGGTCAAGCAAAATCGAATCCAAAAAATAAGTGACAGATAAGATTGTTTACTCACCTAAAGACATTAGTAAAGCTTTTTGTAAATTACTTTAAATCTTTATACAATACTGAGTCTCAACTAGATGTTGTTAAAGCTGAGCCTTCTGCTATATATATATGTTTCTGGATACAGATCAAGCCCAAAGTTTAGCAGATCCTACTACTTTATTCTAGAGTTTTTTTAGAGGGGTTCACTTCCTAAAGAATATTTGGAAGCTATTGTTTTAACTATTCCAAAGGAAGGTAAAAATCCTGTTCTCTGCCAAAATTATAGACCGATCTTAGTTATAAATTTGCTTCTAGAATGAGACTGCTGTTACCTAGTGTAATACACAGAGATCAAATGGAATTTATCTTAAAAAGACAGGGTTCTGATAACACTAGAAGGCTTCTTAATATATTTATTGAGTTAGTACATATAAGTCTTCCCCTTCTAACCCGTCAATTAAAATGGAGAAAGCATTTGACAGGCTGAGATGGGAAATATATGATGGTGGTCTGAAAGGTATTTTCGATTGTAGCTATATGGTCTTTACACTCTTGTAAAACAGTTCGAGTTAGGATGGTGGCGTTCTGTTCCCAGACTTTCTCCATTTCTAATGGAACACACCTTCCTGTTTGCATTATCTATTGAGCCCTTATCTGTAGTGATAAGAGGACAACCAATATTCTTAGTCTATGTGCCTGTTTAAATTTGTGATAATTTGCACTCACTATACTTTCAATGGGCCCTGTCCAGAGGAAAAGTGTGCCCGTATTACACTTTGTTTGGGCTGAGAAAAAAGTTGCACTAAACAAACACTCAAAAATGTTTTTCACCTTCACTATCCATCCCCTACACTGTTAACCCAAAACCACAACACCCCCATCGCAAAATACCTTGCTACACTCTTAACCCCTAAACCACCACATATCCATCACAAATTACCTTGGTACACTATTAACCCCTAAACCATCACACACCAAATCGCAAATTACCCCATTACATTATTAACCCCTAAACTTCCACAACCCCATCACAAATTACCCCACTACACTATTAACCCCTAAACCCCCACAAATCCCATCACAATTCACCCAGCTACGTTATTAACCCCTAAACCACCCCACCACTATAAACTCCCTACACTATTAATCCCTAAACTGCCATTATCCACATCAGAATTTTAGGATTTTTACCCACTCTTTATTTTAACCCACAGTGTCTCTACATTATCATCTGTATCATCAGAATTATCTTCACTTATTGTAGGTTTAAGGTCAGGTTTAATAAACATGCATACATGTAAATTCCCCCTCCTAAATAAAGTATAGCCCTCTAAGTTAACTGCCCAGTAATGTGAATTATCCCACCAGGTTACAGTTATACTGATAGTACATTGTCCTCTTTTGCAACTAAGAGCTCCAGCTCCCCCATTTTACCCATCATGCTTCTTGTATTTGCTGTCATATATTTAATTTTCATGTGCTTTCTGCTGCTACTTAGTGTGCTTTCCTTCAAAGTTTCTAATGTGACATTGCCTAAATGTACCCTTCTGTCATTCATTCCTTGAGATATTCTAGGTCTGTCATATTCACAGACTGATCTGTCTGTTCTATTATGTTTGGTTTGACCCTCCCCACATTTGCCTACTTTAAAATATTCTCTAAACGTGCTACCATCCTCTTCCCCAACACACCTGCACCTATGTCATTCAGGTGCAATATGTCCTTACTGAACAAATTGTACCCACGTGGAAAGTCATCTCAATGCTCTAAAAAGCAACCCCCCTATTTTTACATCATGTTTTTGACCAGGAATTAACTGTCCTTAGCTCCTTGGAGGTCCTCACTTTAAGCTTGCTAACTAACTGCCTGTCCTAAATTTTTAGTACACTCCATCTCTCGCTAATTCTGTCATTAGTACCTATATGCACCATGACTGCAAGATCAGACCCAGATCCCTCTAACAATGTATCAACGCACTCTACAATATGCCTTAAATTGGCCCCTAGAAGACAGCAAACTGTTCTATTTAAGGGATCTGGATGACAAATTACCAACTTTCCTAATAATCTCATACAACCAACATGTGCCTCAGGCCTTTTTAGATGTTTTTTGGCTATATTTCCTCTTCTTGTCTAGGTAGTTCCTTTTATATGGCCCTTGCATAATCTATCATTTCTACATAGCCAGATTTGACTTTCTTATTTGAAGAATCTCACAGTACTGACAAAACTTCTTAAATGATCTCACCAGAGCAGAAAGCTTTAGATCCTTAGGCCCTATGTCTCTCTTCCTTTCTGTGGCTCTCTTTTTCGTCCTTTTGCTCACCCTCTCTATGTCTCTCTTATCCTGTACCTGATATTTAAAACCTATCTTCTCATTTGAGATATTCTATTTTGCACACTCTTAATTTTATTTTATGATCAGATGTATTAAATATATATATATATATATCTTAATTATGTAGCGACATCTATTGTAACAATTATTTTGACAAGAATAATGTTTATACTTAGGCCAGTTTATTTGTGTCGTCTGCAACATACTTACCACAAATAAGATACATTTTTAGGATTCAATATTCCGAATCACATAACTGATACAAGCAAAAATGGAAACAATGATCAACCAATCGCATCCTACTAGGAAGTGATAAGATGAAAAGATTGGTCAATACATAAGTATATGTCACCACAGATGTTTCACATGACCGGTACCATCGGATAGGATATACACAAGAGATTGACAAGGTTATTGGAAGAATAAGGATAGAGACACCATCCAATGAAGACAAGAAGGAGGGATTTGTGTGCTGTTTAATATTTTTTTCGACCGGGGCGGTACGCACCCCCTCTGAGGAAGCGTGATGTGAAACGTGCATCAGGGGTTCTCAGGAGAGTCTTTAATCTCTCCCTTTTATTAATTTGCCAACCGTATGCCATAATTAGTTAATACTATTCGGTTAGGAGGTTATATGCTATATACAAAATCTTTTATTTACCGCAGCATTAGCTTCCTGTTTGTTAAATGTTAAATCTGGATTGAAGGAGCCTAGCCATATATATTATTAGCTGTCTGCTGCAGCATGAGATAAGCAAAGATCTTATTATACCTTAACTGTCACAGTGACTATTAACTTGGCGACTTCCATTTGGGATGGAGCAAGGAGCAGATGTTTCTTGCACGTGCAGGGAAGTTACTGCACGGATGTCAACGTTCCCCTAACCATTAGCCTCGTGGCACAAGGAGGTATCCCTGAGCTGGAGGCACCGAGCTAAGAGAAGCTCACAGGAGGAAGTCGACTAAAGGCCGTCACAGGCGTAGTGGCGCACACCAGAGCGAGGAAGCAGGAGAGAGGTGAGGGGTGAAGAAACCATAGCAAACCAAAGGGGGCAGAGGACGATAAGAGCGAGTCCACTTCTGTGCACTGGGGAGTCAGACCAAGCTGAGAAGGAGCTCATGGAATAGGAGTGGGAGATCGATTTGAATGGTGAGCTTTATTGTTAGTATTAAAAGGCGTCCCTAAATCCAATATTTCTTTTCTGCAAAGAAGTTTGACCCAGAGGCCCCCCAGAGCACGCTGACCCCCCAGGTTTTAGGAATACGGCATACATGACCTTGTCTTATCTTTGTGTCCGGTTATAAATTTAGCCGTTAAAATTGTTTTTTCATAAGGCATGCTGAGAGCATTTCAGTAATTATTTACTACATTACTACCATATCTGAAGTATTTTGGTGACTTTTATATATACATAACCCTCTTGGGTAATTGCATTATTGGGTACATCTTGGTATACTGTGGGTATTAAATCCATTATAAAGCTGCAATAAGTAGTTGGAGCAAAAAGAAGTACAGTAGCTGAATACTATGATTTGGGTTTATGGTATCTGCTAAGAGAGTCACCCCCATTGTTAATTTGAAATAATATAGTACTCTTTGGTGCTGGAAATACTTATCTATCAGCTATCTATATAGTATCTTCTTGGAACTGCAGTATTGGTTACATCTTGGTATATGAGAAGCAGTAACATCATAACAAAATCACTGTTAGCAAGATTTAAAAGTGGAACAGGTCTTACTCTTATATAAGACACTCATTAGTAACTTCAGTACCGGGTACATCTTGGTATATGCTGAACAGTAACATCATAAGGAATGTGCTATGAGCAGATTTAAAAAGCTGGAATAAAGTTTTTATGCAGCATTAGCTGATCCCTGCGGTCTAACAATGAGATATTTGTGTAGACCTGGCTAGAAACTCTATGAATCTGACATGGTTAAGGTATTTCACGTAATACAGTTGGGATTTTTTTCCCGCACATATCTACATAGGCTTGGTTGAAAATTTCACTTTTGGGTACATCTTGGTATATGTTGGGCAGTAACTCTGTAAGAAAGTGATAGTGAGCAGACTGAAAAGTTTCAATCACAAGGCAAAAGAGATTTGGAATATAAACTGAACCCTGGCTAAAGGATTATGACACATAGTTGAGGATCTTATTATAAGAATTATTCTTGTGGCTAGCTAGAAGCATTTTCTGTTAGTTGAATCCCTATTTGTAACTTTTATGTTTGCCTATTATAAGCAAAAATAGTTTCTGCTCAGAAATCTTAAATAGTGGGTACATATTGGTATTTGCTGCGTATCAATCCCATAAGGAAATAATATCAAGCACTGTAAGCAAACAGAGTGACTGATAAGAAAATAAGAAAATCCTAAGTATTGGGTACATCTTGTTATATGTGGAATAATAACCTCTTCCGGAAATTATAGTGTGTAGATTTAAAATCTTGTAACCCAGTGCGAATAGTGCTTGGAAGTTAAAAGTAAATACTGGCAGTCTAGTTTATCAAGTGTTTGTAGAATCCGGTATAAATCTTTTGTTAAATCCTGAATTAGGTGTACTATGGTACAATCTGCAAATCATTAAGTTGGGAGCAGAGTAAGAAACTGAAAAAGTCGTATACTGTATATAATAATAATTGTTGCATGAAGAATGTCAAGGTGCATTATGAGCTATCTGTTTGAATAGTTATTGCTGTTGATATAGAACTTTAGATATGACAATCTGAGTTAGATCTAAGCCTGAAATTCTGTGGGCGACTTATCAGTTTGCTTCCCTGAGAATAAAAGACTATTAACTTGGCAGCGGTTGTGTGCTTTTAACTTTTGAGTGTGTGACAGCATGACTGTGCATTTATAATAAAGAAGATAGTATGAATGAAATTAATTTATACTGAACACAATAAGTGGTGACCTCTGAATTATAATACAGGGCTCGGCGTGTTTTCTCTTTTTTGTATGTTTATATACAATTATTTTGTAATTGTTTAGTTGATGCCTACAACTTGCTAAGAGAAAATTTGATTTACCAATAAATACTATATTTTCTCTTAGAGATTATCTCACCACTTTCCTCCAAAATCTATTTTAGCAAAGACAAACAAACCATCTTTAATTATAAAACGGCAACCACATATGTTTAGCTCAAATAATCAAACATATAAAAACTATTTTAATGTAATATTATTAGTTATACAGATCTGTTTAAGTTTGTTTATTCCCATACTTTAGAATACAGTACAAAAATATATAACAGATATTTTTAAAAGGACATTAAACTAAGCAAAAAATCGCACCTTAGGATGTTCAATTAAGAAAAATAAAATTGCAAAATGCATTATTTCCTTTATTCCTATTTCTCAGAGAAGCTGTAGTTCCTCCATCATAATTAAGTATGGGGAAATTTAGCTTAGCCTTCCACACACTAATTAGCTCGAAATGCAAGCTCCTTTGCATCTGTAACTTATCGTCCTCAGTAAAGAAGATCATGAACATGGATTCCACCAGCCTTTTTAACATATATACTATATGGCTAATTTGGACATTTGCCCCCCCCCCCCCCACACACACACACACTTGCTTCTTTCCACAAGATTTTGGATGATGTAATTTAAAGAAACCTTCATTCGTCGGTTAGTCGTCGGCCAGGAAGGATGCTCTGCGTCAGATGTCTTGAAGATGGACCCGCTCCGCGCCGGATGGATGAAGATAGAAGATGCCGCCTGGATGAAGACTTCTGCCCGTCTGGAGGACCTCTTCTTCCCGGCTTGGATGAAGACTTCTGCCCGTCTCGAGGACCACTTCGCCCGGATTCGTTGAGGACTTCGGCCCGGTTGGGTGAAGACATCTCAAGGTAGGGTGATCTTCAAGGGGTTAGTGTTATTAGTTTTATTAAGGGGGGATTGGGTGGGTTTTAGAGTAGGGTTGGGTGTATGGGTGGTGGGTTTTATTGTCGGGGGGTATTTTACTTTTTTTTCAGGTAAAAAAGCTAATTACTTTGGGGCAATGTCCCCGCAAAAAAGCCCTTTTAAGGGCTATTTGTAATTTAGTATAGGGAAGGGCTTTTTTATTTGGGGGGGGGGCTTTTTTATTTTATTAGGGGGATTAGAGTAGGTGTAATTAGTTTAAAAATTTTGTAATTATTTTATTATTTTCTGTAATTTAGTGTTTTTTTTTGTACTTTAGATAATTTTATTTAATTGTAGTTAATTGTAGTTAATGTAGGTAATTAATTTAATTATAGTATAGTGTTAGGTGTAATTGTAACTTAGGTTAGGTTTTATTTTACAGGTACTTTTGTCTTTATTTTACCTAGGTAGTTATTAAATAGTTAATAACTATTTAATAACTATTGTAGCTAGTTAAAATAAATACAAAGTTGCCTGTAAAATAAAAATAAACCCTAAGCTAGCTACAATGTAACTATTAGTTATATTGTAGCTATCTTAGGGTTTATTTTATAGGTAAGTATTTAGTTTTAAATAGGAATAATTTATTTAGATTTTTTTAAATTATATTTAAGTTAGCGGGTGTTAGGGTTAGTTTTAGACTTAGGTTTAGGGGTTAATACATTTAATATAGTGGCGGCGGTGTAAGGGGGGCAGATTAAGGGTTAATAAATACAATGTAGGAGGCGGTGGGCTCCGGGAGCAGCGGTTTAGGGGTTAAACACTTTATTTAGTTGCACCGGGGTCTGGGAGCAGCAGGATAGGGGTTAATAACTTTATGTAGATGGCGGCAGTGTAGGGGACGGAAGATTAAGGGTTAATATGTATAATGTAAGTGACGGTGGGCTCCAGGAGTGGCGGTTTAGGGGTTAATACATTTATTAGAGTTGCGGTGGGCTCCAGGAGCAGCGATTTAGGGGATAATAACTTTATTTAGGTGCAGAGGGGTCCGGGAGTGGTGGTATAGGGGGTAAAACAGTTAGTATAGTGTGGGTGTTTAGTAACAGTATACCAAGAAAGCTGAAAAAAAGCCGAAGAGCAGCGAGATCGATGACTGTTAGTTAACAACAGTCCGCTGCTCATCGCACCGTACTTGGTGCGCGGCTTTTTGACAACTTTTTTGGTAACTTTGGAGAACGTATTCAGGTCCGCGGCCGCGATGTTAGGCAATCTTAGGCAAGTGTATTGGTGCCGTTGAATGCAAGAAAGTCGACGGCTTGATAAGTAGATGCCATAGTATTTTTTTTTGCACAGGGGCATAATCATGCTGGAACAGGAAAGGGTCTTCCCTAAACTGCCTAAAATAAGCCTTCCCAAAAGGTAAGAGGTCCAGTCAAACCCTGAAAACAGCCCCTGCACATTATCTCTCCTCCAACAAACTTTACAGTAGGCACTATGCATTCTAGTAGGTAATGTTCACCAGGTATCTTCCACACCCAGATTCTTCATCAGATTGCTAAATAGTTAAGCATGATACATCAATCCAGAGAACACATTTCCACTGCTCCAAAGTCGAGCGTCAGTGTGCTTTACCCCACTCCAGCCTCCACTTGGCATTGCGCATGATGATGTAAGTAAGGCTTGTGTACAGCTGCTCTGACATAAAAACCCATTGGGCGCCATGTACTAAGCTTCAAAGTGACCGCCCGACTGTATTTCTGCTTCAAAATTCGCTCACAATCTGCTTCTCGTATGTACCAATCTGCGATCGGGTCGAAAAACTACTATTTTTATCAGCTATCGTAATTTTACGCAACTGATCATTCCGAAGCCTTTTTCCACTTACTACATGTTCGATCGCACGTAAATTCGCTGTAATCGGAAATTATGAATGTTACAACTAATCCGTCCGCTCCAACTTTCACTGTAACTTCGCGTGATTTGCTTCGCGACCATTTAGGTAGCGAATGCAATAGAAAACTATAGGGGGTATTAACCGGACGCCAGGTAGAAGTACTTCAGTGAAAGGACTAGACTACTATTCTATCATTATTGGTTTTTGGATCACTGAATGAAGATGGAGACACTTTTACACATGTTTCTTTTCCGATTTATTCAATTACGAGGAAGAAGGGCTATACAGGCACCGGTTGACAACAATGGATTGCAAAGAAGGAGAGGTAGAAGAATCAGAGTCCCTAGAGTTTTCCTTCCACGTATGGGTTTGGAAAGCATTTCTGATCGGGAGATTATCCAGAGCTTCCGTTTGGACAGAGAAGCTATTATGGAACTTTACAATGAAATAGCAGAATACCTGGAACCTATGACAGCGCGTTCACAAGCCATACCCGGACTATTAAAACTGTTGGCAGCCTTACACTTTTTTGCCACGGGTTCATTCCAAGCTGTGTCTAGCGTTATAATTGGCATCAGCCAGTCTGCTTTTTCGAGGCACCTAACCAAAGTTATTGATGCATTGATGGTCGTCTTTCCAAGGTACGTGTGCCTTCCATCGACTCCTGAAGAGTGGCAATCTGTGAAGTCCAATTTTTATAGAATGGCCGGAATGCCCAATGTACTTGGAGCCATCGATTGCACCCATGTTGCAGTCAAACCATTCCGAGAACATGAGGAAGTTTTCCGGAACAGAAAACAGTACCATTCCCTCAATGTTCAGATGGTGTGTGACCATAACATGAAAATAATCAGTGTCCGTTCCAACTTCCCTGGATCCTGCCATGATTCGTATATCTTGCGTCAGTCTGGGTTATATCGGAAGTTTGAGGAGGGAGAGATGCCTGAAGGATGGCTGTTAGGTAATTATATTTTTTGGATGTTATGTTAAATAGAGTATTATTATAATTGTCAAATTTAGTTTGTCATGGATTGTGATGATAGATGTAACTCAAAAACATAGTTAATTCTCAGTGAAATTATCATCTTTATCATCGTAGAAATGTTAATCCTTTTTTTTTGTTTGTTTCATAGGGGACGCTGGTTATTTCAGTAGAGAATGGTTATTCACACCCTATAACAATCCTCGAAGAAGATGTGAGGTGAAATTCAACGAGGCACACAGATCCACCCGAGGAATCATCGAGAGAGCATTTGGATTGTTAAAAATGCGATTTCGTTGTCTTGACCATTCAGGTGGTGTCATGCAGTATGCTCCCGAGAAGGTTGTAAAAATTATTCTTGTATGCTGCATTCTTGCATAACATTGCAATAAGAAGAGGAATTGAAATTGATAATGAAGAAGAAATATCATTTGAGAACTTCCCTGAGGTCATCTGTAATGATGCACCAACAAAACAGGCCATTAATGCCAAAAATTATGTCGCAGAGAACTATTTTAAGGATTGATTTCATCAAAAGATTGTATTCACAGGACTGCTATTTTTTGGTCGTTTGAATTAAAAACTAAATTTTCATTTTCTGAATAAAAAGTTTGTTTTTTCATCATATACTTGTGTGATTTTTATTTCTTTTCATTTTTATAATTTAATAAATTGTAATAAACGGTCACATTGGAGATTGTTTTTTAATAAAACTTTATTTTTTTATTTCAAACCAACATATTGCACAATAACTAAATAAACCAAATAATCATAAAGATCTATAATTATATGACTGTCCTACATAACAAAAAAAACCTACACTACACTATTGATAACTATATTACACACTAAAATATATACATAAAACTTCATTTACATTTATCATTTCTTGAGAATGCCAATAAATAATACAACTTTGTAATTATTGTATACAAATAATTCTAACAATTTAGCAAATATACAATAATGTTGCATAGAGACAGTGAATAACGCGATATTTAGAACATTTTGAGATTTGACACACCCATCTAGAAAGTTGCTATGGGACCAGGGAGGATGAAGAGAATTGCACCTTTCACATCTGGGGAAATGATAATTCTAGTGTATGTAATGGATAGATATTTTCCAAAATGCTTAGGGGGTGTCCGGGGGGTCATTCAAGATGAAAGGGACAAAAATATTTATGAAATTATACGCAGAATGTATCGTGTATCAAAAATTAAAAGGACCAGGCATCAATGTTTGAGACGATACAGTGATGTTAAACGTTGAGAACCACTATATTACCAATCTATTAGGAGCCTTTTAAGGACATGTAAGTTTATAAAATTGTTATTGTTTAAAATTATAATTTCTATGCTAAGTTCATCATCAATATGAGATCTGAAATAATAATTAGGTTTCAGTGTACCATAGTGATCACTTTCATGTCCATACTGTTTCTTACTGGTATATAATTTTGTTATTCTTTTAAATTATAAATTCTATGCAAAGTTCATCATCAATATGAGACATGGAAGAATAATTAGGTGTACCATATTGATCACTTTCATGTCCATTCAAATTTAAAACAAATTTAAACACTATAAACATTCTAACACACGAAAATTGAAAACTTTATTATATAACACTTTTTAAAACTAAGACCTAGATTTGGAGTTTGGCGTTAGCCGTGAAAACCAGCGTTAGAGGCTCCTAACGCTGGTTTTAGGCTACCGCCGGTATTTGGAGTCACTCAAAATAGGGTCTAACGCTCACTTTTCAGCCGCGACTTTTCCATACCGCAGATCCCCTTACGTCAATTGCGTATCCTATCTTTTCAAACGGTATTTAGAGTAGTTTCTGAAGTGAGCGTTAGACATCTAAGGACAAAACTCCAGCCGCAGGAAAAAAGTCAGTAGTTAAGAGCTTTCTGGGCTAACGCCGGTTTCTAAAGCTCTTAACTACTGTACTCTAAAGTACACTAACACCCATAAACTACCTATGTACCCCTAAACCGAGGTCCCCCCACATCGCCGACACTTGAATACATTTTTTTAACCCCTAATCTGCCGACTGCCACCTACGTTATCCTTATGTACCCCTAATCTGCTCCCCCTAACACCGCCGACCCCTGTATTATATTTATTAACCCCTAATCTGCCCCCCACAACGTCGCCGCCACCTGCCTACAATAATTAACCCCTAATCTGCCGACCGCAAAGCGCCGCCACCTACGTTATCCTTATGTACCCCTAATCTGCTGCCCCTAACACAGCCGACCCCTGTATTATATTTATTAACCCCTAATCTGCCCCCCTCAATGTCGCCTCCACCTGCCTACAATAATTAACCCCTAATCTGCCGAGCGGACCTGAGCGCTACTATAATAAAGTTATTAACCCCTAATCCGCCTCACTAACCCTATAATAAATAGTATTAACCCCTAATCTGCCCTCCCTAACATCGCCGACACCTAACTTCAATTATTAACCCCTAATCTGCCGACCGGAGCTCACCGCTATTCTAATAAATGGATTAACCCCTAAAGCTAAGTCTAACCCTAACACTAACACCCCCCTAACTTAAATATAATTTTATTCTTACGAAAAAAATTAACTCTTATTAAATAAATTATTCCTATTTAAAGCTAAATACTTACCTGTAAAATAAATCCTACAAAATAAATAAATTATAATTACATTGTAGCTATTTTAGGATTAATATTTATTTTACAGGCAACTTTGTAATTATTTTAACCAGGTACAATAGCTATTAAATAGTTAAGAACTATTTAATAGTTACCTAGTTAAAATAATTACAAAATTACCTGTAAAATAAATCCTAACCTAAGTTACAATTAAACCTAACACTATACTATCATTAAATTAATTAAATAAAATACCTACAATTACCTACAATTAAACCTAACACTACACTATCAATACATTAATTAAATACAATACCTACAAATAACTACAATTAAATAAACTAACTAAAGTACAAAAAATAAAAAAGAACTAAGTTACAAAAAATAAAAAAATATCTACAAACATAAGAAAAATATTACAACAATTTTAAACTAATTACACCTACTCTAAGCCCCCTAATAAAACAACAAAGCCCCCCAAAATAAAAAATGCCCTACCCTATTCTAAATTACTAAAGTTAAAAGCTCTTTTACCTTACCAGCCCTGAACAGGGCCCTTTGCGGGGCATGCCCCAAGAAGTTCAGCTCTTTTGCCTGTAAAAAAAAACATACAATACCCCCCCCAACATTACAACCCACCACCCACATACCCCTAATCTAACCCAAACCCCCCTTAAATAAACCTAACACTAAGCCCCTGAAGATCTTCCTACCTTGTCTTTACCTCACCAGGTATCACCGATCCGTCCTGGCTCCAAAATCTTCATCCAACCCAAGCGGGGGTTGGCGATCCATCATCCGGTGGCTGAAGAGGTCCAGAAGAGGCTCCAAAGTCTTCATCCTATCCGGGAAGAAGAGGCGATCCGGACCGGCAACCCTCTTGATCCAAGCGGCATCTTCTATCTTCATCCGATGACGACCGGCTCCATCCTGAAGACCTCCACCGCGGACCCATCTTCTTCCGGCGACGTCCAACTGCAGAATGACGGTTCCTTTAAGGGATCAGAACAGCCAATAGAATGTGATCTCAATCTGATTGGCTGATTGGATCAGCCAATAGGATTGAACTTGATTCTGATTTGCTGATTCCTTCAGCCAATCAGAATATTCCTACCTTAATTCCGATTGGCTGATAGAATCCTATCAGCCAATCGGAATTCGAGGGATGCCATCTTGGATGACGTCCCTTAAAGGAACTGAACTTCTTGGGGCATGCCCCGCAAAGGGCCCTGTTCAGGGCTGGTAAGGTAAAAGAGCTTTTAACTTTAGTAATTTAGAATAGGGTAGGGCATTTTTTATTTTGGGGGGCTTTGTTGTTTTATTAGGGGGCTTAGAGTAGGTGTAATTAGTTTAAAATTGTTGTAATATTTTTCTTATGTTTGTAGATATTTTTTTATTTTTTGTAACTTAGTTCTTTTTTATTTTTTGTACTTTAGTTAGTTTATTTCATTGTAGTTATTTGTAGGTTTTGTATTTAATTAATGTATTGATAGTGTAGTGTTAGGTTTAATTGTAGGTAATTGTAGGTATTGTATTTAATTAATTTATTGATAGTGTAGTGTTATTTTTAATTGTAGGTAATTGTAGGTATTTTATTTAATTAATTTAATGATAGTATAGTGTTAGGTTTAATTCTAACTTAGGTTAGGATTTATTTGACAGGTAATTTTGTAATTATTTTAACTAGGTAACTATTAAATAGTTCTTAACTATTTAATAGCTATTGTACCTGGTTAAAATAATTACAAAGTTGCCTGTAAAATAAATATTAATCCTTAAAATAGCTACAATGTAATTATAATTTATATTGTAGCTATATTAGGATTTATTTTACAGGTAAGTATTTAGCTTTAAATAGGAATAATTTATTTAATAAGAGTTAATTAATTTCGTTAGATGTAAATTATATTTAACTTAGGGGGGTGTTAGTGTTAGGGTTAGACTTAGCTTTAGGGGTTAATCCATTTATTAGAATAGCGGTGAGCTCCGGTCGGCAGATTAGGAGTTAATAATTGAAGTTAGGTGTCGGCGATGTTAGGGAGGGCAGATTAGGGGTTAATACTATTTATTATAGGGTTAGTGAGGCGGATTAGGGGTTAATATCTTTATTATAGTAGCGCTCAGGTCCGCTCGGCAGATTAGGGGTTAATAAGTGTAGGCAGGTGGAGGCGACATTGAGGGGGGCAGATTAGGGGTTAATAAATATAATATAGGGGTCGGCGGTATTAGGGGCAGCAGATTAGGGGTACATAAGGATAACGTAGGTGGCGGCGCTTTGCGGTCGGCAGATTAGGGGTTAATAAGTGTAGGTAGCTGGCGGCGACGTTGTGGGGGGCAGGTTAGGGGTTACTAAATATAATATAGGGGTCGGCGGTGTTAGGGGCAGCAGATTAGGGGTACATAAGGATAACGTAGTTGGCGGTCGGCAGATTAGGGGTTAAAAAAATTTAATCGAGTGTCGGCGATGTGGGGGGACCTCGGTTTAGGGGTACATAGGTAGTTTATGGGTGTTAGTGTACTTTAGAGTACAGTAGTTAAGAGCTTTATGAACCGGCGTTAGCCCAGAAAGCTCTTAACTACTGACTTTTTTCCTGTGGCTGGAGTTTTGTCGTTAGAGTTCTAACGCTCACTTCAGCCACGACTCTAAATACCGGAGTTAGAAAAATCCCATTGAAAAGATAGGATACGCAATTTACGTAAGGGGATCTGCGGTATGGAAATGTCGCGGCTGAAAAGTGAGCGTTAGACCCTTTTTTGAGTGACTCCAAATACCAGAGTTAGCCTAAAACCAGCGTTAGGAGCCTCTAACGCTGGTTTTCACGGCTAACGCCAAACTCCAAATCTAGGCCTAAGTGATTTCCATGTTCCATGTAGGCCTTATTTTTTAAAATACATTAAGCAATAAAAAAAAAAAAGAGTATATTAGAAAATTGAAAATGTTTTTCATGCTCCATCATGAATGCTTTATTTTTGGTTCACTGGAACTTTAAAAAAATGGATACAGAGAGAAGTAATCTAATTAATAAATCTATTTTAAAGGAACAGTAAACCAGAAATTGTACAATCAAGATTCCGTTAACAGAATCCAATTTTATAAAACATGAACGTAAGAGACACAATTTTGGAGCAGACAAGTAAACAATATAAATATTAATTTTGAAATTAAATTATAATTACCTCGAATATCGCTATCACAGTCATCGGTTATGCCCTCAATGATCTCCGTGCCAAGCCTCTGTAAAACTTTTCTTTCAAAGTCAGTCAAATCTGCGACATAAGGTTGTCTGCCTCCAGTACCTCGGGCATATTGCTTTTCTTTGGGAATTTTGGATTTTGTTTGACGCTTGACATCGTTGAACCTTTTTTGCAGGACTCGATATCTTTTTTAGTGGATCCTTGAGCACTCACTGCGTCACTAATTTTCTACCAAATAATTTTCTTACGAGCGCCGGGGGTTTGCTTGACTCGACTACCAGAAATATTGTCATAATATTTGAGTACTAGATCAACAAGTACAACATTCTGTTGATGCGAGAAGTTAGGATTGCGAGTCTTCTTAGAAGTAGCAGAATCTCCGGAGCAAGCCATCTTGTCAAAGTGAATACCGAAAAGTAAATAAACAATATTCTAAGATTTCTGGGAAAATGCACATTCTTATACATGTCAGCAGCCAGACGTTGCCGCTTGTCTGACGATTATGACACCTAGATCGTCACGTGGGTAAAGAAGTAAACCAATCAGGTCGCAGACTGCTTCTTAACTTTGCTCTTTCGCGCCGAACGAAGCTTCAAAATTATCAATAATCCGATTGTCTTCGACACACAATAGACGCAAAATTTTACGGCTTGATTTTTAGTACATTCATGTAATGAAATTCCATCCGCATGGTGCAAATGCCGGCGGGTTAATTTGATACGGTGTGTGCAAAAAAATTGATGCCTTAGTACATGGCGCCCATTGCATGAAGCTCCCAATGCACAGTTCTTGTGTTGATGTTGCTTCCAAGGGAAGTTTGGGACTCTATAATAAGTGATGCAACAGATGATAGGCAATATTCACACACTATGTACCTTAGCAAGCTGTGTGAGTTTGTGTGGTCTACTACTTTGTAGCTAGGCTGTTGTTGCTCCTTGATGCTTCTACTTCACAATAATAGAACTTTCAGTTAATAGGAGCAGATCTAGAAGGGCATACATATCACTAAGTGACTTGGGGCAATAGTGATATCCTATGAGAGTGCCATGTTTAAAGTCACTGAGCTATTCAGTACAAGCCATTTTACTGCCAATGTTTGTCTATGGAGATTTCATGGCTATTTGCTGGATTGTATGCACCTATTATTAATGGGAGTGGCTGAAGCACCTAAACTCATTAATTAGTAGGGATGCCCACATAGTTTTGGACATGTAGTGTATATTATTGGTGCATAGTAGTACTAGTTTAAGTTAAGGAGTTAGTTTAATGTAAAACCTGATTTTCCAGGTGCTAAATGATTTGGATAGCATGGTAAGCTTTATAATTGCAAATGTTCAACATTTTAAGGACATTCAGTATTTTAGAGTTATTGTAAATCATTGCATTGCCACATGAGCTGGATGCCATATGGGGCACGCAATGATTGGATGAAGCTGGACTCATTATATTAATGAAGTATGAGATGCGGGAAGAGGAATGGTGCAATTTTAACCAATATTAAATGGTAAATATTTAACAAATATACGGCCAGATTATGAGTTTTTCGTTATGAGCTGTGTGGTGCTACCATGCTGTTTTTTCTCACGCTCACTTACATGCAGCACTGGTATTACGGGTTTTTACAAACCCGGCATTAAAAGGCAAGAAGTGAGCGTAGAGCAAAATTGAGCTCCATACCGCATTCCAATACCAGTGCTGCTTAAGTCCGCAGTGAGCTGGTCGTACGTGCTCGTGCACAATTTCCCTATAGACATCAATGGGGAGAGCCGGCTGAGAAAAAGTCTAACCTGCAATAAAGCAGCGTAAAACTCAGTAACGCAGCTCCATTGATTCCTATGGGGAAACACATTTTATGTTTACACCTAACACCCTAACATGAACCCCGAGTCTAAACACCCCTAATCTTACACTAAACACCCCTAATCTGCCGCTCCGGACATCGCCGGCACCTACATTATATTTATTAACCCCTAATCTGCTGCCCCCAACATCGCCGACACCTACATTATATTTATTAACCCCTAATCTGCCGGCCCCAATGTCGCCGCAACCTACCTACACTTATTAACCCCTAATCTGCTGCCCCCATGTCGCCGCCACTATATTAAATGTATTAACCCCTAAATCTAAGTCTAACCCTAACCCTAACACCCCTAACTTAAATATAATTAAAATAAATCTAAATAAAATTACTATTATTAACTAAAATATTCCTATTTAAACTGTTTTACTAAATACTTACCTATAAAATAAACTCTAAGCTAGCTACAATATAACTAAGAGTTACATTGTAGCTATTTTAGGGTTTATTTTTATTTTCCAGGCAAGTTTGTATTTATTTTAACTAGGTAGAATAGTTATTAAATAGTTATTAACTATTTAATAACTACCTAGCTAAAATAAATACAAAGTTACCTGTAAAATAAAACCTAACACTACATTACAATTAAATCAATTCCCTAATTAAATACAATTAAATAAATTAAATTAAATTAAATTTGCTAAATCACAAAAAAAACCCCACTAAATTACAGAAAATAAAAAAACAAATTACAAGATATTTAATTACACCTAATCTAATAGCCCTATCAAAATTAAAAAAAGCCCCACAAAATAGCCCCCCCCAGCCTAAACTAAACTAAACTATCAATAGCCCTTAAAAGGGACTTTTGCGGGGTATTGCCCCAAAGAAATCAGCTCTTTTTCCTGTAAAAAAAAATACAAACACCCCCCCAACAGTAAAACTCACCACCCACACAACCAAACCCCCAAATAAAAGCCTGACTAAAAAAACCTAAGCTCCCCATTGCCCTGAAAAGGGCATTTGAATGGACATTGCACTTAAAAGGGCATTTAGCTCTATTGCAGGCCCAAAGCCCTAACTTAAAAAATAAACCCACCCAATACACCCAATACACCCTAAAAAAATCCCTTAGATTCCGATTGGCTGATAGAATTCTATCAGCCAATCGGAATTAAGGTAGAAAAAGATCCTTTTGTCTGATTGGATCAGCCAATAGGATTGAACTTCAATCCTATTGGCTGATCCAATCCAATTAGCCAATAGGATTGAGCTCACATTCTATTGGCTGTTCCAATCAGCCAGTGGAATGCAAGCTCAATGCTATTGGCTGATCCAATCAGCCAATAGGATTTTTTCTACCTTAATCTTGGATGACGTAATTTAAAGGTACGAGGATTCTCTGCGTCGGATGTCTTGAAGATGGACCCGCTCCGCACCGGATGGATGAAGATAGAAGATACCGTCTTGATGAAGACTTCTGCCCATCTGGAGGACCACTTCTGCCCGTCTGGAGGACCACTTCTGCTGGCTTCGTTGAGGACATCTTGCCACTTGGATGAAGACTTCTCCTGGTAAGTGAATCTTCGGGGGTTAGTGTTAGGATTTTTTTAAGGGTGTATTGGGTGGGTTTATTTTTTAGGTTAGGGCTTTGGGCCTGCAATAGAGCTAAATGCCCTTTTAAGGGCAATGCCCATCCAAAAGCCCTTTTCAGGGCAATGGGGAGCTTAGTTTTTTTTGTTAGGCTTTTATTTGGGGGGTTGGTTGTGTGGTGGTGGGTTTTACTGTTGTGGGGGTGTTTGTATTTTTTTTTACAGGAAAAAAAGCGGATTTCTTTTGGGCAATGCCCCGCAAAAGGCCCTTTTAAGGGCTATTGATAGTTTAGTTTAGGCTAGAGTTTTTTTTTTATTTTGGGGGGCTTTTTTTTATTTTGATAGGGCTATTAGATTAGGTGTAATTAGTTTAAATATCTTGTAATTTGTTTTTTATTTTCTGTAATTTAGTGTTTTTTGTTTTTTTTGTGATTTAGCTAATTTAAATTAATTTATTTAATTGTATTTAATGTAGGTAATTTATTTAATTGTAGTGTAGTGTTATGTGTTAGTGTAACTTAGGTTAGGTTTTATTTTACAGGTAACTTTGTATTTATTTTAGCTAGGTAGTTATTAAATAGTTAATAACTATTTAATAACTATTCTACCTAGTTAAAATAAATACTAACTATCCTGTAAAATAAAAATAAACCCTAAGCAAGATACAATGTAACTATTAGTTATATTGTAGCTAGCTTAGGGTTTATTTTATAGGTAAGTATTTAGTTTTAAATAGGAATAATTTAGTTAATGATAGTAATTTTATTTAGATTTATTTAAATTATATTTAAGTTAGGGAGTGTTAGGGTTAGGGTTAGACTTAGGTTTAAAGGGTTAATACATTTAGAATAGTGGTGGCGACGTTGGGGACGGCAGATTAGGGGTTAATAAATGTAGGTAGGTGGCGGCAATGTTGGGGGCAGCAGATTAGGGGTTAATAATTATAATGTAGTTTGTGGCGATGTTAGGGGCGGCAGATTAGGGGTTAATAAGTATACTGTAGGTGGCAGCGATGTTATGGGCGGCAGATTAGGTGTTAATATTATTTAACTAGTGTTTGCGGGAGTGCAGCAGTTTAGGGGTTAATATGTTTATTATAGTGGCGGCGATGTCCAGAGCGGCAGATCAGGGGTTAAAAATTTTATTATAGTGTTTGCGATCGGGAGGGCCTCGGTTTAGGGGTTAATAGGTAGTTTACGGGTGTTAGTGTACTTTTTAGCACTTTAGTTATGAGTTTTATGCTACAGCATTGTAATGTAAAACTCATATCTACTGACTTTAGAATGCGTTACGGATCTTGTCGGTATAGGGTGTTCTGCTCACTTTTTGGCCTCCCAGGGCAAACTCGGAATACCGGCGCTATGGAAGTCCCATAGAAAAAAGGGTTTACAAAGTTTACGTAAGTCGGTTTGCGGTAAGGCCAAACAAGTGTGCGGTACACCTATACCTGCAAGACTTGTAATAGCAGCGGGCATAAAAAAGCAGAGTTAGGACCTGTTAACGCTGCTTTTTTACCTTAATGCACAACTCGTAATCTAGCTGATAGTGTCTTACAAAAATGTAATCAATGAAAGTGCCCCTGACTTGAAGAATAATTGTATGTTCAGTACAATCCAAAAGTTTACAATCACTTTAAATAAGTGTATCCAATAGTTTCAACTTGCTTGTAGTTCACATTCTGAAGATTTTTTCAAGGGTAACAGTTAACCAGAGCTCTAAGGTTGCTATAATTTGCTGCTCGTTAAATTCAATTGTGTCCAAGCAAACAAGATTACTTTCAACTTGTAATATGCACGCTATTTCTGACACGCGCAAACACCCGAGATGAACCCAATATTGCTTGCGAGCAGCGGTAAGCGTGCCACTCAAAATCTGGCACTCAATGTGTTCTCAATGATCCATTTTACCTGCTGGAGTGTATTAAAGAACCATTAAACACAGAAGAATTGCAACAAACACATCAACAAACACTCATAATAAAAAGGCAATGCAAAGGCGATTAGTCTGAATTTCAATTGAGTAGTAGATTTTTTTCTGACAAATTTCAAAGATATTCAAGTTTCCTTCACCATGTTACAGACATCAGACAATCACAAAATGCATATACATAAATAATGTGAATTATTGCACATGCTCAGTAGGATCTGGTGCCACAGAAAAGCTGCATATAGACAGTGCACATTTTAATATTGGAAGAAAATTGGAAAGTTGTTTACATTTGCATACTCTATCTGGATTATGAAAGTTTAATGTTGACTTTCTAAAGGGATTAAATAATTGTTTGAAAGTAGTCTTGCAAGAATGCAATGTATTCATGCATGTTTTAGCCACTGCATTAGGAAATAGTATTGAAATAAAAGAATTCATAATACTCCACTAGAGGCAATGAGTTAACAAAGGTTAATGGAATTTAAATAAATGCATTATTAAATTCAATTAGAAGGCATATCAGTGTAATACAGCTAACATTAACTGCAAGAGGCAGATGAGATAATTAACCTTTAATAAGGATCAGTAAAAAGATAATTAGAACTCAGCAGGAACAATCTGTAAAAAAATTTCAATAATAAAATATTAAAATAAATCTGTAAACCATCATAGTTTAATATGATTTGCTATTTAATTGCTTCAGTAATTTACTGACCTTACCTTGCTGAGTTACAAACATAACATCATATGGCATTTTTTCGAATATTTAAATGAATTGCCTTTGATAAACATGTTTTGACATTTAGCAGTGTGATGAAATATTCACCTAGTTTGCAATGTAATATGTTATGTCAATAATACCTACAAATTATATAACACATAATAACTCATGGTAATTATTATGGAATTTGTGTATAATTCTGTAAACACAGTTTAATAGATGAAACAGTCAATTCCCAACTTTTTAGATGTTAAACAAAGCTGAATTGTATTACTTGGAAAAACAAATAAATGACATAAAACCAAAATCCTTTTAGCTCTTGTACATTTAACAATAAAATCTGGGCTGGAGTAATAATTAGTTTTATTAGAAGATTATCATTTAAAAATGATAAGCAACATCTTCATAAAGCAAACCTGTAAGCATGCTTCACTTCAACTATTTAATAGCTCTCTGGTTAGAACTGATTAAAACATTCACACACACACTATTGGGTCTATAACAGCTGCCACTCAGCTAGGAAGACTTTACACAATATTTTGTTTGTATGTGGGAAATGGTGACAATTCAGCCAATAGAGCACGTGTATGGTGAAGCACTGATGTTAGACTAGAAGGTCTGGTTCGCTGTAGACGTTTCAATTAATTTTAAAGGTGTCCAATAGGGTCAGGATTATATTTAGACCACCTGAGTAGTAATGTCCCGAACTGTTCGCCCGCGAATGGTTCACAGCGAACATAGCTTGTTCGCGTTCGCGTTTGTGGGCGAACACATGGCGATGTGCCCTTATGTGTCATCATTGTGGAAACTTTGACCCTTTATGTCACAGCCGCCTGACACATCAATCAACATCAGACACTCCCTCACAGACACTCCCAGCTACTCGGAATCCGCCATTTTAGACTCATAACGACCTTGCTTTTTTAATGAGAGGACGTGTTGTGTTTTTGCTCCTGACATTAATAGGAAAAACATAGCTAGGCTAGTGTATTTACAGTCCAGAAGGACTCCACTCATCTCTGCTGCAAGCACAGCACCCCAAAAAGCCCTTTTTAGGGCTATATTTCGTGCCGTTTTTTTTTTTTTTTTCGTTTTTTTTTAATTAGCATTTGCCTGGCTTTCAGCTGTGTGTTTAAGGCTCACAGCATATGCTGTGACTACTGCCACCACTGATATCTCCCTAACAACATTAGTTTAAATTTAACTAACCCAAAAATATAATTATTTCTCTAGTGTAATTTTTTTTTCATTTTCTATCAGGCCAGTGTCACACAGCATATACTCTGGTTCATTACTCTGTGCCAGCCAGCAGCCACCAGTGTTAATATCCGTTTATAACATTATTTTAAATTTAAAAAAAAATAAAAATAAAAATATTTTGCTAGTGTAATCTAATTACATTTACTATCATGCCTGTGTCTGTCAGGCTCACTCAGCATTAATATACCTCTTTTTTTTCAGTCTTTTGGTTAATTGGTCTGTGCCAGGCAGCCACCCAGCACTCATATCTATTCTTCACCTTAATTTTAATATAAAAAAAAAGTTTAAATTTGTTTGCTAGTGTAATCTAATATAATTTTCTATCTGGCCTGTGTTTTGCTGACATAGAGAGCCTATTGTGTTTACTTGCTGCCCTCCCTAGTCTCTAAGCCACAACTCATATGTGTTTAACCTTTTTTTTAATTCCCCCCCAAAAAAAAATAATTTCAATCATTTTTCTAGTGTAATCGAATAGTATTTTTTATCAGGCGTGTGTGTATCCGACTTACAGAGCCTACTGTTTTTAATAGCTGCCCTTCCAAGGCTATCAGCCACCACTCATATGTATGTGCTTAACCTTTTTCTTACAATTTCCAAAAAAAAGTCTTTAAATCATTATGCTAGTATAATCTAATTGTATTTTCTATCAGGCCTGTGTCTAACTGTCTATCTGACTTACACAGCATACTGTTGTTATAATTGCTGCCCTACGTAGCAGCCAGCCAGTGCGACCACTCATAGAGTCATATGTGCATTGCACTTCTTAACATAATTTTAATATTAAAAGCTAAAATTTTAAAATATTTTGCTAGTATAATCTAATTAGTGTTTTTATCATTTACACAGCATACTGTGTTAAATTGCTGCCCTACCTACCATCCACGACTCATATCAGCCAGCCTGTCTGCCAGGCCCAAGTAGCCAATTAGTGGCACCAATTACAATTCTTGTAACAGTAATTAAAAAAAAATCATATTTTTTTGGACTGCAAATATTCAGTCTCCTAGTGCCATTGAATTTCATTTACCTCCTGCCTGCCACTGCCAGCCTTTTGTGCCAGGCCGTCTAGCCAACAATTTACACCAATCACAATTGTTGTCACAGACAGTACAGTTATTAATTTAAATAAAAAAAAATTTTAGTGTTGATCTTAATCCTTCCAAGCCTGTGTGCCAGGCCTACTTAAAAAATATTTACACCAATCATATTTGTTGTGACAGTATTCTAATAATTAAAAATTAAATTTTTTGGTAATAGTTGTTGTGATTTGAATCCTCAGTGTGCTGGTGCCATTGAATAGCACTTTCCTCCTGCCTTGCAGCCTGCTGTGAGCCAGGCCCACCTAGACAATTGTTGTCAGCAATCATATTTCTGTTAATAGTGTTGCAAAAATTGTCAATCATTACTGTTTAGACTGTCAGTAATCAGTCTCCTAGTGCCCTTGAATTGCATCTACCTCCTGCCTGCCATCCTTTTGTGCCAGGCCGTCTTGCCAACTATTTACACCAATCCTAATTGTTTGTCACAGTATAGTTACTAATTAAAATTAAAAAAATCTTGATTGTTGATGATCTTAATCCTCAGTTTGCTCGTGCCCTAGAATTGCACTTTTCTACAGCCTTCCAAGCCTGTGTGCCAGGCCTACTTAAAAAATATTTACACCAATCATATTTGTTGTGACAGTATTCTAATAATTAAAAATTAAAATTTTTGGTAATAGTTGTTGTGATTTGAATCCTCAGTTTGCTGGTGCCATTGAATAGCACTTTCCTCCTGCCTTGCAGCCTGCTGTGAGCCAGGCCCACCTAGCCAATTGTTGTCAGCAATCATATTTCTGTTAACAGTGTTGCAAAAATTGTTAATCATTACTGTTTAGACTGTCAGTAATCAGTCTCCTAGTGTCCTTGAATTGCATCTACCTCCTGCCTGCCATCCTTTTGTGCCAGGCCGTCTTGCCAACTATTTACACCAATCCAAATTTTTTGTCACAGTATAGTTACTAATTAAAATTAAAAAATCTTGATTGTTGATGATCTTAATCCTCAGTTTGCTCGTGCCCTAGAATTGCACTTTTCTACAGCCTTCCAAGCCTGTGTGCCAGGCCTACTTGAAAATTATTTACACCAATCATATTTGTTGTGACAGTATTCTAATAATTAAAAATTAAAAATTTTGGTAATAGTTGCTGTGATTTGAATCCTCAGTTTGCTGGTGCCATTGAATAGCACTTTCCTCCTGCCTTGCAGCCTGCTGTGAGCCAGGCCCACCTAGCCAATTGTTGTCAGCAACCATATTTCTGTTAACAGTATTGCAAAAATTGTCAATCATCACTGTTTAGACCGTCAGTAATCAGTCTCCTAGTGTCCTTGAATTGCATCTACCTCCTGCCTGCCATCCTTTTGTGCCAGGCCGTCTTGCCAACTATTTACACCAATCCTAATTTTTTGTCACAGTATAGTTACTAATTAAAATTAAAAAAATCTTGATTGTTGATGATCTTAATCCTTAGTTTGCTCGTGCCCTAGAATTGCACTTTTCTACAGCCTTCCAAGCCTGTGTGCCAGGCCTACTTGAAAATTATTTACACCAATCATATTTGTTGTGACAGTATTCTAATAATTAACAATTACAATTTTTGGTAATAGTTGCTGTGATTTGAATCCTCAGTTTGCTGGTTCCATTGAATAGCACTTTCCTCCTGCCTTGCAGCCTGCTGTGAGCCAGGCCCACCTAGCCAATTGTTGTCAGCAATCATATTTCTGTTAACAGTATTGCAAAAATTGTCAATCATCACTGTTTAGACTGTCAGTAATCAGTCTCCTAGTGTCCTTGAATTGCATCTACCTCCTGCCTGACATCCTTTTGTGCCAGGCCGTCTTGCCAACTATTTACACCAATCCAAATTTTTTGTCACATTATAGTTACTAATTAAAATTAAAAAAATCTTGATTGTTGATGATCTTAATCCTCAGTTTGCTCATGCCCTAGAATTGCACTTTTCTACAGCCTTCCAAGCCTGTGTGCCAGGCCAACTTAAAAAATATTTACACCAATCATATTTGTTGTGACAGTATTCTAATAATTAAAAATTAAAATTTTTGGTAATAGTTGTTGTGATTTGAATCCTCAGTTTGCTGGTTCCATTGAATAGCACTTTCCTCCTGCCTTGCAGCCTGCTGTGAGCCAGGCCCACCTAGCCATTTGTTGCCAGCAATCATATTTCTTTTAACAGTATTGCAAAAATTGTCAATCATCACTGTTTTGACTGTCAGTAATCAGTCTCCTAGTGTCCTTGAATTGCATCTACCTCCTGCCTGCCATCCTTTTGTGCCAGGCCGTCTTGCCAACTATTTAAAAAAATCCTAATTTTTGGTCACAGTATAGTTACTAATTTCAATTTAAAAATTCTTGATTGTTGATGATCTTTATCCTCAGTTTGCTCGTGCCCTAGAATTGCACTTTTCTACTGCCTTCCAAGCCTGTGTGCCAGGCCTACTTGAAAAATATTTACACCAATCATAGTTGTTGTGACAGTATTCTTAATAATTAAAAAATAAAATTGTTGTTAATAGTTGTTGAGAATCCTCAGTTTGCTGGTGCCATTGAATAGCACTTTCCTGCTGCCTTGCAGCCTGTTGTGAGCCAGGCCCACCTAGCCAATTGTTGCCAGCAATCATATTTCTTTTAACAGTATTGCAAAAATTGTCAATCATCACTGTTTTGACTGTCAGTAATCAGTCTCCTAGTGTCCTTGAATTGCATCTACCTCCTGCCTGCCAGCCTTTTGTGCCAGGCCGTCTTGCCAACTATTTACACCAATCATAATTGTTGTCACAGTATAGTTACTAATTAAAATTAAAAAAAAATTGATTGTTGATCTTAATCCTCAGTTTGCTTGTGCCATTGAATTGCACTTTTCTACTGCCTGCCAGCCTGTGTGCCAGGCCCAAATATCCAATTAGTGCCAGCAATCATATTTCTTTTAACAGTATTGCAAAATTTGTCAATCATCACTGTTTTGACTGTCAATCTGCAGTCTACTAGTGCCCTTGAATTGCATTTTCCTCCTGCCTGCCTGCCTGTGTGCCAGTCCCAACTAGCCAATTAGTGCCACCACTCATATTTATTGTAACAGGATTGGAATTTTTGTTAATCATAACTGTTTTGACTGTGATTCTTCAGTCTCCTAGTGCCATTGAATTGCAGTTTCCTTTCTCCCAGTGTGTGTGCCAGACAGGCCCATTTGCCAAATAGTGCCAAACAATCATATTTGTTGCCACAGTACTTGTAAGTTGTAATATTTAAAAAAATTAACAATTTGTGATTTTTAAAACATCTGTCTTTTTTGTTGTTGTCAGTCTCACAGCGTATACTGTGCCCACTTTCACAGTGCCACCACTCAATTGGTGTAATGGTATTGTTAGTGACAGGCAGAGGCAGGCCACCCCGAAGGTTCCGTGGTCGTGGTGCTGTGATTCCTTTAGACCCTACAAATATGCACATTGTTCAGACGCCGTGTGCCAGGGGGGACGCAAAAACTTCTGAGGAGGACCTAGTTGAATGGCTAACACAAGACACCCAATCTTCTTCAGCTTCCGCTGCTAGTCCTCCTAACCTTGACGCACCATCTAAGTCCAGCTGTGCTTTGGGCAGGTCTCAAGTGACCAGTGCCACTCCGCTGCCTGTCGCCACCACCAACACTAGCACCAACACTAGCACCACAGCCGCTTCACTTGATCTGTCACAGGAGTTATTGACACATCATTTGGAAGAAGTGAGTGATGCGCAACCATCATTGACAGAGGATGTAGATAATAGTGATCAGTCTCAGTCAGGCAGCATTACCGACATGGAGGTACAGTGTGATGATGATGATGATGATGATGTTGTACCCGCTGCTGCTTCCTTTCTTGATGTTTCAGATACAAGTGAAGCGGTTGATGATGATGTGTCGGTGGATGTCACGTGGGTGCCTGCTAAAAGAGAAGAAGAAGAGGGGGAAAGTTCAGATGGGGAGACAGAGAGGAGGAGGAGGAGGAGGAGGAGACGATTTGGAAGTATGGGGAGGTCATCTCAAGGAGCTGGTGGCACAGTCAGACAGCATGCATCGTCACCAGGGGTCAGCCAGACAGCACGCCAACGCCCATCAACGCATGCTGTTGCCACCACCAGAATGCCGTCATCGCAGAGCTCAGCAGTGTGGCATTTTTTTTGTGTGTCTGCCTCTGACAACAGCGATGCCATTTGCAACCTGTGCCAAAAGAAACTGAGTCATGGGAAGTCCAACAGCCACCTAGGTACAACTGCTTTGCGAAGGCACATGATCTACCATCACAAAGGCCGATGGGAAGAACACATGAGTAGAAGCAGCACACAAAGTGAAAGCCGCCCTCCTCCTCCTGCTCCAGCATCTTCAGCCACGCCAACCAGTGCTGTCCTCCTTGCCCCCTCTCAACCATCCTCCACTCAGTCTCTCTTACGTAGCAGTTCCTGGTCATCTGCCCACAGTCAGGTGTCTGTCAAGGACATGTTTGAGCGTAAGAAGCCAATTTCTCAAAGTCACCCCCTTGCCCGGCGTCTGACAGCTGGCTTGTCTGAACTCTTAGCCCGCCAGCTTTTACCATACAAGCTGGTGGAGTCTGATGCTTTCAAAAAATTTGTATCTATTGGGACACCGCAGTGGAAGGTACCTGGCAGAAATTTCTTTTCACAAAAGGCAATCCCAAACCTGTACTCTGCTGTGAGAAAGGAAGTTATGGCATGTCTGGCACACAGCGTTGGGGCAAGGGTCCATATGACCACGGATAGCTGGTCTGCAAAGCATGGTCAGGGCAGGTATATCACCTACACTGCGCATTGGGTAAACCTGCTGACTTCTGACAAGCATGGAATGCGTGGCTCTGCAGAAGAGTTGGTGACACCTCCATGACTTTCAGGCAGGCCTGCTGCTACCTCCTCTACTCCTCCTACTCCATCCTCTTCCATAACCTCTTCCTCGGTTGAGTCCTCTTCAACTTCTGCGTCTTGCTCCACATCAATGGCACCCCCCCAGCTCCCCAGGTACTATGCTACATCCCGTGTACGGCAGTGTCACGCCGTCTTGGGGTTGACTTGCCTGAAAGCGGAGAGTCACACCGCACCAGCACTCCTGACCGCCCTGAACACACAGGTGGATCAGTGGCTGACTCCGCACCAACTGGAGATTGGCAAGGTTGTTTCTGACAATGGAAGTAATTTGGTGGCGGCATTGAAATTGGGCAAGTTGACACATGTGCCGTGCATGGCACATGTGTGTAATCTAATTGTACAACGATTTGTCCATAAGTACCCAGGCTTACAGGACGTCCTGAAGCAGGCCAGGAAGGTGTGTGGCCATTTCAGGCATTCCTACACGGCCATGGCGCACTTGTCCGATATCCAGCGTTGAAACAACCTGCAAGTGAGGCGCTTGATTTGCGACAGCCCGACACGGTGGAATTCAACACTCCTAATGTTTGACCACCTGCTCCAACAAGAAAAAGCTGTTAATGAGTAAATACTCATTAACAGCTTTTTCTTGTATGACCGGGGTGCTAGGACAGCCTCTGGGGAGCTGGGGATATTTTTGCCAAATTACTGGACGCTCATGCGCAATGCCTGTAGGCTCATGCGTCCTTTTGAGGAAGTGACAAACCTTGTCAGTCTCACTGAAGGTACCATCAGCGACATCATACCATTTGTTTTCTTCCTGGAGCGTGCCCTGCGAAGAGTGCTGGATCAGGCAGTAGATGAGCATGAAGAGGAAGCGGGAGAGTTGTGGTGTCCATCACCCCCGCAAACAGCCGAATCAGCATTGCTTGCTGGACCTGCGGCAATGCAGGAAGAGGATTGTGAGGAAGAGGAGTCAGAGGAGGAATGTGGCTTTGGGGAGGATGAGGAGGAGGAAGACCGAGCACAACAGTCATCCCAGGGTGCTCGTTGTTGTCACCTCTCTGGTACCCGTGGTGTTGTACGTGGCTGGGGGGAAGAAGATACCATCAGTGAGATCAGTGAGGAGGAGGAATGCGACAAGATTAGCTCAGCATCCAACCTTGTTCAAATGGGTTCTTTCATGCTGTCGTGCCTGTTGAGGGACCCTCGTATAAAAAAGCTGAAGGAGAACGACCTGTACTGGGTGTCCACGCTCCTCGACCCCCGGTATAAGCATAAAGTGCCTGAAATGTTACCAAATTCCCGCAAGTTGGAAAGGATGGAGCATTTTCATAATAAATTAAAAACTATGCTTTACACAGCGTATAAGGGTGATGTCACAGCACCACAGAAATGTAACAGGGGAAGAGATTAAATTAATCCTCCTCCTCCCACGACCACGGCGGCAAGGACCGGGCACTTTCCTGACATCTTGTTGATGGAGGACATGCGTACCTTTTTAACTCCCATGCACCATCAGAGCCTTTCGGGATCCAGCCTTAGAGAAAGACTCAACCGACAGGTAGCAGACTACCTAGCTTTAACTGTGAATCTCGACACTCTCAGGAGCGATGGACCCCTTGACTACTGGGTGTGCAGGCTGGACTTGTGGCCTGAGCTATCCCAATTTGCAATGGAACTTTTGGCCTGCCCCGCTTCAAGTGTCCTGTCCGAAAGGACTTTTAGTGCAGCAGGAGGTTTTGTCACTGAGAAGAGAAGTCGCCTAGGTCAAAAAAGCCTTGACTATCTCACTTTTATAAAAATGAATGAGGGCTGGATCCCGAAGGGACTGACATTGGGCGACACATTTGAATAAAAAACTCCTGATGATGAGATGAGCTGGCTTGGGCTACAACTGGTACACAGGCTGGCCTTTTTTTTTTTGGTTATATCCGCCAACAACTAGTGTTCAAGCCACAAGCTTTTAGGGCACTTTATAAATGTTTTACAAACATCAATTTTTCTGGCCGCTGCTACAGCAGTTGCTACAACAATACCCCAATTTTTCAGTCATTTGTACATTCCGAATTTTTCTGGCCTCTGCTGCAGCTCTGTGGGTACAAAACTCAAATAAAAAATATAAGGCACATAACACTAGTGATTAAACTGTTACGAATTGTACAACTTAACACACCACTCATATCCGGTGGACCATTAAATTGAACGCTAAATGCCACAAATTTGAAAGAGTAGGACCGACCAAGCATCTTTATCCGTCTCTTGGTTGCTCTAAATTATCTCCGTGTTCCATCTATGCCATACCTGTACTCTATTGTGCAAAAGGGTGGCATATGTGGTGTTTCATGCTGTTGTGCCTGTTGCGGGTCGTGGCCCATGATATAAAAAGGCTGAAGGAGAACGACCTGTAGTAATGGGTGCCCCATCCAGTTTTTAGAAAAATGTTCCTGGTTCCTCTCAATTATCTCTGGGTTTCTAAAATGGATGCCATACCTGTACTCGCTTGTGCAAAAGGATGGCATATGTGGTGGTGTTTCCTGCAGTTGTTTCTGTTGAGGGTGCTGGACCCTCTTATAAAAAAAGCTGAAGGAGAACAACCTGGAGTGGGAGTACAAGCATGTTTTTTTGGGCTATTTCACTTTTACAAAAAAATTATCTATGGGTTTCTAAAATCAATGCCTTTCCTGTACTCTATTGTTCCAAAGTATGCCATATGTTCTCTTTCCTGCTGGTATTTTGTTTGAGGGTCCTGGACCCTCTTATAAAAATGCCTAAGGAGAAAGAGGTGTACTGGGTGTCCACTCATTTTTCTTTTCTATTTCACATTTGACCAAAATTATCTCTGGTTTTGTAAAATCAATGCTGTACCTGTACTCTATTGTTCAAAAGGCCATATGTCCTCTTTCCTGCTGGTGTTTTTTTTGAGGGTCCAGGACCCTCTTATAAAAAGGCCTAAGGAGAAAGAGGTGTACTGGGTGTCCACTCATTTTTTTTTTCTATTTAACAATTGACCAAAATGATCTCTGGGTTTGTAAAATCAATGCTGTACCTGTACTCTATTGTTCAAAAGGATGCCATACGTCCTCTTTCCTGCTGGTGTTTTTTTTTGAGGGTCCAGGACCCTCTTATAAAAAGGCCTAAGGAGAAAGAGGTGTACTGGGTGTCCATTCATTTTTTTTTTCTATTTAACAATTGACCAAAATGATCTCTGGGTTTGTCAAATCAATGCTGTACCTGTACTCTATTGTTCTAAAGGATGCTATATGTCCTCTTTCCGGCTGGTGTTTTTTTTGAGGGTCCAGGACCCTCTTATAAAAAGGCCTAAGGAGAAAGTGGTGTATTGGTTGTCCATCGAATCATTTTTTTTATTCAAATTTCCATTTGCAAAAAATTATCTATGGGTTTCTAAAATCAATGCCTTTCCTGTACTCTATTGTTAAAAAGTATGCCATATGTCCTCTTTCCTGCTGGTGTTTTGTTTGAGGGTCCTGGACCCTCTTATAAAAAGGCCTAAGGAGAAAGAATTGTACTGGGTGTCCATCCAATCATTTTTTTGATTCAAATTCATGGTTGCAACAAATTATCCTCGGGTTTCTAAAATCAATGCCTTTCCTATAATCTTTTTTTCACAAAGGATGCCATATGTCCTCTTTCCTACTGCTGGTTTTGTTGAGTGTCCTGGAGCCTCTGCTAAAAAGGCCTAAGGATAAAGAAGTGTACTGGGTGTCTATTCAATGTATTTTTAGATTTCCCGGTTGTAACAAATTTTCTCTGTGTTTCTAAAATCAATTCCTTTCTGTAATCTATTTTTCAAAAGGATGCCATATGTCCTCTTTCATTCTGTTGTTTCTGTTGAGGCTCCGGGACACTCTTATAAAAAGGCCTAAGGATAAAGAAGTGTACTGGGTGTCCAATCAATGTTTTTTTCTATTTCCCGGGTCATATAACTGATCTCTGTGTTTCTAAAATCAATGCCTTTCCTGTAATCTAATTTACAAAAGTATGCCATATGTCCTCTTTCCTGCTGCTGGTTTTGTTGAGGGTCCTGGAGCCTATGTTAAAAAGGCCTAAGGATAAAGAAGTGTACTGGGTGTCTAATCTATGTTTTTTTAGATTTCACGGTTGGAACAAATTATCCCCGGGTTTCTAAAATCAATGCCTTTCCTGTAATCTATTAGTCACAAGGATGCCATATGTCCTCTTTCATGCTGTTGTTTCTGTTGAACCTCAGGGAGCCTCTTATAAAAAAACCTAAGGATAAAGAAGTGTACTGGGTGTCCAATCAATGTTTTTTTCTATTTCCCGGGTCATATAACTGATCTCTGTGTTTCTAAAATCAATGCCTTTCCTGTAATCTAATTTTCTAAAGGATGCCATATGTCCTCTTTCATGATGCTGGTTTTGTGGAGGGTCCTGGAGCCTCTGCTAAAAAGGCCTAAGGATAAATAAGTGTACTTGGTGTATAATCTAAGTTTTTTTAGATTTCACGGTTGCAACTAATGATCTCTGTGTTTCTAAAATCAATGCCTTTCCAGAAGTCTATTTTTCTAAAGGATGCCATATGTCCTCTTTACTGCTGCTGGTTTTGTTGAGGGTCCTGGAGCCTCTGCTAATAAGGCCTAAGGATAAATAAGTGTACTGGGTGTCTAATCCATTTTTTTATAGATTTCCCGATTGCAACAAATTATCTCTGGGTTTCTCAAATCAATGCCTTAAATGTAATCTATTAGTCACAAGGATGCCATTTGTCCTCTTTCATGCTGTTGTTTCTATTGAGGCTTCGGGAGACTCTTCTAAAAAGGCCTAAGGATAAAGAAGTGTACTGGGTGTATAATCTATGTTTTTTTAGATTTCACGGTTGCAACTAATGATCTCTGTGTTTCTAAAATCAATGCCTTTCCTGTAATCTAATTTTCTAAAGGATGCCAATGGCATATGTCCTCTTTCATGCTGCTGGTTTTGTGGAGGGTCCTGGAGCCTCTGTTAAAAAGGCCTATGGATAAATAAGTGTACTGGGTGTCTAATCAATGTTTTTTTCTATTTCCCGGGGTAATATAAATGATCTCTGGGATTCTAAAATCAATGCCTTTCCTGTAATCTATTATTCACAAGGATGCCATATGTCCTCTTTCATGCTGTTGTTTCTGTTGAGTCTCCGGGAGCCTCTTATAAAAAGGCTTAAGGATAAAGAAGTGTACTGGGTGTCCAATCAATGTTTTTTTCTATTTCCCGGGTCATATAAATGATCTCTGTGTTTCTAAAATCAATGCCTTTCCTGTAATCTAATTTACAAAAGTATGCCATATGTCCTCTTTCCTGCTGCTGGTTTTGTTGAGGGTCCTGGAGCCTCTGCTAAAAAGGCCTAAGGATAAAGAAGTGTACTGGGTGTCTAAGCTATGATTTTTTAGATTTCACGGTTGCAAAAAATTATCCACGGGTTTCTAAAATCAATGCCTTTCCTGTAATCTATTATTCACAAGGATGCCATATGTACTTTTTGATGCTGTTGTTTCTGTTGTGGCTCCGGGAGCCTCTTATTAAAAAGGCCTAAGGAAAAATAAGTGTACTGGGTGTCTAATCAATGTTTTTTTCTATTTCCCGGTTGCAACTAATGATCTCTGTGTTTCTGAAATCAATGCCTTTCCTATAATCATTTTTTCAAAAGGATGCCATATGTCCTCTTTCCTGCTGCTGGTTTTGTCGAGGGTCCTGGAGCCTCTGCTGAGCATAAAAAAAATAAATAATTTAACTTGACTTAATAACTGAAGCATGACTTCAGGAGTCAGGTGTGGTCGTAGGTAGTGGTTGTTGTTAGCAGATTATTTTTATTGCAAATTGCAATTGCCACAGCGTGCATAAAATGTGCATCACTAGTCAAAATCTGACCTTTTTTTTTCATTCATGGGTGTCCGGCGCCATATTGGAAAGGCAAAAAACAGGTCTCCGTACCCGTTGATATAAGGGGTGACTATAGTGCTTTTACCAGGCTCCTCTTGGATAGCCCCAGAAAGTGTGACTATGAATCCCAAAAAGAAAATTAAATTAAGGTTGAAAAATAACTCCAAAGTAACTTGTAAGACCTGGAGCTCCTCAAACATACGTCCTACCGCAACAGCTATAGGCTCCGCCACCCACAAATCTTAACTTTTTAATGCCAATTGATATTGCCACAGCTGGAACAACAGTAAATAACATGTGCATCACCACAGTCTCTGAAGCTGTTGTCGGATGTATACAAAAACACTGATAAAGTATTCCTTTAGGAGCGCAAAGAGATGGCTACCGGAACACTCCAGGAACTTCACAAGAGTGGCTGTATTGTGTTTCTGGTGATGTTTGAGACATCTGGGTAGTGTACAGGGAGGGCAAAAATCCTCTCCATCTCTGTGCACCACAGGACAGGACGTCCTTGTGATCCATAAGCACATGAAATTGCTGGCATTTTCGTTGCTTCAAGAAGTTCATTTTTTGTGGTGATAGTACAGAATTAAATAAACTTTGGTTTCCTACCATACTCAAGACAATCTGGTATTTCAAGCTTCGTACTTGCTGTGGGAAACAGTGGCCTGTCCATACCAGGAAGATGATTTAGACAGAAGTAACGAGCTCTGCTTGCAGGTGACACATGTTTATCGTCAATCATCAAAGGGGTTGCGTGCAGAATATGGCTGATGGCCCCTTATTCACATGTTTGTCCAGAGCCACAACATTTGCAAACAGCCAGAAGAAAGGTCGGTTCTCACCAGCCTTAAGTTGAGCTTCATTTACCAAATGCTGATATTCAAAAAAATAGACAAACAGTGGCTTAAATAACACATTTGTGATATGGATTCACCAGAGCAAGGTCATTGCAAGTACTAAGTTCCCACGATAACAAAATTAAAATGCCACAACTACGCAATCTTTACCTTCAGATTATTATTGTCACACTCCATTGTACTCCTATGCCCAGCTCCCTGCTCTTGTTTTTGTTGAGGGTCCTGGAGCCTCTGCTGAAAAGGCCTATGGATAATGAAGTGTACTGGGTGTCTGTTCAATGTTTTTTTTTATTTCCCGGTTGCAACTAATTATCTCAGTGTTTCTAAAATCAATGCCTTTCCTGTAATCTATTATTTAAAAGGATGACATATCTCCTCTTTCATGCTGTTGTTTCGGTTGAGGCTCCGGGACCCTCGTATTAAAAAGGCCTGAGGATAAATAAGTGTAACGGGTGTCTAATCAATGTTTTTTTCTATTTCCCGGGTCATATAAATGATCTCTGGGATTCTAAAATAAATGCGTTTCCTGTAATCTATTATTCAAAAGGATGACATATCTCCTATTTCATGCTGTTGTTTTGGTTGAGGCTCCGGGACTCTCTTATTAAAAAGGCCTGAGGATACATAAGTGTAACGGGTGTCTAATCAATGTTTTTTTCTATTTCATGGTTGCAAATAATGATCTGTGGGTTTCTAAAATCAATGCCTTTACTGTAATCTATTATTCAAAAGGATGACATATCTCCTCTTTCATGCTGTTGTTTCGGTTGAGACTCCGGGACCCTCGTATTAAAAAGGCCTGAGGATAAATAAGTGTAACGGGTGTCTAATGAATGTTTTTTTCTATTTCCCGGGTCATATAAATGATCTCTGGGATTCTAAAATCAATGCCTTTCCTGTAATCTATTATTCAAAAGGATGACATATCTCCTCTTTCATGTTGTTGTTTTAGTTGAGGCTCCGGGACCCTCTTATTAAAAAGGGCTGAGGATAAATAAGTGTAATGGGTGTCTAATCAATGTTTTTTTCTATTTCACGGTTGCAAATAATGATCTGTGGGTTTCTAAAATCAATGGCTTTACTGTAATCTATTATTCAAAAGGATGACACATCTCCTCTTTCATGCTGTTGTTTCGGTTGAGGCTCCGGGACCCTCGTATTAAAAAGGCCTGAGGATAAATAAGTGTAACGGGTGTCTAATCAATGTTTTTTTCTATTTCCCGGGTCATATAAATGATCTCTGGGATTCTAAAATCAATGCCTTTCCTGTAATCTATTATTCAAAAGGATGACATATCTTCTCTTTCATGCTGTTGTTTTGGTTGAGGCTCCGGGACCCTCTTATTAAAAAGGCCTGAGGATAAATAATTGTAACGGGTGTCTAATCAATGTTTTTTTTCTATTTCCCGGATCATATAAATGATCTCTGGGATTCTAAAATCAATGCCTTAACTGTAATCAATTGTTCACAAGGATGCCATATGTCCTCTTTCATGCTGTTGTTTCAGTTGAGGCTCCGGGAGCCTCTTATAAAAAGGCCTAAGGATAAAGAAGTCTGCTGGGTGTCCAATCAATGTTTTTTTTTATTTCACAGTTGCAAAAAAATTATCTATGGCTTGGTAAAATTGATGCCTTACCTGTCATCTATTGTTCAAAAGGATGCCATATGTCATCTTCCCTGCTGTTGTTTTTGTTGGGGGTCCGGAACACTATTCTAAAAAGGCAGAAGGAGAATAACCTGTACTGTACTGGGTGTCCAATCATGTTTTTGTTTTCTATTTCACGGTTCATAATACATATTGCTGTGTAACTAAAATCAATGCCATACCTGTACTCGGTTGTTCAAAAGGATGGCATATGTGGTGTTTCATTCTGTTGTGGTTCTTGAGGGTCGTGGCCGTGGGACAGCGTATAAAACGGCTGAAGGAGAACAACCTGTACAGCCTTGCTCCTCTTTTTAGGCAGGCCAGCTCTTTGCATACATGCCCACAGACTCTGTAACGCATGCCTCTTTTAGGGAGAGGTGCAGCCATAATGCAGGGTCAGAAACTCTGCCTGCAACTGTTATACTCAATTTTGCGAAAGGAAGTAAGCTTACCATGGTTCCCTGCACGCACGTATTGTTGTTATATTTTGGTGAGGGTAATCATGATGGCCATGTAGACCACCACCACTGAGAGTCCTGGAAGTAACAGGGATGAGATGAAAGAGCTAAGAATAGTAGAACTTGAAACGACAGAGTTAGCCATGGGTGTTAGTGCAAAACCGCTTGGCTTTTTTTTGGCTTTGGGTGCGGCTATTCATGCAGGCCATATAGAGCTGCCCCCATTCGGTATTGTTTCAGCTATTAAACTAATAAGAACAGTACTACCAAAATACAGCCAATGAAGGGCCTTAGGAAGACTGAGCCAAGGTTGGATTGTAGTATTTGGTTAGGCTAATCATGATGGCCATGTAGACCACCACCGAGAGTCCTGGAAGTAACAGGGATGAGATGAAAGAGCTAAGAATAGTAGAACTTGAAACAACAGAGTTAGCCATGGGTGTTAGTGCAAAACCGCTTGGCTTTTTTTTGGCTTTGGGTGCGGCTATTCATGCAGGCCATATAGAGCTGCCACCATTCGGTGTCGTATCAGCTATTAAACTAATAAGAACAGTACTACCAAAATACAGCCAATGAAGGGCCTTAGGAAGACTGAGCCAAGGTTGGATTGTAGTATTTGGTTAGGCTAATCATGATGGCCATGTAGACCACCACCACCAAGAGTCCTGGAAGTAACAGGGATGAGATAAAAGAGCTAAGAATAGTAGAACTTGAAACAACAGAGTTAGCCATGGGTGTTAGTGCAAAACCGCTTGGCTTTTTTTTGGCTTTGGGTGCGGCTATTCATGCAGGCCATATAGAGCTGCCAACATTCGGTGTCGTATCAGCTATTAAACTAATAAGAACAGTACTACCAAAATACAGCCAATGAAGGGCCTTAGGAAGACTGAGCCAAGGTTGGATTGTAGTATTTGGTTAGGCTAATCATGATAGCCATGTAGACCACCACAAGAGTCCTGAAAGTAACAGGGATGATGAGATGAAAGTGCTAAGAATAGTACTACTTGAAACAACAGAGTTAGCCATGGGTGTTAATCCAAGACCGCTTGGATTTATTTTTGTATTGGGTGCGGCTAATCATGCAGGCCATATAGAGCTGCCACCATTCGGTGTTGTATCAGCTATAAAAATAATAAGAACTGTACTATCAAAATACAGACAATGAAGGGCCTATGAAGACTGAGCAAAGGTTGGATTGTAGTATTTTGTTCGGCTAATCATGATGGCCATGTAGACCACCCGTAACAGGGATGAAAGTGCTAAGAATAGTACTAATTGAAACAACCGAGTTAGCCATGGGTGTTTTTCTAAGACCACTCAGCTTTTTTTTGGGTTTGGGTGCAGCTAATCATGAAGGCCAGATAGACCTGCCACCATTTGGTGTTGTAACAGGTATGAAACTGCAAAGAACAGTACTTAACACAACCTACTTACCATGGGTCCTAGAGCATATGTTTGGTTGTTATATTTTGTAAGGGTAATCATATATATAGACCTCCACCAATAGGGTGAGTATGAGTAACAGCTATTAAAATGCAAAGGACATTACTAATTAACACAACATAGTTACCATGGGTTGCATACCAAGAGCAGATGTCTTATTATTATATTTTGTATATTTTGTATGGGTAATCATCCAGGCCGTATAGACCTCACCAAATAGGGGGAGTTACAGAGATTAAAGTGCTAAGAATGGTAGTACTTAAAACACAACCTAGTTAAAATAGGTAGCAGACCGCATATCTTATTATTATAATTTTTCAGGGTAATCTGGCAGGCCATATAGAACACCCCCGATAGGGGGGGGGGGGAACAGGGATTAAAGTGCTAAGAAACGTACTAATTAACACAAGCTAGTTGGGTCCAAGAACGCATGTTTAATTATTAGAATTTATTAGGGTAATTATATATCTAACAAATCTATCTATTTCTCTTCTATCAATTCTATCTAACTATCTATTATATCTATGTATATCTATCTATCCTATCTATCAATCTATCTTCTGTCCGGGATGTTTTGAGACAGCCACTTTGGGAATGTTAGTTGATTTAGACCCATTATGGCTTAAAAGCAGACTCTGCATAAACTATGTAATTTTCCATGGGAGTTTTGCCAGGGATCCCCCTCCAGCATGCGACAGTCCAGGTGTTAGTACCCTTGAAACAACTTTTCCATCACCATTGTGGCCAGAAAGAGTCCTTGTAGGTTTTAAAGTTCGCCTGCCTATTGAATTAAAAAAAAAAATTGAAAATTTTAGGTTCGCGACATCACTACACCTGAGTTCCTCCATACTAAACTTGTCCAACCATGTCCAAGTCATGTTGAAACAGGAAATTATTGGCACAAAGTTGGAAGCACCTAAATATCTAACATTTCTTTCTATCCTGTAGCATTAATATAACCCTACACAGTGTCAGACCATTATTCATCCTCTACCAAACTTTACAGTAGGCACTATACATTTTGATAGTTAGTGTCCTCGAATCTGCCACACCCATTCCATCAGACAACCAGATAGTGAAGTGTGATTCATCACTCTTGAGAACACATTTTCATTGCTCTAGAGTCCAGTGGCAGCATGCTTTACACCACTTCAGCTGATGCTTTACATTGTGCATGTTGATGTGAAGCTTCTCAACCATGAAAACCATTTCATGAAGCTCCCAATGTACAGTTCTTGGGCTGATGTTGCTTGCAAAGGCAGTTTGGGACTCTGAACTTGATACAACAGATGATAGGTGATTTGTACACACTAAGTGCTTCAGCACTCAGAAGCCGCACTCTATGAGTTTATGGCTGGGCTGTTATTGGTCCTAGATGCTTCCCCTTCAAAATAATAGCAATTATAGTTGACAAGGACAGATCTAATATGACAGAAATTACACAAACTGATTTGTTCAAAGGTGGCATCTTATGAGAGTGCCACATTTAAAGTCACTGAGCTCTTCAGTATAATCTACAGCACTGCAAATGCTTGTCTATGGAGATTTCATGGCTATGTGCTGGATTGAATGCACAGTTTAGCAATGGATGTGGCCAAAACCCCTGAACTCACTACTAAGTAGAGACATCAACAAACATTTGGCCACTTGTGAATGTATGTATATTGTTTTTATTATTTTAACCCATTAAAGAAGCTATTTGGTAAATACTGGACACCACAATCTTGGTACGCACATATGGTTGTATTCTGTGACAGAAGCAGTCCACATTCACAGATCAGCAACGTTGACTTTTTAAAAGCTGTACCTTGTACTTTGGGTTAGATTCCACAATAGAAAGCAGAAAAGTTATTTTTTACACAGTTTAAAAATTATATAAAAAAAACAATAGAGCAATGCAGACACTCCAGAAATTTACAGCTCCTGCTCCGTATTATGCACTCTAAACTGAAGTGCATGATACAGCTTGTCAAGAAGACAACATTATCAGTGATCTGTGATTGTGCAATGTTTTGTCACAGGGTACAAAATTACCTGAACTCACACAGCACCCAGTGTGCAGGTGCAGAGCAATACTAGCTTGTAAACTATTAAAATAAGAAAAAGCTACAGATAAAGAAGGAAAAACAATAGCATGGTGAGCAGTAACTATGTCACTGTAGTTGTGTCCAGCTGTTTTATGTCTCATCAAACAATAAGGTACATTAGTTGTTGCCTCTAACAATAGGAAGGTAATCCTCTATAATGCCTTCTCATTACTTAAAGGGACATGATTACCAAATGTTTTCTTTCATGATTTGGATAGAGCATGTACTTTTAAACAGCTTTCTAATTTTTTTCTATTATTTAATTTGTTTTGTTCCCTTGGTACAGTTTGTTAAAATAGGATACCTAGGTAGGCTCAGGAAATGATGATTGGTGGCAACACATATACGCCTCATGTTATTGGCTTACCCAATGCATTCAGCTAGCTCCCAATAGTGCATTGCTGCTTTTTCAACAAAGGATACCAAGAGAATGGAGCAGATTAGATTTTAAAGATAAATTGGGAAGTTGTTTAAAATCATTGTCTCTATCTGAATCATGAAAATACATTTTGGATTTCACACCCAACGTGTCACACAAACCTGATCACATTTTCTCAAATGTGCTAACCCGATATGAAATATTAATATTTTACATTGCAATGTTCTTCAAATAAAAGAATATATTCAATTTATTCATAAATACATATTTCTGTATATATCTGATATTATTTTAGTACAATATATCTTTATATCATCTTTATACCTATATATATATATATATATATATACACACAGTATCCCACAAAAGTGAGTACACCCCTCACATTTTTGACAACACTGAAGAAATGACATGGCCTAGGCTATAAGAAGATTTCCAAGACCCTGAAACTGAGCTGCAGCACGGTGGGCAAGACCATACAGTGGTTTCACAGGACAGGTTCCACTCAGAACAGGCCTCACCATGGTCGACCAAAGAAGTTGAGTGCACATGCTAATCGTCATATCCAGAGGTTGTCTTTGGGAAATAGACGTATGAGTGCTGCCAGCATTGCTGCAGAGGTTGAAGGGGTGGGGGGTAAGGTTATCAGTGCTCAGACCATATGCCACACACTGCATCAAAATGATCTGCATGGCTGTCGAAACAGAAGGAAGCCTCTTCTAAAGATGATGCACAAGAAAGCCCACAAGCAGTTTGCTGAAGACAAGCAGACTAAGGACATGGATTACTGGAACCATGTCCTGTGATTCGATGAGACCAAGATAAACTTATTTAGTTAAGATGGTGTCAAGCGTGTGTGGCAGCAAACAGGTGAGGAGTACAAAGACAAGTGTGTCTTGCCAACAGTCATGCATGGTGGTGGGAGTGTCATGGTCTGAGCCTGCATGAGTACTGCCGGCACTGGGGAGCTACAATTAATTGAGGGAACCATGAATGCCAACATGTACTGTGTCATACTGAAGCAGAGCATGATCCCCTACCTTCAGATACTGGGCCACAGGGCAGTATTCCAACATGATAATGACTCCAAACACACCTCAAAGACGACCACTGCCTTGCTAAAGAAGCTGAGGGTAAAGGTTTTGGACTGGCCAAGCATGTCTCCAGACCTAAACTCTATTGAGCATCTGTGGGGCATCCTCAAATGGAAGGTGAGGGAGTGCAAGTCTCTAACATCCACCAGCTCTGTGATGTTGTCATGGAGGAGAGGAAGAGGACTTCAGTAGCAACCTGTGAAGCTCTGGTGAACTCCATGCCCAAGAGGGTTAAGGCAGTGCTGGAAAATAATAGTGGCCATACAAAATACTGACACTTTGGGTCCAATTTGGACATTTCCACTTAGGGATGTACTCACTTTTGTTGCCAACGGTTTAGACATTAATGGCTGTGTGTTGAGTTATTTTGAGGGGACAGCAAATTTACACTGTTATACAGGATGTACAGTCACTACTTTACATTGTAGCAAAGTGTAATTTCATCAGTGTTGTCACATGAAAAGATATAATAAAATATTTACATAAATGTGAGGGGTGTACTCACTTTTGTGAGATACTGTATATATATATATATATATATATATATATATATATATATATATATATATATGGTTATATTTAGGTATATATATGTATATATATATATATATATATATATATATATGGTTATATTTAGGTATATATATGTATATATATATACTGTATATATATATATATATATATATATATTATATATATATATATATTGAAAACACCTAGAACATATTTCCCTAAGTGAAGAGCATTGGAATGTGAAATATTTACAATAAATATGTAGTTAAACAATTTATTAAATCTGAATATTACATAAATATGATTTTTCATGTTTTCAGCTAATTGACTGCAAAGGGCTCCACTGCACTTTTGCAGTCCTTTTATTTTTCTAACACCAGAGACCTCTTTTTTTTTCTTTTCAACAATTTTTATTATATGATGTTATTATGAGTGTAACTGTACTTTGTAATGCAATTTTGATGTATTTGTTGCAAATTTTTATTCAATCATAACAATTAACCAGAGCTCTGAGGTCACGTTATTCTGATGCATGTTAAATTCAATTGCACTTGAGCGAATGTGTTTACTTTCATCTTGTAAATAATACATATGCTATTTTGCGTGCAAACAGCCACGATAAACTCAATATCGCCACATGCATCCCATTCTTATTCTGTTAGCAACATCTCATGTTGTATTTGAAAATAAGTATTTTCCTGTAACAATAATAGCTGTATAATTCTGAATAGGTTGTGTGTGTATGTTAAGAGCTATTAAGAGTTAATAAGACACCTTTTTTTCATAAAGACGTTGAATTTCTTAATACCTAATTTTCCTTATTGTCAGTCATCTGCAATCAGTTTATCAGAAATAATATGCTGTCTAATAAAACAATTGTACATGCCAAGTTTAATTTGTAAGTGCCAGATAGTAAGGTTTTCCCATCTGATGACATATTTAACTATATGCCAATGAAGAGTAATAATATGCTAACATATGCATGTATTTAGAAAGATTAATAACTTTTAATGACATTTTTTAACTTTAAAAAAAATGGTTTATAGATACATATTTATTAATGAATGATTTATGCTTATTAGTTGTTAAAAGGGGTAGAAAGACAGAAATTATTAGTTGGAAGTGGAGTGAGGTAGAAGAGGAAGCCTTAAAGGGACAGTGTACTGTAAAATAGTTTTTCTCTTAATGTGTTTCCAATGGCTTGTTATACCAGCTGTAGAGTATAAAATATATGAGAAGTTACTCCGTTGTATTTAGTTTTGTATATGAAATAACTGGTTTTGCTCTCTGACTCCACAACAAAACTAAATATGTTGAGCTTGCAGGGAAATCAGGTCTCCTTTTTATCACTTCCTGTACACATACACATGTTTACTTATCTGTATTATCTATTTGTAAACAATTCAATACACAGCAGTAGGTAAATAGATCATTGGGAACAAATCAAAGAAAAAAAAGCTTTAGGAATTATATACAAATTGCCCAAATACAGGCTAACAAGCCTCTAGGAGCTGTGTAATTATAGAGCCCAATACTGTGCTTTGATACACTATATGTCAAAGGGAAGCAGTCAATTGATGCAAAGCATACTCTAGCAATCCATCATATACAATTAGTAAGGGGAGCATTACTCACTTGCTTGCTCTGCATGTTTATCTGAGTCCTCTTAGTTATCAGAGATCTATATACTGGCGTTCCTGCTGACCGCTTCAACCCCAGAACTCTAAATCAATCAATGGTCTCTAGTCAATCAGGATTTAACTGGTTACACTGGAATTATTATAAAGCCCTTATAGCAATCTCCATCGCTTGCAGCACTACAATATTTCAAAAGTAGGGTTTCAAATAAAGAATTCCAAAATGTATTAAATATACCTAAAATCCATGTGGCTAAACAAACAATTACCACAGTCCAAGTGGTCTTACTCGTTTTGGTCATTTGGCCTTAATCATAGATCCTAATACCTTCAAGTTCCTGCTTACAATATACAAAAAAAAACCATCATTGGTTGCCTGCAGTTATGTGATACAATACTCACATATTTTGGCTAATGAACGCTTTGAACTATTGCAATATGCTCTAGTTGTCCAAATATGGTATAACTTGCTCTTGCATTACATAATAATGACCTAACTTTTCAATTCCAGGAGTATCTCCTTAGAGTGTTGAGGTTTCTTCAAATGCATAACTACTTCAGGTTCAAGGGAGATTTCTATCTGTAAAGACGTAGGACAGTTATGGGGTAAAGTTTGCCAGCACACACCTATGCCAACCTATTTATAGGTTAGAGGGAACTGTCCCACATCTATTAATTTAAACTAGTTTCTTAACTTCAATGATTTGGACATTAACTGTAAAACGTTTAAACCTGTTAATTGACACATTAACATTTATCAAACAGGTTTAATCAAACAGGTACTGTTTTTAAAGGAGACATGAAAGTCAAAATTAAACTTTCATAGTTCAGAGAGAGCATGCAATTTTAAGAGGCTTTTCAATTTACTTCTATTATCAAATGTACTTTGTTCTCTTTGTACTCTATTAGAAAAAAATACCTAGGTAGGGTCAGGACTCTACTGGGAGCTAGCTTGTTATTGATGGCTAAACACATATGCCCCCATCCTCAAAAAACCCTCCCTTGACCCCAATTCTCCTGCAAACTACAGCCCCATATCACTACTTCCGCTAGCTTCTAAAGTCCTGGAAAAACTAGTTTTCGATCGCCTAACACACTTCCTATGCTTCAACTCATTGCTTGACCCCCTGCAATCTGGCTTCCATCCCCAGCACTCAACTGAGACTGCCCTCACCAAGGTTACTAACAATCTTCTTTCTGCTAAAAACAATGGCCACTATTCTATACTTATCTTACTTGACCTGTCTGCTGCCTTTGACACTGTTGACCATCCCCTCCTCCTATAGACTGTCAGCTCCCTTGGGCTCTGTGGCATTGCCCTCTCCTGGATCCACTCTTATCTCTCTAATAGGTCCTTTTTTGTCTCATTTGCTGGTGAATCCTCCTCTCCGTTGCCTCTGTCTGTTGGAGTACCTCAAGGCTCTGTTCTAGGCCCTCTACTCTCCTCTATTTATACTTCCTCACTGGGTAAACTTATCAGTAGCTATGGCTTCAACTATCACCTGTAGCTGATGATACTCAGATCTACCTATCCACCCCTGCACTCTCTCCTTCTGTCCTTTTCCACATCAGCAACTGCTTATCTGGCATTTCTTCCTGGGTGGCCTCTCACCACCGAAAAATCAACATGTCCAAGACTGAGCTTCTTCTAATCCCCCCATCTAATTCTACTCCAGTTTCTAACTTTACTATTACTGTTGGTGACACAACTATCTCCCCATCACCCCAAGTCCGCTGCCTAGGAGTTACACTTGACTCCAATCTGTCCTTCATAAGCCACATCTAATCGCTCTCTTCATCCTGTCGCAACCACCTACGCAATATCTCCAAAATTCATCCTTTCCTAAATGCTGAAACTACTAAACAGCTAATTTATTCCCTAGTAATTTCCCGGCTTGACTACTGTAACAACCTACTAACTGGCCTTCCTCTTTCCCACCTCTCCCCACTTCAATCCATCCTAAATGCCTCTGCTAGGCTAATCTACCTCTCCCGATGCTCTGTATCCACTGCACCCCTCTGTGAGTCCCTTCACTGGCTCCCCATTCACAGCAGAATTAAATTCGAAATTCTCACTCTGACCTACAAAACTCTTACCAAGGCAGCCCCCCCATACCTGTCCTCACTCATCAACAAATATACTCCAGTCCGCCCCCTAAGATCCGACAACGATCTACTCCTTGCCTCTTCTACCATCACCTCCACTCATTGTTAACCTACAGGACTTCTCTTGTGCGGCACCAACCCTCTGGAATGCACTTCCTCGAGCTGTCAGACTTTCCCCCAACCTCTCCTCCTTTAAATGCTCCCTAAAGATCGTCTTGTTCAGGGAAGCCTATCACCAAATCAGCAACTAATGAATTCCACCTGCCTAATAGTTGCCCTCATCTAACTCCACACTAACATAATTCCCACCTTTGAAGTCCCCTCCTCCTGTTTCTCATCCTCCTACCCATTTAGATTGTAAGTTCCCATAGGAACAGGGCTCCCAATTCCCCTGTATTTGTTTGTTAAATTTTGTCTGGTATCTCATATTGTACTGTCCTTTTACCTTTGTTACCCATGGACAGCGCTGCGGAATCTGTTGGCGCTTTATAAATAAAGAATAATAATAATAAAATAATAATATACCTCTGGTGATTAACTTACTAGGTGTGTTCAGCTAGGTCCCAGGAGTGCATTGATGCTCTAGAGTTGATTTTAACTGTGTGTTTAGCCCGTTTGCAGATAACACATAGTTAAATGCAAGTAATAGTGCAATAATAACATAATCTAACAAATTAGAGTATTTTCTTTTTGCACTATTGACCCTTTAATAATTCCCTTTCTACAGTTTAATAACCTGAATCCTTCAGACGTTCCAATCCCCAAGTATATTCCGTAAGCCTATGTCTTGTCAAAAAGCAAAACAACAATCATTGTTATATTTCATAACTTTAAAATAAGGCTTTACTTATGCAATTATGATACTTACTACTAAAATGCTTTCTATCATCAAGAGAATATAGTAATAATTAATAATACTCAAAATTGAGAAATGGGCCAGAGGGTCAAAATCAGGAATCAATCCAAGTAAGTCTCTCAGCAAGGAATATAGCTTCAAGCAAATCCAGAAGCAGGTCCAGGTCATATACCATAAAGACAGCCTATCAGCAAAGTATAGATAGAGGTAAAGCAATGTCAGAGTCCAGTGAGGCAAATGAAGAATCCAGGAAGGTTAGCCAGGTTCAGGAATCCAAAATTCAGAAGGGTAAAGAGGATACAAATGCTAATAAACAGCTACTATTGTTTGAGCACTGAATGCAAAAATCATGGAGGATTTAGAGACTAGATATGTGCAATTAATTTTGGATTGATTCGGAAATTCTGCAAATTCGGCAAATTCGGAGATTCGGATCGAACCAAATTTCCGAGTTAAAATACTGCCGATTTTACAGAATAAATCCGAATTAGTTCGGATTTATTCGGTAAATTCGGATGGCCATGGATTACACTAGTATTGTACAGTATATTAGGTTATATCACTCTGCTATGGGTTACACCTAATATACAGTACATAATACTAGTTTAATACACAGCACACATACCGAAATTCCGAATTTCCGAGCCGAATCGAACCGAATCCAGACAAATTTTTTCTAATCCGAATAAATCCGAAACAAATCCGAAACAAATTAATTCGAAGTTTTCCAAATTCTAATCAATCTGAAACGAAATTCGAAAAACTTCGAATCGATCTGAACCGAACCGAAACAAATTTTTCTATCATGCACATATCTATTAGAGACAAGTTTCCCTCTAATTGTCTGAGCACTGAGTGCAAACAACATGGAGTATTTAAAGGGACAGGTTTCTGCATTAGAGAAAAGACAGAAGCTAATGTATTCTGACACACACACACACATACATATATATATATATATATATATATATATATATGAACATATTTTGTTACTTGATCTGAATCTATATTAATGCTTAATAAATTATTTGTAATATCTCACACTTATCAGTTGCAAAAAAATAATAAAAGATAGAAAGAAATAAAAACATAAAACCATTAAGAAACCATTGTACCTCTCCTATGGATGATATAAGCACACAATAAGTTAGCATTATATACAGGATACCTATAAGTGCAAGTATATACAGTATATATAAAATATATACAGCTCTGCTTGTAATATATAAACTCCTAAACAGGGATATGTCATCATATTTCCAAAAACTATTAATTTGATATTTGATGGATTGTTTGATGTTTGATGCGTGACTCTTAACACCTGGTATCAGATTCCTGACAGCTAAGTTCTGGTGCCTGAGTCCTAACTATGGATACCTTATGTTTAATATCAATAGGAAGGGTTGAGGGCTGTAAATGTCGGTATATAGTATTATGTTCATGCAGCTATATTAAAGTGTATATGTATAGATTTCTTAGCTTACTGAACAGCAGAGTATAAGGCTAAATAGTAACAATATTTACCAAAAAATGCAAACAAAGTTGCACCACAAAGAGAAAGGTAGCCTTACTCTGCCATAGAGATACAATATATATATATATATATATATATATATATATATATAGACTCCAAGTAAGTGCATTCTCACTTGCCAACCCAAACACAGACCAGGGTGTTTAACAAAATATTCAATCTGGACAAGGATAAGCACTCACTGGATTTAAACACAACAAATAATTTATTCGGCAGTGACGTTTCGGGGCATTCACCCCTTCCTCAGACGTCTGATGCCCCGAAACGTCACTGCCGAATAAATTATTTGTTGTGTTTAAATCCAGTGAGTGCTTATCCTTGTCCAGATTATATATATATATATATATATATATATATATATATATATATATATATATATATATATATATATATAGTAGTAGTAACAAACATTCAACATCAAATAACTTGATTAGTGAAAAAAGAAGCAGTCGCAACAACATACATTTGCACACACACACAAGTTAAAAGTGGCAATAAACCAGTATGATTTTATAAATTATATAATCTATGCAGCATTCACCACTGATAAATCAAATCAGCAGATCCGTTATTGTGTTTATGCTAATAATAGGTATTACAACAATTATTGCTAACTAATCCCCAATGATTAATAGGTGGACTAGAGCATTTTAAGACTCCTGCTAAGCTAGTTAAAGTTCCTTCTTTAGAGGGAACTTAAATTACTTTTACACTGTCTGTAGTAATGATTCCACTCAGTGGAGAAAAAATAGTAAATTATAAGTGCATCCTGATAAGCATCTAAAAACGAGGGACTATGTCCACTGTGAATAAGGTGTCCCTAACTCGCGTTTCACATAAACGCTTCCTCAGAGGGGTACACGCCAGCCGGTTCTAGGGCGTGTTGTAGTGAAAGTACATCCCGCCTCCTTATTTCAATTGGATCTGCTTCTATTACACTTATCATACTGATAGGCTAAGTCGGTCTGTCAGTTAACCATACCAGTCAATCAAAGACTCAGTTTGAATTGCTCATATCGGTCATCACTTTTTACTCCTTGTTACATGTGATTGGATAAGGCGTTATACATCTGTCAAACTGTGATATTTTCAAAAATATGATTGTGGCAAATTTTTGTGCTGTTATTAGTTAACAGCTGATAGGCAATCATTTGTGTGTTTAGCAAAAAACTTACAATGTAAAGAATGTTAAAGGTAAGCTGTCAGCTGTAGCGATCATACAACTAATGATCATGTGTAAGATTTAATAAATATCCTGCAGACGCTAAGAATGGACGCCAGATTCATGCTTTAACTTTTAAATAAGGTACTTGCAATGTTAATATTAGTTAGATCATATTCCATTAGAAAGCAAATAAGTCAGCTGTACAGATAGTGTATTCCAGAATCTAATGTATGATTTTAACTATTAACCTGCTGGAGCTACAGCATCTCACACCAGAATCTGGCTTAGATACATTCGGCTAGATTAGATTTTGTGTTAGGCTTAAAAAGCAGCGTTAGTCATCCTAACGCTGCTTTTTAACGCCCGCTGGTATTACGAGTCTTGCAGGTACAGGTGTACCACTCACTTTTTTGGCCAGACTTGGAAATACCGCAAATCCACTTACGTAAATGGCGTATTCTCTTTTTTCAATGGGACTTGCATAGCGCCAGTATTACGAGTCTGCCAAAAAGTAAGCGGTAGACCCTCTCCTGTCAAGACTGGTACCGCATTTTAAAGTCAGTAGTTAAGAGTTTTACACTACAAAGCTGTAGAATAAAACTCTTAACTAAAGTGCTAAAAAGTACACTAACACCCATAAACTACCAAGAGAAAAGTATGTATCCAGCAGAAATGTCCCCAAAGTGTGCAAAAGCTGTGAGGTGTAAACTGCCAAACACCAGAGGATAATGTCAAACATACAAAATCACAGCAGCACCACTTGTAGTATTCAAATCCTTTCTTTATTCCATGTCACAAGGATAGCAGAAAGCAGTGAAACAGAACGATGTTTCGGGTTAAGCACCCTTACTCATGCTCATACAATGTGAGTACCTATACACAGACTTAAGTACCTATATACAGGTGTGACCACACCTCTTCAATTAACACCTTCAGGTATATCTTACTATTCTTTATTCCTAAACACTGACACCTAGTGATCAACACCTGTAAATATTACAAATATTTTCTTTAAAAAACTTTTTCCTCAAAGAGAATTCAGTTCTAATAAACAGATTACATCAAAGACAATATACAATTTATCACTTTATTATTCAAATTAACTTTAAAAACAGCCTCTATATAAACACACTCAAATCAATTTCCCTATTCATCCCTTTGGGAATTAGTGACTCTAATTTATTAATCCAAAGCACTTCTCTCCTTTTGAGAAGAAGTTCCCTATTGCCCCCTCTTCTCAGGATGGGTACATAATCAATAATCTGAAATCTTAACTGTGAGACTATGTGGCCCTTTTCCACAAAGTGATGTGCTACAGGGGCATTAAGATAACCATTCCTAATATTAGATTTATGTTGTAGGATTCTGTCCCTGACCCTTTGGGTCGTCTCACCTATATAAATTATGCCACATGGCATTTAATCAGATATACCACGTAAGTGGCATTACAATTATAATACCCTTTAATTCAAAATTTATGACCCGTTAGGGGGTGGGTAAAACTATCTCCTTTTATTAAATTGTTGTAATTTGAACAGTTAAGGCAGGGGTAACAGCCATTGTTTTTAGAAGTAATAAAACTCTGTTTAGTCTTCTTTTTACTACCCACATCTGCAATAATGATCTTATCTCTTAGGCTAGGAAGCCTAGTATAGGCAGGCATAGGTGGCTGTTTAAAGGCTTTTACCTCAGGATTACACTCACTTAGAATGTGCCAATGTTTACGAATAATTATTTGTATTTTAGGGCTGCAGGCATTGTATTCTGTAATAAACACCATTCTATCAGGGTCTTTCTTCTTTTTGCTATTCTCTGTATTAACCCTTCCTTTTGGTGTTAGCAATACCTTTTTAGTAACTTCATCTATCATTTTCTGTGGATAACCTCACTCTACAAATCTAACCCCCATTTCCTTAAGTCTTACTTGTGCCAGAGTATCATCTCCCACAATCCTTCTCACTCTTAGCATTTGGCTAAATGGAAGTGACTTAATCAATGCAGGGTTATAGTGAAGCAGACTATTTTTATCTGTTTTCTTCCTATACAAATCAGTTTTTAGTACTCCCCCATCCTTATACACTTTATTATCCAAGAAGTTAACAGATAATGTGAATTTCATATTCATTGTTGCAGAATTTAATTCTAACACAAATTTCTGGAGGGATCCAACGTCACCCCACCAAATGCCAAAAATATCATCTATGTATCGCCATACAAACTGAAATAGTTTATTTTCATATACAACTTTCTCTTCAAAGATGTTTATAAAGATATTTGCATAGGTAGGGGCGATGTTGGACCCCATAGCTGTTCCCTGTTTCTGTACAAAGTATGTGTCCTCAAATATAAAATAATTACAATACAGAATGATTTCAATTAATTCAACTATGAACTGTTGTTGTTCTAGTGAAAATCTATTACTCTTTGCAATCACAAATTTAACTGTGTCTAAGCCACTAGTATGGGGTATTGAGGTGTAGAGACTTACAATATCCAAACTGTAAAGTATACATTTATCTATTGACCCAGATAAGATGTTAATTTTATCAAAAAAATCATTTGTGTCTTTAATAAAAGACACAGACTGTGTTACAAATGATCTTAACAGTCTATCCAGGTATATGGAGATATTGGTAAAGATAGAATTAGTGCCTTCCACAATTGGACACCCGGGGGTGCCTCTAAGTTCTTGTGCACTTTTGGGAGTGTATAAAAGACTGGGATAATAAATTCATCTTTAATTAGAATTTTTTTAGTTTCATTATCAATGATACCATTCAGCAATGCTCTCTGTACACATTTTTGGATGTCTAACAGGATTTTTTTAGAGGGGTCATAAGAAAGAGTTATATATACCCCAATATTAGACAACTGTGATTTAATCTCATTTACGTAATATTCTTTGTCTAATATTACAGTTGCTCCACCCTTGTCCGTCTGCTTATAAATAAGCTTTTTCTCATTATTTAATGCTTTTAATGCTAAATTCTCCTGTTTGGACATATTGGGTGTAAACAAATAACCCTTCTTAACGCAATGTGTTCTAAAGTCATCAACATCTCTTCTAACAAGTTTCATAAACACATCAATGCTAGAATCATAGACTGCTGGTGTAAACACAGTTTTATTTCTCAAGCCCAGTGTTTTAATTGCTAGCTCATTAATTTGTGAAACATTAGAAACATTATTTGACCACCTAACAGAGTCACCTTTGGATAAAAAAGGATTTCAATTTCAAGCTTCTATTAAACCTGAAAATATCTTGCTCCAATTTAAAAAAAAAAATAATTTTTCAATTTTACAAAAAGATAATCCCTATTCCAATATCTCTGCTTGTGTTCCTGTTAGTGTCATACCAGAAATATTTATTATCAGTGTCTTGTCCCTCGACGAGTCCTCCTCTGATATTCCTGCACCGGCTTGCTGCTCGTTGGTTTTACAGTGGTGTTTCTTCCCACCCCGTCTCCTCCGACATCTGACTCCCCAGATGATGTCTCTGTGGTCATCTCGGAGCTACTCGCTGCCTTGTGCATCCTCCATTTGCGTCTGTGGGCAAAACCGGAAGTGACGTTCCTCTGACTTTCGGTCGGATCGCAGGTCCATCTGTATACCGCTCTGGTCTGGTAGTCCTGTTCATCCCAGTTAAACTTTGTCCTATTCTTCGCTTCAAGCTCTTTTTTCAGGTCAGTAATTTTGTCATTGATCTCCTTCAGAGCCTTATCGATATCAATGTTGCCTGTAGATTTTCTAAGGCCTGTCTCCACCTCTGTGATCTCGATGGTTTGTGCATCAATGCCCTCTGCAGGTACTCCACGGTAAACACAATCAGGTCTAAAGAGCATTTGTTTAGAATTTGCTCGAATTTAGTACAATACTCCTGATTATTAGATAGTAATATTAAGACACTTTGTAGCTCAGCTCCACTGTCAGGTGCAGGCCAAGAAGGGTGCTGTAATCCCTTAGTATTCACAAATCCACAGAGAGAGGCAGCACCTTGCAATATAAAAGATCTTTATTTCCACATACTGGAATAAAACACTGACGTTTCGGGTACAGGACCCTTAATCATACAAAGCTCAAACACACTGTTTAATCCTTATAAAGGCCTACCTGTACACAGGTGTTCAATTAACACCTCTTAACAGCCCCACCTAGTGGTTACTTATTTAATTACATCAAACATTAGAATTTTACATTCTTATTTCACCTTAGATATTAGATGTTAGTAGTGTTGGCCTTGTGCTCATCCTAAACCCCCGTGGTATTTGCTTGATCCTGTAGTACTCTGCCAAAGTTGAGGCATGTAACTGATAGGTCATAATTCGTCTGGCCAGTTTCTCATAATTATTTATTAACCCCTAAACCGAGGCCCTCCCACATTGCAAACACTAAAAGAAAATTTTTAACCCCTAATCTGCCGAACCGGACATTACCACCACTATAATAAATATATTAACCCCTAAACTGCCGCACTCCCGCCTTGCAAACACTAGTTAAATATTATTAACCCCTAATCTGCCTTCCCTAACATCGCCGCCACCTACCTAAATTTATTAACCCCTAATCTGCCGCCCCCAACGTCGCAGCCACCCCTAAATCTAAATCTAACCCTAACCTAATTTTATTGCAGTGGGGCTGGGACATCATTTTATTGCAGGGGGGCTGGGGGCTTCATTTTATTGCTGGGTACATCATTTATTGCAGGGGTGCTGGGGGCATCATATTTTTCTTGAGGGCATCATTTTATTGCAGGGGGGACTGGACATTATTTTATTGCAGGGGGCTTCATTTTATTGCTGGGGCATTATTTATTTCAGTGGGGATGGGGTATCATTTTATTGCAGTGGGGATAGGACATCATTTTATTGCTGGGGCATCATTGCAGTGGGGCTTGGGGAATAATTTATTGCAGGGGGGCTGGGCATCATTTTATTGCAGGGGACTTCATTTTATTGCTGGGGGCATCATTTATTGCAGTGGGGCTGGGGCATCATTTTATTGCAGGGGGGCTGGGGGCTTCATTTTATTACTGGGTGCATAATTTATTGCAGGGGTGCTGGGGGCATTATATTTTTGTTGGGGACATCATTTTATTGCAGCAGCTGAGGGCATCATTTTATTGTATGGGAGCAGGGGCATCATTTTATTGCTGGGGCATCATTTTTTTTCAGGGGGACTGGGGGCATCATTTTATTGCAGGGGACTGGGCATTATTGTATTGCTGGGACTTCATTTTATTGCTGGGGGCATCATTTATTGCAGTGGGCATGGGACATCATTTTATTGCATGGGGACTGGGCATCATTTTATTGCTGAGTGCATCATTGCAGTGGGGCTGGGGGAATCATTTATTGCAGGGGCTGGGGCATCATTTTATTGCAGGGGGCTTCATTTTATTGCTAGGGGCATTATTTATTGCAGTGGGGCTGGTGCATCATTTTATTGCAGGGGGGCTGGGGGCTTAATTTTATTGCTGGGTAAATCATTTATTGCAGGGGTGCTGGGGGCATCATATTTTTGTTGGGGGCATCATTTTATTGCAGGGGAGCTGGGGCATAAGTTTATTGCTGGGGTATTATTTTTTTGCATGGGGACTGGGCATTATTTTATTGCTGGGGGCTTCATTTTATTGCTGGGGGCATCATTGATTTCAGTGGGGATGGGGCATCATTTTATTGCAGTGGGGAAGGGACATCATTTTATTGCAGGGGGGCTTCATTTTATTGCTGGGGGCATCATTTTATTGCAGGGGGGCTTCATTTTATTGCTGGGGCATAATTTATTGCAATGGGGCTTTGGGCATCATTTTATTGCAGTGGGGCTGGGGCATCATTTTATTGCAGGGGGGCTGGGGGCTTCATTATATTGCTGGGTGCATCATGTATTGCAGGGGTGCTGAGGGCATCATTTTATTGCAGGGGCTGGGGGCATCATTTTATTGCAGGGGAGCTGGGCATAATTTTAATGCTGGGGCATATTTTTTTTGCAAGGGGTCTGTGGGTATCATTTTATTGCAGGGGCATCATTTTATTGCAGGGGGCATCATTTGTTGCAGTGGGGATGGGGCATCATTTTATTGCAGGGGGCATCATTGCAGTGGGTCTTGGGGAATCATTTATTGCAGGGGGGCTGGGGGCATCATTTTATTGCAGGGGGGCTGGGCATCATTTATTGCTGAGGGGCTTCATTTTATTGCTGGGGGCATCATTTATTGCAGTGGGGCTGGGGCATCATTTTATTGAAGGAGGGTTGGGGGCTTCATTTTATTGCTGGGTGCATCATTTATTGCAGGGGTGCTGGGGGCATCATATTTTTGTTGGGGCATCATTTTATTGCAGGGGAGCTGGGTATAATTTTGTTGCTGGGGCATAAGTTTTTTTGCAGGGAGGACTGGGCATTATTTCATTGCTGGGGGCTTCATTTTATTGCTGGGGGCATCATTTATTGCAGTGGGGATGGGGCATCATTTTATTGCAGTGGGGATGGGACATCATTTTATTGCAGGGGAGGGGACTGGGAATCATTTTATTGCTGAGGGCATCATTCCAGTGGGGCTGGGGGAATCATTTATTGCAGGGGGCTGGGGGCATCATTTTATTGCAGGGGGCTTAATTTTATTGCTGGGGGCATCATTTATTGCAGTGGGGCTGGGGCATCATTTATTGCAGTGGGGCTGGGGCATCATTTTATTGCAGGGCGGCTGGGGGCTTCATTTTATTGCTGGGTGCATCATTTATTGCAGGGTTGCTGGGGGCATCATATTTTTGTTGGGGGCATCATTTAATTGAAGGAGCTGAGGGCATCATTTTATTGCAGGGGATATAGGGCATAATTTTATTGCTATGGCATATTTTTTTTCAGGGGGGCTGGGGGCATCATTTTATTGCAGGGGACTGGGCATTATTTTATTGCTGGGGGCTTCATTTTATTGCTGGGGGCATCATTTATTGTAGTGGGGATGGGGCATCATTTTATTGCAGTGGGGATGGGACATCATTTTATTGCAGGGGACTGGACATCATTTTATTGCTGATGGCATCATTGCAGTGGGGCTGGGGGAATCATTTATTGCAGGGGGCTGTGGGCATCATTTTATTGCAGGCGGGCTTCATTTTATTTCTGGGGCATCATTTATTGCAGTGGGGCTGGGGCATCATTTTATTGCAGGAAGGCTGGGGGCTTCATTTTATTGCTGGGTAAATAATTTATTGCAGGGGTGCTGGGGGCATCATATTTTTTTGGGGGGCATCATTTTATTGCAGGGGAGCTGGGGCATAATTTTATTGCTGGGGCATCATTTTTTTGCAGGGGGGCTGGGGGCTTCATTTTATTGCAGGGGGCTTCATTTTATTGCTGGGGCATTATTTATTGCAGTGGGGATGGAGAATCATTTTATTGCAGTGGGGATGGGACATCATTTTATTGCAAGGGGACTGGGCATCATTTTATTGCTGGGGGCATCATTGTAGTGGGGCTGGGGGATTAATTTATTGTAGGGGGGCTGGGGGCATTATTTTATTGCAGGGGGCTTCATTTTATTGCTGGGGGCATCATTTATTGCAGCATGGCTGGGGCATCATTTTATTGCAGGGGGGCTTCATTTTATTGCTGGGGGCATCATTTATTGCAGTGGGGCTGGGGGCATCATTTTATTGCAGGGGGGCTGGGGGCTTCATTTTTTTGCAGGGGGGCTGGGGGTATCATTTTATTGCAGGGGGCATCATTTTATTGCTGAGGGCTTCATTTTATTGCTGGGGGCATCATTTATTGCAGTGAGGTTGGGGCATCATTTTATTGCAGTGGGGATGGGACATCATTTTATTGCAGGGGGACTGAGCATCATTTTATTGCTGGGGGCATCATTGCAGTGGGGCTGGGGGAATCATTTAATGCAGGGGGGCTGGGAGCATCGTTTTATTGCAGGGGGCTGGGCATCATTTCATTGTAGGGGGGCTTCATTTTATTGCTGGGGGCATCATTTATTGCAGTGGGGCTTGGGGCATAATTTTATTGCAGTGGGGCTGGGGCATCATTTTATTGAAGGTGGGCTGGGGGTTTAATTTTATTGCTGGGTGCATCATTTATTGCAGGGGTGCTGGGGGCATCATATTTTTGTTGGGGGCATAATTTTATTGCAGGGGAGCTGGGGCATAATTTTATGAGGAGTTATTTACACACTACAATGTCCATGTAATAAAGTCTATATAGGGATGACTACCCGCAAAGTACGGGTTAGAATCCTTGAACATATGTGTAACATTAAAAATGCAAAGAAGGATAAGAAAAAAGACAGAAAACTAACCAGTGTGGCAAGACATTTCCTACAACATCACCAGAGTCAATCGACACATCTAAAATTTATGGTGGTACAAAAAAATCTCACTAGGCATTAGAGGTGGAGATATAGAAATAGCATTACTTAAAGCAGAGTGTAGATGGATCTATCTACTGGATAGTCTGCAACCGAAAGGCTTAAATGAATATAATAACTACTATACATACCTATAAAAAGATATATTAACATTTAACATTCCAACCTTTTTAAGGAAATTAGTCAACATCTTCACAACACTTTCAACAAAGTTAATTTTTAATTCTGTAACTATATATTTCATTTCCACAGTTTTACTTATAACTTAATTTAACATATACTTATTTTTTTAGGAGTTGTTGTTTAGTACATTAAATGGGAGTATACTTCATTTCATTTTATTAATACTCAGCCAGCTTACGAGTTTTGAGCGCTATAGGGAAATTAACGACCACAACATTTTCGGCGTTATTTCACTCCCTTATAGCGCTGCTATTACAGGTTTGCAAAAAACAGGCTTGCGTGGGTGATATGAAGGCGTTGAGCACCATGCTTCACTCAAATACAAGCGCTGCTTTGACATGCTCGTGCACGATTTCCCCATAGACATCAATGGGAAGAGCCAGCAAAAAAAAAAAAGCCTAACACCTGCGATCGGGGGAAAAAAAGCTCTGTAACGCAGCCCCATTGATGTCTATGGGGAAAGAAAAAGTTATGTTTAAACCTAACACCCTAACATAAAAACCATGTCTAAACACCCCTAATCTACCGCCCCCGACATCGCCACAACCTACATAATGTTATTAACCCCTAATCTGCCGTCCTTAACAACGCAGCCACTTAAATAAAACTATTAACCCCTAATCTACCGCCCCCGACATCGCCACAACCTACATAATGTTATTAACCCCTAATCTGTCGTCCTTAACATTGCAGCCACCTAAATAAAATTATTAACCCCTAATCTGCCGCTCCCGACATCGCCTTCACCTACATACAGTTATTAACCCCTAATATGCTGCCCCTAACATCGCCGCCACCTAAAAATACAAACAACCCCCCAACAGTAAAACCCACCACCCACACAACCAAACCCCCCCAAATAAAAACCTATCTAAATAAACTTAAGATAACCATTGCCCTGAAAAAGCATTTGGATGGGCATTGCCCTTAAAAGGGCATTTAGCTCTTTTACTGGTCAAACCCTAAGATTAAAATAAAACCCACCCAATAAACCCTTAAAAAAACCTTAACACTAACCCCTGACGATCCACTTACAGTTTTCTAAGACCGGACATCCATCCTCATTCAGGCAGCAGAAGTCCTCCTCAAAGCCGGCAGAAGTCTTCATCCAAGTGGGCAGAAGTCCTCATCAAAGCCGGCAGAAGTCTTCATCCAAGCGGGCAGAAGTCTTCATCCAGATGGTATCTTCTATCTTCATCCATCTGGCGCAGAGCTGGTCCATCTTCAAGACATCTGGCACGGAGCATCCTCTTCTTCCAATGGTCAACGTAGAATGAAGTTTCCCTTTAAGGTATGTCATCCAAGATGGCATCCCTTACGTTCCAATTGGCTGATATAATTCTATCAGCCAATCGGAATAATAAGGGGAAAAATCCTATTGACTGTTGCAATCAGCCAATAGGATTGAGCTTTCATCCTATTGGCTGATCCAATCAGCCAATAGAATGCAAGCTTAATCCTATTGGCTGATTGGATCAGCCAATTGGATTAAAGCTCAATCTTATTGGCTGATTGGATCAGCCAATAGGATTTTTCCCCTATAATTCCTATTGGCTGATAGAATTCTATCAGCCAATCAGAATGTAAGGGATGCCATCTTGGATGATGTACCTTAAAGGGAAACTTCATTCTACGTTGACCATTGGAAGAAGAGGATGCTCAGCGCCGGATGTCTTGAAGATGGCCCCTCTCCACACCGGGTGGCTGAAGTTAGAAGATGCCGTCTGGATGAAGACTTCTGCCCGCTTGGATGAAGACTTCAGCTGGCTTCGATGAGGACTTTGGCCCACTTGGATGAAGACTTCTGCCAGCTTTGATGAGGACTTCTGCCGCCTGGATGAGGATGGATGTCCGGTCTTAGAAAACTGTGTGGATCATCAGGGGTTAGTGTTAGGTTTTTTTTAAGGGTTTATTGGGTGGGTTTTAGTTTTAGATTAGGGTTTGGGCAATGTAAAAGAGCTAAATGCCCTTTTAAGGGCAATGCCCATCCAAATGCCATTTTCAGGGGAATGGTTAGCTTAGGTTTATTTAGATTAGGTTTTTATTTGGGGGGTTTGGTTGTGTGGGTGGTGGGTTTTACTGTTGGGGGTTGTTTATATTTTTTTTACAGGCAAAAGAGCTGATTTCTTTGGGGGGGTGGGGCTTTTTTATTTTGATAGGGCTATTAGATTAGGAGTAATTCATTTTTTGATTTTTGAAAATTTTGTTTTTTATTTTGTGTAATTTAGTGTTTATTTTTTGTAATTTAGATAAATGTATTTGATTCATTTAATTTATTTTATTTTATTGTAATGTTAGTTTTTAGCGTAAGGCAGGTTAGGTTTTATTTCACAGGTAAGTTTGTATTCATTTTAGCTAGGTAGCTAGTAAATAGTTAATAACTATTTACTAACTAGTCTACCTAGTTAAAATAAATACAAACTTACCTGTGAAATAAAAATAAAACATAAAATAGCTACAATGTAACTATTAGTTATATTGTAGCTAGCTTAGGTTTTATTTTACAGATAAGTATTTAGTTTTAAATAGGAAATATTTAGGTAATAATAGTAAGTTTTATTTAGACTTATTTTAATTATATTTAAGTTAGGGGGTGTTAGAGTTAGGGTTTCGTTAGGGTTAGGTTTATGGGTTAAAAGGTTTATTATAGTGGTGGTGTGGGCGGACAGCAGATTAAGGGTTAATAATATTCAAATAGTGTTTGTGATGTGGGGGGCGGCGGTTTAGGGGTTAATAATTTTATTATAGTAGCGACGATGTCGGGAAGCGGCGAAATAGGGGTTAATACCTTTTTTAAATGGCGCCGATGTCCGGAGTGGCAGATTAAAATTAATAATTTTAGTTTAGTGTTTGCTATATATTCTAACTAATATTAACATTGCAAGTACCTCATTTAAAAAGTAAAGCATGAATCTGGCGTCTATATTATTTATTTCTTGGAGGTTGCATAAATCATATTAAGATCTTTTTTTTCCATTCTTAGCGTCTGCAGGATATTTATTAAATCTTACACATGATCATTATTTGTATGATCGCTACAGCTGACAATTTACCTTTAACATTCTTTATAATGTAAGTTTTTTGCTAAACACATAAATGATTGCCTGTCAGCTGTTAACTAATAAAATAACAGCACAAAGATTTGCCACAATCGTATTTTTGTAAATATCACAGTTTGACAGCTGTATAAGGTCTTATCCAATCACATGTAACAGGAAGTAAAAATTGATGACCGATAGGAGAAATTCAAACTGAGTCTTTGATTGACTGGTACGGTTAACTGACAGACCGACTTAGCCTATCAGTATGATAAGTGTAATAGAAGCGGATCCAATTGAAACAAGGAGGCATGATGTACTTTCACTACAACACACCCTAGAACCGGCCGGCGCGTACCCCTCTGAGGAAGCGTTTATGTGAAATGCGCATTAGGGGCACCTTATTCACAGTGGGCATAGTCCCTCGTTTTTAGATGCTTATCAGGATGCGCTTATAATTTACTATTTGCTCTCCACTGAGTAAACTCAATCATTACTGCAGACAGTGTAAAAGTAATTTAGGTTCCCACTATAGAAGGAACTTTAACTCGCTTAGCCTAGTAGCAGGAGTCTTAAAATGCTCTAGTCCACCTATTAATCATTGGGGATTAGTTAGCAATAATTGTTGTGATACCTGTTATTAGCATAAACACAATAACGGATCTGCTGATTTGATTTCTCAGTTGTAAATACTGCATAGATTATATACTTTGTAGAATCATCCTGGTTTATAGCCACTTTTAAGTTGTATGTGTGTGTGTGTGCAAATTAATATTGTTGTGACTGGTTCTTTTTTCACTAACAGATGGCTAAATTACGAGTTTTTCGTTTTGAGCTGCGCAGCGCAGGTATTACGAGTTTTTACAAACCCGGCATTAAAAGGCAAGAAGTAAGCGTTGAGCAAAATTTTGCTCCTTAACGCACTCCAATACCAGCGCTGCTTAAGTCAGCGGTGAGCTAGTCATATATGTGCTCGTGCACGATTTCCCCATAGGAATCAACGGGGAGAGCCGGCTGAGAAAAAGTCTAGTACCTGCAAAAAAGCAGCATAAAACTCAGTAACGCAGCCCCATTGATTCCTATGGGGAAATAAAATGTATGTCTACACCTAACACCCTAACATGAACCTCAAGTCTAAACACCCCAAATCTTACACTTATTAACCCCTAATCTGCCTCCCCCGACATCACCGACACCTACATTATTCTTTAACCCCTAATCTGCCGCTCTGGACTCCGCCGCCACCTACATTATACTTATGAACCCCTAATCTGCTGCCCCCAACATCACCGACACCTACATTATATTTATTATCCCCTAATCTGCTGCCCCCAATGTCGCCGCAACCTACCTACACTTATTACCTCCTATTCTACTGCCCCCAACGTCGCCGCCACTATAACAAAAATATTAACCCCTAAACCGCCGCACTCCCGCCTCGCAGACATTAGTTAAATATTATTAACCCCTAATCTGCCGCCCCCAACGTCGCCGCCACTATACTAAATGTATTAACCTCTAAACCTAAGTCTAACCCTAACACCCACTAACTTAAATATAATTAAAATAAATCTAACTAAAAATTACTATCATTAACTAAATTTCTCCTATTTAAAACTAAATACTTACCTATAAAATAAACCCTAAGCAAGCTGCAATATAGCTAATAGTTACATGGCAAGTTTGTATTTATTTTAACTAGGTAGAATAGTTATGAAATAGTTATTAACTATTTAATAACTACCTAGCTAAAATAAATACAAAAGTACCTGTAAAATAAAACCTAACCTAAGTTACACTAACACCTAACACTACACTATAATTAAATAAATTAACTAAATTAACAACAATTAAATAAATAAATTAAATTAGCTAAAGTAAAAAAAAACACTAAATTACAGAAAATAAACAAATTACAATATATTTAAACTAGTTACACCTAATCTAATAGCCCTATCAAAATAAAAAAGCCCCCCCAAAATAAAAAAAAACCCTAGCCTAAACTAAACTATCAATAGCCCTTAAAGGGCCTTTTGCGGGGTATTGCCCCAAAGTAATCAGCTCTTTTACCTGTAAAGAAAAATACAAACATCCCCCCCCAACAGTAAAACCCACCACCCACACAACCAACCCCCCAAATAAAATATTATCTAAAAAAACCTAAGCTAACCATTTCCCTGAAAAGGGCATTTGGATGGGCATTGCCCTTAAAAGGGCAGTTAGCTCATAAGCTCTTTTGCGGCCCAAACCCTAACTTAAAAATAAAACCCACCCAATACACCCTTAAAAAAACCTAACACTAACCCCCTGAAGATCGACTTACAGTTCTGAAGACCGGACATCCATCCTCAAGGAAGCGGCAGAAGTTTTCATCCAACCGGGCCGAATTCCTCAACAATGCCAGGAGAAGTCTTCATCCAAGCCGGGCGAAGTGGTCCTACAGATGGGCAGAAGTCTTCATCCAGGTGGCATCTTCTATCTTCATCCATCCAACGTGGAGCGGCTCCATCTTCAAGACATCCTACATGGAGCATCCTCTTCATCAGACGACTACCCAACAAATGAAGGTTCTTTAAAGTGACGTCATCCAAGATGGCGTCCCTTAGATTCTGATTGGCTGATAGAATTCTATCAGCAAATCAGAATTAAGGTATAAAAAATCCTATTGGCTGATCCAATCAGCCAATAGGATTGAAGTTCAATCCTATTGGCTGATGCAATCAGCCAATAGGATTGAGCTTACATTCTATTGGCTGATTTGAACAGCCAATAGAATGCAAGCTCAATTCTATTGGCTGATTGCATCAGCCAATAGGATTTATTCTACCTTAATTCCGATTGGCTGATGGAATTCTATCAGCTAAATCGGAATCTAAGGGACGCCATCTTGGATAACGTCACTTAAAGGAACCTTCATTCGCCGGGTAGTCGTCGGAAGATGAGGATGCTCCTTGTCGGATGTCTAGAAGATGGAGCCACTCTTCCAATCAGCCAATAGAATGCGAGCTCAATCTGATTGGCTGATTGGATCAGCCAATCAGATTGAACTTGAATCTGATTGGCTGATTCAATCAGCCAATCAGATTTTTCCTACCTTAATTACAATTTGCTTATAGAATACTATCAGCCAATCAGAATTCGAGGGACCGCTCCGGATGGAAGAAGATAGAAGATGCTGCCTGGATGAAGACTTTGGACCCTCTGGAGGACCTCTTCTTGCCGGATAGGATGAAGACTTCGGACCCTCTGGAGGACCTCTTCTTGCCGGATTGGATGAAGACTTCGGACCCTCTTCTGGACGGATCGTGATACCCGGCTGGGTGAATACAAGGTAGGGAGATCTTCAGGGGCTTAGTGTTAGGTTTTTTAAGGGGGGTTTGGGTGGGTTAGATTAGGGGTATGTGGGTGGTGGGTTGTAATGTTGGGGGGGTATTGTATGGTTTTTTTCAGGCAAAATAGCTGATTTCTTTGGGGCATGCCCCGCAAAAGGCCCTTTTAAGGGCTGGTAAGGTAATAGAGCTGTTAACTTTTTATTTTAGAATAGGGTAGGGCTTTTTTATTTTGGGGGGCTTTGTTATATTTTTAGGGGGATTAGAGTAGGTGTAATTAGTTTAAAATTCTTGTAATCTTTTTTTATTTTTTGTAATTTAGTATTTGTTTTTTTTGTAATTTAGTGGGGGGTTTTTTTTGTAATTTAGTTTAGTTGATTTAATTGTAGGTAATTGTAGGTAGTTTATTTAATTAATTTATTGATAGTGTAGTGTTAGGTTTAATTGTAACTTAGGTTAGGATTTATTTTACAGGTAATTTTGTAATTATTTTAACTAGGTAGCTATTACATAGTTAATAACTATTTAATAGCTATTGTACCTAGTTAAAATAAATACAAAGTTGCCTGTAAAATAAATATAAATCCTAAAATAGCTACAATATAATTATTCGTTATATTGTAGCTATATTAGGGTTTATTTTACAGGTAAGTATTTAGCTTTAAATAGGATTAATTTATTTAATAAGAAATAATTTATTTTGTTAGATTTAAATTATATTTAATTTACGGGGTGTTAGGGTTTGGGTTAGACTTAGCTTTAGGGGTTAATACATTTATTTTAGTAGTGGTTGAGGTCAGGTCGGCAGATTAGGGGTTAATACTTGAAGTTAGGTGTCGGCGATGTTAGTGAGGGCAGATTAGGGGTTAATCAAATTTATTATAGGGTTTGCGAGGCGGGAGTGAGGCGGTTTAGGGGTTAATACATTTATTATAGTGGTGGTGAGGTCCGGTCGGCAGATTAGGGGTTAATAAGTGTAGGTAAGGTTGGGGGGGCAGATTAGGGGTTAATAAATATTATGTAGGTGTCGGCGATGTTAGGGGCAGCAGATTAGGGGTACATAGGGATAATGTAGGTGGCGGTGGTGTCCGGTCGGCAGATTAGGGGTTAAAAAAATTTATTATAGTGGTGGCGATGTGGGGGGGCCTTGGTTTAGGGGTACATAGGTAGTTTATGGGTGTTAGTGTACTTTAGAGCACAGAAGTTAAGAGCTTTATAAACCGGCGTTTGCCCATAAAGCTCTTAACTCCTGACTTTTTTCTGCGGCTGGAGTTTTGTCGTTAGAGTTCTAATGCTCCAGCCAAGACTCTAAATACCAGCGTTAGGAAGATCCCATTGAAAAGATAGGATACGCAATTGGCGTAAGGGGATCTGCGGTATGGAAAAGTCGCGGCTGGAAAGTGAGCTTTAGACCCTTTCCTGACTGACTCTAAATACCAGCGGGCGGTAAAAACCAGCGTTAGGACCCCTTAACGCTGGTTTTGACGGCTAACGCAGAACTCTAAATCTAGGCGTTAGGGTTTATTTTACAAGTAAGTATTTAGTTTAAAATAGGAATTATTTAGGTAATGACAGGAATTTTTAGTTAGATTTATTTAAATTTTATTTAAATTAGGGGGAGTTAGGGTTAGGGTTAGACTTAGGTTTAGGGGTTAATACATTTAGTATAGTGGTGGCGACGTTGGGGGAGGCAGATTAGGGGTTAATAAATGTAGGTAGGTGGCGGTGTTGTTAGGGACAGTAGATTAGAGGTTAATAATATATAATTAATGTTTGTGAGGCGGGAGTGCGGTGGTTTAGGGCTTAATATGTTTATTATAGTGGCGGTGATGTTGGGGGCGGCAGATTAGGGATTAATAAGTGTAGGTAGGTTGCGGCGACATTGGGGGCAGCAGATTAGGGGTTAGTATATATAATGAAGGTGTCGGCGATGTTGGGGGCAGCATATTAGGAGTTCATAAATATAATGTAGGTGTCGGCAGTGTCCGGAGCGGCAGATTAGGGGTTGAAAGTTTTATTTTAGTGGTTGCGATGCGGGAGGGCCTCGGTTTAGGGGTTAATAGGTAGTTTATGGGTGTTAGTGTACGTTTTAGCACTAACTACTGACTTTTAAATGCGTTAGGACTCTTGACGGGGTAGGCTGTACCACTCACTTTTTGGCCTTCCAGGACAGAAAAAAGACTTTACGAAGTTTACGTAAGTCGTTTTGTGGTAAGGCCAAAGAAGTGTGCGGTACAACTATACCTGCAAAACTCGTAATAGCAGTAGGCGTAAAAAAGCAGTGTTAGGACCTCTTAACGCTGATTTTTTACCTTAACGCACAACTCGTAATCTAGCCGAGATTTATTTAATGTTGATTGTTTGTTACTTCCATATATATATATATATATATATATATATATATATATATATATTTGTATTTCTATGGAAGAGTAAGGCTACCTTTCTCTTTGTGGTGCAACTATGTTTGCATTTTTTGGTAAACGCTATGTTTAATGCTTGAAACCTCAATCCCAATACCTGGCTCCTTATATCTGAACCTAGTTTGTAACTACTGACACTTAATATCTGACCTTTAATTTATGATGTCTGATGCCTGACTCTTGATGTCTGTGGTCTGAATCTGACTTCTGATATCTGATGCATGAGGTTTGATGGAGTTTTGGAGAAGAGAGGAAGGATCCCCTAAAAAGAAGACTGCATGTATGAGGTATGATGGAGAAAGAAAGAGGGAACATGGAGTTTCAGTGTATGACTAATGGAGAAGGGAGCTTGGAGTTTAATTAGATTATTGGTAACGTTTGAAAGGAACTTAGAGGGAAAAAAATCCTTCTTCCTCCCTCCTTTTAAACTCCATCAGTAATCTAATGAAACTCCATGCTTCCTTCTTCAAAACCTCATCTTGTTCATCATATATCAGGAGTCAGGCATTGCACAGTACAACAACATAAGCCATAAAACATCAAAGCTATCCTTCTATATTATAGACAGATGATGATCTATCCCTGATCAGTCAAGACAGGGATTTCAAAAGTTACCATTCCTTGCTGGGTCAAAAAGGAGCCATTTTGTTTGGAAGCCCAGTAATAAAGGAGCAGTTTCCGTTTGAAAGCCCATGTATGAAGAAGACAATATTGAAACTGACATTCATGAAAATGCAAGTGTGAATTAGAAACAAACATTTACAGAACATGATTGCTACATGCCATTTCTAGATGTTGGGGTCCCTATAGTTGTATATAGTTGTAGGGGATATAACGTATTAAATACATAAAATACATATACATATGTACATTTTCATACTGTATTTGTAAATTTGTGTCCTGCCGAGAGCTTTAGTGAATCTATATCATATATGTAAAATGTAATCTGTAACCATTTCAAAGTGTCTTGCAGATATGCAACATAATATAATTATTCCAAATTGTCTTTACTTGAATAAATATCAGGATTCTATCAAATGCCTTTAGGTGTCAAATTAAATAAGTGTAAAATGATCTCAAAAACCTGTTGAAAAGTATAGAGAACATAGATTGTATTTACCAAGAACTTTTTGGCTCCATATTAAAAATATTGTTTTTGCCAGCAAGCCAAAAGCCTGTTTGCAGCTCCAAGAAACAGCTGAAAACACTCTATTATGATTGCGTCAAAACAAAAAGTGCCCCTTTTTTGTCAGAAAACGCCCTTAAAACAAAATGGCTGATAGATTGAAATTAAACCATGAATGAATTAAAAGCAATTTGCTTTATTTAGATGTTTCTACTTTTACCCATTCCATGAGTGTTGTATGAAACGCTTCCTGATCTACCTTTCTAGTAGATTGTTTATATTACTGCTTGTTTTAAATTAAAAATAGCAACATTTTGAAATTTTAGTCTGATTTCAAGACTAAAATGTATTTGTGTTATCACATACGGTAGAATGGGTATGAGTTATGCTGCATCAGACAATACAGGTTTATTTGTTATTACAAAATAGGGGAAATCTCTGGAAGCACACTAGTAAAAACATTATGAGTACATTAGATTTTCTACTTTCAAGCAATGGATTATCTGACCACTGAGTAGATGTACTAAAAGCTTCTTCAGTCTTTCCACCTTTTAAGTGTATTATTCTAAGCGGCTGATTTACTTAAGGTCATAGAGTTGTGTGATCTTAGTGTACTGGTTTCATATAATAATTGAAACTGGGAAAAAAAATGCACAAGCTTCTATTGAATATATCCAAATAGCTTATTTTAGTATGTTTAGATAGTTATTTTTAGCATTTCTACTATTACCCAACATAAAATCCAAGCTATTCTATTTTAATCAACATAATCATCTGCTACACCAAACTGCCCAGATGTATTTTTTGCAATAGTTACAAAGAAGATAGTTTGTGATTAGGCTAATGTAGCTAAGAGACCATTAAATTATTCTTGGTTTGTGCTAAAATATTTAAAGGGACAGTCAACTCATTTTTTTTTTATTGTTTAAAAAGATAGATAATCCCTTTATTACCCATTCCCCAGTTTTGAACAGAAAACATGGTTATATTAATACACTTTTTACCTCTGTGATTACCTTGTTTCTAAGCATCTTGTGATGACCCCCTGATCACATGACTTAAAATGTATTATATATTGACTTGCATTTAAGCCAATTAGTGCTGTATTGTTAGAATCCACGGGCGTCAGCACAATGTTATCTATATGGCTCACATGAACTAGCTTCCCCTGATATGAAAAGCAAATACAAAAGAATGTGATCAGGGGGCTGTCTTTAGGGACTTAAAAACAGACAGAAATTTAGAGGTTTAAAGGTTATAAATGATGTTAATATAACCATGTTGGTTATGCAAAGCTGTGGAACGGGTAGTAAAGGCATTATCTATTTTTTTAACAATAACAATTATTGTGTTGACTGTCTCTTTAAAATGAATTATTCTTTCAAAATTATTTAGAATGGAAAATATAAATGTGCAATATTTCATGTAATAGCAAGAAGTAATTTTACCAAAGTTACATTTTACTATATTGTTTATTTTGACATATTTCATTTCCCCCTTAAGTTTTTTCTGTGCCTATTGGAACATGATTGACAGTTTATTAGTTATTGTCTTTAAATTCAATGTGGGCTACATAAACAATCCAAACTGACCAGTGTTGAGGCTTTGATAACCACTGAAATGACCCCATAAGTGACCATTCCATTGATAAGAATTGCATATCTGTTTTCCTGACAAACATGCAAAAGAATATATTTAAAACAAAGACCGGTGTAAAGGGTAATTATATTCGCACAGAACAAAGAGATTCCTTTAAAGTCAGGTATTGCTTTCTTTTTTGAATACACAATATCAGAAAGCATGTGAGTTTCAACAAGCTAAAAAGCTGACTATATTGTTTGAGCAGATCTAAAGGCGAAAATACTAGGAAATAAAGAACTGTAATTGAACCTCCTATCTAAAATCTGAGGTGGTGAAGGAAAAGAAGGTGGGTGGATGATTAATAAGAATAGATTGAAACTGTGCTTTGTTACTGAGTAAAATTAGCTTGCTGAGAACCTTGACTTGAACATAAATGTCAAATGGAGAGTAAGTTTACATATTGCCATCATATAGAGGTCTATTTAAATGGATGCAGCATGTAACCTGTACATTGAACTAATTTCCACTGTTTGCCATCACTTGGGTCATAAGCAATGAGGTATAATGTTTAGCATCTATGTTTAAAGGGATATTACACTCAATGAATCTATATTATGCACATTAAAGAGAAAAACTATCTAGACATGCAAGTTCTTTTCTTCCAAGAAAAACTGTTTCTTTTGATTCATTTTCTAACTAACAGGAACTCTACAAAAGATGTATGGGATAGGAACTGGCTGTTAAAGAACATTTCTCTGTTGGTTGACAGTGAAACAACCCACAAGCATAAGAAGGAAAAAAATGTTTATTTTTTAGCGCAGGTTCAATCATTTTTTCAAACAACAAAAAAACCTGTATTTTATATTAAATTGCCCTCTTTGTATATGACTGAACCCACCCCTAAATACCCTTAATATACTTTATCTCCACCACTAAATACATGAAACAATTTGTAGTAAATCAAAAGATTGCTGCTAAATTAAAAGGAAATAATGAAGACAATCTGCCATGTAATAATAACCTGTATAAGTGTATTTCAGAGCTATACAATGATTTAATTTAAAGTGATGGTAATTCCTGGTGTTTCAAGAACGCTAGGATTTACCATTACTAAAAATAAAGACCACCTTCAATTATCAATTTTAAAAAAACTGCTGAAAAGGTGCCTTTGTTTTACTGCGTCATCCCTGCTTAGCTAAGCTGCTCTGATGGCCCACGGCACTTCTCTTTTTTCAATTAGGTGACGTTTCCACCTCTTAGCCAATAGCCGTGTGGTTATTGGCTAAGAGGTGGAAACGTCACCTAATCAAAAAAAGAGCTCTCTCCCCCTCTCTTTTGCGCTCTCTCCCCCCTCTCTTTTATTCTCTCTTTCCCCCCTCTCTTTTGCGTTCTCTCTCTCTTTTGCGCTCTCTCTCTATCTCCCCTTCTTTTGCGCTCTCTCTCCCCTCTCTTTTGCGCTCTCTCCCCTCTCTTTTGCGCTCTCTCTCCCCCTCTTTTGCACTCTCTCCCCCCCCCCCTTTCTTTTGCGCTCTCTCCCCCCCTCTCTTTTGCACTCTCTTTCTCCCCTCTCTTTTGTTCTGTCTCTCTCTCCTTTTTTTTGCTCTCTCTCTCCATCCCTCTCTTTTGTTCTCTCTCTCCCCCCTCTCTTTTGCTCTCTCTCCCCCTTCTCTTATGCTCTCTCTCTCCCCCCCTATCTCCCCCCTCTCTTTTGCTCTTTCCTATCTCTTTTTGTCTCTCCTCCTCTCTTTCTATTTCTCTCCCCTCTCTGTTGCGATGACCGCGCCCGGACATTCCTCCTGCCATGCCCGACCACGCCCCGGCCATGCCCGGTCCCGTCCGTGCTCCCGGTCGGCCACGCCCATGTCCTGTCCGAAAACGCCCACTTTCACCACAAACAGCATGCCATGGATTGTCAGGTAAGGCCAGGTGTGTTTGTCCTTGTGCTGTCTCTACTGCGCATGACAGCTTCGGACAAACACACTTTGCCTTTTATATAATAGGATATGTTATGCAATAGAAACACCATTTCATTTAGGCTATCATTATAACCAGGCAGTTTTCATACTGTGGGGTGTGCCTCCCCGGGTGGCGCTAGATAAGATTAGGGGAGGCATGAGAGTGGGAGCAGCAATTAGTTTTTGTTTTTAAGACCTTTTAAGGTCTCTTGAGTTAGTAGGACCTTGCTAAGGTAAGTGCTGTGGTTGCGCTAAACCCAGATGCAGTGAGTGACCGTTGGGGGGAGGAGGCAGTCCTAGCACGGGTGTAAGCACCAATATTTATTTAATTTAAATTTCAGTGCTGGCTGCTACTTCTTGCACATTCATCCTATCCTGCCTCTAAAATCCTCCACACACAGCACGCAGGCTTTTACAGAGAAGAAAGGGTGGATGCGTAAGGAGCAGCATTAAAGGTCTTAAAGGCTGCTGCTGTCTTGTGAACAGCTAGACAGTAAGAAAGTGTGATTAAAATCAAAAGTGTCTCCTCAATATATCCATCAGCCCTAGTAATACTAAATAGATAGTGGGTGGGGGGTGGGTTCGCAATTAATGTCTAACGCGGTATCCAGTTAGTGCACATTAAGAATTGCTAACTTCAATGCACGTTATTTAAATATTAAATATAAGATACTCAAAAATATTACTAATTATTAAAAATTATTATATATACTGTACAAAATTCTAAATATTCTATAATATATATATATGTATATACATTTTAATATTTTTTATATTTTATATTTAATATTTCAATAATGCAATTCTTCATGTGCACTAAAACAACAGTGCGTTAGACCTAAATCTTGAACCCCGATGTGCAATACATATATTTTACATTCCTATGTTCTTCACATAGAAAAAAAATATTTGTATTATTAAATATATATTTCTATACCGATATGTCTATATCATATAGGTATAGGTATATATAGCTATATATAGAAATATGAATTTACAATTTAAATTAAATTGTTCTGTAAGTGATGAACAATTGTAATGTTAAATATGTACGGTAAATATACAATAGAACACATACAGTATACAACAGAAGTGAGTACACCCCTGGGCAACTGGGCAATACCACTTACGGTAAATATCAAATTATTCAAAATTGTATCACCTCTCAATAATTGTTTTATTTCTAAGTTGACAAGTAGAGTATTTCCTATTATAAACAATCAAAAACAAATACTTTAGAAAGATTATATTGAAAATACAGGCCCCAAAGTAGAAACTTAATGCAACAAATGTGAATACACCCGTGGTCACTGACACACAAGTTAGATCACTGAAACAAAATTGAGTATACCTATGATTTCCAATTAGCCTAATTGCATGAGCATAGTTACCAGAACAGTCTAATTTTTTAACCAATGGGCTGTGCCTATCTGCAAGTTTGCATCATGTCTCCACATGGAAAAGAATTGCCAGAGGAATTGAAAAATCTGATTGTGAGACTTCACAAAGATGGAAAAGGATATAGGAGGATTGGTGACTAACTAAAAATCAGTCAAAACACAGTTGCAGCAGTAATCAGGAAGTGTAGATCGATACACAGTGCCAAAAATCAGAGCCGCAGTGGCTGTCCTCCTTACATTGACGCCACGGACAGTGCGCTACTTGCACAATCTAGCTCTAAAAAACAGGCAAGAGCTTCAGATTTGCATCAAGGCAAGTGCTTCAGATTTGGCTCAGGGATTAGCAATAGAAATTGGAGTTTCTGTGACAGCTAATCTGTGTATTCTTATTAAGAGTAAGTTCCTTTATACTCTTTCTAATAGTATTAATTGTCCTAATACACTAGCACGCATACACTATACTAGTGAGAATATATATTTTTTTCTCTTTACTTAAAGGGTTATTATTAAGGTTTATTGTTAACTCATAAGTAGTGCCATTGGTTTCTTTGTTGAAACTGGGAGCACATTATTTTGTAAAATGGCCAAGACCAAGATACAATTTTTCGGCTTAGTTGGGGTGCAGCATATTTGGTGTAAATCTGATCAGGATTATCACAGTGAATGCATAGTCCCAAAAGTGAATCATAGAGATGGGAGTGTGACGATATGAGGCTGCATGACTGCAAAAGGTGTTGGGGAGATGACATTTATAGATGGCACCATGAATGCGTGCAATATACCAAAATACTGGCTGACAAGATGACTCCCAGTCTCCAGACATTTTGTAGAGGACGAATATTCCAGCATGATAACGATCCAAAGCACACTGCCAAAATCACAAAGGAGTTTCTAAAGGAGAAACAAGTGAAAATTATGACCTGGCAAAGCATGTCACCTGACTTGAATCCAGTAGAACACCTTTGGGGTATTTTAAAGAGAATGGTAGAGCAACACAATCCCTCCAACAAAGAGCAGCTGAAAAAAATTATCTCTGAAGAAGTGCAGAACATTTTTCCAGAAATGTATACAACACTGGTTTCCTCCATGCCAAGGAGGATTGAGTCTGTCATCAAAAATTAAGGTGGACATGAAAAGTATTGAAAAAAGAAAAGATTTTAATCTCATTAATGAAAGGTGCACTGCCTTTTGTTGCATTGATTTCCTGTTTTGGGGCCAGTATTTTTAATATAGTAAATCTAAACTGTTAGTTTTTAATTTTACATAAGAGCATATATCCTACTGTAAAACTTAGACGTAATGCAGTTACTGTTATACCATTTTGAATCATTTGACATTTAAGTGATATTGCACTGGGGTATACTCACTTCTGTTGCATACTGTAAATACTTAAAATATATATAAGAACTTGAACATATTTAGATATGTTTAAACACCTTGTCATTTACCATCCATATACCTTTGAAGCCTTATAACTTTTTTATACATTTATTTGAATATTTTTATCAGATAGTGTTTATATAAGTATAATTGTATTTGTAAATGTATTTTTTTGTTGTGTTTAGTGCAACTTTGTTTAACGCATTAGCCTTATGCAAGTGTTTCAGTTGAGCTAACCAGACAAGCGTAAAATGCGCTTGAGCTCTCACAATGACATTTACTTCCAACTTGTAATATATGCGGTCCTGTGCTTAAACCACTTGGCACCAAATGCAACTGAATCTTCCATTTTTTTATTTTAAATATTAATGTGTGCTTGCTAGAGAGTGCCAGGTTTTCTGTGTGTTGTGTTAATAATATTTGTAAGTTTCCCTTTGGACCTTTCACCCAGGCTGCTCAGGGGTTAATTGCCTGGGTTGCTGGGAACTGTGCAGATGTCTGTAAGTATTCAGGGCTGTGTTTGTATTTACTTAAGGGAAATTACAAAGGCCTGTGACACCCTGATGTTGGTTCTCAGTTTCTTTGAACATTCATTATGAACATTCGACAATGAAAGTAACATTTGATTAGCAAATTTAATGCATGTTCATTCTTATCAACATCCAAAATGAAAGTCCACAGGAATATTCGTTCTACCAAACGAATTACACTTTCAGCACATACACCCATCTCTAGTGAAGGGGGTGAAAGCCCAGAAATGTCACTCATTAAAATTTGAAGTGTGTTAAATCCAGAGAGTGTGATCTTCATTGGAGGTTTTTTTATGGATTTCCAATCCATATAACAATCATCTAATTCAGTATTTTAGATATATAGACAACGTCATTATTATATGGCGAGGAAATGAAACATCAAGTCTAGAATTCATCAAATATATGAATACAAACAACTATAATCTAAAATTTACATCAAAAATAGACAATAAACAGATTGAGTTTCTTGACCTAGTCTTATATGTAGATGATAATAATAAAGTAGCAGTAAGAAATTTCAGGAAGCAAACTGATAAGAATGGGTTCCTCAACGCTAGTAGTGGTCATTTACCCAGGTGGAAAACAAACATTCCCCTGGGTCAATACCAAAGAATGAAAAGGAATTGTACAAAGTTAAGCGACTATAAACAGGAAGCGGCAGTGCTAGACTTCAGATTTATTGAGAAAGGTTATGAAGTTAAGACCTTGGAACAGGCAAAAGAAAAGGTTTTATTAATGGATAGAAAATCACTTTTACAACCCACTGAGAAACTAAAAACAAAAAGACAACAGAATACACATAATAATGTTAGATTCATCACAACCTACAGTCAGGGTTCAAGAGAAATCCACAACATTCTGAGGAAACATTGGGGAGTTTTAAAGGCTGACCCCATATTGGGAAGTATTTTACCAGACCAACCACTTGTTACTTTTAGAAAAAACACTGATTTTAAAAACATTTTAGCATCTACTAAATTGTGAGATACAGTGAAACAACAAAACACCAAAGATAAAATACACTGGTTGCAACAAAAACCTGGCACTTACAAATGTGGGGTACCCAGATGTGGTATGTGTAAATATGTAAACAAGGATGCCACATTTACTAATTCAAGGGGAAACAAAGTTTTTAACAAAAGTTCAGAAGTAACTGCAGCACTACACACGTCATATACCTGTTGAGCTGCAGTTGCAAATTAATCTATATAGGAAGAACAAAAAGGAATATTCGAACAAGACTGGGGGAACATGTCAATAATATTAAAAATGGTTTAAACACACACGGTGTGCCTGAACATTTTAAACGTTTCCACAATTCTGACCCCTCATGTCTCAAAATCCAGGTCATATACTGGATACCCCCTAACAAATTTTAAAACAGACTACTAACACTTAGATGTAGGGAATCATGGTGGATCTATCAATTAGACGCTATGCTATGCATCCAGCAGGGTTAAATTTAGAACTTGACCTGCAAGCATTTATGTAGTTATCACTTATTAGTACCCCTTAATATATTACTTTAAAATGTCTTTTTTATCCACTCATCTGTGATGGTATATATATTTCAGTCTGTTTTTAATAACAGTCCTGAAATTTATTATCACGGTTATGACTGTGACAGTATTTTATGCAATCTCTGCTTTTTTAATTTTGTTTATGAATTTCTATTTTTCATCTGTGTAAATCAATTGTTTTATTATTGGTACAAACTAACAGTTTTTAACTATGTTCTTGATTAATTGTTGGCACTTGGGAGATAAACATCTTAAAAGTTAAATATGTCACTTTTAATTTAGTTTTAACATATTGTCCATAGGATCTACTTAAGGTTATCTTATGCTTGTTTTTATTCTGAATTGTTTCATATATATCTCTTTTTTTTTTCTCATGCTATTGCTTTAAGATACAAATCATTATGTGTTAGGTATATGTCTTCTATTTAAAGTTGACTAAGCCAGCATATCCAATAGGTCTTTTTCACTACTTTAGGCATTGATTGGCTAATAACCAGACTTTGCACTTATTGGCTCCTTTAAAAAGCCGGTTGGAGCCCTCTATGTCACTTCTATTACTTCTCTTGAAAAAGTCTGAGCGTCCTCAGACGAAACGCGTAGAGACTTTTGAACTACTGGACTTTGGTTCCAGATTGACTATTTGTGTTTGTTCCACAACACGGACGATCTTCCATCAGCTTTTTGCCACATTTGGTTTCTAACTACGACCGGGGTGTCAATTCGCAGAGAGGACTTCCTCCCTACATCAGTGGAAAACCAGGCTGGAAATTAAGCTTTAAATGCTGTCTTATATGCTTTATCTTGTAAGTAGCCACTTGTCTATGTGCACTTACCTGTAATAAAATTTGCTGCACTTGAATCGGGCTGCGCCTGTCTCTGCTTTCTTGTTACAGCTTTTTTATGGATATGCATTGCACCCTGGTACTGTGACCCCAACTAGTGAGAGTGCAAGAGTGCACCTACAACTACTATTTGTATATATTTAAGTATACATATATATATATAGGCTTGGGTGTGTGTCTGTATATATGTCAGATTGTTTATGTGTGTTTGTGTGTATTTGTGTATGTATGAGTTTGTGTAGAAAAAAGAGAAAACACATTTCTGTACATCATCAACCATGCCAGGCCACCAAATATTTGTGGAAATAAAATCTTTAGTCTTTTAAATACCTCAATACCCAGCATCTGGCACATCATGGTAAGCCTGGAGGACCTCTAGACGAACAGGATCAGGGACAAAAATCTTGTCTTTAACATTAAAAAAAACATACACAACAGCGAAGGGACAAGAAGAAGCAGGAGGAGCAAAACTGCAGGCCTTAATCTTATCCAGCAAAGAATGATGCATCAAAAAAAAATGACCACTTTGAAGAATAGTATCAGTCTGTGATTCAAGATCAGGAGAAACATCAGGAAGCCTGGACAGAGCATGAGCCTTCTTATTCTTTGATGCATGATGTAAGGTGATGACAAAATTAAACCTGGAGAATAACAATGCCCATCAAGCTTGTCTAGGATGAAGACATTTAGCAACCATAAGATACTCAAGTATTGGAAATGGTTCATAATGATAGTAATGGGCTGCATAGTGCCTTCCACCAAATGTCTCCACTCCTTCAAGGCACAAAACTAGAAGTTCCCTGTCCCCAACATCATAGTTATCTTCAGCTGGAGTAAGACGACAAGAATAAAAAGCCTTACATCTTCACACTGAGGCCATGGTGACAGAAACTACCACAATGTGGCAATATATTCCAAAGCGATCAATTGCGTGATCGAGATTGCCTGCTGACATCAATGTCTAAAGGCAATCTCACCAAGAGGGGTTTTACTATACATTTCCATCGGTGCCAATGCTGGCAATATATTCAAAGCTTCATCGCCACCTACAAATTTTACATATATCACATAACCAAATAAACATACGGAAGGACTTAAAATATTAAAATAATAAAGTCCTTATTCTTTTAATGCAAAAACAACAACCCAATGAAACTGCTACACAGTCGTAAACTATTAACACCTTAAGCATAATAACACCCAACACAACCTAACCCCACTACAATATTAACCCCTTAATCACATTATCTCCAATGCAACCTAACTCCACTACACTATTAACCCATTAAATGCTATCATCACCAATGCGAACTAACCCACTATTAACCCCTTAACCACCCTATCCCCACTGCAGTTAAAATAAAAAAAGCACAAAAAAAGCAGAAGCATACAGCAGTAAAACACCGCAAAGTAAATAAACCATTAACAAAAAATACACAAAAATAAAAAAATCATTATTCAGCGAAACAAACAAATAAAGCAAATAACACAATCAGTAAACACCTAATAAAGCAAATTACAGAAGAATCAATAATTACCAAATAAAGCAAATTACCAAACAATCAGTAAACACCAAATATAGCAAATTACCCAACAACGAGGACAAACAAAAGAGACAAAAAAATACACAAAGACAAATAAAATACACAAAAAAAAACAAAGACAACAAAACAATTAAACAAATCAGCAGTAAACAAGAAATATATTATATTCACCCTCTGAAAACTTCATCAGGGGCGCGATCCGATATAGATCGTAGTTTGCGGCGCAAGCGAGGGAACCCCCGCCGCCCGTAGTTTCAGCTCGCAACTCAAGCTATCCTATATACGGCGCCGTCAGAGGCTAAAGTGCTGTAAGTCTGACAAACCAGCGATGTCCAGAAATCTGCATAAGTACAAATTTCTGGAGTCGCCAGTGACTTACGGCACTTTAGAAACTGCCGACGCCTACAAAACCTGGCTAAAGTTATTAAATCTCCCGTACTGTCTAACACGCCTCCCTAACATAGCCCGACACGTATACCCCTCTATCTGCTATCCCCCTCACTATCCTAACAATAAAAAAATGTTTTAACCCCTAAACCGCCGCTCCCAGACCCCGCCGCACCTAATAAAGTTATTAACCCCGAAACCGCCGCTCCCGGACCCCGCCGCCAGCTATATTAAATCTATAACCCCCTAATGTGAGCCCCTACCCCGCCACCATCTACCTTACCTACCCCCTAAAGTGAGCCCCTTACACCGCCGCCATCTACCTTACCTACTCCCTAAAGTGAGCCCCTACCCCACCGCCATCTACCTTACCTACCCCCTAAAGTGAGCCCCTTACACCGCCGCCATCTACCTTACCTACCCCCTAAAGTGAGCACCTACCCCGCTGCCATCTACCTTACCTACCCCCTAAAGTGAGAACCTTACACCGGCGTCATCTACCTTACCTACCACCTAAAGTGAGCACCTACCCCGCCGCCATCTACCTTACCTACCCCCTAAAGTGAGCCCCTTACACCGCCGCCATCTACCTTACCTACCCCCTAAAGTGAGCTCCTACCCGCCGCCATCTATTTTAAAAATTTTAACCCCTAATTTAATCCCAATACACCGCCACCACCTATATTAAACACATTAACCCCTAATCTAATCCCCCTACACCGCCGCCAGCTATATTAACTATATTAACCCTAATTATATTAGGGTTAATATAGTTAATATAGTTATTATATTATATATATTAACTATATTAACCCTAATTATATTAGGGTTAATATAGTTAATATAGTTATTATATTATATATATTAACTATATTAACCCTAATTATATTAGGGTTAATATAGTTAATATCATTATTATATTATATATATTAACTATATTAACCCTAATTATATTAGGGTTAATATAGTTAATATCGTTATTATATTATAATATATATATATATATATATATATATATATATATATATATATATATATATATATATATATATATATATATTAAGTATAATAACCCTATCTAACTCTAACATCCCTAACTAAATTCTTATTAAAATAAATCTAATTAATATTAATATTATTAATTAAAATATTCCTATTTAAATCTAAATACTTACCTATAAAATAAACCCTAAGATAGCTACAATGTAATTAATAATTACATTGTAGCTATTTTAGGGTTTATATTTATTTTACAGCTAACTTGGTATTTATTTTAACTAGGTACAATAGCTATTAAATAGTTAATAACTATTTAATAGCTACCTAGTTAAAATAATTAAAAAATTACCTGTAAAAGTTACCATTACACCTAACGCTACACTATCAATAAATTAATTAAATAAACTGCAATTATCTAAACTAAAATACAATTAAATACACTAAACTATATTACAAAAAAACTAACACTAAATTACAAAAAATAAAAAAATATTACAAGAATTTTAAGCTAATTACACCCAAAATAATAAAATTTCCCTACCCTAAACTAAATTACAAAAGTAATCAGCTCTAAAGTATTACAAGCCTTTAAAAGGGCCTTTTGCGGGGCATTGCCCCAAAGTAATCAGCTCTTTTACCTGTAAAAAAAGAACACCCCCCATTATAACCCACCACCCACACACCCCTACTCTAAAACCCACCAGATCCCCCCTTAAAAACCTAAGTCTAACACCCAAGTGCTCCTTACCTGTCCTGAAGACCGGCGGAGAAGGTCCTGTTCCAGGCGGTGAAGTCTTCTTCAAAGCGGCGACCTCTTTTTCTTCCAGGAACCAGCCGGCGTGGAGCGGAGAAGTTGAAGACCGATAACCGCGGAGCTGAAGACCGTCCACTCTGGAACTGAAGAACGGCGACGCTGGAACTGAAGATCTGCGACGCTGGAACTGAAGACCGCGGAGCCATGTAGCGTGGAGGATCCTCTTCATACGATCTCTGCCATACACTGAATAGGAATTCAAGGTACGCGATTAAAAATGGCGTCCCTTGAATTCCTATTGGCTCATTTGAGCCTTCAAATTCAAATCAGCCAATCGGATGAGAGCTACTGTAATACTTTTGGCTGATTTTAATAGCCAATAGAATGTTAGTAGCTCTTATTCTATTGGCTATTCAAATCAGCCAATAGAATTACAGTACCTCTCATCCGATTGGCTGATTTGAATTTGAAGGCTCAAATCAGCCAATAGGAATTCAAGGGACGCCATATTTAATTGCGTACCTTGAATTCCTATTCAGTGTACGTCGGAGATCGTATGAAGAGGATCCTCCACGTTCCATGGCTCCGCGGTCTTCAGTTCCAGCGTCGCCGATCTTCAGTCCAGCGTTCTCTACCTTCTCTATCTGAATCATAAAAGTTAATTTTGGACTAGACTGTCCCTTTAAGCTGTGCCTTAATATTATGGTTACAAGTAGTTATGTCCAGTTGGTTTACTGGGTTAATTTCCTAGAGACTTGTGCCTGCTGAAGTTACTGTGTCATAAGAATAAGAACCTCTCTAATAACCGTATATATTTATGCTCGTGGTATCATAACACAATATATCATATTAATAGGAAACAAATCATATTTTAGAGGTTCCATAGTACTTTTAATCTATTAATATGAAAATTTAAGGTAATGGTTGAATATCGATTCTCACATGAAACTTTGTACTTAACAAATATATTCAGAATATGTCTATAGGCTAAAGGGGTTGTGCTGTAACTCTCCTCTTATGATGTTATTACTGTGTTAAAGTCTGTGTTGTATTACATAACTTACACCTTAATAAAAACTATGTTTAAAAAAAAAAAAATGGGCCGGCTCCTAAGCTTAGATTCCTGCTTTTCAAATAAAGATAGCAAGAGAATGAAAAAAATTGATAATAGGAGTAATTAGATAGTTGCTTAAAATTGCATGCTCTATCTGAATCATTAAAGAAAAAATTGGGTTTCGTATCCCTTTAAGCTTGCAAAGTTAAATATAATGCAGTTATAGAGGTCGGTAAAATGTGTACCATTAAAGGGACACTGAACCCAAAAAAATTAATTTTGTGATTCAGATAGAGCATGCAATTTTAAGTAAGTATTACATTTACTCCTATTATCAATGTTTCTTCGTTCTCTTGCTATCTTTATATAAAAAAAAGGCATCTAAGCTTTTTTCTTGGTTCAGACCTCTGGACAGCAGTTTTTGATTGGTGGATGAATTTATCCACCAATCAGCAAAGACAACCTAGGTTGTTCACCAAAAATGGGCCAGCATCTAAACTTACATTCTTGCATTTCAAATAAAGATACCAAGAGAATAAAGAACATTTGATGATAGGAGTAAATTAGAAAGTTGCTTAAAATTTCATGCTCTATCTGAATCACAAAAGAAAAAATTTGGGTTCAGTGTCCCTTTAAGTTGGGTAATAATAATACCTGTTATCAGTGCCGCAAGTCGATTAATTTCGAGGTAGTGCGCTACACAAGTATCCAATTATTATAAAGGTTTAAATATCAATATTATGGAAAATACATCTTGTTCTGAAGCAAAAACTAAAAACAAGCAAAAATAAAACCTTTTTAAAATAACTACATTACTTAAAATACATAGTACCACATTTTACAATAAGATACATATAAATGAAACTTTCGGCTAGATTGGCGTTAGCCGTCAAAAGCAGCATTAAGGGGTCCTAACACTGCTTTTGGCCACCCTCTGGTATTTAGAGTCAGACAGGAAAGGGTGTACCGCTCACTTCCTTTCCGCAACTCCAGGCTACCGCAGATCCCCTTACGTCAATTGGGTATCCTATCTTTTCTATGGGATTTGCCTAATGCTGGTATTTGGAGTTTTGGAACAAGTGAGAGGTAGACCCTCTACCGACAAGACTCCAGCCGCAAAAAAAAGTCAGTAGTTAAGAGCTTTATGGGCTAACGCCGGAACATAAAGCTCCTAACTACTGTGCTACAAAGTACACTAACACCCATAAACTACCTATGTACCCCTAAACCGAGCCACCCCCACATCGCCAACACTGTAATAAAAAAATGTAACCTAATCTGCCGACCGGACACCGCCGCCACCTACATTATAGCTATGAACCCCTATTCTGCTGCCCCTAACATCGCCTAAAGGAAAAAAGAGGGCATTGAAAAGCTGAGTTTTCCACCACACTTAGTCGAATATAAAGATAGACACAACTTAAAGTTAACAACTTTACTACAGAATAAAAATACAGTACATATTATTACAATACAAATTACGAGAAAGAAAAAAGGGACGTCTCGCTAATACTAAAAAAATATGAGACTGGAATACCACCCTAAAGAAAGTTAAAAAAAGGTTTTGCGCATATGTTGAGTTATATCAGCAAATATTGGATACAAAATAAATTTTAAGTCTCCAGTCAGGAATCAATTTGTACCAATCCCTGATGTGTTGTTACAAAGTTTCTTGTAATAGCTGATCAGACAAGTGTTGCAATTTTAACAAATAGGGTCAGCGTAAGAAATTGTGGAATTGTGATATAACTCTGATATGGCCCCCTGAAGAGTGATTCGAAAATGGGTTTGAACACCTTAATATCAGATTTAGTACATCTTATTCTTACTCACACCTTCTTTTTCAAAAGCGGCTTACTGGCGATCTTATGGCTCTCGATATTGAAGATTAGACACGGGTAGAAAAAGTCTCCCAGTACTTCCTTCTTCTACTAGTGTCGGCTGAACCCGGTCAGCGTGAATGGAGACTGCTCGTCACTCCAGCGTCCGTGGTGTGCCAAATGGATCCCAGTGCCAAATGGATAGGATTCTATCAGCCAATCAGAATTAAGGTAGGAAAAATCTGATTGGCCGCTGGTATTACGAGTCTTGCAGGTACAGGTGTACCTCTTACTTTTTTGGCCAGACTCGGAAATACCACAAATCCACTTAAGTCAATTGCGTATCCTATTTTTCAATGGGACTTGCATAGTACCGGTATTACGCGTCTTCCAAAAAGTGAGCGGTAGAGCCTCTCCTGTCAAGCCTGGTACCGCATTTTAAAGACAGTAGTTAAGAGTTTTACACTACAACGCCGTAGCATAAAACTCTTAACTAAAGTGATAAAAAGTTCACTAACACCCATAAACTACCTATTAACCCCTAACCCGAGGCCCTCCCACATCGCAAACACTAAAATTAAATTTTTAACCCCTAATCTGCCGAACCGGACATCGCCGCCACTATAATAAATATATTAACCCCTAAACCGCCACACTCCCGCATCGCAAACATTAGTTAAATATTATTAACCCCTAATCTGCCTGCCCTAACATCGCCGACACCTACCTACATTTATTAACCCATAATCTGCCTCCCCAACATCGCCGCCACTATATTAAAGTTATTAACCTCTAAATCTAAGTCTAACCCTAACCCTAACACCCCCTAACTTAAATATAATTAAAATAAATCTAAATAAATATAACTATAATTAACAATAATTCCTATTTAAAACTAAATACTTACCTATAAAATAAACCCTAAGCTAGCTACAATATAACTAATAGTTACATTGTAGCTAGTTTAGGGTTTATTTTTATTTTACAGGCAAGTTTGTATTTATTTTAACTAGGTAGAATAGTTACTAAATAGTTATTAACTATTTAATAAATTACCTAGTTAAAATTAATACAAAAGTACCTGTAAAATAAAACCTAACCTAAGTTACAATTACACCTAACACTACACTATAATTAAATTAATTCCCTAAATTAAATACAATTAAATACAATTAAATAAAATTATCTAAAGTACAAAAAAAACACTAAATTACAGAAAATAATAAACAAATTACAAGATTTTTTAAACTAATTACACCTAATCTAATCCCCCTAACAAAATAAAAAAGTCCCCCCAAATAAAAAAGCCCCCCAAATAAAAAGCACTACCCTACACTAAATTACAAATAGCCCTTAAAAGGGCCTTTTGCGGGGCATTGCCCTAAAATATTCAGCTCTTTTACCTGTAAAAAAAATTACAAATCCGCCCCGAACATTAAAACCCACCACCCACACAACCAACCCCACAAATAAAAACCTAACTAAAAAATCCTAAGCTTCCCATTGCCCTCAAAAAGGGCATTTGGATGGGCATTGCATTTAAAAGGGCATTTAGCTCAATTGCAGCCCAAACCCTAATCTAAAATTAAAACCCACCCAATAAACCTTTAAAAAATCCAAACACTAACCCCTACATATGCATATGTACATAATGTAAAAAGAGTGCAATCAATACCGATGTTGTTATGGTATCTGATTAAATCACGCAATAGGAACTGTGGGCACAACATACTTTAAGCCACTGATGGCAGACCCTTTCATCACTTAATTTACAAACCATTCCTGAGGGCCAAGGCCCTTTTATAGAGTCAATGACATTATTCAGTGTATTAATTCAAAGACCACTGCTCCTTAACTCGTCCACCACCTCTGAGGTGGCGGACAACAGTCCGCCTGATCGAATATGATCGGGCTGATTGACACCCCCTGCTAGTGGCTGATTGGCTGTGAATCTGCAGGGGGTGGTACAGAACAATCCGCACATTAATAAGTGGACCCCAACATCAGAAGCCATATTAACAATACAAACAATCAAACAACTCACTTGTAACAAAAGCATGTATCCAATTTCACGCAGCAGCATCCAAGCCGCACTCCCAATCAGCGGGCATTCACAGACCATGTTTCAGTTGTAACCACATCGAGGCTACAGTATATATACAAAGGTGCCGGTGATAGCCGGGGTCATGTAACATGCATACTCCAATTTTTTAAAGGGGAGATATACATACTAATTTCCATGAAATAAAACACCACTCATCTTAACAAATAACCAGCTTTATATGAAAGACAGGTATATATATATATATATATATATATATATATATATATACATATGTATTTATGTATTTATATGTGTATACAGTTCTCTCCACTAATATTTGGCACCCTTAGTAAATATGAACAAAGAAGGTTGTAAAAAATTCCCAATAATGTTTAACCTTTTGAACTTTTGTTAAAAAAATACTTAAAATACTCTGCTCTCATGGATATAAAAAAAAATTACAAAACCCAACACAAGTTTATAAAAAAAAATTGATAAATTCAACGATTTAAGGAAATTATTAAATAACATACAGCTAGATTACGAGTTGTGCGTTATGACTCAAATATCATTGTTATGGCAAACGAAAAAAAGTACCCAGACCGGCTTAAACCGTTGCTGTTAAAGATGATTCTTTATTCCAAAAAAGTAAAAATAAACAACAATAGACCACTAGCAGGTAAGCAAATCTGCCATATTAAAAACTTAGGCTACGACCTCGGCCCTAATGACATCACTGACGCGTTTCAGGTATCTCCCGTAATCATAGTTAAAGGGACAGTTTACTCAAAAATTTTCTCCCCTATAATTTGTTTCCAATGATCCACTTTACCTGCTGGAGTGTATTAAATTGTTTACAAGTAGCTCCTTTACCCTTATATTGGCATTTGAAATTGTTGATTTAGCATGTGGTATCCCCACCTATTCTGAAAGTTTGTGGCCGCACGTACCGGCTATAGATAAGCTTTGTAAACACAGCCAGCAGAAGAAATTACACTCCCAGTGCGATATAGCAGAGATAAGGTAATAAAATGTTGATTTTCCATTGTTCTCTCAAAGTACTGGTGATTGTTTTAAGGACAGATATACGATAAAGAAGCAGGTATATTTGCACAATGTGATACAGTAATGAGATCAGATTATACCTACAAGCTCAACCCATTTTATTAGGTTGTGGCTTTAAAACACAAAATCAGAGCTATAATATAGACAAATAAGCCTTAAAAAGCTAATTTTCATACATTTTTTACTCTGCAGTTGGTAAAAAAAACAATTGTAAACACATTAAGGGAAAAACTATTTTACAGTATACTGTCCCTTTAACATCACTATGCCTACTTCCTTTTAATGGATCAGCTACAGGTGTAAGCCTAATCAATGGAGACCAAGTTGTTTAACAAAGGATAATAGTTTTGATGACAACGTCATTGCAAAATAAAACAATACATAACTTTTAGAAAGTAAAGATGTACATATCCATAGCATATTAATAATACTCAATATAACAGTATAATTAGATATTATTATATTGCACTCCAAGTTTATCACTAGTTTTGAACTCTGTTAGCATGTACATAGATTTACGCTCATACACAATAAAATACCGGTAAATTAAGTACTTATAAGTATTCTATTTTGTTTTATTTTATATCATTTTATTATTATTTCATTTTATTTGGTTTTGTTATCATAACGAACTGAATAGGTTAAAAAAGTGCTCTGGTTTAACTGATGTACACTGATTTACGGATTCCTAATGTTGCAGATTCCTTTGGACTAGTGAATAGTGATGTCGCAACCCTAAACATTTGGGTTCGCGAACAGCGAACGCGAACTTCCCCAAAAGTTTGCGAACCGGCGAACCAGGCGAACCCCCATTGACTTCAATGGGCAGGCAAATTTTTAAGCCCACAGGGACTCTTTCTGGCCACAATAGAGATGGAAAAGTTGTTTCAAGAGGACTAACACCTGGACTGTGGCATGCCGGAGGGGGATCCATGGCAAAACTCCCATAGAAAATTACATAGTTGATGCAGAGTCTGGTTTTAAGCCATAAAGGGAATAAATCACCTAACATTCCTAAATTGTTTGGAATAACGTGCTTTAAAACATCAGGTATGATGTTGTATAGATCAGGTAGTGTCACCCCAGTGTCACTGGGGTGACACTGTGCCCTGGCAGGCAGGCCCTGAAACGCACACGTGTGAAGGAAACTGACTGCTATTATTTAACACAGTCAAAAAAGTGTTTTTTGTTTTTTTTTAAATCTACACTACTGTTACACCAGATATGAGTTGCACTGGTTTGACACTGTGCCCTGGCAGGCAGACCCTGAAACGCACACGTGTGAAGGAAACTGATTGCTATTATTTAACACAGTCAAAAAAGTGTTGGTTTTTTAAAATCTACACTACTGTTACACCAGATATGAGTTGCACTGGGGTGACACTGTGCCCTGGCAGGCAGGCACTGAAACGCACACGTGTGAAGGAAACTGACTGCTATTATTTAACACAGTCATAAAAGTTTTTTTTTTTTTTAAATCTACACTACTGTTACACCAGATATGAGTTGCACTGGGGTGACACTGTGCCCTGGCAGGCAGGCCCTGAAACGCACACGTGTGAAGGAAACTGACTGCTATTATTTAACACAGTCAAAAAAGATTTTTTTTTTTTTTTAAATCTACACTACTGTTACACCAAAAGTGAGTTGCACTGAAGTAACACTGTGCCCTGGCAGGCAGGCCCTGAAACACACACGTGTGAAGGAAACTGACTGCTATTATTTAACATAGTCAAAAAAGTGTTGTTTTTTTTAAATCTACACTACTGTTACACCAGATATGAGTTGCACTGGGGTGACACTGTGCCCTGGCAGGCAGGCCCTGAAACGCACACGTGTGAAGGAAACTGACTGCTATTATTTAACACAGTCATAAAAGTTTTTTTTTTTTTTTAAATCTACACTACTCTTACACCAGATATGAGTTGCACTGGGGTGACACTGTGCCCTGGCAGGCAGGCCCTGAAACGCACACGTGTGAAGGAAACTGGCTGCTATTATTTAACACAGTCAAAAAAGTTTTTTTTTTTTAAATCTACACTACTGTTACACCAGATGTGAGTTGCACTGAAGTAACACTGTGCCCTGGCAGGCAGGCCCTGAAACGCACACGTGTGAAGGAAACTGACTGCTATTATTTAACACAGTCAAAAAAGTGTTTTTTTTTTTTAAATCTACACTACTGTTACACCAGATATGAGTTGCACTGGGGTGACACTGTGCCCTGTCAGGCAGGCACTGAAACGCACACGTGTGAAGGAAAATGACTGCTATTATTTAACACAGTCAAAAAAGTGTTGTTTTTTTTAAATCTACACTACTGTTACACCAGATATGAGTTGCACTGGGGTGATACTGTGCCCTGGCAGGCAGGCTCTGAAACGCACACGTGTGAAGGAAACTGACTGCTATTATTTAACACAGTCAAAAAAGTGTTTTTGTTTTTTTTAAATCTACACTACTGTTACGCCAGATATGAGTGGTGGCACTGGGCAAGTGGGCACAGTATACGCTGTGAGCCTGACACACACGCTGGCAGGCAGGCAACTGCAATTAGATTACACAGGGAAAAAAAAGCAGACTGACGTTCTAGCCCTAAAAAGGGCTTTTTGGGGTGCTGTCCTTACAGCAGAGATCATATGAGTCCTTCAGGACTGTAGTGGACACTGAATACACTAGCCTAGCTATCAATTTCCCTATTAAATCAGCAGCAGCTACACTGTCCCTCCTCTCACTAAGAATGCAGCTTCCAAATGAATCTAAAATGGATGCTGTCCAGGAGGTAGGAGGGTATGGGAGGGAGTGTCTGCTGCTGATTGGCTGGAATGTGTCTTCTGACTGTGAGGTACAGGGTCAAAGTATTACTCAATGATGACGAATAGGGGGCGGATCGAACATCGTATATGTTCGCCCGCTGCGGCGAACGCGAACATGCTATGTTCGCCGGGAACTATTCACCCGCGAACTATTCGCGACATCACTACTAGTGAACATGTAGCTAATAGTTTAACATCTAGATTTAGAGTTTTGTCGGTAACGACTGGCGTATCTAACGCTGGCTTTTTTCTGGCCGCACCTTTAAAATAACTCTGGTATTGAGAGTCCACAGAATGGCTGCGTTAGGCTCCAAAAAAGGAGCGTAGAGCATATTTAACGCAACTTCAACTCTCGATACCAGAGTTGCTTATGGACGCGGCAGCCTCAAAAACGTGCTTGTGCACGATTCCCCCATAGGAAACAATGGGGCTGTTTGAGCTGAAAAAAAACCTAACACCTGCAAAAAAGCCGCGTTCAGCTCCTAACGCAGCCCCATTGTTTGCTATGGGGAAACACTTCCTACGTCTGCACCTAACACTCTAACATGTACCCCGAGTCCAAACACCCCTAACCTTACACTTATTAACCCCTATTCTGCCGCCCCCGCTATCGCTGACCCCTGCATATTTTTTTTAACCCCTAATCTGCGGCTCCGTAAACCGCTGCTACTTACATTATCCCTATGTACCCCTAATCTGCTGCCCCTAACACCGCCGACCCCTATATTATATTTATTAACCCCTAACCTGCCCCCCACAACGTCGCAGCCAGCTACCTACAATAATTAACCCCTAATCTGCCGACCGCAAAGAGCCGCCACCTACGTTATCCTTATGTACCCCTAATCTGCTGCCCCTAACACCGCCGACCCCTATATTATATTTATTAACCCCTAATCTGCCCCCCTCAATGTCGCCTACACTTATTAACCCCTAATCTGCCGAGCGGACCGCACCGCTACTATAATAAAGTTATTAACCCCTAATCCGCCTCACTAACCCTATAATAAATAGTATTAACCCCTAATCTGCCCTCCCTAACATCGCCGACACCTAACTTCAATTATTAACCCCTAATCTGCCGACTGGAGCTCACCGCTATACTAATAAACATTAGAAATATATTACAACAATTTTAAACTAATTACACCTACTCTAAGCCCCCTAATAAAATAACAAAGCCCCCCAAAATAAAAAAATGCCCTACCCTATTCTAAATTACTAAAGTTCAAAGCTCTTTTACCTTACCAGCCCTGAACAGGGCCCTTTGCGGGGCATTCCCCAAGAAGTTCAGCTCTTTTTCCTGTAAAAAAAAACATACAATACCCCCCCAACATTACAACCCACCACCCACATACCCCTAATCTAACCCAAACCCCCCTTAAATAAACCTAACACTAAGCCCCTGAAGATCTCCCTAACTTAAGTCGCCTTCACCCAGCCGAGCAAAAATCTTCATCCAAGCGGAGCAAGAAGAGGTCCACTATGCGGTAGAAGTCTTCATCCAAGCGAGGCAGAAGAGGTCTTCCATCCGATTGAAGTCTTCATCCAAGAGGCATCTTCTATCGTCATCCATCCGGAGCGGAGCGGCAGCATCCTGAAGACCTCCGATGCGGAACATCCATCCTGGCCGACGACTGAACGACGAATGACGGTTCCTTTAAATGATGTCATCCAAGATGGCGTCCCTCGAATTCCGATTGGCTGATAGGATTCTATCAGCCAATCGGAATTAAGGTAGGAATATTCTGATTGGCTGATGGAATCAGCCAATCAGAATCAAGTTCAATCCGATTGGCTGATCCAATCAGCCAATCAGATTGAGCTTGCATTCTATTGGCTGATCGGAACAGCCAATAGAATGCGAGCTCAATCTGATTGGCTGATTGGATCAGCCAATCGGATTGAACTTGATTCTGATTGGCTGATTCCATCAGCCAATCAGAATATTCCTACCTTAATTCCGATTGGCTGATAGAATCCTATCAGCCAATCGGAATTCGAGGGACGCCATCTTGGATGACGTCATTTAAAGGAACCGTCATTCGTCGTTCAGTCGTCGGCCAGGATGGATGTTCCGCGTCGGAGGTCTTCAGGATGCTGCTGCTCCGCTCCGGATGTATGACGATAGAAGATGCCTCTTGGATGAAGTCTTCAATCGGATGGAAGACCTCTTCTGCCCCGCTTGGATGAAGACTTCTACCGGATGGAGGACATCTTCTTGCTCTGCTTGGATGAAGAATTTGGCTCGGCTGGGTGAAGACGACTCAAGGTAGGGAGATCTTCAGGGGCTTAGTGTTAGGTTTATTTAAGGGGGCTTTGGGTTAGATTAGGGGTATGTGGGTGGTGGGTTGTAATGTTGGGGGGGGTATTGTATGTTTTTATTTACAGGCAAAAGAGCTGAACTTCTTGGGGCATGCCCCGCAAAAGGGCCCTGTTCAGGGCTGGTAAGGTAAAAGAGCTTTGAACTTTAGTAATTTAGAATAGGGTAGGGCATTTTTTTATTTTGGGGGGATTTGTAATTTTATTAGGGGGCTTAGAGTAGGTGTAATTAGTTTAAAATTGTTGTAATATATTTCTAATGTTTGTAAATATTTTTTTATTTTTTGTAACTTAGTTCTTTTTTATTTTTTGTGCTTTAGTTAGTTTATTTCATTGTATTATTTGTAGGAATTGTATTTAATTTATTTATTGATAGTGTAGTGTTAGGTTTAATTGTAGATAATTATAGGTATTTTATTTAATTAATTTATTGATAGTGTAGTGTTAGGTTTAATTGTAACTTAGGTTAGGATTTATTTTACAGGTAAATTTGTAATTATTTTAACTATTTTAGCTATTAAATAGTTCTTAACTATTTAATAGCTATTGTACCTGGTTAAAATAAATACAAAGTTACCTGTAAAATAAATATTAATCCTAAAATAGCTATAATATAAATATAATTTATATTGTAGCTATATTAGGATTTATTTTACAGGTAAGTATTTAGCTTTAAATAGGAATAATTTATTTAATAAGAGTTAATTCATTTTGTTAGATTAAAATTATATTTAATTTAGGGGGGTGTTAGTGTTAGGGTTAGACTTAGCTTTAGGGGTTAATATATTTATTAGAATAGCGGTGAGCTCCAGTCAGCAGATTAGGGGTTAATAATTGAAGTTAGGTGTCGGCGATGTTAGGGAGGGCAGATTAAGTGTTAATACTATTTATTATAGGGTTAGTGAGGCGGATTAGGGGTTAATAACTTTATTATAGTAGCGGTGCGGTCCGCTCGGCAGATTAGGGGTTAATAAGTGTAGGCAGGTGGAGGCGACGTTGAGGGGGGCAGATTAGGGGTTAATAAATATAATATAGGGGTCGGCGGTGTTAGGGGCAGCAGATTAGGGGTACATAGCTATAATGTAGGTGGCGGCTCTTTGCGGTCGGCAGATTGGGGGTTAATTATTGTAGGTAGCTGGCTGCGACGTTGTGGGGGGGCAGGTTAGGGGTTAATAAATATAATATAGGGGTCGGCGGTGTTAGGGGCAGCAGATTAGGGGTACATAAGTATAACGTAGGTGGCGGTCGACAGATTAGGGGTTAAAAAAATTTAATCGAGTGTCGGCGATGTGGGGGGACCTCGGTTTAGGGGTACATAGGTATTTTATGGGTGTTAGTGTACTTTAGAGCACAGTAGTTAAGAGCTTTATGAACTGGCGTTAGCCCACAAAGCTCTTAATTACTGACTTTTTTCTGCGGCTGGAGTTTTGTCGTTAGAATTCTAACGCTCACTTCAGCCACGACTCTAAATACCGGAGTTAGAAAGATCCCATTGAAAAGATAGGATACGCAATTGACGTAAGGGGATCTGCGGTATGGAAAAGTCGCGGCTGAAAAGTGAGCGTTAGACCCTTTTTTGAATGACTCCAAATACCGGCGGTAGCCTAAAACCAGCGTTAGGAGCCTCTAACGCTGGTTTTCATGGCTACCGCCAAACTCCAAATCTAGGCCTTAGTGAATTAGTTTTATTCAGTATATTCAAAAGTGCTTTGCCTCATCATATCATTGTAATATCCATGATTTCCAATCACTGGGGATAAACTGCACATATGTAATCTAAAAAGAGCTATCTATTTTAACTTATTCTCAAACCTAATACACTGACTCGTTAAATTTAAAGGTTGAGTGTTAGTAATTATACATTCTTAGATCACAATCTCAAATTTCATCAGCTTATTAGTTTATGTGTGTACATCTACTTTAAAGTATAGTTTAAAAGAGTGAATTTATTATAAATAATAATACTAGTGAATAATTAAGGAACACTTAATACTGTTGGTACCATTCCCAATGGTTTATCAAATCAAACATTGAATTAAACCCATTAGGGATTCTTGTCTGTAAAGTGAAAATCCAAAAGGGTTCCCTACGATACAATATTTTGGTCCTGTCTCCTCCTCTCTTGGGCGGTTCTATTCTCTCAATAGTCTGCCATCTAAAGGAATCTACAATTCCATTATGGTCATTAATAAAGTGGGAGGCAAGTACCGAGCTCTCTTTTTCATTTTCTATATTATTGAGATGCTCCCTAATCCTTTACCTCCCGTCCCTAGTCATGAGGCCCACATATTTTTTTTACAGAAAATACATGCTGCAAGGTAGACCACAAAATTCATCAAACAATTAATACATTGTGAAGTTGTATATTCTTTATCTGTGACATAAGAGACAAACTTGTCTGTTACCTGAACATAATCGCAAGCTTTACACCTGTTTCTGCCACATTTAAATGTTCCTTTGTGTCTAAGCTATGAGCTACCTTGACCTGTTTTAATTTGGGGTAATTGAGTAGGTGACAAAATATTAGCTAATGTTATTGCTCGTCTATATGAAAATCTACACCCCTGATTTACAAGGGGTTTTAATTTTTTTATTTTTTTATCATCGTTATGGGTCATTTTCCCTACCGCTGCTATTTCAAGTTTCTGTAGCGCCACAAATATCACCATCTACGCTCAAATAAATACCGCTCACCCAAACCCAATAGTTAATGATATACCGATAACAAAAACATCCACAAATCACTTCAAAAACATTACACAAAGTACACTTACACTCATACAAATACTCTACAATATTTTATTTTTAAATTAAACATTTTCATGTCAAAATATAATGGATCAAAGTTACGAGATCTCGGATGTTTGAAAAAAAAAAAATGCACATAAAACCATTTTACATTGACTTACATAGACATACGGGAACATACACTCATTTAGCTACATCTAACTACAAATAGCATCACATACATACAGAATTAGATACATACAAACAATATACAGCACATTACTTACACAAAACATTAGTTTATTATGAATTTAACACGATTTAGCTACTTTTTCACAGAGGAACGTGACGTCACTCACTTTACACTCTCCTCCATTGACTTCTATGGGGAATATGTGCTCGTGCACGTGACCGGCAGATTTACCTAACGCATGCAAAATGTTTAGACTTTAAAACTCGTAATACCAGCTTTAGAATTGTGGCGCTAATTCATTCATTCTTGCGTTGGTCCCGCTATGACAAATAGATCAAGAAATTACTATTTCCCTATGAAGTTATGGCTTTTACTTGTGTGAACATCACTACAACATCAAATTCTTAAAGGAAATTACATTACATTAACTAGAAATCATGAACAATTCTATCATCAACAATATGAAATCGGTTTCAAAAATGAAATCATATTTAAACGGACAGAATATTATTTTTTAACATTTCATTATTCACAAACAGTAGCCAATTGTAAACAAGTCTCATTTACGTCTATCATAGCATTTCATTTATTCAACTCATATGCTTGGATGAACAGCATATCTACATAGGCTCACCACATGATGATTGATGGATGCACATACATGCCTTTTGTCATTGCCTCACACATGTGCATTGCTCTTTACTCAACAAACGATATAGAAACAATGAACACATTTACATCATACAACTACATTGGAAGGTTGTTTAACATTGGATTCTCTCTCGGAATCACAAAAGATCAATTGTGGATTTAGTGTCCCTTTAACATCACGATTCGCTCATAATATACCATTAGAAATTACGTACAATAACATATCATTAGAAAATATTAGAGCTGTCGCTTTTTTGGAAGGAACAACAATGCTATAGTGCTTTATATAAATCAGAATATGTGGGAGAGAATCACAATACATACATAGATGTACATAACACACATCACACAACAACAAAACACACATTTATCTTTTAAATCATCACACAATAAGAATGTTGCAAACTACAACAACAGAACGAAGATTTGCAAACTAGACAGGCATGTTGCTAGTATGATGACATTCTAAGCTTCAACCATACAGATTGCAGCATTGGGACTGTACCGCCCCTTTCATCAGTTTCTCACTCAATACTACATATACGTAAATGAGAGGGTTGGAAGATCTTTATTATTATTGCGGTTTCAATGGGACACGTAAAATATTGAAATCTCGCCAATCACTTATATATAGAATATTATAGATGTCACCCGTTACTTTATCGTTTGGCAACAATATTGCAACAACATTGATCAATCAGATTCTATGCCATGTCTATGCATACATTATACACAAGTATGCACTTTCAATCATGTTAGTGTGGATGGTTTTTACTATAACATTGTGTTTACTAAGTATTTATCATGCATATGAACAAACATTACGAAAGTGCACTGCATATATTAGATTTTACACTTTCACATTACGATTCATTGGGGGAAAAATACATTTAATCAAACACCTAAAAAAATGCCCACTTTGAAAGCATTTTCGCCGCTCAGATACAATCAAGTGTATACAATCAGCAATCATTGCACTATAAATCCCCCAAACAACATGGCGAAAGCATCCCTTGTGATCAACATTGTATCAAATCGCTTTTGTGTTTTTGCATACCTTGTTACTCCTTGTGTGTTTGCTCTGCTGTTTAGCTTTGTGCTGCTTGGCTTTGCAAATATGGATGATCCCCAGTTAGTTGGTGCTGGTGCTGTTGCACGAATTGTGTACAACAGAATCAGGCGTGCTCAGCGTCTCCAAGAGAAGCGTAGGGTTCATCTGATCAGAGGTCCTCCTGTTCACAGGGTGAGGCCCACCTTGGATAACATGAGCGACTTCAAGGTTTATGACAAGTATAGGCTCAATCGAGAGCAACTCATGGGCCTTTACAGTGTACTTAAACCTTATCTGGAGCCATGTAAACGTATGTGGACTGCAATCCCTAGCATGACCAAGATGCTAAGTTCCATACACATCCTGGCCAGTTTTCAATCCGGAGAGAGGTACATGCATGGGCTGTCTCAGGGTACTTTCTCTGTGGTTTTTAACTTCTTTCTGGACGCCATGGTACGAGTTTGTAAGCTTTACATAGGATTCCCTCAAAATGATGGCAATTGGAGGAGCCTGAAGAGGGAATTCTATGCAATAGCTCGAATGCCCAATGTGTTGGGAGCAATAGATTGCACCCAAATTGCGCTGCGTGCTCAAACAAATGACAAGCCCTTCTGAAATTGCAAACACTTCCATAGTCTCATAGCAGTTTGTCTGTGATGCACGGATGTGGATAATGAATGTGTGCGTGAATTTCGGCAGGGCTTGTCATGATGCCCGTATCCTCAGGCAGTCGTCACTGTGGTGGCAGTTTTGAGGACAGACAGTTTCCCCATGGGTGGCTCGTTGGTGAGTACTTGTGCCCAGCACAGTTCAGAAGTTAGACAATTGCCACTGTAATGTTCAAAAACAGTTGTGTTTGTGTAATGTGCAAAATGTGCAGCTATAGGATGCGATATAACCATTTATTCATCTTTCTGCAAATGTCTAGTTTTAGCTCCAAACAGATATGTAGCAGGTCCTAGCTTAAATGTTCATATATTGAAAAAAGAGAAAAGACGACGGCACTACTGGTGCTGTGTCCCTGTTATATTCCTATGTGTAACAGGAGAGATGTGTCATTTATTAATGATATACTCCGGGACTTAGGTGCTGTACATTGAGAGAGACAGACAGTAGAAAATCAATTGCAGATGCAATTGGAAGAATGTACTTGGATAGCACTCAACAGCAGAGGGTCAAGTAGTTACTACAGGTACCATAGGTAAAGAGGCCCTAAGGATAGGGGTTGAATAAAACTTAACTTTTATTAGGGTATTAAAAAAGGGGTATACAAATTAAAATTACAGACAGTGTGAAAGTGACGGAATGAGAACCTGAGATTAAATTTCTCTCAGGGGCCAAAGGTATATATATGGTCGGAAAAACCATGGTGTGTTCTCCAGGGAATGTAACATAAATCAAATAGAGGCAAAATAGCTTAAATGTGCAGCTATAGGATGTGCTTTAACCATTTCTTTCTCTTTCAGCAAATATCTAGTTAATGTGAAAAATGCTTAGGTAGCATGTCCTAGCTTAAATGTGCAGATATAGAGGCCAACTTATCAAGCCATCAACTGTGCTGCACCAATACGCTCGCCTGACATCGCCTAACATTGCTACCGCAGACCGGAATACGTTCTCCATATTTAACAAAAAGCTGTCAAAAAGCTGTGCACCAAATACGGGGTGATGAGCAGCGGACTGTTGTTAACTAACAGTCATCGATCTCGCTGCTCTTCGGCTTTTTCACAGCTTTATTTGTATACTGTCACTAAGCACCGCCACATTACTAAACTGTTTAACCCCTATCCCGCCGCTCCCGGACCCCGTCGCAACTCTAATAAAGTTATTAACCCCTATTCCTCTGCTCCCGGACCCCACCGCCACCTATATTATGTTATTAACCCCGAATCTGCTGCCCCCTACACTGCCACCACCTACATTATACTTATTAACCCCTGATCTGCCAACCCCTATACCGCCGCCACCTACATAAAGTTATTAACCCATATTCCTCTGCTCCCAGAGCCCACCGCAACTAAATAAAGTTATTAACCCCTGAACAGCCAGCCCCCCACATCGCCATAAACTAAATTAACCTATTAACCCCTAAACCTGCTAACTTTATATTAAATTTTAACTCATCCCTATCTTATAATAAATTTAAACATACTTTTAAAATTAAAATAAACTATATTAAACTAATTATTAACCTACCCTGTTATACTAAAATTAAATTAAACTATATTAAACTAATAATTAACCTACCCTAACTGTTATACTAAAATTACATTAAACTATATTAAATTATTCATTAATCTACCCTAACTGTTATACTAAAATTTCATTAAACTAGATTAAACTATTAATTAATCTACCCTAACTATTATACTAAAATTACATTAAACAACATTAAACTATTAATTAATCTAACCTAACTTTTATACTAAAATGACATTAAACTATATTAAACTATTAATTAATCTAACCTAAGTTTTATACTAAAATTACATTAAACTACAAATTAAATTAACTATATTATATATTTAAACACCTAACCCTACTCAAATAATTGAAATCTGCACTAAAAGATTACTAAGTTACAAAAAACTAACAACTAAGTTACAAAAAATAACAAACACTAAGTTACACAAAAAAATAAAGACTAAGTTACAAAAAATAAAAAAGAAATTATCAAAGATTTAAACTAATTACACCTAATCTAAGGGCCCTATAACCCCCCCAAAAAATAAAAAACCCTAACCTACAATAAACTACAAATAGCCCTTAAAAGGACCTTTTGCAGGGCATTGCCCCAAAGAAATAAGCTCTTTTACCTGTAAAGAAAAATACAAATAACCCCCAACCCTCCACCCACACAACCAACCCCCCAAATAAAAACCTAACTAAAAAAAACGAAGCTCCCCATTGCCCTGAAAAGGGCATTTGGATGGGCATTGCCCTTAAAAGGGCGTTTAGCTCTATTGCAGCCCAAACCCTAATCTAAAACTAAAACCCACCCAATACACCCTTAAAAAATCCAAACACTAACCCCTGAAGATCGACTTACAGTTTTGAAGATCCGACATCCATCCTCCAAGAAGCCGGCAGAAGTCCTCATCGAAGCGGTGGAAGTCTTCATCCAAGCCCGCAGAAGTCTTCACCCAGACAGCATCTTCTATCTTCATCCATCCGGCACAGAGCGGCTCCATCTTCCAGGCATCCGACGCCATCTTCTTCAGAATGAAGGTTCCTTTAAATGATGCCATCCAAGATAGCATCCCTTAGATTCCAATTGGCTGATAGAATTTTATCAGCCAATCGGAAATTAAGGTTGAAAAAATCCTATTGACTGTTGCAATCAGCCAATAGGATTGAGCTCACATTCCATTGGCTATTCCAATCAGACAATAGAATGCGAGCTCAATCCTATTGGCTGATTGGATATAGACATTTAGATATTTGATACATATCTCTATCCCAGTAAAATAAGAATAAATACATCCATCTAATATTCTGACATGTAAACAAAATATTAGTCCCATGACTGTTAAAGTATCTATTTTACAAGCACATGCCTGATATCAAATATACTAATTTTGCTTAATTCATAGAATGAAAAAAATATCAACACAGCTTAACCAGATAATGCTAAAGTCAAGTATCTTACAAAAGTTAAGGTTTAGTTAGATACAGCCATCTATGATTTGGTTGTGTGATTTAGAGATGTCAGAATCATAAAATGTTTATGACGAGGATATGCAGTATAAATTATACATAAAAAATTTGCTGATTTCACTTTTAAGAAATGAAAGTGTTTAACTTGTTACATTAAAGTGACAGTGTAGTTTAATATTATATTTCCATTCTAATATCTATAATCTTTCTTAGGTAACAAAACATTCTTAAACTAAATATAGGTTATTTATTATGTTTTCATTATTTGCAAGGTAATCTAGTTTAAATTAGCTTTAAAGAAAACCTAATTTAATTTCATATTTATACCAAGCTAGTTATTGTATGCCATATTGATGACTTTTCACTCTAGTGGAGTCATTTGAAGGGTCAGTTAACTATTGCTATATCAAAATATAATTTCTCACAATTATACTCTTTACCTGTTGGAGTGCATCAAATTTCTATAAGTATTTTTGTTACCCTTGATTTTAATTTATTGTATTTCTACAATGTTATCTCCACATATTCCTAATGGTTTTGTCCTTAAAGGGACATTAAACACAAAATTTTATTTCATGATTCAGACAGAGAATACAAAATTAAACAACATTCAAATTTACTTCTATTATCTAATTTGCTTCATTCTTTAGATATCCTTTGTTAAAGAAATAGCAAAGCACATGAGTTAGCCAATTACACAAGGAATCTATGTGCAGGCACCAACCAGCAGCAACTGAGCCTATCTATATATGTTTTTTAGGAAAGAATATCAAGAGATAAAAGCAAATGAGATAATAGAAGTCAATTATAAAGTTGTTTAACATTGTATTCTCCATCTAAATCAGGAAAGAAAAAATTCTGGTTTAATGTCCCTTTAAGGCAAAGCTGTATAAATACAGCCATTGTAAGATATTTTACTCACAGTGGGGCATACAATACATAAGGTAATACAAATTACAAATGTTTTATGTTGATTGTTTGGCAGATATAAGAAGTATGTATATGTCTAAAAATGGGATAAAGTTAGGAGATAAGACTATCTATCCAAGCTAATACACATATTTTTGGTTTTCAATTACCAATAATAATTCATAGACCAACATGAACCATTTAATTTCAAGCATTATATACTCTGCTTATAATAAAATAATAAGGAATTGTAAACACATTAATTTCTTAAAAATAATATTAGTAGAATACTATCCCTTTAAGAGTCTGCACTGAATCATGTAAAAGCTCCATCAAAGGATGGAGATAAGTGGACATCTTACAAACAAGTTTCTCACACAGGTCAAATGTATATTCATATAACAGGATCGAATATGCAATAATTAGTAGTGTATTAAAGTAAATATATTTTGGGCTTACTGTCCCTTTAATATATATATAAAATCATATATTTAAATATATTTTTAATATTCACACATGACTGCATATTTAAAAAATAAACTTAGTTTTATTTTAGAGCTTGTGATGGCTTATTTCATTTTTATTGAAAGGGAAATGAAAAATAATCTATTCCTCCATTATTCAGACAGAGCAGATTTGAATCTAATATAAAAATGGACATAAATATGGTTTATTCTCATGTTATCTTAATTTAGCACAAACGAGATGCATAGGCTTATGATCAGCAAAGCATTACTGGGAAATATCTACTTATTTGTGGGTGGGCAACAATGCATATTTACAATGTTTAGACATATGTCTTTAGATAAATTTAAATAATGTGTATCAGCTCATTAAAGGGACATTAATCCAAAAACATTTCTTTCCTGATTCCTATAGAAAATATAATTTTAAACATTCAAATGTACTTCTTTTATCTAATTACCTTCATTCTTTTGATATAGAGTACTTTCCTTTAAAACCTTATCTAGATATGCTCAGTAGCTGCAGATTGGTTGCTGCACAGAGATGCCTTATGTGATTGGCTCAACCATGTGCATTGCTATTTCTTCTGTAAAGGATATCTAAAGAATAAGCTAAATAGATCGAGTTACATTTTAATGTTGTTTAAAACTGTATTCTATATCTGAATCTTGAAAGAAAATATTTGGGTGTAATGTCCCTTTAAAAATAAAGACGCAATTGTGGTAATACCAAAACAGGGGAAAAACTCTAAATTATGTAGCAGCTACAGGCCTATCTCCCTTATCAATCAAGATGTTAAGATCGTGACAAAAATCCTGGCCAACCGACTCAAACATATCCTACCAGGTATTATCCACCCTGACCAAGTGGGATTCATAAAAGATAGGGAAGCCCCGGATAATATCCGTAGAATGGTATCGATAATAGACTTATTGCGAGACAGAAAAATGCCTTCTCTGGTCCTATCATTGGATGCAGAGAAGGCATTTGACAGGGTTGACTGGAAATACATGCTGAGTCTTTTGTCACACATGGGATTTGAAGGCAACTTCATGAAGGCGGTTCAGGGGTTATACTCAAAGCCTACAGCATTTGTTCGGGCGATAGGACACCAATCAGAAACCTTCCCAATACTCAATGGCACCAGACAAGGTTGCCCACTTTCACCTCTAATCTTTGCCATATGCATTGAACCATTGGCGGCGTATATACGCAATTGTCCTGATATATTCGGCCTAGAGATTGGAAGATTCCACCATAAAATTACCCTATTTGCGGACGATGTGTTGCTGACTATCTCTAAACCTCTGCACTCATTACCATATGTATATCAAGCAATACAGCAATTTTCTAAAATATCGGGATATAAAATAAATATAGATAAGTGTGAGGCGCTACCCCTTTCTATTCCTAAGCATACTATCAAACTGATAGAAGCAAACTTTGACTTCAATTGGGCTCTAGATGGGTTGAAATATTTAGGCATAAAGTTGATGTCACATTCCTCGAAGCTATATGAAGCAAACTATACCCCTTTACTTAAAGCGATTAGATCTGATTTGAGAAAATGGAAGAAAATGGGTTTTTCGTGGTATGGGAGACTATCCGCAATAAAAATGACGACTCTACCTAGAATATTATACTTATTTAGGGTACTCCCGATCAGGATTAACATTACAAACATTGCTAACCTTCAGAGAGACATACATAGCTTCCTAAGAGACAATAAGCACCCGAGAATTCCTCACACTATCTTAAACAGACATAGACAACTGGGAGGGATAGGGGTCCCCAATCTACTTGATTACTATAGAGCGGCAAGACTGTCCCAGGACTCCCTCTTGAGTAGGAGACAGGAGGATGTGATATGGCCTCTCTTAGAAGCAGAGATGGTGGGACAGGAGACTCCAGATGGCATCCTTTGGTCTAAAAACCTAACTTATGGGCATCCCATATACCAGAATAAGACCACATTACTTTCTAGACGACAATGGCCACCCACACGGACCATGGAGGGAATTCTTCCCTCACACACAAAGATTCGACCCTTGAAATTCATTGTTAACGAAGAATTTAAATTTCACATTAAAAAATGGGAAAATAAGGGGTTATATAGGGTAGCCGACATGTACTCCCAGGGCAATTTGCTGACCTTTACACAGCTCCAACAGAAACTTGAACCTCTTCCATTACCATGGTTCTTATACCTCCAAGTAGTATCAGCCGTACGTACATACGTAGATAAATCCCCGACACACATCAGACAATCTGAGCTTGAACACCTTTGCGCAGCAACTGCTCGACCTAAGAGGGCAATTTCTAGACTATACATTTCAATCCAAGACTAAAAGTGACTCTAAGACAACATTAATGGCAAAATGGGAAGCAGATATAGGTAAAGAGTTAGAAAGAGACGAATGGCAAGAAATGTTGCACCAAACCTGTAAGGGCCTCATTAGTGCCGATCTAAGAGAAAATGCATTAAAAACATCTTTCAGATGGTACCTTACCCCAACTAAGACAGCCCATATGGGAAAAGAGAGCTCTAAATATTGTTACAGAGGGTGCAAAGAGGTAGGTTCATATCTACACATGTGGTGGGGATGCCCCAAGGTATGTAGAGTATGGCAAGAATTGTCTTCCCTACTGGGAAGGGTGTTGGGTGAACAGATTGATCTCACCCCGGCTCAGGCTTTATTGCATGAACGTATCCCTAGTTTGAATAAATACATTAATACGTTCATTAGAATACTGTGCACCACGACCAGAATAGTGATCGCTAAATACTGGAAGACGGAGGTACCGTCGTGGTCAGAAGTGATAGCTAGAATTAAGTTGGTATACTCAATGTATGAATCTGCTGCACAGATCCAAGATACGGAGGCCCAATTCCAGAAAGTCTGGTTTTATTGGATGCTGGAGGGGGATAATAATCTGACTTATAGGGTAGCTGAAGGGGAGATGGAATGGAGAGGGGAGAGAGACAGGGTGTGGGGGAGGAGAAGAGGAGGTGAGGAATGGAGTTAGTTACTACCTTTAGGAGCAAGATAAGATGAGAAACCAATTCTTTGAAATGTTAAAAACACAAAATACAACGCTTAAATATTAAGGTATAAGTTTGATCCATGCATTGATTATTGTTTTTCATGTTTACATAGTTTTAGTTTTGAGTTATTGTTAATGAGGCTGGGAATCTTTGAAGATCATGCCTCCTACATACTACATGTTCCCCAAATAGATAATACATGATGGGCACTGCTTAGAAAATTTTTGAGGGACCATGTGTTTATATCTAAATAACACACTCTTGCCTGAAAATGTAATGCAGAACGTACAAAATGAAAGGGACTAATCTCACTGGAATAAACCTCAAGTTAAAAAGAGACTTGTTGGAATCTGAAATTCTATTGAAGGACATTCCTGTTTGAAATGTGATTTGGTTCCCTAGGACCTGATGTTTTCTAATGATTGAAAATCTGTATTTTTTCTTTCGCCTGTTTGATGTCATTGTTGGAAGAGTGTGATTAATAAAAATATATTTCAATTTAAAAAAATTTAATAAAGATAATATACTTAAAAATAAAGACGCTGTTGCAAAAAAAAATATATATATGTGAGCAGTTCAGACCAATACAAGTTCAATTTTTATTTACTAACAATGAACAAACATTGATATTAAAATTAAAAAACATTTTAATCCAAGTTACGTCCATTATAAATACAAATTATGCATTTCACCATTTTAGAAATATAGCATAGTAAACATATCTTGAAACACGAGATTCGCATCTTTAAAAATTCTATTATAATTTCATGTACTAGCAAACAATCAATGTACATTGTTGGGATTTTAAATACATTTAATAGAGCAATGTCAATACTTCACAATGATTCACAATATTTCTTTAATAAATAATGAATACATACAATGTTTACTTTTTTGAATAAAATATATTTTTATTAAATAACCTGATCAATATTCAACATTGAAATGTGTAAAACATTTACTAATGTGACTGGATTATATTTACTATCATGAGTAAAAATAAAATCGAGTTAAAATGTAAACAATATATTAAGATTTAACGGATAATGTATATTAAATCATGAATCCATGAAACATTAAGTAACAGCCAATCAGAGTTCATAACACAAGCATAACTTGAGTCAGTTTTATCCAATCAGATGTACAGATACCATGTCCCATGGTGCATATCATGTTTACTTCACCATTTAAAAGTCCATTACACATTGCCATTTTTGTCACTTCTCTAATGCCTGCTGGTGCAGTTATATATACATTATATATATTATTTCTTAACCCCTTAAGGACACAGCCATTTTTCAATTTCTTTCCCTTAAGGACCAGGGCTATTTTTACATTTCTGCGGTGTTTGTGTTTAGCTGTAATTTTCCTCTTACTCATTTACTGTACCCACACATATTATATACCGTTTTTCCCTCGCCATTAAATGGACTTTCTAAAGATACCATTATTTTCATCATATCTTATAATTTACTATAAAAAAATTTATAAAATATGAGGAAAAAAATGGAAAAAAACACACTTTTTCTAACTTTGACCCCCAAAATCTGTTACACATCTACAACCACCAAAAAACACCCATGCTAAATAGTTTCTAAATTTTGTCCTGAGTTTAGAAATACCCAATATTTACATGTTCTTTGCGTTTTTCGCAAGTTATAGGGCAATAAGTACAAGTAGCACTTTGCTATTTCCAAACCACTTTTTTTCAAAATTAGCGCTAGTTACATTGGGACACTGATATTTTTCAGGAATCCCTGAATATCCCTTGACATGTATATATATTTTTTTAGAAGACATCCCAAAGTAATGATCTAGGCCCATTTTGGTATATTTCATGCCACCATTTCACCGCCAAATGAGATCAAATAAAGAAAAAATTCACTTTTCATAATTTTTTTTCACAAACTTTAGGTTTCTCACTGAAATTATTTGCAAACAACTTGTGCAATTATGGCATAAATGGTTGTAAACGCTTCTCTGGGATCCCCTTTGTTCATAAATAGCAGACATATATGGCTTTGGCATTGCTTTTTGGTAATTAGAAGGCCGCTAAATGCCTCTGCGCACCACACATGTATTATGCCCAGCAGTGAAGGGGTTAATTAGGGAGCATGTAGGGAGCTTCTAGGGTTAATTTTAGCTTTAGTGTAGTGTAGTAGACAACCCCAAGTATTGATCTAGGCCATCTTGGTAATATTTCATGCCACCATGTCACCGCCAAATGCGATCAAATAAAAAAAAATGTTAAATTTTTTACAATTTTAGGTTTCTCACTGAAATTATTTACAAACAACTTGTGCAATTATGACATAAATGGTTGTAAATGCTTCTCTGGGATCCCCTTTGTTCAGAAATAGCAGACATATATGGCTTTTGTGTTGCTTTTTGGTAATTAGAAGGCTGCTAAATGCTGCTGCGCATCACACGTGTATTATGCCCAGCAGTGCAGGGGTTAATTAGATAGCTTGTAGGGAGCTTGCAGGGTTAATTTTAGCTTTAGTGTAGAGATCAGTCCTCCCACCTGAAAGATCCCACCCCCTGATCCCTCCCAAACATCTCTCTTCCCCTCCCCACCCCACAATGTCCCCGCCATCTTAAGTACTGGCAGAAACTCTGCCAGTACTAAAATAAAAGGCTTTTTTTTTTTTTTATGAATTTTTTTTAAAAAAAAAATATATGTTTAGCTGTGATGGACCCCCCCCTTAGCCCCTAACCTCTCTGATCCCCCCCAAACAGCTCTATAACACTTGCCCACATCCTATTTGCTGCCATCTTGGGTACTGGCAGCTGTCTGCCAGTACCAATTTGCCTCCAAAAAATGTTTATTTTTATTTTTTTTCATGTAATTAAATGTTTTCTGTAGTGTAGCTGCCCCCCCTAATACCCTCCTCCTCTCCCCTCCCAGATCCCTTTTGATAAATATTTCCCCCCCCTCCCTCTCCCTCTCTCCCCCCCTCCCTCTCCCTCTCTCCCATTCATAAATTCATTGGTGCGCAGTGGCCAGTTACGCGATCGCGCGCACATATGCGCGCGCTACGCGCGCTCCCTGCAGGCCCCGCACGCTCCGGCACCCGGCGTGGCACATTGCACATTCAGAACCGGATGCCGGGTAGCTGATGGCCGCCCAACCGCCTCCCTGAAGCGGCTCACACCCACCACGATCGGGCCCATCGCAACCGGTGCAGAGAGGGCCACAGAGTGGCTCTCTCTGCATCGGTTTGGGAAAAAAGGTATTGCAGTGATGCCTCAATGTTGAGGCATCACAGCAATACCTTGAAAGCGGCTGGAAGCGATCAGGATCGCTTCCAGCCGCTTTAAACCCTGATGTCGTACAGGGTACGTCGCTGGTCTTTAAAGACCAGGTTGTGTGCGACGTACCCTGTACGACATGTGTCGTTAAGGGGTTAAGAAACTCGGCAGGCATGATGTCTCCCAGGTTCACAAGGGCGGAAAGTGCTGCACTGGTCAACGCAGTTGAGGAGTTTTATCCGCAGCTGTTTAGGAATAAGAAGAAGTCGACCAAGCCGAAAATTAGGAGGACCCTCTGGGTGTCTATCACCCAAGATGTTAAATCTGTGTGTAACATCCAGAGGACCCCGGATCAAATCATGCAGAGATTCTGGGATATGAGATTGCAGCTTCGCAATAAAGTCCGCCTCATGAAGGAGTGGGTAAAAGCCTGTTGGAGGGATGGAAAGCAGGATCCTCCCCCATGGAAACTATACCTGCAAGCTTATAAGGAGACTTTATGTACCCTCTTCAATCTCCGTTTCATCAGCAGATTTGCATCCGCAAGCTCCTCGACTTCTTCTCAATCCCCAGCTGCTGGCTCTGACACTCAAGACCCAGAGCCCAGTGCAGCAGCTTCTCCAGTCGGTGACCTGGGAGAAGGAAGTAGAGAGGCTGAACCAGGTAAATATCAGACTTCATATGATATATTAATATTTTAGTATATATTTAAGAAATCTGTATATAGTTATATATTCAACCTATATAGATCTCACAGCACACTCTACATATGTTGTTTAGATATCAGAATTTAGATTTGTCACACATGAAATAGGAATGATGTTTATTGCGCTCTCCAGAATATGCGTCACAGAGCGAAAATGGAATTGTGCATCCGTGAAATCACTATTATCCGCCATTTCATACATTGAATATCAAATCATACAAAAGTTATACATACTATTTGGTATAATTCAATCTTTACAAATATACAATTGTAATATCGTAATACACCCAATTACAAATATATTTGAAGTCTTCAGAAATTATACTCATCACACTACTATATCCAAATCAATTCTGAATCACGGATGCGCAATTACGCTTTGAATAATTGCGCAATGATCATGGAAGATATAATTGCGCAGAGACGTGAACATGTGTTTGCTGTAACAGTGGCATTACTTTAGACATGTTGGTCAAATGTATACGTTAATTAGTATATATGTGAAGAATACGGTATCCTTATTTAGAATCTTCTACATAAGAAAAGCTATACTAGCAATATCAAAATAAAAATTGAACAATGTTGAACAATTTATGACAATGCAAGAAGACAAAAAATGACTTAAAATGACAGTCAACAACATAAAAAATTGCAAATAAGAAGACATAATCTCTTTATTTATAAATACATTTTTAAAACAATGAACTCACGTGAATACAAATATAATTTTACTTTGTCAATTTGAAAAATAATATCTGATTATTCGTGTCCATGGCCTGATTTGTAATAATGATTTTATTTAATCCTGATTGAATCTTTTACAGATATGAATGTTGGTGCTGGAACCTCGAGCCCGTGTTCGTCAGAGTATAGTATGTCTCATTCTAATTTACCTTTGTCTTACAAACTTGGACATAACATTACCTAATCAATTCACATTGATCTATATTAATATGGATACTCTAATTCAATTTTCTTGTTATTTTAAGATAAGAATCACGTATCAGAGTTGGGATTCCATTGTAATACAAATCTCAATTTATGAGTATTTGAAGATATTCCTTTGATTCTTGATATCTTCATTTTAATGTAATCTTAGGGTCATGGCCATTTTGTATTCTGCCCATGGGTAGTGCTTGACAGTTTTTGGCTACATTTAGACAACACTAACACATTTTTTCATATGTGCAGATTATATAAATATACATCTCATATGCTTTGATATTTTCTTCTTAACATTAAAGGGACATGAAAGCCAACATTTTTCTTTTATGATTTAGACACAACATGTGATTTTAACCAACTTTCAAATTTGATTCTATTATCTAAATTGCTTCAGTCTATTGGTATCCTTAGCAGCAATGCATTACTGGGAGTAACCTGCTGATTAGTTGATACACAAAATTGCCTATTTTCATTGGTTCAACAGATGTCTTCAGATAACTCCCAGTAGTGCAAAGTTGGTCCTTTAAAAAAAGATTCTAAGACAATGAAGCAAATTAGCTAAAATAAGTAAATTTGAAAGCTGTTTAAAATCCCATTTGAGTTTCAAATGAAAGATTATTGATGATAGCATGAAATTATATATTTGATTGTAATTGCATGCTCTATCCCATTCATTACATCAATATATGGGCTTCTACTTATCAAGCCGTCAACTTACTTGCATTCAACAGCACCAATACGCTCGCCTAAGATCGCCTAACATCGCTGCCGCGGACCTGAATACGCTCTCCAAAGTTACCAAAAAAGCTGTCAAAAAGCTGTGCACCAAGTACGGGCGATGAGCAGCAGACTGTTGTTAAATAACAGTCATCAATCTCGCTGCTCTTCAGCTTTTTCCCATCTTTATTTGTATACTGTAACTAAACACGCACACTATACTAAACTGATTAACCCCTATACCGCCGTTCAAGGACCCCGTCGCAACTAAATAAAGTATTAAACCCTAAACCGCCGCACCAGGAGCCCACCGCCACTCTAATAAACGTATTAACCCCTATCCTGCCGCTCCCGGAGCCCACCGCCACCTACATTATATTATTATCCCCTAATCTGCCCCCCCTACACTGACACCACCTACATTATGTTATTAACCCCTAATCTGCACCCCCCTACACTGCCGCCACCTACATTATGTTATTAACCCCTAATCTCTCCCCCCCACACCGCCACCACCTACATTATACTTATTAACCCCTAATCTGCCGTCCCCAACGTCGCCGCCACTATACTACATTTATTAACCCTTAAACCTAAATCTAACCCTAACACCCCTTAACTTAAATATAATTTAAATAAATCTAAATAAAATTACTATCATTAACTAAATTATTAGTAATAGTAATAGTTACATTGTAGCTAGCTTAGGGTTTATTTTTATTTTACATGTAAGTTTGTATTTATTTTAACTAGATAGAATAGTTACAAAATAGTTATTAACTATTTAATAACAACCTATCTAAAATAAATACAAAAGTACCTGTAAAATAAAACCTAAGTTACAATAACACCTAACACTACACTATAATTAAATAAATTACCTAAATTAAATACAATTAACTAAATTATATACCATTATCTAAAGCACAAAAAGACATTAAATTACAGAAAATAAAAACCAAATTACAAGATATTTAAACTAATTACACCTAATCAAATAGCCCTATCAAAATAAAAAAGCCCCCCCAAAATAAAAAAACCTAGCCTAAACTAAACTACCAATAGCCCTTAAAAGGGCATTTTGCGGGGCATTGCCCCAAAGAAATCAGCTCTTTTACCAGTAAAAATAAAATAAAAACACCCCCTGACAGTAAAACCCACCACCCACACAACCAACCCCCCAAATAAAATACTAACTAAAAAAAACCTAAGCTCCCCATTGCCCTGAAAAGGGCATTTGGATGGGCATTGCCCTTAAAAGGGCAGTTAGCTCTATTGCAGGACCAAACCCTAACCTTTAAATAAAAGCCACCCAATACACCCTTAAGAAACCTAACACTAACCCCCTGAAGATCGGTTTACTGTTCTGAAGACTGGACATCCATCCTTAAGGAAGTGGCAGAAGTCTTCATCCAACCGGGCTGAAGTCCTCAACGAAGCCGGGAGAAGTCTTCATCCAAGTCAGGCAAAGTGGTCCTTCAGATGGGCAGAAGTCTTCATCCAGACGGCATCTTCTATCTTCATCCATCCGATGTGGAGCGGCTCCATCTTCAAGACATCCGATGCGGAGCATCCTCTTCATCCGGAGTCTTCTTACTAAATGACAGTTCCTTTAAATGACGTCATCCAAGATAGCGTCCCTTAGATTCAGATTGGCTGATAGAATTCTAATACCCCGCAAAAGGCCCTTTTAAGGGCTATTGGTAGTTTAGTTTAGGCTAGGGTTTTTTTTTTATTTTGGGGGGGCTTTTTTTTATTTTGATAGGGCTATTAGATTAGGTGTAATTAGTTTAAATATCTTGTAATTTGTTTTTTATTTTCTGTAATTTAGTAAAGGGGGTTTGTGCTTTAGATAATTGTATATAATTTAGTTAATTGTATTTAATTTAGGTAATTTATTTAATTATAGTGTAGTGTTAGGTGTTATTGTAACTTAGGTTAGGTTTTATTTTACAGGTACTTTTGTATTTATATTAGCTAGGTAGTTATTAAATAGTTAATAACTATTTAGTAACTATTCTACCTAGTTAAATTAAATACAAACTTGACTGTAAAATAAAAATAAATCCTAAGCTAGCTACAATGTAACTATTAGTTATATTGTAGCTAGCTTAGGGTTTATTTTAAAGGTAATTATTTAGTTTTAAATAGGAATAATTTAGGTAATGATAGGAATCTTTATTTAGATTTATTAAAATTATATTTAAGTTAGGGGGTGTTGTAGGTAGGTGGCGGCGACGTTGGGGGGCAGATTAGGGGTTAATAAAATTTACTATAGTGTTTGCAAGGTGGGAGTGCGGCGTTTTAGGGGTTAATACATTTATTAAAGTGGCGGCGATGTCCAGTCGGCAGATTAGGGGTTAATAATTGTAGGTAGGTGGCGGCGACATTGGGGGCGGCAGATTAGGGGTTAACAAATATAATATAGGTGTCAGCGATGTTAGGGGCAGCAGATTAGGGGTTCATAGGGATAATGTAGGTGGAGGCAGTGTCCTGAGCGGCAGATTAGGGGTTAATAGTATAATGCAGGTGGCGACGATGTTGGGGATTAGATTAGATTAGAGTTTAATAAGTGTAAGGTTAGGGTTGTTTAGACTCGGGGTTCATGTTAGGGTGTTAGGTGTAGACTTAGAAAGTGTTTTCCCATAGGAAACAATGGGGCTGCGTTCGAAGCTGAACGCTGCTTTTTTAAAAGTGTTTTTCCAGTTGGATCAGCCCCATTGTTTCCTATGAGGAAATCGTGCACGAGCACTAGCGATGTTGCGAATAGTTCACCGGTGAATAGTTCCCGGCGAACATAGCATGTTCGCGTTCGCCGGGGCGGGCGATCATATGCGATGTTCGATCCGCCCCCTATTCTTCATCATTGAGTAAACTTTGACCCTTTACCTCACAGTCAGCAGACACATTACAGCCAATCAGTGGCAGACACTCCCTCCCAGACCCTCCTACCCCCTGGACAGCATCCATTTTAGATTCATTTGGAAGCTGCATTCTTAGTGAGAGGAGGGACAGTGTAGCTGCTGCTGATTTAATAGGGAAATTGATAGCTAGCCTAGTGTATTCAGTGTCCACTACAGTCCTGAAGGACTCATCTGATCTCTGCTGTAAGGACAGCACCCCAAAAAGCCCTTTTTATGGCTAGAACATCAGTCTGCTTTTTTTTTCCCTGTGTAATCTAATTGCAGTTGCCTGCCTGCCAGCGTGTGTGTCAGACTCACAGCGTATACTGTGCCCACTTGCCCAGTGCCACCACTCATATCTGGTGTAACAGTAGTGTAGATTTAAAAAAACAACACTTTTTCGACTGTGTTAAATAATAGCAGTCAGTTTCCTTCACACGTGTGCGTTTCAGTGCCTGCCTGCCAGGGCACAGTGTCACCCCAGTGCAACTCATATCTGGTGTAACAGTAGTGTAGATTTTAAAAAACAACACTTTTTTAACTGTGTTAAATAATAGCAGTCAGTTTCCTTCACACGTGTGCATTTCAGGGCCTGCCTGCCAGGGCAGAGTGTCACCCCAGTGCAACTCATATCTGGTGTAACAGTAGTGTAGATTTAAAAAACAACACTTTTTTGACTGTGTTAAATAATAGCAGTCAGTTTCCTTCACACGTGTGCGTTTCAGGGTCTGCCTGCCAGGGCACAGTGTCACCCCAGTGCAACTCATATCTGTGGTAACAGTAGTGTAGATTTAAAAAAAAAAAAAAAAAAACACTTTTTTGACTGTGTTAAATAATAGCAGTCAGTTTCCTTCACACGTGTGCGTTTCAGGGCCTGCCTGCCAGGGCACAGTGTCACCCGAGTGAAACTCATATCTGGTGTAACAGTAGTGTAGATTTAAAAAAAAAAAAAAACTTTTTTGACTGTGTTAAATAATAGCAGTCAGTTTCCTTCACACATGTGCGTTTCAGCGCCTGCCTGCCAGGGCACAGTGTAACCCCAGTGTAACTCATATCTGGTGTAACAATAGTGTAGATTAAGAAAAAAAAAAACACACTTTTTTGACTGTGTTAAATAATAGCAGTCAGTTTCCTTCACACATGTGCGTTTCAGTGCCTGCCTGCCAGGGCACAGTGTTACCCCAGTGCAAATCATATCTGGTGTAACAGTAGTGTAGATTTAAAAAAAACAACACTTTTTTGACTGTGTTAAATAATAGCAGTCAGTTTCCTTCACACGTGTGCATTTCAGTGCCTGCCAGGGCACAGTTGTCACACCAGTGCAATCATATTGGTTGTAACAGTAGTGTAGATTTAAAAAAACAAAAACAAAAACACTTTTTTGACTGTGTTAAATAATAGCTGTCAGTTTCCTTCACACGTGTGCGTTTCAGGGCCTGCCTTCCAAGGCACAGTGTCACCCCAGTGCAACTCATATCTGGTGTAACAGTAGTGTAGATTTAAAAAAAACAACACTTTTTTGACTGTGTTAAATAATAGCAGTCAGTTTCCTTCACACGTGTGCATTTCAGTGCCTGCCAGGGCACAGTGTCACACCAGTGCAACTCATATCTGGTGTAACAGTAGTGTACATTTAAAAAAAAAATACAATTTTTGACTGTAATAGATTGAATAGCAGCTTAGGTTGTCTGCAAGCGTGGGTGTGTCAGGCCTACAGCGCCTACTCTGCCAACTTCTGCCAGTGCACAGTGCTACTCATATCTGTTGTCACAGTAGCTTGCATGCATAGTACCATCAATCGAAAAAAAAATGACAGGCAGAGGCAGGCCACCCCGCAGGGGCCATCGTGTTCATGGTGCTGTGATTCCCTTTGGCCCTAGAATAATGCCCAGTGTTCAGAGGCCACGTACCCCGAACTCGAACATTTCTGAGGACATAGTTGACTGGCTAACACAGGACACCCAATCTTCTACAATCTTCTACGGAACCTTGACACACCATCCTCCTCCAGCTTAGCTTCGGGCACCTCTCAAGTTACCACTCGCCCGCCTGCCGCCACCACCAACACTAGCACCACAGCCGCTCACCTTGATCTGTCAGAGGAGTTATTTACACATCAGTTGGAAGAAATGAGTGATGCGCAACCATTATTGCCAGAGGATGTAGATAACAGGGATATGTCTCAGTCAGGCAGCATTACACACATGGACGTAAGGTGTGATGATGATGATGTTGTACCCGCTGCAGGAGTTTGGTCTGTCACTGTGAAGCGGGCGTAACCCTTACACTACCTGATCGATACAACATCATACCTGATGTTTTAAAGCACGTTATTCCAAACAATTTAGGAATGTTAGGTGATTTATGCCCTTTATGGCTTAAAACCAGACTCTGCATCAACTATGTAATTTTCCATGGGAGTTTTGCCATGGATCCCCCTCCGGCATGCCACAGTCCAGGTGTTAGTCCCCTTGAAACAACTTTTCCATCACTATTGTGGCCAGAAAGAGTCCCTGTGGGTTTTAAAATTCGCCTGCCCATTGAAGTCAATGGCGGTTCATCCGGAGTCTTCTTACTGAATGACAGTTCCTTTAAATGACGTCATCCAAGATAACGTCCCTTAGATTCAGATTGGCTGATAGAATTCTAATACCCCGCAAAAGGCCCTTTTAAGGGCTATTGGTAGTTTAGTTTAGGCTAGGGTTTTTTTTTTTATTTTGGGGGGGCTTTTTTTATTTTGATAGGGCTCATTAGATAGGTGTAATTAGTTTAATATCTTGTAATTTGTTTTTTATTTTCTGTAATTTAGTAAAGGGGGTTTGTGCTTTAGATAATTGTATATAATTTAGTTAATTGTATTTAATTTAGGTAATTTATTTAATTATAGTGTAGTGTTAGGTGTTATTGTAACTTAGGTTAGGTTTTATTTTACAGGTACTTTTGTATTTATTTTAGCTAGGTAGTTATTAAATAGTTAATAACTATTTAGTAACTATTCTACCTAGTTAAATTAAATACAAACTTGACTGTAAAATAAAAATAAATCCTAAGATAGCTACAATGTAACTATTAGTTATATTGTAGCTAGCTTAGGGTTTATTTTAAAGGTAAGTATTTAGTTTTAAATAGGAATAATTTAGGTAATGATAGGAATCTTTATTTAGATTTATTAAAATTATATTTAAGTTAGGGGGTGTTGTAGGTAGGTGGCGGCGACGTTGGGGGGGCAGATTAGGGGTTAATAAAATTTACTATAGTGTTTGCAAGGTGGGAGTGCGGCGTTTTAGGGGTTAATACATTTATTTAAGTGGCGGCGATGTCCGGTCGGCAGATTAGGGGTTAATAATTGTAGGTAGGTGGCGGCGACATTGGGGGCGGCAGATTAGGGGTTAACAAATATAATATAGGTGTCAGCGATGTTAGGGGCAGCAGATTAGGGGTTCATAGGGTAATGTAGGTGGAGGCAGTGTCCTGAGCGGCAGATTAGGGGTTAATAGTATAATGCAGGTGGCGACGATGTGGGGATTAGATTAGATCTAGAGTTTACATAAGTGTAAGGTTAGGGTTGTTTAGACTCGGGGTTCATGTTAGGGTGTTAGGTGTAGACTTAGAAAGCTGTTTTTCCACTAGGAAACAATGGGGCTGTGTTCGAAGCTGAACGCTGCTTTTCTTACAAGTGTTTTTCCAGTTGGATCAGCCCCATTGTTTCCTATGAGGAAATCGTGCACAAGCACTAGTGATGTTGCGAATAGTTCACCGGTGAATAGTTCCCGGTGAACATAGCATGTTCGCATTCGCCGCGGCGGGCGATCATATGCGGTGTTCGATCCGCCCCCTATTCTTCATCATTGAATAAACTTTGACCCTTTATCTCACAGTCAGCAGACACATTACAGCCAATCAGTGGCAGACACTCCCTCCCAGACCCTCCTACCCCCTGGACAGCATCCATTTTAGATTCATTTGGAAGCTGCATTCTTAGTGAGAGGAGGGACAGTGTAGCTGCTGCTGATTTAATAGGGAAATTGATAGCTAGCCTAGTGTATTCAGTGTCCACTACAGTCCTGAAGGACTCATCTGATCTCTGCTGTAAGGACAGCACCCCAAAAAGCCCTTTTTATGGCTAGAACATCAGTCTGCTTTTTTTTTTTTCCTGTGTAATCTAATTGCAGTTGCCTACCTGCCAGAGTGTGTGTCAGACTCACAGCGTATACTGTGCCCACTTGCCCAGTGCCACCACTCATATCTGGTGTAACAGTAGTGTAGATTTAAAAAAACAACACTTTTTCGACTGTGTTAAATAATAGCAGTCAGTTTCCTTTGCACGTGTGCGTTTCAGTGCCTGCCTGCCAGGGCACAGTGTCACCCCAGTGCAACTCATATCTGGTGTAACAGTAGTGTAGATTTTAAAAAACAACACTTTTTTAACTGTGTTAAATAATAGCAGTCAGTTTCCTTCACACCGTGTGCATTTCAGGGCCTGCATGCCAGGGGCAGAGTGTCACCCCAGTGCAACTCATAATATGGTGTAACAGTAGTGTAGATGTAAAAAAACAACACTTTTTCTGACTGTGTTAAATAATAGCAGTCAGTTTCCTTCACACGTGTGCGTTTCAGGGCCTGCCTGCCAGGGCACAGTGTCACCCCAGTGCAACTCATATCTGTGGTAAAAGTAGTGTAGATTTAAAAAAAACAAAAAAAAAAAAACACTTTTTTGACTGTGTTAAATAATAGCAGTCAGTTTCCTCACACGTGTGCGTTTCAGGGCCTGCCTGCCAGGGCACAGTGTCACCCCAGTGCAACTCATATCTGGTGTGTAACAGTAGTGTAGATTTAAAAAAAAAAAAACACTTTTTTGACTGTGTTAAATAATAGCAGTCAGTTTCCTTCACACATGTGCGTTTTCAGGGCCTGCCTGCCAGGGCACAGTGTCACCCCAGTGCAACTCATATCTGGTTTTGAACAATAGTGTAAGATTTAAAAAAAAAAAAAAAAACACTTTTTTGACTGTGTTAAATAATAGCAGTCAGTTTCCTTCACACATGTGCGTTTCAGTGCCTGCCTGCCAGGGCACAGTGTTACCCCAGTGCAACTCATATCTGGTGTAACAGTAGTGTAGATTTAAAAAAAAACAAAACTTTTTGACTGTGTTAAATAATAGCAGTCAGTTTCCTCTCCACACGTGATGCATTTCAGTGCCTGCCAGGGCACAGTTGTCACACCAGTGCAACTCATATCTGGTGTAACAGTGGTGTACATTTAAAAAAAAAACACTTTTTTGACTGTGTTAAATAATAGCTGTCAGTTTCCTTCACACGTGTGCATTTCAGGGCCTGCCTTCCAAGGCACAGTGTCACCCCAGTGCAACTCATATCTGGTGTAACAGTAGTGTAGATTTAAAAAAAACAAAACACTTTTTTGACTGTGTTAAATAATAGCAGTCAGTTTCCTTCACACGTGTGTGTTTCAGTGCCTGCCAGGGCACAGTGTCAACCCAGTTGCAACCTCATATATGGTTGTAACAGTAGTGTACATTTAAAAAAAAAAAAAATTTTCTGACTGTATAGATTGAATAGCAGTTAGTTGTCTGCAAGCGTGGGTGTCAGGCCCTACAGCGCCTACTCTGCCAACTTCTGCCAGTGCACAGTGCTACTCATATCCTGTTGTCACAGTGCTTGCATGCATAGTACCATCATCGAAAAAAAATGACAGGCAGAGGCAGGCCACCCCGCAGGGGCCATCGTGTTCATGGTGCTGTGATTCCCTTTGGCCCTAGAATAATGCCCAGTGTCAGAGGCCACGTACCCCGAACTCGAACATTTCTGAGGACATAGTTGACTGGCTAACACAGGACACCCAATCTTCTACAATCTTCTACGGAACCTTGACACACCATCCTCCTCCAGCTTAGCTTCGGGCACCTCTCAAGTTACCACTCGCCCGCCTGCCGCCACCACCAACACTAGCACCACAGCCGCTTCACTTGATCTGTCAGAGGAGTTATTTACACATCAGTTGGAAGAAATGAGTGATGCGCAACCATTATTGCCAGAGGATGTAGATAACAGGGATATGTCTCAGTCAGGCAGCATTACACACATGGACGTAAGGTGTGATGATGATGATGTTGTACCCGCTGCAGGAGTTTGGTCTGTCACTGTGAAGCGGGCGTAACCCTTACACTACCTGATCGATACAACATCATACCTGATGTTTTAAAGCATGTTATTCCAAACAATTTAGGAATGTTAGGTGATGTATGCCCTTTATGGCTTAAAACCAGACTCTGCATCAACTATGTAATTTTCCATGGGAGTTTTGCCATGGATCCCCCTCCGGCATGCCACAGTCCAGGTGTTAGTCCCCTTGAAACAACTTTTCCATCACTATTGTGGCCAGAAAGAGTTCCCTGTGGGTTTTAAATTCGCCTGCCCCATTGAAGTCAATGGCGGTTCGCCCGTTCGCAAACTTTTGGGGGAAGTTCGCGTTCGCTGTTCGCGAACCCAAATTTTAAGGTTCGCTACATCACTAACGAGCACATTTTGCCAGCTTACCGCTACTGTAAGCAACGCTGGTATTACAGGTAGAAGTGGAGCTAAATTTGCTCCACGCTCACTTTTCTGAGGTTAACGCAGGCATTCAGAAAACTTGTAATACCAACGTTGTAAAAAGTGTGCGCCCTTCTGCCAGGGCACAGTGTCACCCCATTGCAACTCATATCTGTTGTAACAGTAGTGTAGATTTAAAAAAAATAACACTTTTTTGACTGTGTTAAATAATAGCAGTCAGTTTCCTTCACACGTGTGCATTTCAGGGCCTGCCTGCAAGGGCACAGTGTCACCCCAGTGCAACTCATATCTGGTGTAATAGTAGTTTAGATTTAAAAAAAATAACACTTTTTTGACTGTGTTAAATAATAGCAGTCAGTTTCCTTCACACGTGTGTGTTTCAGTGCCTGCCAGGGCACAGTGTCATACAATTTTGACTAATAGATTGAATAGCAGTTAGTTGTCTGCAAGCTTGTGTGTCAGGCCTACAGCGTCTACTCTGCCAACTTCTGCAGTGCACAGTGCTACTCATATCTGTTGTCACAGTAGCTTGCATGCATAGTACCATCAATCGAAAAAAAAATGACAGGCAGAGGCAGGCCACCCCGCAGGGGCCATCGTGTTCATGGTGCTGTGATTCCCTTTGGCCCTAGAATAATGCCCAGTGTTCAGAGGCCACGTACCCCGAACTCGGACATTTCTGAGGACATAGTTGACTGGCTAACACAGGACACCCAATCTTCTACAATCTTCTACGGAACCTTGACGCACCATCCTCCTCCAGCTTATCTTCGGGCACCTCTCAAGTTACCACTCGCCCGCCTGCCGCCACCACAAACACTAGCACCACAGCCGCTTCACTTGATCTGTCAGAGGAGTTATTTACACATCAGTTGGAAGAAATGAGTGATGCGCAACCATTATTGATAGAGGATGTAGATAACAGGGATATGTCTCAGTCAGGCAGCATTACACACATGGACGTAAGGTGTGATGATGATGTTGTACCCGCTGCGGGAGTTTGGTCTGTCACTGTGAAGCGGGCGTAACCCTTACACTACCTGATCGATACAACATCATTCCTGATGTTTTAAAGCACGTTATTCCAAACAAATTAGGAATGTTAGGTGATTTATGCCCTTTATGGCTTAAAACCAGACTCTGCATCAACTATGTAATTTTCCATGGGAGTTTTGCCATGGATCCCCCTCCGGCATGCCACAGTCCAGGTGTTAGTCTCCTTGAAACAACTTTTCCATCACTATTGTGGCCAGAAAGAGTCCCTGTGGGTTTTAAAATTCGCCTGCCCATTGAAGTCAATGGCGGTTCGCCCGTTCACAAACTTTTGGGGGAAGTTCGCGTTCGCTGTTCGCGAACCCAAATTTTAAGGTTCGCTACATCACTAACGAGCACATTTTGCCAGCTTACCGCTACTGTAAGCAACGCTGGTATTACAGGTAGCAGTGGAGCTAAATTTGCTCCACGCTCACTTTTCTGAGGTTAACGCAGGCATTCAGAAAACTTGTAATACCAACGTTGTTAAAAGTGTGCGCCCTTCTGCCAGGGCACAGTGTCACCCCAGTGCAACTCATATCTGTTGTAACAGTAGTGTAGATTTTAAAAAAAAAAAAAACACTTTTTTGACTGTGTTAAATAATAGCAGTCAGTTTCCTTCACATGTGTGCGTTTCAGGGCCTGCCTGAAAGGGCACAGTGTCACCCCAGTGCAACTCATATCTGGTGTAACAGTAGTTTAGATTTAAAAAAAACAACACTTTTTTGACTGTGTTAAATAATAGCAGTCAGTTTCCTTCACACGTGTGTGTTTCAGTGCCTGCCAGGGCACAGTGTCATACAATTTTGACTAATAGATTGAATAGCAGTTAGTTGTCTGCAAGCATGTGTGTCAGGCCTACAGCGTCTACTCTGCCAACTTCTGCCAGTGCACAGTGCTACTCATATCTGTTGTCACAGTAGCTTTCATGCATAGTACCACCAATCGAAAAAAAAATGACAGGCAGAGGCAGGCCACCCTGCAGGGGCCGTCGTGTTCATGTTGCTGTGATTCCCTTTGGCCCTAGAATAATGCCCAGTGTTCAGAGGCCACGTACCCCAAACTCGAACATTTCTGAGGACATAGTTGACTGGCTAACACAGCACACCCAATCTTCTACAGCTTCCGCTCAGAACCTTGAGGCACCATCCTCCTCCAGCTTAGCTTCGGGCACCTCTCAAGTTACCACTCGCCCGTCTACCGCCACCACCAACACTAGCACCACAGCCGCTTCACTTGATCTGTCAGAGGAGTTATTTACACATTAGTTGGAAGAAATGAGTGATCCACAACCATTATTGCCAGAGGATGTAGATATCAAGGATATGTCTCAGTCAAGCAGCATTACACACATGGACGTATGGTGTGATGATGATGATGTACCCGCTGCGGGAGTTTGGTCTGTCACTGTGAAGCGGGCGTAACCCTTACACTACCTGATTGATACAACATCATGCCTGATGTTTTAAAGCACGTTATTCCAAACAATTTAGGAATGTCAGGTGAATTTATGCCCTTTATGGCTTAACAACCAGACCTCTGCAATCAACTATGTAATTTTCCATGGGAGTTTTGCCATAGATCCCCCTCCAGCATGCCACAGTCCAGGTGTTAGTCCCCTTGAAACAACTTTTCCATCACTATTGTGGCCAGAAAGAGTCCCTGTGGGTTTTAAAATTCGCCCGCCCATTGAAGTCAATGGCGGTTCGCCCGGTTCGCAAACTTTTTGGGGAAATTCGAGTTCGCTATTCGCGAACCCAAATTTTTAGGTTTGCGACATCACTAACGAGCACATTTTGCCAGCTTACCGCTACTGTAAGCAACGCTGGTATTACAGGTAGAAGTGGATCTAAATTTGCTCTATGCTCACTTTTCTGAGGTTAACTCAGGCATTCAGAAAACTTGTAATACCAATGTTGTTTAAAGTGTGCGCTGGAAAAAAAGGCTTGTTAGCCCCGCAGGTCTTTACTGACAAAACTCGTAATCTAGGCGCAAGTTTCTATTATAGATTTACTATTGTAATAAGAGAAGCAGTGCGAGCCCCTGACAAATATTGAAATATACAGAACATATTTTATTGTGGCTGAGGTACATCGATGATGTCTTTATATTATGGAAAGGGGACGTCAATACCTTCAGATTATTCAAAAGTGAACTAAACACCAATGACCTGAACCTAAAATTAACTTATGAGATCAATTATGATATAGTGACTTTTCTCGACTTGAGCATCTCTAGAGATATGTTTAATAAAATTGAAACCAACCTACACAGAAAAGAGACAGCCACTAATTCTATTCTTAGAGTTAAAAGCGCACATCATAACTCTACCAAAAAAGCAATTCCCTATGGTGAGTTCCTGTGCCTATGACGTTATTGCTCAGAAATAGTGAAATTCAAAGAACAAGCCAAGGACCTCAAATTGAGACTAAAAGAGAGAGGCTACCCTAACTCAGTACTCAAGAAAGCTTACCACAGGTCATTACATACGATAAGAACAGACCTTCTGGTGCCCAAATTTAGGGATAGTGGTGACCAAAGGGTGAGGTTCATAAGTACATATAATGGAGCCCATAAAGAAATTTCTGAAATTTTGAATCGGCACATTCATATACTCCATACTGATACTTGCCAAAAAAGTTGGGGATAGAATACAAATTTCCTGAAGGAGAGCACCAACGATCAGGGATAAAATCGTGAAAAGCCATTTTGTTAAATGTGTCAACAAAAGAAAAGACAATCTCAAATGCACTTACCCCTGTGGAACGTGCAAGTTTTGCCCAAATATACGCACAGTGAAACAGATGGAAATTTTCCCCAAAGGAATTATATATATGAATGATTTTTATAATTGCAGAACTAATAACATCATCTATTGTATTGACTGTATATGTGGTAAAAAATATGTGGGAATGTCGACTAGAGAACTGAGAACAAGATTAGGGGAACATATAGGAAATATCCGTAATGCCAGAAGTGACCTTGTAATGGAAAGAAAATTACATCAGTAGCAAGACTTTTCTTGACAAACATGAAGGGAAACCTGATCTCAGATGTTGGATCTTACAAAGAGTAAGACCAGGAATTAGAGGGGGGCATACTGAAATAACTCTTCTTAAAGGAGAAACAAAATGAATTTTCAGGCTCCAAACTATGGCCCCAAAAGGACTCAATGAACAACTTACCTTTGGGCTCTTCCTTCAATAACTTATTTATAAGAGATGTCTTTAGGAGATATGAATACCTAATGTAATCCTATATATACGTACTTGGACATATAACAAGGCTTAGAATCTGATATCCAATAGGGACCTAACGGTTTTTCCCAAGAGAAAATTTTTATACATTTTACTAATAAATGATATATAAAAAACACAATCTACCCTTATTATGATTCCTTGCATGTGTATATTGGTTGGAACATAAATGTTTGTTTATATGCATATGCAGTGTCACATTCTGATTCACTATTCTAAGTATCAATATCTACTATTGTGTACACGTATGTCATTAATAGCTTTTATTTGGAAATGACATAAAGAGTATATTTGGATAAATGAAAAATTGGAATCTATTATCATAGCATGCTGTAAAATTTGAGGGAATCAACAAGTTGATGTGTTTTTAAATTTGTGTTTTAAAGGATAAATAACCTGTCCATAAATTTGTCTGAATTACATAAGTAATAATGATAAGAAATAACAGAATTTGGTTATAAGATCTAAATATTGTAACCATCTTTTGGGTATTATCATAGATATATCCCCTGTTTTTATAGCGATTGCAATCTGACACTCTGATCACAGTATTCTGTACTATGCCGGATATGTTTGACATAGCTATTTACAATCTGTCTGTATCCTAAACACGTTTGGATAATAACATTCTAGCGATCGCAAATTGACACCCTGATCACAGTTTTCTGTAATGCCGGATATGTTTGTTTAGATTTTGTTCGAATCCTATACACGATTGGCTAATGACATCACACACCCTCTTCTTGTGCAGTCCTATTAGGAACACTCTGGAATACACATAACCTTACTGCGTCATGGACGTTCTGTGATTGGTAGTAAGTGTCTCATGACCGCGATACACCCCCTCTTGGATTGGTTGGCTTTGGCATAAAACAAGCAGCATGAAGGATGCCCGACGCCTTTGATAAAGCAGTTGGCGCGTCAGGCGCTCGCACTGCTTGGCGCTTGCGCTGCTTCTCTTATTACAATAGTAAATCTATAATAGAAAATTAGTTCATTGTTTGCCTTAATTGGCATTTTTTGTTTAGCCTGTGGAACGGTTAGTTTATAGATCGTTGTTCCAGATATCATAATACATGTGGGGATAGAGTGACCTTAAAATAGCAGTCAGTCTTAGACTCGCACTGCCATATGGAACAACGCTATTTTACTGCTAACCATATAATTATACCCTATGGGCAAATAGTTTGCTTACTATACGGTCTATTTCTCACTATCCATAAGGACTAACAAGCTCCTATATAAATAAGATATTTACAAGTTTCTTTGGGGAAATGGATTTTCCCCCTATTCATAAGGAGAAGCTAGTGCCATAATACATTTTTGTTATTTAAGGTGTGTTTTCTTCTCCTGACACACCTTTTTTAACTTGAATTTTCATGTTTTATACTTAGAATTAATAGATGACATTTCTTTTTGTCATTCTAGGTATATTCTGTTATTCATTAATTATAAATTTAGCTACATTTCCTAATTGAAGACCTATACCAGTTTGCTTATAGTAATAAAAATTAGTTTGGTAACGTAATGTGCACAGGAAATAATCAATTCATGATAATGCTATGTAATTCACCAATACTTATTTGAAATGTTACCATACATAGGAGGGCATACACTACCTATTGAAATGAACGTTGAGTAATGAACACATTATAATATAACAGCTATACCCTATTTTAATTCACCACAGTCCTATTTTTATTTTTGAACAAATAAAAGTTATATTTTAATATTCCTGTCCTTTGTGCTCCCCTAGATTTTGATTATTTAGGCTCTCACTCCAAGTGTGCCACATGATAGCTCTGTTCTCTCCCTCTTATTATTATTAATTAATAGTGCAGATGGGATCTATTACCATAATTATAAGATCTACTTACCATCCAATTTAAGACCTTTGCTTCTAAAGAACTACCATGATTCCCCATTATCAGGACATTCAGGTGTTCAACTAACATTGGAACACCTCTTCAGAGATTTTTGGTGGCCTAACATGAAGAAGGCTGTACAAGCTTATATCCAGACCTGTATCACATGTGTCACTTCCAAATCAGAAAAAAGACCACCTTATGGTCTTTTAATGCCTTTACCAATACCAGAGAAACCTTGGCAACATGTCGGAATGGATTTTATTGTGGAATTACCTATTTCACAAAATCAAAATACTATTTTAGTTGTTATAGTCGTTATGGCACATTTTATACCTTATCACAAACTCCCTACCTCTTCTGAAACTGCATTGCTTTTCCTTAATAATATTGTCAAACTACATGGCATTCCACCTATATTTACAACAGACAGAGGGACTCAGTTTACTTCCCACTTCTGGACCAAACTCTGTGAAACAGCTCAGATTGACCATCGGTTTAGTACTTCCTTCCACCCCCAAACAAATGGGCAAGCAGAAAGGCTAAATCAATGGTTAGAACAATACCTTCAATGTTATTGTTCATACCACCAAACCGACTGGGTAAAATTCTTATATATGGCAGAATTTGCCTTCAACAATTCAGTTAACTCCTCTACAAAGATGACCCCCTTCTACACTAGCTATGGGTATCATCCCTGTTTTAATTTACTGTCAAACACTGGCTCGGATTCCCCTCTAGTGGATGAATTAACCATTTTATTTACAGGATAACGTTAAAATTCTTCATCAGAATATTGAAAAGCACAATCCTCTCAGAAGCATTACTACGACCTTTGGAGGTGGACTCCTCCTACTTATTCAGTAGGTGACCTGGTATGGCTTTCCACAAACAACTTAAAACTACAAATTCCTAGCAAAAAACTTGCTGGTCTTTTTATCGGACTCTTTCCTATTCATAGGGTTGTTAATATGAATGCAGTCACCCTGAAATTGCCACCAACGATAAAGGTTCATCCAACCTTTCATGTGTCATTGATAAAACCATATAATCCCATGAGACAATCTGGAACTGTGTTGCCTCCACCATCAAAATCTTCTGGAACCTTATGAGTATGAAGTACAGTCTTTGCTTTATTCCAGAATCATAGAGGACAGTTACAATATCTAGTCGTTGGAAGAATTTTTCGATCGGATGATGATACTTGGGAACCAGCATTCAATATCACTGCTCCCTAAACTAATTTCTATCTTCCACCGTAGGTACCCAGATCGCCAGCTTGTTTGAAGGGGTGGTTCTTTTCAGAATCCCTAACCCCTTAGCCAGCCTACTGTCTCTTTAAATCTCAGACGCACCCTCATCAGGTGCTTAGTATTGTTTGGTAGTAGTTGGAAGCAACTTCTCTGACTCTGAGCTCTCTCTCACAATTGCATTATAACTGAATTACTAACGAAATTACTTATGATGGAGTTAAGTTTGTTTTCTATCTTAAACCTTGGATTCCTTTTCTAACAACATTTACTTGATCTTGTTACATTGTAACCGATGTTTCTCAAACATTGAATTCCTCTAGCTGCAGCTCTCTCATCCTGACAGCGTCGCTGTTACAATCAGCGTTACTCCTGAAGCTCTCTCTTGAGTTTGTGATCCTCCAGCAAATACACTTTTCAGGCTGCTTCGTAGGAGACCTTATGCCTTCATGTATTGTTACTTGAAATAGGACTTACCGTATTTAGCCATTTAGTAACATTCCTAATTAGTGAATAGTGCATTAAACTTCTAAGGGAAAAGCTAACACGAGATTCTCTAGATCTTGATGTCACCGCTCAACGGTTTAAAACAAGTCTGTCTGTAACCAGATTTTGGCTCCACCTCTTCGATATTCGGTTACTTACCGCAAACACCTCTCATTCTGTCTCTGGCTCAGAGACGCTGTAAAACCGACACTCAAAATTCGAAGTGGAACTTGGCTCCTCCCCATCCTGAACCATACAGGTACTGTTTGTTTTGCATTTTAGCATTGTGGCTGAAATATAAATATCTAATCATTATAAGGAGAAAGTGATTCCCTTGCCCTCTAACAACATTGGGATTAAATTAATTATGTATTCACTAAGGGACTGTGGCATAAATATTCCTCTTTATAGAAGTATCAGAAGTTTTCATATCTCCTACTATTAACTAAATGTTGAAGACTGACTAATTACTTACGCAGTAAAATTAATACTATAATTATTACTGCTTCTTCTCAATCATTATATTGGAGAGAGATAATAATTCAATAGTTACCCTTCACTATCACCTTGATACTCACTTACTTATAGTATCTATTCTATAGTGATACAAATAATATTCAAGTACTAACAAAATCTGCAGTTAAGATCCACAAGAACCCTGTTATATTCTTAAATGGGAGACAGCTTTCATCTCTCTGAGACTCTCCAGGTCTGCTCTTTTTTAGAGAATTAAGAGGACATGATGTTAAATCAGTTGAAAGTGATGCAGCTTATCTGTAAAAGCTGACTAGAAAATATCACATGAACAGCTCTATGTAAAGAAGGAAGATATTTTACCTCAAAATTTCTTCAGTACCCACATCTTATTGTATAGGGACTTTAAGTACCCAATCAGGACCTCCAAACATTCAGATACTTTGTTGGTCGCACTCAGACACTCTATAATTGCATTGCACTTGAATACAAAGTATCCTGTAATTTATAGTTCAGATTCAAGTAATACTCCAAACAATGTAACAGTGTAAGTGCAAATTTGCTCGTATGTAAAAAAAAACTCTAATCCACTTATGAATAGAGAACATAGAACCACTGACTTGAGGTATAAATAGTGTAGACGGTTAAATACTTCATAAAGCGGTATATTAGTATATCCAAAAGATTACCTTATGTCCGTTGTATGTCTCTGCGTGGATGGTAAGAAGGCTCCTTGTAATCGGAAATAGAGACACCCCTCGGTCTCTTGAAAGAAAAACTTAAATACTGACGGGAGGATCCGCTACAAGGAAAGCACAAACAGCCGCAATTGTTACAAATAAAAGGCTCTGACTTTATTGAAAGTCTAGGTGAAGCCCAGGTACATACAAAGCTCGGGAAGGGAGCACAAAGAATGAAACGTCCGACGCTGTTTCCTGCCCGGAGGCACTTCGTCAGGGGACTTACACACAGTAAAACACTTGGTTCTTTTAAACATGTATTACTTCCTGTTACGTATGCTTACCCTGTATTGCAGCACACCTGTTGTCATTAATTAATTAAGTCGGGCAGTCTGCACTCCTGGTCTGATCGTATTCAGCTCTTGCGCTCATGCGCCACGGGTATCCCACAGTTATGCACACAATCTTTGTATATAGATCTTGTATCCACAAGTGCCGCTGTCAGTCTGAATGCTGTCTACGATAAGACCAAGAAGCATCCGCCTTTGGCTGCATAATAAAACACATACAACAGATAAGACAAATACGTAACAGTTCATTACTAATTACAAATAGATATATACATTTTTAGAACATCAAACTAAGTGTTAAAAAATATATTTAAATAAATTTAAATCAAAAGCTATTCTTTGCTTGACAATCTAAGTCTGCTCTCATATTCCTTATTAACATTTCACAAATTTGTTAGATCATATACTGTGAGAGGAAAGGAAAGCCTGAGATCGAAAACTGAATAAGATAGTAAATATATACATATATATGAATATTCAGATATCCAAAAATCCCCATTTATGAAGCATAACTAAAAATTATTAATTCTACCTAATTATAAAGTATATTATTTTGTTTTATTTTGTTTTAGTTTATTTTTTGTTTTGCATTTCATCTCATGACCACCCATTCTATATTATAAATATTTCATCAAGAATGGGGTTACTCAGTCTCCTTCTTGATTGGTTTAACTTAGTATACCTGTGTATGTACATAGTTTTAAACTGTAATATATATGTTGTTATTTCAATCGTTATTCCACCTAATTCTAACCCCAAATAATATATTATAAATATATAGCCTTTAATTCCAATTCTTACATTTTTCCTTATTCTTTCTATTATGTTCATATTTCTATTTTTAGTTTTTAGTTTTTTATTTTTCATTTATTTATTCTTTTATTTCTTGTTTTTGGTTTTATTTTGGTGTCTTATTCTTTATTATTACTTTATCCTTCTAATTTGTATTTTTTATTTGTGATTATTTATCTATTATTATGTGTTAGTGCTATATATCCACAAAATGTCCCCTAAAGTTGTGTGAACTACGTGTTGGTGTGTGCTATTGCTTTAAGTTGTGACTAATACCTTCTGTTTAGAATCTGCTTCGTTCTAAACCCTTCTTCCTTGTGAATCAAAATTAAAATAAAATTGAAATTAAAAATTAAAATGATGATAACATTTGGTGAACTTAATACCTTAAGTGCTATTAATAATAAAAAAAAAAAAAATTTAATAATGCTTTATTATCATTATTGTTATTATTGTTGTGTCTAGTGAGCTTCTGTAATTCATGAACACTCACTACACCTACTATCAAAAACTGTGTAAAATTAAAAACTATAAACTAAAAATTATAAGCCAACCTATGGCTCAATGTAAATAAATATTAACATTAACGTGACTAATCCACTCACAAATAAAAACTAAAAAATTAAAAAGTTAATTGAAGTTTTCTTTTGAGAGACAATATTATTGTTGGTGACTGTTTTATCTTACTGGAGAGGAGACCAATGCACATTGTGTATAACTCCTGTGCATTAATGTCCTCCTCAGATAGTATATACTCTCTGCTTATAAGGCTATATATTACTTATTATTGATCTTCTTGCATTGAATATATATACTGACTTCCTTTCTAGAAGGTATATCTATGGATGGTCACACTCCTGGAGAATTTAAAGTTTTGGTGATCTGAAACCATCAGAATGCTGTGCCAACAACTGCTGGATTCCCAATAGTAGATATTGTATAAGGCGGGTTAATAGATCTTGTTTACTATTTCTAAACTACACTTATTTGATTACCTTAGTCTACAAAGTATCTAAGGTCTGTAATTTTATTTATTCCAAGTGGGACTCCTGTAGATAAATTGAAAATCCAAAAAGCCTCTTTCCTGTTTAATGCAGCTACCCTATCACCCCCTTTAAAGCTTTTGATAGCTGTATCAATACCTTGAAACCCTAACACTGTGCCTATGTTAGTATCATTAATAGGTATTCCCATAGTATTAAAGTGTGCAGCAAAATGTTTTGCTATAGGGGTTTTCGGAGGGTCTTGCTTAATGGATAGCAGGTGTTCTCGGATTCGGTCCTTGAGCAGTCTAGTGGTTCTGCCTACATATTGTTTGTGGCACAGGTTACATGTAATTAAGTAAACCACAAAATTAGAATGACAAGTTATTCTATGTCTAATTTCAAAGGTTTTACCCGTGACAGTAGATTTAAAAGAATCACCTGAGATGACAAAATCACAACTTTTACATGGTATTCTCTTACACTTAAAAGAATCCAGTCTGACCTTGTAGCCATGTGACTATCTGTTTTTTGGAGAAATCCCTCGTTAATTGATTACCAATTGTCTTAGCTCTTTTGCTGACACATCTGATTCCCTGTTTCCTTACCACCTCTTGAAGGAGAATGTCTTTCTCCAAAACTGGTATATATTTCCTTATAATTCGATTTATGTGTTTGAACTGTTTGCTGTAATTGGTAGTGAATGTAATAGGGCCTTCTGACCTTTTAAAATTTTGAGCATTTCTTTTCTTACGATCCTTATTACTGTCCTTCAGTAGTTCATCCCTACTCATTATTTCTACTGCTTTACTGGTTTGTAAAAGGGTAGTTCTATCGTATCCCCTAATAACCAGACGTTCAGACAGTGAAGTGAATATTCCTCTTTATAGAAGTATCAGAAGTTTTCATATCTCCTACTATTAACTAAATGTTGAAGACTGACTAATTACTTACGCAGTAAAATTAATATATAATTATTACTGCTTCTTCTCAAATCATTATATTGGAGAGAGATAATAACATCAAAGTTACCATTCACTATCACCTTGATACTCACTTACTTATAGTATCTATTCTATAGTGATACAAATAATATTCAAGTACTAACAAAATCTGCAGTTAAGATCCACAAGAACCCCTGTTATATTCTTACAATGGGAGACAGCTTTCATCTCTCTGAGACTTCCAGCGTCTGCTCTTTTTTAGAGAATTAAGAGGACATGATGTTAAATCAGTTGAAAGTGATGCAGCTTATCTGTAAAAGCTGACTAGAAAATATCACATGAACAGCTCTATGTAAAGAAGGAAGATATTTTACCTCAAAATTTCTTCAGTACCCACATCTTATTGTATAGGGACTTTAAGTACCCAATCAGGACCTCCAAACATTCAGTTAGTCACTTTATTTCCCTCCACCGTTTAAAATGACTATAAAGTCTCATGAGATTTCAGTGATATCCTATGATATCACAGTAAAACAAAGTATAAAATTAGCAGAGATGATTCTGTACTGATTTTTTTTTTTTTCACCGTTCAGCACTTTGGTCGGGTGAAAGACTCTTGAGGTAAAATGTTCTTTTTTACACAGATGTTCAGGTAATATATCCTTTTTTGTTTTTTTTGTTATGCTGCATCAATTTCAAGTAATTTAGCATAGGGCTATTTTATCACATTACTTTAGTTCTGCCCCTGTGGAGTCTGCACTATAATTTCTCTCAAGGCTGTAAAGGTGTTTAGAATGGGTTCTTTAGATGTCTGGAGAAGGGAACACAAAAATAGGCATCCCCTGCATCAGACTCCTGCACTGCAAGTTGATTGATAATGTGCAAAAGAAGAAGCACTCTACTGAGCATGCCAAGTGTTGACATAAAAAGTCCAAGACCCTATAGCACCAGTGTAACAATCAACGTGCCCGCTATAAGGCCTCACTCCACCAAAGCCTTAAAAGAATATCCAAATTGTAGGGTACAGCAGCACCAAAGTTTCCAATATCAACAATTTTTATTGCAGCCAGATAAAAGTTACAATGTTTCGGACCTAACGGTCCTTAGTCATGTATGGGATAAAACATACTAAGAGCCTGATGATCAAAAACTCACCAGCATGGAGAGAAATCTTGCCATATCTTTGCGGGCTTTATTTAGCATTATTTTGCCACATAGGTGTCTCTCCTTCACATCCAGAACTCTGCATAGAGAAATAAACAACTCTCAAGAAAAGAAAATGCCTTTTTAAAAGTCCTTGAGAGACCTCCCAGTACTGGCAAGACATATTAGATCATCTCGCCAGAGCAGAGAGGTTTAGATCATCAGGCCCTAAGTGTCCTTAAGTAGCCAATACAGAGACCTCCTACTATGACATCACACAGGTAATTGTAGTCTCACACAGGTAATTACTAAAAAATTGTTGATATTGGAAACTTCGGTGCTGCTATACCCTGCTTTTTGGATACTCTTTTAAGTGTTGACATAAATGCATATCTTATACTGCAACAAAATAAAGGCAAATTTGAACTACATAGATGAAACATAATAAAAGTTATTAACTTCAAACTTCCAAAGGGCATTATATCAATTCAAAAGCTACAGTATCAGCAAGTCTTGTGAAAATACATTCAGCCTTGAGAGCTATAATACTATCCAAAAATCCCAATAATAATTCAAGGCAATTTAAATGTTGCCAAATTTTAACATTTTTTTTAAGTTATGCAACTTTAAAAATGTCAATTTAAAAAGAAACTTCATTCAAACTTAAAGGGACAGTCTACACCTTAGTCATCTTAAAGTCTTACCTTAGATTAAGCTGTAAATATCTTCTTGCACCCCTTTCTATATCATGCAGCAGGAACAGTAAAAAAAATTATTTTAAAATTAATTTTGTTTTTTAACTACTATGAAATGGCTGCTAAGCTCAGCCCACTGATGACATCATAATCTGGGCTGCATTAAAGGTTCACTGGTTACAAAAGACTCACTAGTTGGATTTAACAGACAGTCAATGCTATTCAGCAGAGTTCCTAGATGCAGCCCAGATCATGATGTCATCAGTGGGTGGAGCTTAGCAGCCATTTCATAGTAGTTAAAAAACAAAATTAATTTTAAAATAACTTTTTTTACTGTTCCTGCTGCATGATATAGAAAGGGGTGCAAGAAGATACTTACACTTGCCCGGTCCTCGCTCTGCTGTTTTCACTGAGGTGCGCGTGCGATCAGCTGTGCGCTTTCACTTGCCCGGTCCTCGCGCTGCTGTTTTCACTGAGGTGCGCGTGCGATCAGCTATGCGCTTTCACTTGCCCGGTCCTCGCGCTGCTGTTTCATTTGCAGAGGTGCGCGTGCGAGGTCGGGTGGGTGCGCGTGCGATCAGCTGTGCGCTTTCTAAGGCCAAGTGTTTGTCTCTACTTCGCATGACGGCTTCAGACAAACACTTGGCCTTTTATAATATAGGATTTATGTTTTATTTTTTTATGTAACAATAGTCATTACAATAGTACCAAAGGGAAAACACAATAGTTCATTTTAAGATAAAAGGGTTGTTTTGAATTACTGCATTTATGATTATTCTGATTTTAGAATTGTTATATATTATACATTTTTTATTATTTAAGATATTTGTTTACAGTGCTTTTTTAATCTAAGTTGAGCATAAAATAAACTACATGACCCTTAATGAAAATGTCATCTTTCTGCAAGTACTTTTTATATCAAATTGAGTCTTTGAGTGCCTGATTATTTCCAAGATGAGTCAACCCATATTTTGTGATTCTGCCAACAGGTGCATATTGACTAAGCTCATTAGCACATTGTAAAAATCTAATGAATGAAGATTTCTGTTTGACATTTCATTGAAAATGTTCAGTACATTGTGTTTTTTTCTTGTATCAAACATAGTAACAATGGCAGAAAAACTTGGGAAGAGGTTAGAAAGAGCATTTGGAGCCAACCAGAACACCTTAGATATACAAATAATTTACTAAATTCTTCATGACTAATACTTAAAAAAGCAGAAAAAAACATAGAAACATAGAAACATAGAAACATAGATATTGACGGCAGATAAGAGCCATAGGCCCAGCAAGTCTGCCCGACCTTACCTAACAGTATAAACTTATCTAGTTCGTAGGATAGCCCTATGCTTGTCCCATGCATTTTTAAAGTCCCCCACAGTGTTTGTTGCTACTACCTCTTGAGGAAGTTTATTCCATAAATCAATCACTCTTTCTGTAAAGAAGTGCTTCCTCAAATTACTTCTGAATCTACTACCCTTTAGCTTGAGCTCATGACCCCTTGTTCTTGAATTTTCCATTTTATGTAAAATACCCACAGCCTCAGTTTTACTAAACCCTTTATGTACTTGAAAGTTGCTATCATATCACCTCTTTCCCTTCTCTCCTCTAAGCTATACATATTTAGGTAATTGAGCCTATCCTGGTAAGTTTTATTTTTTAGACCATGTACCATTTTGGTAGCCCTCCTTTGCACAGATTCAAGTTTGTTAATATCCTTCTGAAGATATGGTCTCCAGAACTGCACACAATACTCAAGATGAGGCCTAACTAATGATCTATAAAGTGGCATAAGAACCTTACTATTTCTGCTGCAAATACCTCTACCAATACATCCAAGCATTCTGCTAGCCTTACTCGCTGCATTACTACATTGTTTACTAAGTTTTAAATCATCTGAAATAATAATTCCCAAGTCCTGTTCCTCGTCTGTAACAGTCAGTAAAGTGTCATTGAGTCTGTAATTAACATTTGGATTTTTCTTCCCTAAATGCATTATTTTACACTTTGCTGTGTTAAACTTTAGACCCCAGTCATTTGTCCAATCCTCCAATTGTTGTATATCACTTCTCATTTTGTCTACCCCCCCTGGAACATCCACTCTGTTGCAAATTTTTGTATCATCTGCAAAGAGACATACTTTCCCCTGTAGCCCTTTGCTGATATCGCAGATAAATATGTTAAACAAAACAGGCCCCAGAACTGACCCCTGAGGAACACCACTAGTAACAGCCCCCTCTGCTGAATGAACTCCATTTACTAAGACATGAGGGTTAAAGGGACAGTATACACCAATTTTAATTTAACTGCATGTAATAGACACTACTATAAGGAAGAATATGCAGATACTGACATAAAAATCCAATATAAAACCTTTTAAAAACTTACGGAGCAGCTTCCAGTTTAGTACTGTTGAGGTTTGTCTGGGACACCCAGTAAAAGGGGCTGGGAAAATGAAAAGAGCAGACACTCCCCCTTCTCCCCTTCCTTGCATATGAAAAGACAGATAGCATAAACAGGAGCCAGCAGGAGTCTGTAAACACATATATACATCTGGCACTGTGAGGCTTGGATAGGAGTCTGAAAATCAGCACAATATTATTAAAAAAATAAGTAAAACTATTCATTTTTACAAAAACACTACCAGATAAGCTATATAAATGGTTCATCTACAAAACATTTAGGCAAAGAAAAATCTAGTGTACAATATCCCTTTAAAAGAAAGCAGGTGTATGGGAATGTCTATATAAAAGGAAATCTTTATTTGTGATCAAGACAGATTTGTTTGCAGTTGCTAGTTTCAATCACTGTACTGGCCGTATGATGAATAATAAAAAAATTGTAATATTTAACATATATATATATATGTATACATTGATGATGATTGCCACTTACATTCTGGGTTTGTATAGTGTTCCATTAACAACATCTTACAAAGAAAAGCATCAGTACAAATATAAAACATGTTATTAAATGAACAAAATAATTAAAGAGTAGATTTTTACCCAGAACATATTTCAATGCACATTTTTTTTACATATTATTAGACACTACTTTGTAGCTTTGTGTCTAGTATACAAAAGATATGGGGGTCGATCCGATAAAAATCGTCGCCCGCAAAAGTCGGCGACGCCAATATTTGCGCGGGTTTGGTATCCTATATACGGCGTAACCTAGAAGTTACGCGCATATATTTCTGCCGTCGCCCGTAGTTTTTTGGGCCATAGGCAGGTATATCAAACCCGCGCAGTTTGGTATCCAATATACAGCGTAAGGACTTACGTGGCGAAAATGGAGAAATCTTACTCCATTTTCACCTCGCCACAAAAAGCAGCCGTAAGAAGCCTTACGCTGACTATTGGAGCCCAGTAACTCCCTAAACTGGCTGCTAAAATAAACCTAACACCTAACGCATGCGCAATGTCTATCTCCCTGTCAACCGCAATCTGCTAAAATAAACCTAACACCTAACGCATGCGCAATGTCTATCTCCCTGTCAACCGCGATCTGTTAAAATAAACCTAACACCTAACGCATGCGCAATGTCTATCTCCCTGTCAACCGCGATCCCCCGCCGCAATCCATAATAAAGTATTTAACCCCTAAACCGTCGCCATCTACATAAACTAACCCCCTACTGTGAGCCCCTAAAACCGCCACCATCTAACTGATCTATCCCCTAATGTGAACCCCTTACACCACCGCCATCTATATTAAAATTATTAAACCCTAATTTAATCTACCTACCCCGCCGCCAGCTATATTATCTATATTAACCCTAAGTATATTATAGTTAATATAGTTATTACATTATATATATTAACTATATTAACCCTAATTATATTAGGGTTAATATAGTTAATATAGTTACTATAGTATTTATATAAACTATATTAACTCTATCTAACCCTAACACCCCTAACTAAATTCTTATTAAATAAATCTAATTCATATTATAAACTAAAATATTCCTATTTAAATCTAAATACTTACCTATAAAATAAACCCTAAGATAGCTACAATGTAATTAATAATTACATTATAGCTATGTTAGGGTTTATATTTATTTTACAGGTAAATTGTTAATTATTTTAACCCCTTAAGGACCAGCGACGTACCCTGTATGTCACTGGCCTTTTTTTGGGACTTGATTGTTTTATAGCGCAGTCTTGCCACCAGCGTTGAGACTGATCTATTCCACAAAGCCTGCTGGAGGGAGTGCATTAAGAGCGAGTTCTTGCTAGACTTGTGCTATTATGTCCTGAAAAAACCCTTAAGGACTAGTGACATACAGGGTACATTGTGGTCATTAAGGGGTTAACTAGGTATAATAGCTATTAAATAGTTATTACCTATTTAATAGCTACCTAGTTAAAATAATTACCCAATTACCTGTAAAATAAATCCTAACCTAAGTTACAAATACACCTACACTATCAATAAATTAAAGAAACTACAAATATCTATCTAAAAATACAATTAAATAAACTAAACTAAATTACAAAAAAAAAAAAACACTAAATTACAAAAAATAAAAAAAAGATTACAAGATTTTTAAGCTAATTACATCTATTCTAAGCCCCCTAATAAAATAATAAACCCCCCAAAATAAAAAAAAATTCCCTACCCTATTCTAAATTAAAAAAAAAGTTCAAAGCTCTTTTACCTTACCAGCCCTTAAAAGGGCCTTTTGTGGGGGCATGCCCCAAAGAAAACTGCTCTTTTGCCTGCAAAAAAAAACCACAATACCACCCCCCCAACATTACAACCCACCACCCACATACCCCTAATCTAACCCAAACCCCCCTTAAATAAACCTAACACTACCCCCCCTGAAGATCTCCCTACCTTGTATTCACCCCGCCGGGCAGAACTCCTCATCCGATCCAGGCGATGTCTTCCAGCAAGCGGCAGTGAAGTCTTCTTCCATCCGGGCGATGTCTTGAAGCAAGCGGCAGAGAATCTTCTTCCATCGGCGATGTCTTCAAGCAAATCGGCATCTTCAATCTTCTTTGTTCGCTCCTCCGCCGCGGAGCATCCATCCGGCACGACGACTTCCCGACGAATGAGGTTCCTTTAAATGACGTCATCCAAGATGGCGTCTGCCGAATTCCGATTGGCTGATAGGATTCAATCAGCCAATCGGAATTAAGGTAGAAAAATCTGATTGGCTGATTGAATCAGCCAATCAGATTCAAGTTCAATCCGATATTAACTATATGAACCCTAATATAATTAGGGTTAATATAGTTAATATATATAATATAATAACTATATTAACTATATTAACCCTAATATAATTAGGGTTAATATAGTTAATATAGCTGGCGGCGGTGTAGGGGGATTAGATTAGGGGTTAATACATTTATTATAGGTGGCCGCGGTGTAGGGGGATGTAGATTGTAGGCAAAAGAGCAGTTTACTTTGTGACAAAGCCCCACCAAAAGCCCTTTTAAGGGCTGGCAAAAGAGCTGTTACTTTGGGGCATGCCCCGCAAAAAGCCCTTTTAAGGGCTGGCAAAAGAGCTGTTACTTTGGGGCAACGCCACGCAAAAAGCCCTTTTCAGGGCTATTTGTAGGGTTAGACTTAGGTTTAGTGGTAGGGATAGTTTAGTATTTTAGGGGTTAAATAATTTAATATAGATGGCGGCGGGGTAGGGGGATTAGATTAGGGGTTAATAATTTTAAAATAGATAGCGGCGGGGTAGGGGCTAACTTTAGGGGGTAGGTAAAGTAGATGGCAGCGGTGTTAGGGGCTCACTTTAGGGGGTTAGATATTTAATATAGCTGGTGGCGGTTTAGGGGTTAATAACTTTATTAGGTAGCGGCGGGCTCCGGGAGCGGCGGTTTAGGGGTTAATACATATTTTATTGTTAGGCTAGTGAGGGGGGATAGAGGATAGAGGGTTAGACATGTCGGGCTATGTTAGGGAGGCGTGTTAGACGTGTCGGGCTATGTTAGGGAGGAGTGTTAGACAGTGCGGGTGATTTAGACTTTAGTCAGGTTTTGTAGTTTCTAACGTGCCGCAAGTCACTGGCGACGCCAGAAATTTGTACTTGCGCAGATTTCTGGACATCGCTGGTTTATCTGACTTACGGCACGTTAGCATCTGATGGCGCCGTATATGGGATAGCTCGAGTTGCGAGCTGAAACTGCGGGCAACGCGGGTTCCCTCGCTTGCGCCGCAAACTACGATCTATATCGGATCGCGCCCATGTAGAGGTTGGAAACATGAGAAGGAAAATGCACTCTGCACAGCACGGCTTCCTGGAATTATTAGCATTCTCTACATAAAAATGGATATGATATACAGATGGTTACAATTCCAGAACACAATATTTAAATTAAATTGATCAGTTGTTTTTATAAAGAATAATGATGAAACCTTTCTTAGCCTAGTTAAATGGACAAATAATCAGGTAAACATACACAGTAGGAAATTGTCTAATATATTGAGATCACTAAACCAAAATATAGACAACAATATCCATTTTGTATATAAAAATTATATACTGAGATGTCTATACACTGTAATGGTTAAAAGTGGTGGACACTGAAGAGAGTTTTCAGTCTTAAAATGTTTTAATCAGCTGATTTTCTACAAAAAATGTTGGTATTCACAGTGTCTGTTTACATAGTTGCCTATAATAGATTATCATCAGCCGATAAGTATTTTCCCATTTTACTGTTTGCTGTCTTTTAACAGTTTACATTTTGTATTTGCATTTGTTTTCCAATATGTGCTTTACAAATGTAAGCAGTGGTTTACTATCATTGAAATAATTTGGATCTGCTAAACTAATATTTACACCATGTTTACAATACAAAAATCAATTTACCACTGTTGAATGGTAAGGCACAAAGATGGGGCAAAATGATGTGACAAATATGCTAGGAAATAATATTATGAACATTTATGTGTTTGGATTGATCTCTTTATACAGAGTCTATAGAAAATTATTTTTTATATGTGTAAACTTAGCCATCATAATAAGTATATATATTTTTTAAATGTTTCATTCATTGAGGAAACACCATTTTCCGACTTGGCGAGATTTTAATAAAAAATCAAGAATAGTAAGGGAAATTATTTTATTTCAGAAGAAAGTGGCCATTGATATCATTGTTAATACTGTTACAGGATTTTAGCATTTCTCATACTGTAAATCTTGAAACTACTAAATTACAAGATTAAAGATATAACCAAAAGTTCCAAATTACTGTACAGATTGCCAAATACTATTTATATTACTGTAAGATTTTGGGGAATTATGATTTTTTTTTTTTTTTTAAACTCATGCAAAAGGTCTCAAAGATGGTTAAATCCTGATCACAACAAAGTTATTGCCAATATAAATTTTGTTTAAATAGAGGAAATTATTGTAAATTGCAACCATAAATAAGTATGAAATAAAAATAAACATTTTAAGAACTTCATTGCTAAACACCATTTCTACATTTTTGCAATTATGTTTTTCGTTATCTCAACTTTTCAACAGATCTTGTTAGTAAGATATCACATTTATGGCTATTAAATACATATACATATGTAAATGTCTATTCTGACCATAGACTATAAAATAGCAAAAGAGGACTGTTTTGTGCTTATAACCTGCCGGGGTTTTATGCAAGCTGATCAAACATAATGCAAGAGTATATAAACTCAGCTACAGTTAGGGAAAGTGGTGTTAGTACAGATACCTATATTTGAATCAAGTTAGAAAATTAACTGGACACATTTTTTAGGTTATTTTATAGGGAATAAATAAAAAGAGGTCACTTTATAATTATTGTGGCTCTGGATAGGGCATTGAACCACATCACAAATGCATTGTCACAGGGCAAAAGACTAGAGATAAAATATTTCGACGAAAATAATCAGTGAAAGACTGAAAAAGAGTACAACGGTAGCACTCCTAACATTATATTGTTATACTAGAATAAATATCGTGGCATAAGGCAGAGAGACATAAATAAAACAGGCATATGCGTATTTTAAAAAGTGTGATATTTTTCCTATTTTTCCCCCTTTTTTAAGTTAATACAATAAAAGCTAAGTTTTATTTATGTCTCTCTGCCTTATGCCACAATATTTATTCTAGTATAACAATATAACGTTATGAGTGCTACCTTTGTACTCTTTTTCAGTCTTTCATTGATTCTTTTCAAGTAAATTTTCAGTACAAGCACCTTCCCCATTGTTGTGACGGACAATTTATATTCACTTATATGGGAACGTTTAGTTAACTAAGTAGTGCCATTGGTTTTCTCCATTATTACAAAACATTTAGACACAACTAGTCCTTTGATTGACCTGAATTTAGGAAATTGCAGAGGCTCCTGCCAAACCCCAAGATACAAGAGAGTTTCAGAAAGATGTGATACCTTTTATATCATAAGTCAGTGTAGTCTGCATAAAGAGCAGGTCAAGATCAGAATGAAGCCTTGAGACCACCCTGGTTATATCATGAGTAAACGATGAGTGACAGTAGCTTTGGTGCCCCACCAGCATGGATATTCAATGCCAAAATACAGAGATTTGTATTATGTCCTAGAAATATTATATATGTTTATTTATTTAATAACAGAAATTTTAGAATTTTGGGGTATTTAGAATTTCTATGTACTCAAATCCTAGCACCATAAGACCCTAAAATAACACGTTTTAATGTATGTGAAGAACTAGTAAAGGACAATGTAGGACTTACTACAGTTAAATGAAAAATCAGTAGTCACTAATTTTGCATGCCGGAATTGAAATAAATGTTAAGTATGTTATTTATTTATTTATTTATTTATTTGTAAGATAGCTAGACAAAAAGTCAACTTCTTTAAATTACTTATGTCAAACAAAGATTTCACCTAACTATCTTAAACAGAGTTAGAGGACCATTAAAGTAAAAAAATTACATGATCTAATCTGTTAGAGCTGTCATTTTTTGACTATAGTGGCCCTTTAATTAGTCTAGCCTATATATAAATATTATTTTGTATATAAAAAGCCGAAATATAGATGGATTTCAAGTTTTAAAAAGAAAGTGTGTCTCTAGAGCTTGAAATAGAATAATCATACTACAGATGACATTGTATAACCTGGAGTCTTTTAGCAATGCCATTTGATGGCTTAGAAATACATCATACTAAGATTTAGTTCTCAATTTCTCAAGCTCAAATTCACTTTTTTTTCTTATTCTCTAAGCATTCTGAGCTATCACCTGGGGTGACCTCATATCCCTGATAGATTTCATGTGTGCTATCCCAATCTCCACCTGACAAGCAGATAATATTCCAGCAACAAATAATGCAGAAAATAAATAATGTTAGAGCAGACAATGAAAAATGTATAATTACTTTGTTTTGACTAAACAAATATGCACATGAATGCACTAACGGAAATTTAAAAAAATTAATAAAAAGAGACAAATTTTGTAGGTATTCATTTGTTTCCAATAATGTTTTTCAAGGGTTAATATTTACCTTTTGCGCAGGTAAGTTAGTGCAGGTCCTGCGATCCAAGTGCGTTAAGTCTGCTGTTAGCGCGGAAAAAATCTCTGGCAAGAAAAGGATCAGGTAAGCACTCTCTCCAGCACGCAAAAGGTAAATATAAAGTTACAGGTGAACTTTTTCACCTGCAGCTTTGAACTTTCACATTAGTTTAACAAAAAACTAATGTAAATGTTTATCCAAAATTAATTATTTGTTTCATTTTAAATTAAACGAATACCGAATAGTGCAGCCAACAAATATTGAATATTCGTAATTAAGATTTCTTCAAAAACAACATTTTCTTGGCTGCACCAGTCTATTAAAGGGATAGTCAAGTCCAAAATAAACTTTCATGATTCAAATAGGGCATGTAATTTTAAACAACGTTCCAATTTACTTTTATCACCAATTTTGCTTTATTCTCTTGGTATTCTTAGTTGAAAGCTAACCCTGTGTAGGCTCCTATGCTAATTTCTTAGACCTTGAGGGCAGCCTCTTATCTAAAGGCATTTTGACCGTTTTTCACCACTAAAGGGTGTTAGTTCACGTGTGTCATATAGATAACATTGAGCTCAAGCATGTGAAGTTACCTAGGAGTCAGCACTGATTGGCTAAAATGCAAGTCTATGAAAAGATCTGAAATAAGGGGGCAGTTTGCAGAAGCATAGATACAAGATACAGAGATAAAACATGTATTATTATAACTATGTTGGTTATGCAAAACTGGGGAATGGGTAATAAAGGGATTATCTATCTTTTTAAACAACAACAATTCTGGTGTTGACTGTACCTTTAAATATTCCATCATATACAGCAAAGTCAAAGAATGGCAAGATACTGTCAGCCAAAGCAGTATAAATGTATTGTTTAAGTGACATGAAACCAAAATAAATTATTTCATGATTTAGGTAGAACATACAAATGTAAACAACTTTCTAGTTTACTGCTATTATCAAATTTGCTTAATTCTCTTGGTATCATTTGTTGAAGGAGCAGCAATATACTGCTGGCTTCTAACTGAACACATGGGTGAGCCAATGACAATCGGTATATATATGCAGATACCAATCATCAGTTAGAACATAGGTTCTTTGCTGCAACTGAGCTTTCCTAGATAAACCTTTCAGCAAAGGATAACAAGAGAAGGAAGCAAATTAAATAATAGAAGTAAATTGGAACATTATTTAAAATTGTATTTTCTGTCTAAATTATGAAAGAAAAAAATTAGGTTTTATGTCCCTTTAACTAGAAACAACTTTCCATAAATAATTCACCAATTATCTCTTGAAATACCATTTACATCACTACATTTGATTGTTCTCAAAAACACTTTTTTGGTTTGTTTTTAAATAGTTAGGTAAGCAACCTCTCAGCAACATTTTCTATCATGCATGTGAGCAGCAGCATCTAAATATGTTAAACTATTTTTTGCATGAGAAAGTTTAAAGGGACATCAAACCCCAAAAAAATGATTTCATGATTTAGAAAGAGCATGACATTTTAAACAACTTTCCAATTTACTGCTATTATCTAATTTGCTTCATTCACTTGATATCCTTTGTTGAAAAACATATCTCAATAGTAGCTGCTGATAGGTGGCTGCACGTAGTTGCCTTGTGTGATTGGCTCACCCATGTGCATAGCTATTTCTTCAACAAAGGGTATCGAAAGAATGAAGTAAATTAGATAATAGAAGTAAATTGAAATACTGTTTAAAATTGTATTCTCTATCTGAATTATGAATTAAAAAGTTTGGGTTTCATGTCCCTTTAAGTAAAATATTAAAGTAAAACTGACAGGATGTGCGACTAATAGCAAGGTATCTATTACTCACTTGGGCCCTGATGTTAAAACCATCATTATAATAGTGATAGTTTAAAAAGGGATCCGTTTTCCTTCCAGATTGCCTGTAAATTTTTATCGGGGGCTGAAATCAGTGTTTGATTGCAGTCTCAAAAAGAGGCATTTTACTACACTTTACTGTGGGAGGTGACACTTCTATGATACTGGCGGAATTTTAAAAGCAGCATCGCCGCCTCCCTTTACACAGTATTGAATGGCAATACTATTTATTATTATTATTATTATCGTTTATTTGTAGAGCGCCAACAGATTCCGCAGCGCTATTAACAAACGCGGAGTACAAAAAAAAACTGTTATAGGGATCAAATGGGTAGAGGGCCCTGCCAAGAGTTGCACTGTTGTAGTCAGCTCTTGAGAAGGTGATCAACAAACAGCTGGACTCTTAAGCTTACATGCTAGGGGGGTTCAGGGGATAGCAATGGAGGAGAGGAACTGGTATAAAGTAACTTTAGCATAGGTTGTATGCATCCCTGAACAGTAGAGTCTTTAGGGAGCACTTGACGCTTTTAAAACTAGAAGAGAGTCTTGTGGAGCGAGGCAGAGAGTTCCACAAGATGGGAGCCAGTCTGGAGAAGTCCTGTAAACGGGAGTGTGATGAGGTGACAAGAGAATAGGAGAGTAGGAGGTCTTGAGCAGAGTGAAGGGGACGGGAGGGTGAGTATCTGGAGACAAGATCTGAGATATAGGGGGAGCAGTGCAGTTGAGGGCTTTGTATGTCAGAGTGAGAATTTTGTGATTGATCCTAGAGGCAAGAGGAAGCCAGTGAAAAGATTGGCAGAGAGGTGCAGCAGATGAAGAGCGACTTGTAAGGAAGATGAGTCTGGCAGAGGCATTCATTAAGGATTGTAAAGGAGCTAGGTGGTAGGTGGGGAGAGGACAGAGTTGCAGTAATCGAGGTGGGAGAGGATGAGAGAGTGGATTAAAATCTTAGTTGTGTCTTGTGTAAGGAAGTGTCTAATTTTAGAGATGTTTTTAAGGTGGAAGCGGCAGGCTTTAGCCAAAGACTGAATGTGAGGAGTGAAAGAAAGATCTGAGTCAAATGTGACCCCGAGACATCGGGCATGCGGGGTAGGGGTAATGATGGAGTTGTTGACAGTTATAGAGAGATTGGGGGTGGAGCGTTTTGAAGAAGGGGGGAAAATAAGGAGCTCAGTTTTGGAGAGATTTAGCTTGAGGTAGTGAGAGGACATCCAGTTGGAGATGTGAGAAAGACAGTTAGTGACACGGGTTAGCAATGAAGGAGAAAGGTCTGGTGCAGAGAAGTAGATTTGGGTGTCATCGGCATACAAATGATATTGTAAACCATGGGACTTTATTAGGGAACCTAGTGATGACGTGTAGATTGAGAAGAGAAGGGGACCAAGGACAGAGCCTTGCGGTACTCTGACAGAAAGTGGTGACGGGGCAGAGGAGGCCCCAGAGAAGGCTACACTAAAGGTACGGTTTGACAGGTAGGAAGAGAGCCACGAGAGGGCTGTGTCACATATGCCGAAGGATTGGAGGGTTTGGAGCAAGAGAGGATGGTCAACAGTGTAAGAGGTTGCAGACAGATCAAGGAGAATAAGCAGAGAGAAGTGGCCTTTTGATTTTGCTGTAAGTAGGTCGTTGGTAACCTTAACAATTGCTGTTTCTGTGGAGTGATGGGGACGAAATCTAGATTGCAATGGGTCAAGGAGGGAGTTTATTGTAAGCAAATGGGAAAGGTGTGCATAAGCTAGTTTTTCGAGAAGCTTTGATGCAAGAGGGAGGAGGGAAATAGGGCGGTAGTTGGATGGGGAGGTAGGATCAAGGGAAGGTTTTTTGAGGATAGGTGTGACCAGTGCATGTTTCAGCTATGAGGGAAATATACCGGTGCTGAAGGAGAGGTTGAAAGTGTGTGTGAGTATAGGGGTAAGGGTGGCAGAGAGGAATAGGAGTAGCTGTGAGGGGATAGGGTCAAGGGGACAGGTAGTGAGGTGAGAGCGCAGTATAAGTGCCGAAACTTCTTCCTCAGTAACAGGGGAGAATGAACTAAGTTTAAGGTTATGTGGGTTGTGGTTAATTGAGAGATTTGAGGGGGTGAGAGAATGGAATTATGTTGAGAGCTGATTTCATTTCTGATAGAGTTGATTTTGTTATTGAAGTGGTTGGCAAAGTCTTGAGCTGACAGAGAAGTTGTATTAGGAGGTGGGGGAGGGCGGAGAAGAGTATTGAAAGTGGTGAACAAATGTTTTGGGTTTGAAGAAAGATTAGAGATAAGAGTAGAGAAGTAGTGTTGCTTATGGAAATTAAGGGCAGAGTAGTAGGAGTTCAAGATACATTTGTATGTTGAAAATCAGCTGAACTCCTAGATTTTCTCCAGTGCCGCTCAACAGTACGGGAACATCTGCGTAGGTATCGTGTCAGAGGAGTATGCCAGGGCTGAGGATGAGTGTTTGATTTCCGAGCTATGGTAAGAGGGGTGAGATTGTCAAGGACGGATGTAAGGGTGGAATTATAATGGCAGATAGATTGGTCAGGGCATGAAAAGGAGGAGAAGGATGAGAGGAGAGGTTTGATGGAATTAGAAAGCTGTTGTTGATCTAATGACATAATGCTTCTGTGAAGTTTGGTGTGAGGAGCAGAAGGAGGGAGAGTTGTAGGGAGGGATGATATGTTGCAAGTAAGGAGATGGTGGTCAGAAAGAGGAAAGGGGGAGTTTGTGAAGTTTGAGAGGGTGCATCGATAGCTAAAGATCAGGTCAAGAGAGTGACTATCTTTGTGAGTGGGATAATCAGTCCATTGTGACAAACCAAAAGAGGAAGTGAGTTGCAGAAGTTGTTTTGCAGAGGAGGCAGTGGGATTGTCAAGAGGGATGATGAAGTCACCAAGAATGAGGGAAGGAGTGTCTGAGGAAAGGAAATAAGGTAGCCATGCAGCCAAGTGATCTAGAAATTGAGTTGAGGAGCCAGGAGGACGGTATATGACTGTGACACGTATAGAAAGAGGAGAGAATAAGCGAATCATGTGGGTTTTGAATGAAGAAAATGTGAGGGAAGAGATGGGATGTATTTAGGTGCAATGAGGAAAGTAAAATACCTACACCTCCTCCTTGTCTATTACCAGACCTAGGAGTGTGGCTGAAGTGGAGACCCCCATGTGACAGAGCAGCAGTGGATGCTGTGTCTAGGGGAGAGAGACAGGTTTCTGTTAGGGCCAGAAGGTTGAGGGAGCGGGTGATAAAGAGGTCATGTATAGAAGTGAGTTTGTTGCAAACAGAGCAAGAGTTCCAAAGTGCACAAGTGAAAGGTGAAGTGACTTTTGATGCAAGAGGAATGTGAGTAAGGTTGTCAGAGTTTTGTTTTTTGAGTCTGTGGGATGGTACACATGGATGTGCACGGCTAGGCAGTTGTTGGGGACCAGGATTAGGGGAGATGTTGCCAGCAGTTAGTAGAAGCAAGAGGAGAGTGACATAAGATGAGATACAGATTTGCAGTAGTGAGACTGCTTTTGAGACAAGGTGCAGGGGGGAGAGAGAGTATTTAGGAATAGGTAAAGTTCATGAGTACAAAAGTAATGTGAGTTTAAGAGAGATGGGCTAATAAACAGTGCAGGTGGAGAGGGAGAAGGAGTAATTGAATAATGTAGTTTGTTATAGAGACAAAAGTTTCAACAGAAACACGACCACTTTTCTTACAATACAGTAGTGAAACTAGTACAATAATAAATCTATAGGAGCTGGGGGAGTGTGGGTATATTGTACATGTGTATAAAACGTGTGATATATATGTATTTTACTATCAAAAACTATAAAATGTCATTAAACAGTTTTTGCTATTTAGATAATGAGCTTTCACCTTATGGCATGTTCTTTTCTTTTTATACAGAAGATTTCTTGCATACAATATTAATATCCATTAGAAGACAGTAGCTGCATCTGTTTCATTTTTACCAAAGTGCGTTTCTTCAACTTTGCGCAATTTAATTTTTTTTTTTCATTTAGATTTTTTTTAAATATGGTATTTTTATAGCTGCTAAAAGTTCACATGGTACTGTATATGTTTTACTTCTAATATTGTGACTGTAATGTAACAAATGCATTCTATATTAATAACATATTTGTTACAGTGTAGCCGCAATATTATACATGTGTATGCAATTTATTATATGCATGGATTATACTGGAAAATGCTATATTATGTCTATGTATATTATGTATAGTATGTCTATATGAAAATACTATACTATGTCTGTGTATATTATGTCTATATGAAAATATTATACTATGTCTATGTATATTACAGGGACGTGCACTCTTAGGAGGCAGGGGAGGCAGTGCCTACCCTGCCATATGTGGCCAAAGCTTAATTAAATTTTAATTAAAACAAAAAAGTAAAAAAAAAATATATTTTCCCCACATGTAATGCTATGGAGAGGCAGGTACAGGAACGCTTCTCTCCATTGCAGTACATGGGTCAAAGGAAAAGCTGTGCTGCAGCGCCACCTGTGTTCTGTCAATATATTAGCAGCAGAAATTGGTACAAATAGGAGGCACCCCTCTTGATGCCTCCTAGCAAGTGAAGGATATATAGATTAATCAGAAGGAGGCTGCAGTGAGCAGGGTCATGTGACACAACTGGAAGCTGAGGTAACCTAAGAACAGATGACACCAAGCAGAAGAGTAAAGTAGTATTCACAAATTTTGTTCAGATACAGCTCATTAACAGGGGGACAGTAAGTGAGCATAACCCAATACTGACAGGAAGTCAAAGGGTCAATTCAAATTTAAATCCATAATTTAAAACCCAGAGTTTGAAGTTAAAAGGACATGAAACCCAACAAATTTCTTTCATGATTCAGGCAGAGAATATAATTTTAAACAACATTTCAATTTACTTCTATTATCTAATTTGCTTGATTCTTTAGATATCTTTTGTTGAAGAAATAGCAATGCACGTGTGAGCCAATCAAATGAGGCATCTATGTGCAGCCACCAATCAGGAGCTACTGAGCATATCTACATATGCTTTTAAACAAACGATATCAAGAGAATGAAACAAATAAGATAACATAAGTACATTGGAAAGTTGTTTAAAATGGCATGTTCCTTCTAAAGCACAAAAGAAAAAATTTGGGTTTCATGTCCCTTTAAGTGTGCAGTGTCCACATTATTTAAATTAAAGTTTTTGACATTGAATATTGCTAAGTCTCCCTTTTTCATGGTTATTTGATTTAATTAGGTACAAACTCCATATATGTTATGTCTGTTCAGTCAGAGGATGCAGTATCTATTTTTATTTTTCTCTGTGTCTCCATTTATTTAAAGACTGCTGTTAACTTGTAATTCACAAATCAATTGAAAGCTGTTGCATTGTGTTTTTAATATGTGCTGCTTTTATACAAGTTTATATTAATAAAAGGAGATAATGAGTCATTTAAAAAATATATGTAATTATTGCAGTTGTTAAATGTTTTTAGAAATGGGGGGTGGAGCAAACTAGCAGAGTGAGCAGACGTGTTTGTCTGAAGCTCTGCTACCAAACTAACATATTGAAGCAATATAATATAATTTTGCACCCATCAACTTAACTCTGAAGACTATCCCCTATATGGAGGAAGGTAATCTCACTAAAATCGTATGTGAACAAGGCTTCAAACATCTTCTAAGACTTTAATGCAGTACCGACCTATCTGACTTCCCGCATGGTAGCAGGGATCACTTGTTGCTTGTCTGCAAGCCTATTGTGGGCCTTATTCTACTCCTTCAACTATGGCAGACTTTACAGATCTACTACAGGCATCGTTACACCAATTGATGCAGAAAATGGATCATGATTTCTACGATTTGAAGCTTATTCTTAGTGAACAGCGTGGTAAAGAACCTGGGCCTCTAGATAAAATGGCGTCTGCCCACTATTCTAAAGAGTGTGACGAAGCCTCGCAACTAGAGAGCAGAACGCAGAAGTCAGTCCTGCCGATGTCACAGACCGATACGGATAACTATGTGCAGGATATGTCTGCGGCCGCAGAGAGGAGCCTTGTAGCTGGGAACTGCCCACTGTCATCGGAGCCTGATAGTAGCAAGCTAGCAGATGGGGATAGAGTACCGGAGCTCGCTGCTGCGGTTTATCTAACAGAGGACTTACACTGTTCTCCTATAGACTGGATTCCGGTCTATACATTGTTTCTGGCCGATCTGCAGCACGCTCCGGATACCATGAGTGTGGCACTTTCGGTCCTAAGAGAGCATGACACACAGAGCCCGTCCACTTTAGCAGGGCCATTGCAAGCTACACTCCGATTAGAATTAAAGACCCAAACAAAGCTGAACATGACCTCCAATTTTTTACCCGGGAGCCTAGTATTACTAGGGAACTTTGATATCACTGACACTGACTTGGGACATGAGGGTCAGACGGATCTCCAATACAGGTGCACTAGCAGAGTTGGCATTGGCTAACTATGAAGGATTCTAGTGCTAATTATGTATATCCCACGTCCATCAACAGGCATAAGCTATTACTTATTCTTAATGAATACTGTTAACCCCATGAGCTTCTATTACACCTTATCAATATCAATGTTGCATGTTCATAGTTCCTAATTGAAACCCCTTCCCTGCTTAGTATTACAGATCTATTTGTTAATGTAGTCATACATATATTTCAAAAGGTTTCTCAAGCTACCCCCCAGCTCCACTGAGCAACACTAATGATGATATGCTTACCATGTCTGATGTGATGATCTATTGTCTGCTCATGGTCTCACTTCTACTTTGTCCTCATGTCACCCCTTGTTTGAAGTGTTTTCAATAACCATACGCTTAACTAGTTACTGCTATCCTATAAACTTTACTCAAGTATTTGCATATGTTTAGAAATGAATGTTATTAATTCTTGCTCTAGTATGACGTATCTGGTTAGATGCAGATATTATTATCCTTTACCAGCTACCTGATTGCAATCTGTCTCCCCAACGCTTAAGGCTCAAAACAGCATCATTGTTACTTTATCTACTACCAGCATATTACGTTAGTTATCTTCTGGTCTATCTACTAGCTTTGCCCAACCTAATAACAGTATCATTACACTAGAAACTATCTCATGAGGTTTATTATAAATAAGATATATATAGCTTGATGTGAAACATATTATGTTGCAACCCTCAGTTAGATGGAGAGGTGATCTATTTTTTAATGAAACGTATACCATTTTACATTTCCAAATAGCTTCCTTAAATTCAGAGATACGCTGTCTAGCCATTACAGTGTCTCCATGCAAGTATTACTAGTTACTGCTGGGCGGTGCTAACTGGGAAGGCACGGTCCGGCATATAAATTTTTATTTCTTGCTTAGTTAAACTTGCAGGCTTTTTCCGCTGGGAGCGGACATATATTGTAGTATAGGTTACATGAGAAATTAACTCAAAATATATGTGCTACATGATTCACGCTTTTCACCCCCTCATCTATACGGCAGCCTATCCATACCCACAAAATATTACATTTATAGCTATTAGACAAGTCTCCCCCAGGCTGCACGTAATTTATCTATGTGCCATCTTAACATTTACACTATATCTCTTTACTTAAGCCCTATACAGGATGTAGGTAACGGGCCACCCCTCTATCTTTATATCAGTCATATATGCCTGGAACCTTGACTTATGTATTTTATGCCTATTCACAAGCCCAAAAGTTAGAGTAAAGGCTGGATCACTTATACATTGCATTATACTGGACACAGCTTCTCTTGAACTTATCACTGTTTAGCTTCTAGACTTAGGTATCAGGGTCTTCTACCCCTATATGGATTATCTCTATGATGTCTCCTTCTATATTATATCTACTAGTGTAAACATTTGAGCGTATGATTAAGCAACTTTACTGTTAGACCCCTATAAGTTGTCTAGTCCTTAAGTTATCTATACTCTCCCCACATTCACTATGGCCCGCCCCCCCCTAAAATCCCCCCCAAACTAAAAGTGGCTCTTGCCCACTGATCTCCCCCCCCCCTTTAAACCATACCACCACCAGTGAATAGTGCTGAGTCTCTTAATTAAATAACTGAACCTATGGGTTCCCTCTATCTAGGGTTCTTCAACTCTTAATACTCCCCTGCTCTCTTACACATTATTCGCCTTACTATAAGGACTCACAAATATATATACTCATGTTATATTGCACCTTCTTATACCAGGCAGTGGTTGGTCTATGGTAAAAAAAAAAATCAGAGGTCATTCCTACCCCTGCACAGGTTGGTCACTGTAAATCTCATTACCTTTTTTCCAATATTTTCCATAAGTACTTGGATTGCCTAATCTATGTCTATTGTATTAAGCTGTAACACTACTATGTATTTTGTACTTAACCTGTGCTGTTGGTTCATTGTTTGTTAACTTTTACTTTAACTTCAATAAAAAAATATTTAAAAAAAAAAAAATGTTTTTAGAAATAATGCCACTGTAAAGTAACTGGTTAAACACATAGTCAAAGGGAGACATTTAAAATTAAACTTTTATGATTTAGGTAGAGCATGCTATTTTAATAGACTTTTCTAGTTATTTATATTTTGAGAAATAGCATCAACTGTTACTGGCCCCATGTCAGCAAATCAAATTAGTTTTTGAAAGGAACATGAAAGTCATAATTACATTTCCATCATTCAGATAGAAATTGCACAAAAAAAAATAAAAAAAAAATTCTATTTTACTTTTATTATTATGTACTTCATTCTTTTGGTGTCCTTTGTTGAAGAGCATACCTAAGTGGGATGTGCACGTGCGTTTCTTGAACACCATATTGCAGCAGCTGTGTTGGCAGTATTGATAACTTGTCCTTTGTGTAAAATTTGTATGGTAAATTATTTCTATTTTTGCAATACAATAGTGAGTAGAGAAGAGATTGTGGATCATTCTAATTGCTTAGTAACTGGCACTGTGCCACAGAATTGTGTGAGTGTATGTGAGCAGAGTGTGTGTGGGTGTCAGTGAGCAGAGTATGTGTGCTTTATTCTCCAGGTAATCAATACATTTCCGATGAACTGGTGCTTTAGTGCAGTGTTTCTCAACAATGGTCCTCAAGTACCCCCAATAGGTCAGGTTTTCATTATAGCTGAATCAGTGCACAGGTGAAGTAATCAGCTGATCAGTAACTCAGTGGTTACTAACTTGCTCTCACCCATCACCTGATTATGTCACCTGTGCACTGGTTCAGCTATCATTTAAACCTGACCTGTTGGGGGTACTTGCGGCCCTCTGTGCATATCATATCTAGTGCCTCACCAGCCTCTGACCTCACTGCACGTTAATGGTATATTATGTATATTATGTATATTATGTCTATATGAAAATACTATACTATGTCTATGTATATTATGTCTATATGAAAATACTATATTATGTCTATGTATATTATGTATATTATGTCTATATGAAAATACTATACTATGTCTATGTATATTATGTCTATATGAAAATATTATACTATGTCTATGTATATTATGTATATTATGTCTATATGAAAATACTATATTATGTCTATGTATATTATGTCTATATGAAAATACTATATTATGTCTATGTATATTATGACTATATGAAAATACTATATTATGTCTATGTATATTATGTCTATATGAAAATACTATATTATGTCTATGTATATTATGTATATTATGTCTATATGAAAATACTATATTATGTCTATGTATATTATGTCTATATGAAAATACTATATTATGTCTATGTATATTATGTATAGTATGTCTATATGAAAATACTATACTATGTCTATGTATATTATGTCTATATGAAAATATTATACTATGTCTATGTATATTATGTATATTATGTATATTATGTCTATATGAAAATACTATACTATGTCTATGTATATTATGTCTATATGAAAATACTATATTATGTCTATGTATATTATGTCTATATGAAAATACTATATTATGTCTATGTATATTATGTCTATATGAAAATACTATATTATGTCTATGTATATTATGTATATTATGTCTATATGAAAATACTATACTATGTCTATGTATATTATGTATATTATGTCTATATGAAAATACTATATTATGTCTATGTATATTATGTATATTATGTCTATATGAAAATACTATATTATGTCTATGTATATTATGTCTATATGAAAATACTATATTATGTCTATGTATATTATGTATATTATGTCTATATGAAAATACTATATTATGTCTATGTATATTATGTCTATATGAAAATACTATATTATGTCTATGTATATTATGTATATTACGTCTATATGAAAATACTATACTATGTCTATGTATATTATGTATATTATGTCTATATGAAAATACTATATTATGTCTAAGTGTTCTCACTATTTAAATAAATGTGTTTTTAACTTTTGACATGTTGTTTTTTTTTGTTAGGAAGTAGATTTTGTGTATAGGATACTAATATCCCATAGAAGACAGCAGCTGCAGATTTTTCATTTTACCAAAGGGTGTTTTTTTCAGCTTTGTTGTTTTGGAGCAACATATTTTTTTGGAATTGACGTTTTTTTAATATTGCATTTGTAAAGCTGCCATAAGTTCAGACTGTACTGTACATGTTTTATTTCTAATATTGCAATGTTGCTGTACAAACAGGTTTTATATTAATAACTAGATGTGTGCAGCTAACGATTTGGCAATTTTTTAGAACAACTATTCCAGAAATTTGGTTTTCCTGAATATTAATTGATTGCACTATTCAGTATTCATTTAGTTCTAAACTAAACTAATGCTGAATATTCTCAGAACGTTTACATTAGTTTTCGTTAAACAAATGTAAATGTTCCAAAGTCACAGGTGAAAAAATTCACCGGTAGCTTTATACTTACTTTTAGCGGACTGGTGAGCTGCTCTAAGCTCCCTATGAGCGCGGCCGGGGCTTTGTGAAGAAGAGGATCAGGTTAGTCTGGCTCTCCGGTGCGCAAGTATTTTAACCATTTAAAGGAAACTAATACTAAAGAATATTTTTTTAGTTTCTTTATATTTCAGGGTGCAATGATTCAAATATTAATTTTGTGGAACGTAAACAAATATTCCTGTTTTGTTGTTACAAAACCGAATACACATGTCTATTAATAACACATTTGTTACAGTGCAATATTTAAGTAAAAAACCTTTAATATAGTGTGAACTTATAGCTGCTATACACATTAAAGCAGTCAAAAAGTGCCTCTGCCAGTGAGCCCTTCCTCATTACCTGTGACGTCACATCTCACATGCATGGTGATATCAACTGGCACCAGTGATGCCCTGCAACACACAATAATTAAGTGGAAAATGTTACCATAAATCGAACTAAATATCAACCTATGATTGATTATTGAGAAATATCTAGGTTGTCAAGTAAAAGTGCAGAGTTTGTTCATGTCCCTAAAATATTACTCATATGATCTCTAATGTTATTTCTAATCTGCTGAGCAGTCTTTCCCACATATGGGTGTTTATATTTGGTTTAATACACTGCTAGTCTTGCAATTCATAAAGCAGGATATCGAAAGACACAAATAGAGGCGCCTCTTTTTTTGTCTTTCGATATCCTGCTTTAGATCACCCGACACCAAGGTGTGAGAAGAGTGCTACCAAACACCTGTGACTGTGCTGTGACTGTGCTGTGACTGTTCTGTAGCCACAGTGGATGAATTAACTTTTCTGACAACATATTGCTTCACAATTTCACGTATTGGACATTAATCCAGAAAGGTATTTTTCTTAAAACTGTAGACATTTGTATTTAATTGTCACGAGCATATTTGCATATTTACTTTATATTATTCACATATATTGTTATTACTTTGTATATTCTTTTCTTTTCTCTATTTTACTCTTTTGTATGAGCATATTTACATATTCTTCATTTATATATACTGATATTTTTTCTGTAGATATTCTGCTGGGATCTCTACCTTTATCAAGCCCTGTTTTCCATATCTAGCGCACCCTATTAGATGTGTGTTATTATTAACCTCTCCTGTGTAATAATCTTGCAATTCATATATTGCTTCATCTGATCTGACATTAAATTATTGTATAAGAAACAAAGCACTCCAAAAAAGCCAAACTGTTCTTGTTTTGCACATTTAAATTCCCTTGCAATGTATTTAGACAAAAATACCAGCGTAATGGGAGCAACCACATTGTCTATAGGTTTATTTCTGTTTGAAATAAATTTACAGTCCTTAGACAATAAGGGATGTAATCTATTATCTCCCCTCAACATCTGCAAGTACCTTTTTATGACATTATGCAAATATCATAATACTGATTAAAAAGTCAAATCTTAGAGGCATTGTTTGAAATCCCATTCAGTAGGATACCTGATTTTCAGAATCTCTCTGACTCTAACATTCCTTATATCTGTAAATTCATCTTATAAAAGTTTAACCTCAGAACTACATGAAGGTCCTTATATTTTTGTTGTTGTGTATATCCAGTACATACACCCATATAAGCAATACACCTGCGACATCATGAGGATTAGAAACATCATAAGGATTATTTTAATACCAAACATAATATGTCTGTCATATTTGTATTATCTGGTGCCATAAATGTGATTAAAACATGTCTTATGATATACTAGAATGTTGCTTCTGATTGACCTAAGGCTTGTGTCTTTATAGAAACACTCTTAGTGTTGACATTTTACTAACTTTATGCACCAGGTCTCTGGATATATGCAATAAAATTTCCTCAAGCAAAACATGAAAACTATTTATTACAGGAGGTCTGTTTTTTAAAGATAAACAGGGAAAATACTCATCTGAGAAAATAAAATAATCATCACACAGAGAAAAATTTACCCCCTTACAATCTAAAATCCTGATCTCTTCATGATAGACGGGTTGGAGAGTGTTTGGAAATGAGAGAACAAATATAGTTGAAAGTGAGGCTGTTGAGTGCATTATAGTTTAGGGTTAATACTTTGAATTGTATTCTAGAGTGTATGGGGTTTTAGTGAAGAGACTGTCAGAGAGGAGCAGCTGATGTAGACCTGCAGATTAGGCTGATGAGTTTAGCTGAAGAATTTATAATAGATTGGAGGAAGGAAAAATAGTGTTTAGGATGGCCATTTTGAAGTAGATTGCAGTAGTCAATGAGTGACAAAATGAGGGAGTGAATTCATATTTTTGTAGTTTTTTAAATAAGGAAAGATTGGATTCTGGAAATATTACATAAGTGTGCAGATCAGGATTTGGTTTGCTCTTGTATATGTGGAGTGAATGTGATTTCAGAATCAAGTGTGACCTCAAGACAGTGGACGTTCTGAGAATAGAGTCTCCAACTGTAAGAGAAATGTCTGGTTTTGGATGTGTCGGAGAGAGGGGAATAAAAAGCAGTTTAAATAGATTGAGTTGGAGGTAGTGCGAGGACATCAAGAGGAGATTTCAGAAAAACTGTTGGTAATCTGGTTGACTAAAGAGGGAGTGATATCAGGAAAGGAAAGAAAGCTTTGGGTATCATCAGCATATAAGTGGTACTGAAACCCAAAGGAGGATATAGGTTTTTCAAGGGTGGAGGTATAGATGGAAAAAAAACAAAAGAGACCCAAGGCAGAGCCTTGAGGTGCTTCTAATGAGAGAGGAAAAGGATCAGAGGATAAGCTGTTAAAGGAAACTGTAAACAAGCAGTTCGAGAGATATAAAGCAAACAAGGGGAGGGCTGTATCTGAGATACCAAAAGAATGTAGGATTTTTAAGAGGAGGGGATGGTCAACTGTATCGAAAGAAGCAGATAGATCCAGAAGAAATTGTAAGGAATAGTTTCCCTTAGCTATAGCTGATAGCAGACAATTTTGTTACTTTAGTAAGAGCGGTTTCTGATGAGTGTTTAGAGACAGGAACCATATTGTAGGTGATCAAAAAAGGATTTAGTTGAGAGAGATTGCGTTAGGTGTTTATAGATAAGTTATTTTTATTCATTTGGAGGCAAAGGGAAGTAAGGAGACTGTCCAATATTTAAATAAAGGTGGAGGATAAAGTGAGGGTTTGTTAGGATTGGTGTGATTGATGTATGCTTGAATGTATTAGCAAATGTGCCAGTTAAAAGAGACTGGTTAAATAGATGATTTAGGGCAGGGATTAGAGAAGTAGAAAGGGAAGAAGTTGTAAAGGAATAAGGTTAAGTGGCCAGGTTGTGAGATGAGCAAAAGATATGAGTATGAAGACTTCTTCCTCTGTTATGGGAGGAAAGTAACATAGAGTTTTGTTAATAGAAGGTAGATAGGTGCACAAGCAAAATTTCGCTAACAGGAGGCTTAGTGAGGCGGCTCCCAGGGCCTGCACTCAAAGACCTTCTCCATTAGTTCAGGCCCAAGGAGCTGCCACTTTAGGCCTCATGTTAGCTTGGCAAATGCTCTGTGAATAAGAGGAGCAGGTTAGTGTGGCTCTCCAACTCGCTTAGGTAAATAACTATCTAATAAAAATGAATGAATCAAATTTGGCATTAATCCTTTGATTTCTTTAAATTTCGTGCTGCATTCTTTTGGATAGTTGTCTTGTTAAAATGAGACAAATATCAGTGTTTCCTTAACAAATGTACATGTTTCTAATAGAAATGGTAGGTAGAAGGGCTGGGTTTGAGGAGTGTGAGGGAGAGATCCCTTTTCTAATTGTGTTGATTTTATTTTTTTAATGATCAGAAATAATCTGAGCAGAGAGTTTGGTAGTGGGCGGAGGTGCGGGTGGATGTAGAAGGCAGATGAATGTTCAGAACAGCTTTCTGGGGTTGGATGTATAAGTTGACACGATGTAGGAGAAATAGACTTGTTTGGCTAGGCTGGATGCAAAGTTTTATGATCTGAAAATGAATATATAATGCAAGAAATAAGCACGGATTTGTGATTTTCTCCACTAACATTCAGCAGTCTGTGAACATCGCTAAAGATAGTGGGTCTGTTTAGTTTGCCATTGTTGTCATTGAGTGCATGATGCATTGCGGACAGTGAAGGATGTAGCTTTGTTGAGTATTGATTTTAGTGCAAAATTATATTGCAAGGCCACAAGTTTTATGTTTGTTTTAGTCTGGTTTTGGACACTTGACAAGAAATTATTGCTTGTTTACCTCTACTAAATTTGGCCTTGAAAAATACATAGTGACATAGTGCGTGATATGTTTATATAAGTATTAATACATTTAAAATATAAAAAAAAATAACAATAAAACTGTATCATGAGAACTAATCCTTATTATGACTAATACACGTGTTTAATATAACGTTTTATACAATGTGCAGGGAAGCAGCTACATCCCTGTTTGTTGAAATAGTATCACTTTTACAGACTTCCTAAACCTAGAGGAGATTGAACTACATGAAACAGAGATCAGATAGTCTGTAAGCAAAGTGATTTGGGGTCAGAAAGAAGCAGTTTGCATTTTTTAAATATTTGGTGAACAAATTTTCGGCTAGATTTAGAGTTTTGTCGGTAACGACCCTCGTAGCTAATGCTGTTTTTTCCCCCCCCGCACCTTTTAAATACCGCTGGTATTTAGAGTTCTCTGAAGGGCTGCGTTAGGCTCCAAAAAGGGAGCATACAGGCATATTTACCGCCACTTCAACTCTCAATACCAGCGGTGCTTACGGACGTGGCCAGCTTCAAAAACGTGCTCGTGCACGATTCCCCCATAGGAAACAATGGGGCAGTTTGTGCTGAAAAAAAACCTATCACCTGTAAAAAAGCAGCGTTCAGCTCTTAACGCAGCCCCATTGTTTCCTATGGGGAAACAGTTTCTAAGTCTGCGCCTAACACCCTAACATGTACCCCGAGTCTAAACACCCCTAACCTTACACTTATTAACCCCTAATCTGCCGCCCCCGCTATCGCTGACCCCTGCATATTATTATTAACCCCTAATCTGCCGCTCCGGACACCGCCGCAACCTACATTATACCTATGTACCCCTAATCTGCTGCCCCTAACACCGCGACCCCTATATTATATTTATTAACCCCTAATCTGCCCCCCACAACGTCGCCGCCAGCTACCTACAATAATTAACCCCTAATCTGCCGACCAGACCTCACCGCTACTATAATAAATGTATTAACCCCTAATCCGCCTCACTCCCGCCTCAATAACCCTATAATAAATAGTATTAACCCCTAATCTGCCCTCCCTAACATCACCGACACCTAACTTCAAGTATTAACCCCTAATCTGCCGACCGGACCTCGCTGCTACTCTATTAAATTTATTAACCCCTAAAGCTAAGTCTAACCCTAACACTAACACCCCCCTAAGTTAAATATAATTTTTATCTAATGATATAAATGAAATCTTATTAACTAAAGTATTCCTATTTAAAACTAAATACTTACCTGCAAAATAAACCCTAATATAGCTACAATATAACTAATAATTATATTGTAGCTATTTTAGGATTAATATTTATTTTACAGGCAACTTTGTAATTATTTTAACCAGGTACAATAGCTATTAAATAGTTAATAACTATTTAATAGCTACCAAGTTAAAATAATTACAAAATTACCTGTAAAATAAATCCTAACCTAAGTTACAATTACACCTAACACTACAGTATCAATAAATTAATTACATAAAATACCTACAAATAAATACAATTAAATAAACTAACTAAAGTACAAAAAATAAAAAAAGAACTAAGTTACAAAAAATAAAAAAAATATTTACAAACATTAGAAAAATATTACAACAATTTTAAGCTAATTACACCTACTCTAAGCCCCCTAATAAAATAACAAAGCCCCCCAAAATAAAAAAATGCCCTACCCTATTCTAAAATTAAAATAGAAAAGCTCTTTTACCTTACCAGCCCTTAAAAGGGCCTTTTGCGGGGCATGCCCCAAAGAAAACAGCTCTTTTGCCTGTAAAAAAAAAACATACAATACCCCCCCAACATTACAACCCACCACCCACATACCCCTAATCTAACCCAAACCCCCCTTAAATAAACCTAACACTAAGCCCCTGAAGATCATCCTACCTTATCTTCACCACGCCGGGTAATCAGCCAATCAGATTTTTCCTACCTTAATTCCGATTGGCTGATAGAATCCTATCAGCCAATCGGAATTCGAGGGACGCCATCTTGGATGACGTCCCTTAAAGGAGCCTTCATTCTGTGTTAGGACGTCGGAAGAAGAGGATGGATCCGTGCCGGAGGTCTTGAAGATGGAGCCGCTCATCGTCGGATGGATGAAGATAGAAGATGCCGCTTGGATGAAGATGTTTGCCGGTCCGGATCTCCTCTTCTGCCCGGATAGGATGAAGACTTTGGAGCCTCTTCTGGACTTCTTCTTGCCGGATAGGATGAAGACTTCGGGACCCTCTGGAGGACCGATCGGTGATACCCGGCATGGTGAAGATAAGGTAGGGAGATCTTCAGGGGCTTAGTGTTAGGTTTATTTAAGGGTGGTTTGGGTTAGATTAGGGGTATGTGGGTGGTGGGTTGTAATGTTGGGGGGGGGGGGTATTGTATGTTTTTTTTACAGGCAAAAGAGCAGAATTCTTTGGGGCATGCCCCGCAAAAGGCCCTTTTAAGGGCTGGTAAGGTAAAAGAGCTTTTCTATTTTAATTTTAGAATAGGGTAGGGCATTTTTTTATTTTGGGGGGCTTTGTTAATTTATTAGGGGGCTTAGAGTAGGTGTAATTAGCTTAAAATTGTTGTAATATTTTTCTAATATTTGTAAATTATTTTTTTATTTTTTGTAACTTAGTTCTTTTTTTATTTTTTGTACTTTAGTTAGTTTATTTAATTGTAGATAATTGTAGGTATTTGTATGTAATTAATTTATTGATAGTGTAGTGTTAGGTTTAATTGTAGATAATTGTAGGTATTTTATTTAGTTAATTTATTGATAGTGTAGTGTTAGGTTTAATTGTAACTTAGGTTAGGATTTATTTTACAGGTAATTTTGTAATTATTTTAACTAGGTAGCTATTAAATAGTTATTAACTATTTAATAGCTATTGTACCTGGTTAAAATAATTACCAAGTTGCCTATAAAATAAATATTAATCCTAAAATAGCTACAATGTAATTATAATTTATATTGTAGCTATATTAGGGTTTATTTTACAGGTAAGTATTTAGCTTTAAATAGGAATAATTTATTTAATAAGAGTTAATTTATTTCTTTAGATAAAAAATTATATTTAACTTAGGGGGGTGTTAGTGTTAGGGTTAGACTTAGCTTTAGGGGTTAATAAATTTAATAGAGTAGCGGTGAGGTCCGGTCGGCAGATTAGGGGTTAATACTTGAAGTTAGGTGTCGGTGATGTTAGGGAGGGCAGATTAGGGGTTAATACTATTTATTGTAGGGTTATTGAGGCGGGAGTGAGGCAGATTAGAGGTTAATAACTTTATTATAGTAGCGGTGAGGTCCGGTCGGCAGATTAGGGGTTAATAATTGTAGGTAGGTGGTGGCGACGTTGGGGGTGGCAGATTAGGGGTTAATAAATATAATATAGGGGTCGGCGGTGTTAGGGGCAGCAGATTAGGGGTACATAAGGATAACGTAGGTGGCGGCGGTGTGCGGTCGGCAGATTAGGGGTTAAAAAAATTTAATAGAGTGGCGGCGATGTGGGGGGACCTCGGTTTAGGGGTACATAGGTAGTTTATGGGTGTTAGTGTACTTTAGAGCACAGTAGTTAAGAGTTTTATGAACCGGCGTTAGCCCAGAAAGCTCTTAACTCCTGGCTTTTTTTCTGCGGCTGGAGTTTTGTCATTAGATTTCTAACGCTCACTTCAGCCAAGACTCTAAATACCGGTATTAGAAAGATCCCATTGAAAAGATAGGATACGCAAATGGCGTAGGGGGATCTGCGGTATGGAAAAGTCGCGGCTGGAAATTGAGCGTTAGACCCTTACCTACACGACTCTAAATACCAGCGGTAGCCCAAAACCAGCGTTAGGAGCCTCTAACGCTGGTTCTGACGGCTAACGCAGAATTCTAAATCTAGGCGTATGTTAGCAGAAAAAGTGAGCAAAAAATAGAGCAACTTTATTCTTATTTGAAGAGTAGAGCAGATTCATTTCTGAGTCAAGCTGAACTGATTGTATACAATATTCTGTTCCTGTTGGGATGAGATCTTGCTGAAACATCTTCAACAAAGTGGTTGTCACCTGATGAGATATAGGCCTCTATTTATAAAGGTCTGGCGGACCTGATCCGACAGTGACGATCAGGTCCGCCAGACCTCGCTGAATACGGAGAGCAATACACTCTCCGTATTCAGCATTGCACCAGCAGCTCACAAGAGCTGCTGGTGCAACGCCGCCCCCTGCAGACTCACGGCCACTCAGCCTCCAGCAGGGGGGTGTCAATCAACCCGATCGAGTACGATCGGGTTGATTTCCGGCGATGTCTGTTCGCCTGCTCAGAGCAGGCGGACAGGTTATGGAGCAGCGGTCTTTGTGAGACCACTGCTTCATAACTTGTGAAACACAGCCCTTCAAGCTCCGTACGGAGCTTGATAAATATGGGCCAAAGCTCCTTCTGTGTGTGATAACTGTGATCTACCTATCTGTCAGTGCGTGTACTAACTGCAAACAAGCAAAGCTATGTACTGGTGAATCATTGCTTTGTTTTAGTTTACAATAAAAAGCCCTTCTACACTAATAGAAATTAGATCAATACTGTCCCTGTTCAAATCCCTTAAAGAGACATACACACATGTATCTCTCTGGTTATGGAGCACAACAGGATGTTTTGACACATTTCACCTGTTAGCATCACAACACACTATGACAAAGGATCAATAAGCACACAGGCCCTTCAACCTGCAATGTAATTGTCAAAGCCCCAAAATCACCATTTTCTTTGTCCTTAATCCTGTGTATTTGGTTTTTGGATTACCAATTCAGGATATTAACAAATCAGATAACAATTTCTTGTTTTTTATATGAGGTAAACATTTTGACTTTAAAGGGACATGAAACCCAATTTTTTATTTCATGATTTAGGTAAAACATATAATTTTAAACAACTTTCCATTTTAATTTTATTATCAAATTTGCTTCATTCCCTTGGTATGCTTTGTTTAAGGAGCAGCAATTAAATACGGGTTGCTGACTGAACACATGGGTGAGCCAATGACAATCTGTATATATATGTAGCCACCAATCAGCAGCTATAACCTAGGTTCTTTGCTGCTCCTGAGCTTTCCTAGATAAACCTTTCTGCAAAGGTAACAAGAGAAGGAAACAAATTAAATAATACAAGTGAATTGGAAAGTTGTATACAATTGTATTCTCTATTTAAATCATGAAAGAAACTTTGTAGGGTTTCATGTCCCTTTAACTAGAAACAACTTTCCATAAATGATTCACCAATTATCTCTTGAAATACCATTTACATCACTACATTTGATTGTTCTCAAGAACACTTTTTTGGTTTGTTTGTTACACGATAACAGTGATAAGTGTTTTTTTTGCGTCTGTTTGCATGCGTCGGCAGGAACACTTGTATTACAAGTTGAAAGTAAATGTGAACTCGTGAGTGCAATCGTGCTCTACGCTAAAATGATTCCCGCAACCTCAGAGCTCTGATTAACTTTTTTTCTAAACAAAAAAGTATCACAAAACACATCAAAAATACATTTAAAAGTACATTTACACTCATAATAACACTATTTTAAAAAAATATATATTGCACAAAATTTTTTATAAGGGCTCAAAGATATGAGATATCAGGTGTTAGAAAAAAAAAAAGGCAGCCAAAGGGCTTTAACATATATATGCATACAAATACATGTCTAAATATGTATATGTATGTATGTATATATGTATATATGGGTACATATGTATATATATTTACAGACATATATACACATATAAACACATAAACACATATGTACGCACATAAAAAGATATATATATATATATATATATATATATATATATATATATATATATATATATATATACGTGCATTGGAGCCCTTTGCAGTTAAGTAGCTGAAAACATGTAAAAACATATTTATGCAGTATTCATATTTAATAAAGTGCTAAACTGTGTATTTACTGTAAATATTTAACATTCTAATGTTCTTCGCATAGGGGAATATATTCTATGTATTTTAAATAGATAATCAAATATACAGTATATATATATATATATATATATATATATATATATATATATATATATATATATATGCAAAAAGAGGCAGGTGCACTCTCACAAACAGTTCTCCATCTCCAAGGGCCAGGGTGCTATAGTAGGTAAAATGTAGCAAGCAGGAAACAGCACTCTCTGAACTTAAATTTAAACAGATAGTTTATTTGGTAACGTTTCGGGGAATGCTCCCATTCATCAGACCAACAACATACAAGTGAGTCAAACATTTAAACATACATAAACCCCTCCCCCTTGTGCAAAAACCGCCAAAAATCAGTTGCCTAGGCAACCAATCACACAATACAAAGTAAACAATGTGAATAAAGAAACAATCCACATCAAAAGAGCCCAATTAGGTATACAATCATATTCAATTAGCAAGTAAATATGTAGCCACAAATTGAATTCATACAGTGCAATCCAGAGCATTTAGTACAGATACTTTGTTGCAACGTTTTGTAAAAACATATATTAAAATGTAAAACTCATAGTAAATGAAGTAACGATGCGAGCCTAATATAGAGGTAGGGGTGCAAGATCCTAATAACACTCTGAGGCCATCGCTTCTTAATACTGAGACCAGCATAATAATTATTGTACAACAAACGGTTATGAACATGCGGTCTTACCTGCGTGATTCTTCTGCATTAATCACATATCTTACCAAAATGACTGATATACAACCAGGTGATGTGCTTGCAAGCCTGGATGTCACAAGCCTGTACACCATTGATATCCAAACCATTTCAATAGAGTATAAGATTTACATTACATACATAAAGTATACGTACAACAGTTAACATTCATATTTTATAATGTTTTAGGATATATTCTAAGCAAACGATATGAAATATTCCCAGTTTAGACTAGAGAAGTTGTACTTTGCTGCCACCAACAGGGCAATCAGGAAATGTATTTATTTTTTGGAAAGTTGTATATAAAAGCACCTCAAGTAAAAATTCTGTTGTGTGTTATCAGTACCTTATTTAGGGCTAGATTACGAGTAGCGCACTATTTGTAGCATGTAAGAGATTTGTTTTTTTCTTGGTATTTTGTGTGCAACTGAAATAGCGCACGTATTACAAGTTAAAAGTAAATGCATTCACTCAAGTGCTATCACGATTTAGGCGGGTTAGCACAACTTCAGAGCTTTCATAAAGGGTAGGGAAGAAAACGGTTGCACTAAACACAACAGAAATACCTGTAAAAGTACAGTTACACGCATATAAACATCATCTAATAAAAAATGTTTTAAAAAATTAATAAAAGTCATAAGTGCTCAAAGATATACGTATAGTATAAGGTGTTAGAAAAAAAGGCCTGCAAAGGGCTTTAACCATATACTGTATATACATACATACACATGTCTAAATATATATATATATGTGTGTGTGTCTATATATATATATACTGTATATACATACATACACATGTCTAAATGTGTGTGTATTTATATCTATCTATCTATCTATCTATCTATCTATCTATCTATCTATCTATCTATCTATATATATATATATATATATATATATATAGCAGATATTTAGTTTGTGGGTGTATGCACTCTCACCACCTGTCATCAACTGCCAGGGTGCTATAGAAAATGTCCATTGTTTCAGCAATTGAATAAGCACTCTCTGGACTTTAGCCGTCTGTGTAAACAAAAGTTTTATTTGTGACGTTTCGGGACGCCAGAGGAAGGGACTGTTTGGTGTCCCGAAACATCACAAATAAAACTTTTGTTTACACAGACGGCTAAAGTCCAGAGAGTGCTTATTCGATTACTGAAACTATATATATATATATATATATGTGTATATATATATATATATGTGAGACCATTTATATTTAAAGGGACAGTCAAGTCCAAAAAAAAACTTTCATGTTTCGAATAGGGCATGTAATTTTAAACAACTTTCCAATTTACTTTTATCACCAATTTTGCTTTGTTCTCTTGATATTCTTAGTTGAAAGCTAAACCTAGGAGGTTCATGTGCTAATTTCTTAGACCTTGAAGGCCGCCTCTAATCTAAATGCATTCTGATAGTTTTTCACCACTAGAGGGCATTAGTTCATGTGTTTCATATAGATAACATTGAGCTCATGCACATGAATTTACCATGGAGACAGCTCTGATTGGCTAAAATGCAAGTCTGTCAAAAGAACTGAAATAAGGGAGCAGTCTGATGAGGCTTAGATACAAGGTAATTACAGAGGTAAAACATGTATAATTATAACTGTGTTGGTTATGCAAAACTGGGGAATTGGTAATTAAGGAATTATCTATCTTTTAAAACAACAAAAATTCTGGTGTTGACTGTCCCTTTAAGTATTTGTGTTTTTTACTGTATATTTACTGTATATATTTAACATTCCAATGTTCTTCACTTACAGGATAATGCACTTTTTATTATAAATACATTTTCTGTATATATCTATAAGTACCTATATACTGTACCTATTTCTATAGATATATCGGTATAGATATGTATTTTACATGAACGGTATCAGATATATGGAAATTTATATTTGATAATAAAAAGTACATAATTTTCTATGTGAAGAACAAAGGAATGTGAAATTTGTGCAATGTGCATTGGTGTTCGTAGTTTAGGACTGATGTGGTCGGGTTAGCGCACATGAAGAATGCGCGTTATAGAAAAATTAAATAGTAACTATATATTAAAATTCTGATTATACTTTAAAAGTTTCTGTGTAACTTTAACAAATTAGGATTATACTTTTTATATTGTATTTCTATTTGAAATAAGTCTGACAGTTTCAGAAAATGGACGGTACAGGGCAGTTCCCTGGGTATGTCTGAAGCTCTCACACAACTCTCATGGTATTCTCTAGGAATTGTGAACCTGCAAGCCTCACTGATTTATCTTGCCAGCTGTATGCAGCTGTATACTTATTTAACTATCCGAAGAGTAACGTGTACTAAACTAGTAACAAATTGTAGTTAAATTATTTCAGTTTTGTATTTGCTACAAACTGAGAATTTATATGAGTGTCAGCTGTTCCCCTGTTAACTTCCCTCTCACCTGTGAGATTCCGTATCCCAGAAAGCTTAATTGCTTTCTATAGGAGGCAGATCTAATGTCTCTGGGACTTCCAAATTCCTAATTTTCAGGGAGATCAGCTTATGTGAAGTCTGCACTAAATAGGGTGACCATATTGCCGCTTTAAAAAGGGACACATAGGAAAAATACACATGTCAGGGTTCTTATACAAAACATTTCTTTATATAGCCCTGAAAACAGTCCTGACATATGTATTTTTCATATGTGTCCTATTTTAAAGCGGCAATATGGTCACCCTAGCACTAAAGTATCTCTCCAGGATAAACTGGTAGCATATACCTGGCATGTGCAGGTGGGTAACTGTCTGATATTAAACTTGTAAACTTTGTGACTGCTAGTTAATTTTGCATCATGATCACCTAGAAACCTTGATAACAAATTCAGGTGGAAAGGCAAAAATCCTTCCTGGAGCAAATTGCTGAAAGATTGAGATCAACCCCTTTATTTGTAAAGACCTAAAGCAGTAGTCCCTACAACAACGAAAAAAAATACTAAATAGCAATAGAGAATATATTTTCTATAAAGTATAAAACTTCTAGAACATACACACTCATATGAACATACAGATTTTTATGGGTCAATAATACAATTTTATGATACCTGTTCGCTTAGGAGCGTGCACCCATATGATGGACTGTGGCATGGTTGTACTCCTTCAAGCTATTTAAAAAGCTAACATGAGCTTGCTTATTGATTGACTGGACAGCCACCAGGATGCAGTATCTATCTTAGATATTCTCAGTTGCCTGAATACTGAATTCTGTGATTTTAAGAATCTATTTATTTTTCAGGGGGTATTGTGAAACGTTAGAGTAAATCCAGTGTCAATATGTCTCCATCATGTATATTTACTCCAAAGCCCTTGATATTAGCACACAGGGTTAAGCAATATTTCTTTTAACATTACTTTCCATACACTTATCCACCAGTGGATGAAGAAAATACAGATGTTCTGAGAAATACGTCATACTTATATCAAGAATGCATGTGTGTTGAAGATCTTTTTCTTTAATGATTCAAATAGAGCCTAAAAATTCAAACAACTTTCCACTTTACTATTATCAGATTTGCTTCATTCTTAAGGTATACTTTGTTAAAGGAAAAGCTATGCACTATTGAGAGCTAGCTGAACACATCAGGTGAGCCAATGACAAGTGTTTCTATCAATCGATCTATCTATCTATCTATCTATCTATCTATCTATCTATCTATCTATCTATCTATCCATCTATCTATCCATCTGTCCTCAAAATCAGTATAAAGTGCAGCATGTATATTATCACTATTGCTTACTACTGAGTTAACATTGGGAGACACAGAAAATTTTTTGCACCAGGGGTCTCTCTTGAGTAGGTCCGCTACTGGCCACCAATCAGCAGCTAGTTCACAGTTCAACAAAGGATACTATGACAACAAAGAAAATTAAGTAATATAAGTAAGTTGGAAAGTTTAAAATAGCATGTTCTGTGTAAACTGTGAACGTTTAATTTTGGCATTACTGTCCCTTTTAAACATGTTAAAAATATTTTTGCACTAAAATGTAAAACTCTTTACTTTTATTTTAAAGCAAAAGTATGTGTAGCTGACACTAAAAGCTAGATTACAAGTGGCGCGCTATTTAGCACTTTCACTTGCGCGCTAACAATGCCAGAAGTAAATTTTTTGCATGCACGGGTTAGCACTTGTATTACAAGTTTTAAGTCAGCGCTGCGGAATCTGTTGTTGCTCTACAAATACCTGATAATAATAATAATAATAATAAGTAAAAATTTGGCATGCAAGCGAAACCCGACACGCTATCTAAAGGACTTCAGCTATTCAATGGAGTGCACTTTAAAAAAGACTAATACTTATTGTTAAAACGCTAGTTAAACATACAGTGCTAACCCAAAGGTATTTATGATATTTTACATTCTTCACATAGAAATTCTTTATATTTTTAAATATGTATATATATATATATATATATACAGTATATATATATATATATATATATATATATATATATATATATTTATATATACAGTACATATACACAGTTGTAATCAAAATTATTCCACCTCTATAGCAAATAAGGTTTATTGTCAAAATTATCTGATATAAATTATTCACATAAATATTAAAGTTTAAAAGTTATAAGAGTTCAAAGGCATTTGGTATATGACAAAGTTTTTGATTGGAAAGGGCAATAATGTATATATACATACATATATATGTCTAAATGTGTGTATTTATATATATATAGATAGATACATTATATAGTGATGTCGCGAATAGTTCGCCGGCGAATAGTTCCCGGCGAACATAGCTTGTTCGCGTTCGCAACGGCGGGTGAACATATGCAATGTTTGATCCGCCCCCTATTTGTCATCATTGAGTAAACTTTGACCCTGTATCTCACAGTCTGCAGACACATTCCAGCCAATCAGCAGCAGACCCTCCCTCCCAGACCCTCCCAGCTCCTGGACAGCAGCCATTTTAGATTAATTCGGAAGCTGCATTCTTAGTGAGAGGAGGGACAGTGTAGCTGCTGCTGATTTAATAGGGAAATTGATTGCTAGGCTAGTGTATTCAGTGTCCACTACAGTCCTGAAGGACTCATCTGATCTCTGCTGTAAGGACAGCACCCCAAAAAGCCCTTTTTAGGGCTAGAACATCAGTCTGGTTTTTTTTTGTTTTTTTTCCTGTGTAATCTAATTGCAGTTGCCTGCCTGCCAAGCCACTTGCACTCATATCTGGTGTAACAGTAGTGTAAATTATAAAAAAAAAAAATTTTGACTGTGAAACATCAGTCTGCTAGTGTAATCTAATTGCAGTTGCCTGCCTGCCAGCGTGAGTGCCAGGCCCACTTGCCCAGTGCCACCACTCATATCTGGTGTAACAGTAGTGTAAATTAAAAAAGAAAACACTTTTTTGACTGTGAAACATCAGTCTGCTTGTGTATCCTAATTGCAGTTGCCTGCCTGCCAGCGTGTGTGCCAGGCCCACTTGCCCAGTGCCACCACTCATATCTGGTGTAAATTTTAAAAAAAAAAAACTTTTTTGACTGTGAAACATCAGTCTGCTAGTGTAATCTAATTGCAGTTGCCTGCCTGCCAGCGTGTGTGCCAGGCTTACAACGTATACTGTACCCACTTGCCCAGTGCCACCACTCATATCTGGTTTAACAGTAGTGTAAATTTAAAAAAAAAAAAAAAAAATTTGACTGTGAAACATCAGTCTGGTTGTGTAATCTATTTGCAGTTGCCTGCCTGCCAGCATGTGGGCCAGGCCCACTTGCCCAGTGCCACCACTCATATCTGGTGTAACAGTAGTGTAAATTAAAAAAGAAAACACTTTTTTGACTGTGAAACATCAGTCTGCTTGTGTATCCTAATTGCAGTTGCCTGCCTGCCAGCGTGTGTGCCAGGCTTACAACGTATACTGTACCCACTTGCCCAGTGCCACCACTCATATCTGGTTTAACAGTAGTGTAAATTTAAAAAAAATAAAATAATATTTGACTGTGAAACATCAGTCTGGTTGTGTAATCTATTTGCAGTTGCCTGCCTGCCAGCATGTGGGCCAGGCCCACTTGCCCAGTGCCACCACTCATATCTGGTGTAACAGTAGTGTAAATTAAAAAAGAAAACACTTTTTTGACTGTAAAACATCAGTCTGCTTGTGTATCCTAATTGCAGTTGCCTGACTGCCAGCGTGTGGGCCAGGTTCACAGCGTATACTGTGCCCACTTGCCCAGTGCCACCACTCATATCTGGTGTAACAGTAGTGTAAATTTAAAAAAAAATACTTTTTTGACTGTGAAACATCAGTCTGCTTGTGTAATCTAATTGCAGTTGCCTGCCTGCCAGCGTGTGTGCCAGGCTCACAGCGTATACTGTGCCCACTTGCCCAGTGGCACCACTCATATCTTGTTTAATATTAGTGTAAGTGTACATTTAAAAAAAACAAAAACTTTTTGGACTGTGAAACATCAGTCTGCTTTTTTGTCAGGCTCACAGCGTATACTGTGCCCACTTGCCCAGTGGCACCACTCACATCTTGTTTAATAGTAGTGTAAGTGTACATTTAAAAAAATAAAAACTTTTTGGACTGTGAAACATCAGTCTGCTTTTTTGTCAGGCTCACAGCATATACAGTGCTTACTTACCCAGTGCCACCACTCATATCTTGTTTAATAGTAGTGTAAGTGTACATTTTAAAAAAAAAACTTTTTGGACTTTGAAACATCAGTCTGCTTTTTTGTGTCAGGCTCACAACGTATATAGTGCTGACTTGCCCAGTGCCACCACTCATATCTTGTTTAATAGTAGTGTAAGTGTACATTTAAAAAAACAAAAACTTTTTGGACTGTGAAACATCAGTCTGCTTTTTTGTGTCAGGCTCACAGCGTATACTGTGCCCACTTGCCCAGTGGCACCACTCATATCTTGTTTAATAGTAGTGTACATTTAAAAAAATCTGTATAGAACACAAAAAAGAAGAAGGCGCCAACATAGTGTGAATCAGTATTGAAAGGTGTTCACTCCCCATACATTAATCGTACTTACAAAAAGTAAGGCACTTGAGAAGTGCTACAACGACTTTCTGGAACATTAACAGCTGTCCAGGTAGATGCTCACTCGTAATATAAGTACTTTCCTTGATGCCGTATGTGATGTGCAAGTATCCTGCAGCTTTGACCCCTCTTGCAGTATTACTCTCTCTCGTAGTGCCTGCCTATAGGAGAAATACCCAACCAGGTGGGCTAGCAGCTGGACTCCGTATGCAAAAATATATAAAAGTATCAAGTTTAAAATATCACTCAAGCCGTGATAACGATATAGTCTAAAAGCAAATGTTTATTTGTAAACATATAATCACAACGCGTTTCCCGGTCTATCTTGACCGCTTCCTCAGGTGAGGAAAAAAAAATGACAGGCAGAGGATGGCCATCCCGCAGGTGCCGTCGTGGTCGTGGTGCTGTGATTCCCTTTGGCCCTAGAATAATGCCCAGTGTTCCGAGGCCACGTACCATGAACTCGAAAAGTTGACTTTTTAACACAGGACACCCAATCTTCTATTGCTTCCGCTCCGAACCTTGATGCACCATCCTCCTCCAGCTTATCTTCGGGCAGCTCCTCTCAAGTTACCACTCGCCCGCCTGCCGCCACCACCAACACTAGCAACACAGCCGCTTCACTTGATCTGTCAGAGGAGTTATTTACACATCAGTTGGAAGAAATGAGTGATGCATAACCATTATTATTATTATTATTATTATCGGTTATTTGTAGAGCGCCAACAGATTCCGCAGCGCTATAAACAAAGGGGGAGTACAACAAAACAATTATAGGGTAGAGGGCCCTGCCAAGAGTTGCACTGTTGTAGTCAGCTCTTAAGAAGGTGATCTACAAACAGCTGGACTTTTAGGCTTACCTGCTAAGAGGGTTCAGGGGATTGCAATGGAGGAGAGGAACTGGTATTAGGAAAGGTTAGCGTAGGTTGTATGCGTCCCTGAACAGTAGAGTCTTTAGGGAGCACTTGAAGTTTTTAAAACTAGAAGAGAGTCTTGTGGAGCGAGGCAGAGAGTTCCACAAGATGGGAGCCAGTCTGGAGAAGTCCTGTAAACGGGAGTGTGATGAGGTGACAAGAGAGGAGGAGAGTGTGGAGGTCATGAGCAGAGCGAAGGGGACGGGAGGGAGAGTATCTGGAGACAAGGTCTGAGATGTTGGGGGGAGCAGTGCAGTTGAGGGCTTTGTATGTAAGAGTGAGAGTTTTGTGTTTGATCCTAGAGGCAAGAGGAAGCCAGTGAAGGGATTGGCAGAGAGGCGCAGCAGATGAAGAGCGACGTGTAAGGAAGATGAGTCTGGCAGAGGCATTCATTATGGATTGTAAAGGAGCTAGGCGGCAGGTGGGGAGACCAGAGAGGACAGAGTTGCAGTAATCAAGGCGGGAAAGAATGAGAGAGTGGATTAAAATCTTAGTTGTGTCTTGTGTAAGGAAGTGTCTAATTTTAGAGATGTTTTTAAGGTGGAAGCGGCAGGCTGTAGCCAAGGACTGAATGTGAGGAGTGAAGGAAAGATCTGAGTCAAATGTGACCCCGAGACATCGGGCATGTGGGGTAGGGGTAATGATGGAGTTGTCAACAGTTATAGAGATATTGGGGGTGGAAATTTTGGAAGAAGGGGGGAAAATGAGGAGCTCAGTTTTGGAGAGATTTAGCTTGAGGTAGTGAGAGGACATCCAGGAAGAGATGTGAGAAAGACAGTTAGTGACACGGGTTAGCAAGGAAGGAGATAGTTCTGGTGCAGAGAAGTAGATTTGGGTGTCATCGGCATACAAATGATATTGGAAACCTTGGGACTTAATTAGGGAACCTAGTGATGACGTATAGATTGAGAAGAGAAGGGGACTGAGGACAGAGCCTTGCGGTACTCCAATAGAAAGTGGTGACGGGGCAGAGGAGGCCCCAGAGAAGGCTACACTGAAGGTACGGTTTGACAGGTAGGAAGAGAGCCACGAAAGGGCTGTGTCACAGATGCCGAAGGATTGGAGGGTTTGGAGCAAAAGAGGGTGGTCGACAGTGTCAAAGGCTGCAGACAGATCAAGGAGGATAAGCAGAGAGAAGTGGCCTTTTGATTTAGCTGTAAGTAGGTCATTGGTGACCTTAACAATAGCTGTCTCTGTGGAGTGATAGGGACGAAATCCAGATTGCAGCGGGTCAAGAAGGGAGTTTAACGTAAGGAAATGGGATAGGCGTGCATATACTAGTTTTTCGAGAAGCTTTGAAGCAAGAGGGAGGAGGGAAATTGGGCGGTAGTTTGATGGGGAGGTAGGATCAAGGGAAGGTTTTTTGAGGATAGGTGTGACCAGTGCATGTTTCATTGATGAGGGAAATGTACCAGTGCTGAGGGAGAGGTTGAAAATGTGTGTTAGTATAGAGGTAAGGGTAGCAGAGAGAGAGGGGAGCAGCTGTGAGGGGATAGGGTCAAGGGGACAGGTAGTGAGGTGAGAGCGCAGTATAAGTGCTGAAACTTCGTCCTCAGTAACAGGGGAGAATGAACTAAGTTTCAGGTTATGAGGGTTGTGGTTGAGTGAGAGTATTTGAGGGGGGAAAGAATGGAATTGTGTTGAGAGCTGATTTCATGTCTGATGGAATCAATTTTGTTAATGAAGTGACTGGCAAAATCTTGAGCTGACAGAGAAGTTGTATTAGGAAGTGGGGAAGGGCGGAGGAGAGTATTGAAAGTGGAGAACAGACGTTTTGGGTTTGAAGAAAGATTAGAGATAAGAGTAGAGAAGTAGTGTTGCTTGTGGAGATTAAGGGCAGAGTAGTAGGAGTTCAAGATGAATTTGTAATGAAGAAAATCAGCTGAACTCCGTGATTTTCTCCAATGCCGTTCAGCAGTACGGGAACATCTGCGTAGGTACCGTGTCAGAGGAGTATGCCAGGGCTGGGGATGAGTGTGTGATTTCCTAGCAGTGGTAAGAGGGGCGAGATTGTCAAGGACGGATATAAGGGTGGAATTATAGTGGCAGATAGATTGTTCAGGGCAGGAAAGGGAGGAGAAGGATGAGAGGAGCAGTTGAAGGGAATTAGCAAGTTGTTGCTGATCTAAAGACCTAATGCTTCTGTGAAGTTTGGTGTGAGGAGTAGAAGGTGGGAGAGTTGTAGGAAGGGATGATATGTTGCAGGTAAGGAGATGGTGGTCAGAAAGAGGAAAAGGGGAGTTTGAGAAGTTTGAGAGAGTGCATCGATAGCTAAAGATCAGGTCAAGGGAGTGACCGTCTTTGTAAGTGGGAGAATCAGTCCATTGTGACAGACCGAAAGAGGAAGTGAGTTGCAGAAGTTGTTTAGCAGATGAGGCAGTGGGATTGTTAAGGGGGATGTTGAAGTCGCCAAGAATGAGGGCAGGGGTGTCTGAGGAAAGGAAATAAGGAAGCCAGGCAGCAAAGTGATCTAAAAATTGAGTTGGGGAGCCAGGGGGGCGGTATATGACTGCAACACGTATAGAGAGGGGAGAGAATAACCGAATCATGTGTGCTTCAAATGACGAAAATGTGAGTGAAGAGAAGGGCTGTATTTGTTGGAAGGTGCAACGAGAGGAAAGTAAAATACCGACACCACCTCCTTGTCTATTGCCAGACCTAGGAGTGTGGCTGAAATGGAGACCCCCATGTGACAGTGCAGCAGTGGATGCTGTGTCTGAAGTAGAGAGCCAGGTTTCTGTAAGAGCCAGAAGGTTAAGAGAGTGGGAGATAAAGAGATCATGGATAGAAGTTAGCTTGTTGCAAACAGAGCGAGAGTTCCAGAGTGCACAAGTGAAGGGGGAGGGGTTTTTAGATGTAAGAGGAATGCGATTAAGGTTACCAGAGTTTAGTTTATGAAGTCTATTGAAAGGCACACAAGGATGTGAAAGGTTAGGAGGTTGTGAGGGACCAGGATTAGGGGAGATGTCGCCAGCAGCTAGTATGAGCAAGAGGGAGAGTGACATGAGATGAGAAGCAGATTTGCAGTAATGAGACTGTTGTTTAACTGAAGTGCAGGGGGGAGAGAGAGTATTTAGGAATAAGTAGAGTTCATGAGTACAAAAGTAAGGTGAGTATAAGAGAGATGGGCTAATGAACAGTGCAGGTGGAGAGGGAGAAGGAGTAAGTGAGTAATGTAGTTTGTTGTAGAGACAAGAGGTAGAAAAAAGGAATATGAAGATATTGAGCATTATTCTGAAAGTGGGAACCAAGTAAACACATAAGACACAGTGTTACAGCAGCACTTGCAAAAGGATACAATGATATACATAAAACATAGTATTACAAGAGTACTTGCCTTGTGTCTTGCCCCTTGCCCAATCCTTGTTCAATTCTTGTATAATTCTTAAAAATGAATGCCTCACTTATAAAATGTTCACTTTGAAAATGTGAACATATGCTATTGTTAAAAAGTACACAGCCCTGTTACCAATGCACACACCCATCATTGACAGAGGATGTAGATAACAGTGATATGTCTCAGTCAGGCAGCATTACAGACATGGACGTACGGTGTGATGATGATGATGTTGTACCTGCTGCTGCTTCCTTTGTTGATTTGTCAGATACAAGTGAAGCGGTTGATGATGATGATGCATCCGTGGATGTTACGTGGGTGCCCGCTAGAAGAGAAGAAGAACAGGGGGAAAGTTCAGATGGGGAGACAGAGAGGAGGAGGAGGAGACGAGTTGGAAGCAGGGGGAGGTCATTGCAAGGAGCTAGTGGCACAGTCAGACAGCATGCATTGGCACCCGGGGTCAGCCAGACAGCACGCCAATCAACGCATGCTGTTGCCACCACCAGAATGCCGTCATCGCAGAGATCAGCAGTGTGGCATTTTTTGTGTGTATCTGCCTCTGACAACAGCGATGCCATTTGCAACCTGTGCCAAAAGAAACTGAGTCGTGGGAAGTCCAACACCCACCTAGGTACAACTGCTTTGCAAAGGCATATGATCGCACATCACAAATGCCTATTGGATCAACACATGAGTACAAGCAGCGCACAAACTCAAAGCAGCCATCCTCCTCCTGGTCCAGCATCTTCAGCCACGTCAACCACTGCTGTCCTCCTTGCCCCCTCTCAACCATCCGCCACTCCGTCTCTCTTCTGGAGCAGTTCTTGCTCATCTGCCCACAGTCAGGTGTCTGTCAAGGACATGTTTGAGTGTAAGAAGCCAATGTCACAAAGTCACCCCCTTGCCCGGCGTCTGACAGATGGCTTGTCTGAACTCTTAGCCCGCCAGCTTTTACCATACAAGCTGGTGGAGGGTCCATCTGACCACTGATATCTGGTCTGCAAAGCATGGTCAGGGCAGGTATATCACCTACACTGCGCATTGGGTAAATCTGCTGACAGCTGCCAAGCATGGAATGCGTGGCTCTGCAGAGGAGTTGGTGACACCGCCACGACTTGCAGGCCGACCTGCTGCCACCTCCTCTACTCCTCCTACTCCATCCTCTACCATAACCTCCTCGGCTGAGTCCTCTTCTGCTGCTGCATCTTGCTCCACATCAACGGCACCCCCCCAGCTCCCCAGGTACTATTCCACATCCCAGATACGGCAGTGTCACGCCATCTTGGGGTTGACTTGCCTGAAAGCAGAGAGTCACACCGGACCAGCACACCTGTCCACCCTGAACGCACAGGTGGATCAGTGGCTGACTCCGCACCAACTAGAGATCGGCAAAGTGGCTTCTGACAACGGAAGTAATTTGGTGGCGGCATTGAAATTAGGCAAGTTGACACATGTGCCGTGCATGGCACATGTGTGTAATCTGATCGTACAACGCTTTGTGCATAAGTACCCAGGCTTACAGGACGTCCTGAAGCAGGCCAGGAAGGTGTGTGGCCATTTCAGGCGTTCCTACACAGCCATGGCGCACTTTTCAGATATCCAGCGGCGAAACAACATGCCAGTGAGGCGCTTGATTTGTGACAGCCCGACACATTGGAATTCAACACTCCTAATGTTCGACCGCCTGCTCCAACAAGAAAAGCTGTTAACGAGTATTTGTATGACCGGGGTGCTAAGACAGCCTCTGCTGAGCTGGGAATTTTTTTGCCACGTTACTGGACGCTCATGTGCAATGCCTGTAGGCTCATGCGTCCTTTTGAGGAGGTGACAAACCTAGTCAGTCGCACCGAAGGCACCATCAGCGACATCATACCATTTGTTTTCTTCCTGGAGTGTGCCCTGCGAAGAGTGCTGGATCAGGCCGTAGATGAGCGTGAAGAGGAAGAGTTGTGGTCACCATCACCACCAGAAACAGCCTTTTCAGCATCGCTTGCTGGACCAGCGGCAATGCTGGAAGAGGATTGTGAGGAAGAGGAGTCAGAGGAGGAATGTGGCTTTGAGGAGGAGGAGGAAGACCAACCACAACAGGCATCCCAGGGTGCTCGTTGTCACCTCTCTGGTACCCGTGGTGTTGTATGTGGCTGGGGGGAAGAAGATACTTTCAGTGAGACCACTGAGGACGAGGAACAGGACATGAGTAGCTCGGCATCCAACCTTGTGCAAATGGGGTCTTTCATGCTGTCGTGCCTGTTGAGGGACCCTCGTACAAAAAAGCTGAAGGAGAACGACCTGTACTGGGTGTCCACACTACTAGACCCCCGGTATAAGCATAAAGTACCTAAAATGTTACTGAATTACCGCAAGTCGGAAAGGATGCAGCAGTTCCAAAATAAATTAAAAAGTATGCTTTACACAGCGTATAAGGGTGATGTCACAGCACAATGGGAATCTAACAGCGGAAGAGGTGAAATTAATCCTCCGACTCCCACAACCACGCCGGCAAGGACAGGACGCTTTACAGACATGTTGTTGATGGAGGACATGCGGAGCTTTTTAAGTCCTATGCATCGCCACAGCCCTTCGGGGTCCACCCTCAGAGAACAACTCGACCGACAGGTAGCAGACTACCTCGCCTTAACTGCAGATCTCGACACTCTGAGGAGCGATTAACCCCTTGACTACTGGGTGTGCAGGCTTGACCTGTGGCTTGAGCTATCCCAATTTCCGATAGAACTTCTGGCCTGCCCCGCTTCAAGTGTCCTGTCAGAAAGGACCTTCAGTGCAGCAGGAGGTATTGTCACTGAGAAGAGAAGTCGCCTAGGTAAAAAAAGTCTAGATTACCTCACCTTTATTAAGATGAATGAGGGATAGATCCCAAAGGGACTGACATTGGGTGATACATTCGAGTAAAAAAGACCTGATGAAATGAGCTGCCTTGGGCTAAAAATTGTCCACACGCTGCTGTATTTTATCTTCGAATGCCGGATGACTTGCGTGACTTATCCGCCATCAACTAGGGTTCAAGCCGCAATGTTTTAGGGCACTTTCTGCCTGGGAAACAAACATCAGTTTTTCTGGCCGCTGCTACAGCAGCGGCTGCAACAATACCTAATTTTTCAGGCATGTGTACATGCCAAATTTTTCTGGCCTCTGGTGCTGCACTGTGGCCTCAAAAACCAAACCAAAAAAAAGGCGCATAACAGGGATTAAACTGATAGGAATAGTACTACTTAACACACCACTCCTATCTGGTGGCACATTAGATTGCACGCGCAGTGCCCCAAATTTGAAGTAGGAGGACCGACCAAGCATCTTTTTCCATCTCCCTGTTCCTAAAATCCATGCCATATACACGTCCCCTGATAGGAGACGTAACAGGGATTAAACTGATAAGAATAGTACTACTTTAACACACCTTATAATAACGCAGAGAGAGGAGTCTGAAGAAGAGGAGTCAGAGGAGGAAAGTGGCTTTGAGGAGGTGGAAGACCAAACACAGTAGGTGTCCCAGGGGGCTTGTTGTCACCTTTCAGTGACCCTTGGTGTTGTACGTGGCTGGGTGGAGGAAGAGACCTTCAATGACATCAGTGAGGACAAGGAACGAGACATGGCTAGCTTGGTATCCAACCTTGTGCAAATGGGGAGTTCGCGGTTGTGCAAATGGACTGTTTGCGGTTGTTTGCGGTGTATTAAACGGGGAGTTTGGTCTGTCACTGTGAAGCGGGCATAACCCTTACACTACCTGATCGATACAGCATCATACCTGATGTTTTAAAGCACGTTATTCCAAACAATTTAGGAATGTTAGGTGATTTATGCCCTTTATGGATTAAAACCAGACTCTGCATCAACTATGTAATTTTCCGTGGGAGTTTTGCCATGGATCCCCCTCCGGCATGCCACAGTCCAGGTGTTAGTACCCTTGAAACAACTTTTCCATCACTATTGTGGCCAGAAAGAGTCCCTGTGGGTTTTAAAATTCGCCTGCCTATTGAAGTCAATGGCGGTTCGCCCGGTTTGCCCGTTCACAAACTTTTGCGGAAGTTTGCGTTCGCCGTTCGCGAATGGAAAATTTTAAGTTTGCGACATCACTATATATATATATATATATATATATATGCATATATATATATACAGTGTATATATATATATATATATGTATATATATATATATATATATATATAAACTCAGTATCAGAATCCGCCCTCCTGGGTCAGCCACCTGTACTTGCACTCCAATATTATATCAAACAAACTGACAGTGAAGTCTCAGGATTTTTCAACAAAGGATACATTTAATTCAAGTTTCGGGGATGTTAGCTCCCCTTTTTCAGAACAACAAAACAGTGTGCATCTCACTCTTAAATAGTGCCAAATAATCACACTCAATACCAAAATACCTGTGGAAAAAAAGCTCCGAACAATTGCACAACATCCTCTTGTGTTAGTCCTTAAATACTTTCAAGTATATGGTCGATCTGTTTAGATTTGTATCCCCTGTGACACGGAGGGTTAGTTTCATAGCCCCACTTCCTGTACTGAAATGTGATGTCACTTCCTGAACACCGGATAACAACCGGTCCGTTTTTTGTTACTTATCTAAACATATTGAATTTACTTTTCACATTTCATATTTTGTGAGGTGTGTATTGGTGGTGTTTATTGAGATATTGCAATTGTTCCATTGTTATGTACACATGATTTGTAACATCGGACCGGAAGTGGTTAGATGTTCCACTTCAGGTTTGACAAATTGAGCTGACAGTTGTGTAATTGTTTGGTGCTTTTTTCCACAGGTATTGAGGTATTGAGTGTGATTATTTGGCACTATTTAAGAGTGAGATGTACACTGTTTTGTTGTTCTGAAGAAGTGGAGCTAACATCCCCGATAAATGTATCCTTTGCTGAAAAATCCTGCGACTTCTCTGTTGGTTTGTTTGAGATATATATATATATAGATATACATGCATACAGTTGTATATAAAGTTGTAATCAAAATTAATCAACCCCCATTGCAAATAAGGTTTATTGTCAAAATTTACAGACTTTCAGCTGTTTACAAAGAACACAGTCTCGAAATTATTCAACCCCCTGAAAAGAATCCCTCACAGCAGCACAAATATGCAAAACAGGACTTCATTAGTTGCACCAGATGTGCTTGAGTTACAACACATGAAATACCTGAATTGTCTAGGGGTTTGTTCAGTTTTACGTTTGACTTCATGTTAGAAATATGGCTACATATAAGTCAGATGAATGGTCCAAAAAGTTAAGAGAAGAGATCATCGCCCTTCACTAACAAGAAACAGGATACAAAAAGATAGCAAAGGCACTGAATGTTCCTGCAGGCACCATTGGAAGCATAGTTTGCAAGTTCAAAGTTAAAGGAACAGTGGTTTCACTACCTGGACTTGGAACAACTTCAACCCGATTTCTGAGAATGCAGGTTGAGCAAAAACTTTGAGTGACTGCAAAAGACCTGCAGCAAGACTTGGTGGCAACAGGCACTGAGGTTTCAGTTGGCACAGAAAGGCGCATACTAAACTCCAAGACGTACACTACTACTGACCCATAAGCACAAGAAATGATGGCCACAATATGCTCAAAATCATACAAATAAGCCACAGCTAATGCTTCAAGTTGTTTCCTCAGATTTAACTGAAAATGCAACTTTTAATGAGTCTTAAAATTATTCAACCCCTTCATGGCAAGCATCTTCAATACTTAGTAGAGCGACTGTTTGCTGTTATGACCTGCTGCAAATGAGATGCATAGCAAGACACCAACTTCTGGCAGTGTTCCTGGGGAATCTTAGCCCATTTCTCATGAGCAATGGTCTCCAGTTCATTAATATTCTTGGGTTTGCGTGCTGCAACCGCCTTCTTCAAATCCCAGAGATTTTTCTATGGGGTTCAAGTCAGGTGACTGTGATGGCCACTGTAGAATCTTCCAGGAATTCTTCTGCAACCAAGCCTTCATAGAATTTGAGGTATGCTTGGGATCATTGTCCTGATAGATGGTCCAATGACGCCTAAGCTTAAGCTTCCTCACAGATTGCATGACGTTTTCTCATAGGATTTCTTGATACTTCAATGAATCCCATCTTGCCTTTCACATGCTTCAGGTTTCCCGTGCCGAAGGATGTAAATCAGCCCCAGAGCATCACTGAGTAACCACCATGCTTACCTTCGCGTATGCTTCATTCTTCTTCCTCCAGACATACCACTGATCCATTGGGCCGAAAAGTTCCAGTTTTGTTTCATCGCTCCACAGAACAGAATCCCAAAACTTCTGTGGCTTATTTATACATTTTTGAGCATATTGAGGCTGACTTTTCTTGTGCCTTTGGGTCAGTAGTGGTGTGTGTCTTAGAGTTTAGTACACTGTACAAACTGAAACCTCAGTGCCTGTTGTCACCACGCCTTGCTGCAGGTCTTTTGCAGTCACTCAAGGGTTTTTCTGTAACCACTGTTCCTTTAACTTTGAACTTGCAAACTATGCTTCCAACGGTGTATATAGTAATATTCAGTGCCTTTGCTATCTTTTTGTATCCTGTTCCTTGTTTTTGAAGGGCGATGATCTCTTCTCTTAACTTTTTGGACCATTCTTTTGACTTAGCCATATTTATAACATGCACTCAAACGTGACACTCAACAAACCCCATCCAGTTCAGGTATCCCATGTGTTGTAGCTCAAGCACACCTGGTGCAACTAATGAAGCCCTTGATTAGTTGCATCAGGCATGCTTGAGACAACACCTGTTTTGCATATTTGTGCTGTTGTGATGGATTTTATTCAGGGGTTGAATAATTTTCAGAATGCAGAATACATTAAAAGTTGCATTTTCAGTTGAATTTGGGGAAACCACTTGAAGCATTCATTGTGTTGAGCTAATTTAATTGCTTTGTTTGATTTGTTCATAGCAAACAGCTGAAAGTCTGTAAATTGTGACAATAAACCATATTTGAAATGAGGGTTGAATAATTTTAATTACAACTCTATATACAAATGTATATATACATAGATACACACATTTAGACATGTATATGTATGTATATATACATTATAGCCCTTTCCAATCAAAAACTTTGTCATAATCCATATGTCTTTGAACCCTTATAAATTTTTAATTTTAATATGTATGTGAATTATTTATATCAGGTAGTGTATATATGAGTGTAACACTATTTTAATATATTTATGTTGCGTTTGGTGAAACTTTTTCTTTAGCCCTAACCCTTTACCCAAATGTTTTCAGTTGTGCTAACCCGACGTGTGCAAATTTAGTTTGTGCTTGTGGGGTCCAGCTTACTTTCAACTTGTAATATGAGCACAAGTTAGTATGCCACACAAGTTAGAGTTAGAGTGCCACTTGTAGCCTAGCCCTAAAGATCTTATTTCTCAGTGATAAACATATAAGTAGATCTTTCTCCTTGATTTACTGGTAGATACATGACTCGCAAGCATTAAAACAAAAAAGTATTTTTTAAGAGTACAGTAATATCCATTTTACAAAAAAGTTAAATAGTTTTGTGTCCCTTTAAGAATGAAGTGCATTTAGGGCTAGATTACCAGTGGAGTACTAATTTATTGTGTGCCCGTAAATGGTTGGTTATTGCTACAACGAGCTTGCGAAAGTAATTAGTGAACCAAAAATTAACCAGAGATCAGATCTCTGGTTAATTTTCAAAATGTGTCCGCTTGCCCCCAAACATAAAGGGACATAAAACAAGTTGGGATAGAGACAAAATATAATAATATGTACTTGTAAGAATATATATAACCATAATGACGCCATTTTGTCACTAGTAATATATTGTGTTTTAGACTCCATTTTAAGATGAGTTTATTATATTTCATTATAATGTAGTTATTATAATGTGAGAAAAATATGAAGCTGAACACGTTTTCTAAATAATTTGTCCGATGGCCTTGCTATGACCTGGCGATGCGCCCAGATACACGGTTATCTAAAACTGTTAGTTTCACAGTAAACTCCTTATTCCTCCTTATTTATATTATTTTTAATGAAGTTCTTTGTTCCAAGCATACTGTGTGAAATGGTGTGATTATGATTACGTCATTGTTTAACCTCATATACTGTAACCATTGTCTATAAAAGTATGTTATGCCTTATAATAAACAGAACAGTGATTGTACTTTACTTGCTGGCTGTCTAAATGCTGTTCACAGAGATATCTCGTTAAGTGACCCATTCAGTTCCAGGTGATGGTGTAGAATACTGCTAAGTGTCAAGTGATACCCGCGGCTATAAGATAACACCTAACAATTCTGGTATCAGTGCATTTGATGCACACAGGGGTAAGTAGATAAGTGTTTTTATTCTGTTTTTCCCTCTGTGAATCTGAACCCAAAGTCTGGCCGGCGTTAATATTATATAAAGGGTTAAGGTCCCTTTATAAGGGGTTAAACTCCCCAGGACAGGTTTGAGTCCTGCCATTAAGCGTGGGGTTGCATAGGTTTGAGTCTAAAAGTCTCACCTAATTTGTTTGCAAGTCAGAGTCTTGTGATAACGGAAGTTAAGTATTTCGCTTTAAGGGTTTTAAAGGGTTAAAAGTGCCTTATATAAGCATACAGTATAGTTTAGTTTAAATATCACTGGAGCTAAATGGTCACTTGATGCTTGTTGCCTAATTGCTTAATTGATTGCTAATCTTATTGTGTTGTGAATATGGCTTAGTGATAAGTGTTGTAGCTGCTTGTTGCATACTGTGCTCATGGAAAAAGTTCCTAACTCCCTGTACATAATGTTGTAATGTAACATGACAGGATGTATCTTAAAAAGTAGCCTGGTATGTGAAAACCCTTTCTTTTTGTTGTATGGTCTTTGCAGTAATGAAACAGAGATTCTGTGTCATTTATCTGTAAGAAGTGTTTGTCTGTCTGATGTTTCACTGTGTCCCATGTTACGTGTAAAAGGTTTACTCCCCACTTAATATCTGAGGATTTATTATGTTTCAATTTGCTTGGAAATGGTGTTCTAAAGAAAGTGGTATACCGCATAGGAATGTGTATACCACGTCACTTTAGGTCACATGACTCAGCTGCTGGAGGGGTGATGCGCACAATGCGCATGCGCAAGAGGGCCAACCTCCTCCAAACAGCTGATGTAAAGTAAACAACGGATGGCCTGTAATCATAATTTATAGAGGCTAATAGCCTTTACTGCTCACTCAAATACACTCTAGATTCTAGAGTGTATTTGAGTGAGCTAAAAAGTATATGCATGACAGTGACAAATGTGACAGAATAGTGCTACTGTCATGATACCCACACCACACACCCTCAACTTCCCTACCTCACCCCACCGGAATAAAATTTCTGAGCATTCACAGGACTTCATATAAATATGTAGCCTTTATTAAAAAAATCCAAACACGTTGGTGCACGGACTAGGGCTGTGTGCGCATGCGCATTGTAAAGTATGGTCCATAGAATCCTGTGACCCCTTGTTCACAAGTAAATCTCCTTAAACAGCTGTTTGTAGGAGGTTGGTGCTCTTGCGCATGCGCATTGTGCCCCACACCGCTCCAACAGCTGATAATACGTCACCGGAAGTGACATGGTATACACATTCCAATGGTATACCATTTACTTTAGAACAATGGCCATTCTTAGCAAGTTCGGATAAATTAATTTTCGATACATTTTAAATTTGGTGGAGAGTTAAACTTGTCGTATTTCTAATGTCCCTGATATGTTTGAAATATATGTTTTCCTTAAAGAGACAGACATTAATAAAATGTGTTTTCTGTGTTTTTAAAAGTTTGATGTATTTTAAAATTGCTTAAGAGTAAATGTTGGGGAGTTAATTCAGTGAGTGAAATATTTACGGTATGCAAGTTGAGATGAGTGTGTATTTCTTACAATCGCTGTACAAGCTGACCTTAGTGCTTTTTTTATCTTTGTTTTCTGACTGGTAATTATTCAGGGTAGAGCTGTGTGTATATTAGTGTTTCTTAGCCAAGAAACCTGTTTGAGGGATATAAAATATATTGTTTTTGCAAGTGAGCTAACTAAGGAATTTGTAAGTGTGATGATGGGCGTGATTTTAAGTCTGGTAAATACAAAAGAGAGTTTTTCTAGCAAGTGATTACTAGGATGATTTAAGTATGTCCAAAAATTATGCAAGGAGTTTGTGAAAAAAAAGAGAAAAGAAAAGAATATACGCTGTATGTTATTAAATGTATCTAAAGAATTTGGGTCTGTTTGTTTTGTAGAGTAATTCAGTGGAGTTTTAATATACTTGGTAACATATTGCTGTGTAATATTATTTATGCTGTGATGGCTCTGATTTAAATATATGCAGGTTACGATACAGTAAAAAAGTAGAATTTTAATGGTAAATAATACAAGTTTCCTAATCATGGCTAGGTTATATATATACTATACATAGTATAAATGGTCAGCCCTTAAAGGGACAGTACACTGTAAAATAGTTTTTATGTTGATGTATTTTCAATGATTTGTTACACCAGCTGTATAGTATAAAATTTAGGAGAAATTGCATTTGCAGGTTTATTTGTATATATGAAGTATCTGCTTTTGTGATTTTAATCCAAAGCCTATTACAATGGCTTGAGTTTAAGGTAATAGCATATCCCATTGTCCTTATCTGATATTTTTCAGGAAAACCGGAGCTCAGTGCTTAGACAGAGCAATAGAAAATTGTCATTTTATTACTTAACTATTCTGTACCCCACGGAGAGTGTAATTTCTTCTTCTGGCTGTGTTTACTTAGGCTATTCAATAGATGAGACTCCAGTATACAAAATGTTATTATAAGTGGGTATATCACAGGCTGAACCAGCTAATTCAAATGCCAAAATAGGGGTGAAGTAGCTATTTGTAAACAATTAAATACACTCCAGGTAAGATGGATCATTGGGAACAATTTAAAGGGGAGAACAATTTGGGTAAACGGTACTTTTAATCTATTAGTGTCAATTATTATTATTATTCTTTTAAGAAATGTAATTTTGTTGTATAAAATTGTTATATTTAGTCAGAGAGCTGCAAAAATGTTGAATATCAAATTATATATACAAATTAAATCAAATAATTGTGTAATTATTAAAATCCTTATAATATTAAAGTATAGCATAGCATGTAACGGCTACGTGGCTGGTTACTGCCGCAAATAGACCTGATATTAAATCTTTTCAGAAATTATTTGTGACAAACAGGATTTTTTAACAGTGGGTTTGCCTTATGCATGCAAAGAGAAACCATAGAGCAGTAGCAATGCCGTTATTTTCTGACCTTTCCCAGAATATAGTACTTAGGTGTTTGTGTGTTTTCTTTATCTTTTCATGGTTAGGGATTTTATTTGTAAATGTGCAACTAGAGTTTAATGATCTTCTAGAGTGATGCATTATTAGCATGATTTCATAGTATTGTGCTGGGTAAATTTTACAAAACCAGGGCATGAAAGGCTGTTATAGAATTTGAATTATTATTTGTAGTGTTTTGTTAGAATGTGGTATTTTTCAGTGCTGTGTTTCAGTGAGTGTAAGTTCAGGGTCGGCTCCAGAGCAAATGAAATGGGGGGGCTTTTTTTTCACGAGGGGGCACGCATTTACAAAGCATGTATGAGAGTCAAAATAAGAGCAGACCTACATATTCTACAGGAAAGTGTAGCCATCTTGATATTTAATTTATAGCCAATGCCAGTATTAAAGGAATATATTGAAGAGGAGATGGGAATAATTGAGTGTGGACAACTTTTCTCTTTTGGCACACTTTTGGCAGTTGGGTACAAGCAATTTCAGAAAGAAAAGGGCCTTTTTTTTTTAGAAAGTACAGCATACATGCTATATGAATGTCAGTATTAAATGGTAGGTAGCTTCTGGCTGGCTTATCACCACTATTAACATTTAGAGATATATATAATGGTCCATTGTTTTTTTTTTTGTTTTTTTTGCATGCATGCATGCACCTGCATCATTTATTAAAGAAGTAAGCCATGTTACTGTGTTACTTGTACCTGCATTAATCAATACAAAATCATGGATTATATTTCTTTAAATAAACAATGCAAGGACACATGGCTTGCTTATTTCCAAAAAAAATTCATATGGAATTTTTCATCCTAACTGTCCCATCTGCCCCTCACATGGCTCCTCCTAACTGCCCCAGCTGCCAAATATAACTGGACAGGTATACATACTTATCCCTGGGAACTGGCAAATACTTATCCATTTATGATAATCTATGTTGATACTGCATGTACTCCAACTTCTACAGCCTGCTTTGCCTGAATCGCTGCTCTGCTCTTCCCACATTCGCCCTCTTCTTTCTGTAGAATGACACGCATAGTAGAGAGGTGTGTATATATATATATATATATATATATATATATATATATACATATATATATATATATATATATATTGTAATGCAAGCTGGAGGCTTCTATAATGTGAAGAGAGCAGGGTGGATGTGAGAGAAGCAGAGCGGCAATGACTGTAGAAGCCTGCCTTCATTATGTCAGTCCCTGGGTACAACTGTGTATACCAAATTTACAGCACATGCTGGGCCCCTCCTGAGTGTCAGATCTCCATGGCCCAGTCGCACCTTCAACCTTTGTGACCCATGAAGTTATGCCACTGTCACTTTGTATAAAATTGTTGCAACCACGCTATCATACAATGCTTAATACAAGTGCACACTCCTTGGTATGCTCTTATGTAAAGGAACAAAGTTTGCATTTTACATACAGATTTGCTGTCTCTTTAAGGTTTAAAAGGTACCTGCACTGCATAAGTTTAAATTACCGTCCTGTTTAAAACTCTGAGCTGTGAAACTCAATTCATAAACCTCTAGAAACTTTGGAATAAAAATATATAATTTAATTTTAAACAGACATTTTAGTGTAATACAATACGGCTGTAATTTGTTAGAATATTTTATTATTAATTAAATACTTGTTCCCCAATACTTTAACAATCACATTGCCAATGATTGGTAGCTCCTAACTGGGTCACAGCATTGTGCCTGGGAGCACAACTTTGTGTTAAATCCACTTTAAAGAGCATAAAAACAGTGAGAAACAAGCATTTAATTAATTAATAACAAAATGCTTAATTAAGCATTTTACTACTAGACTAGAATGGCGTATATATATATATATATAGATATATATATATATATATATATATATATATATATACTAGTATGTATAAGTATGAAGCACTGTGTTGCAGACAGAATATATTGCAGAGCCTGTGTTACAGCCAGTGTATACTATGAAGCACTGTGTTGCAGAGTTGCAGACAGTGCATATTGCAGAGCCTGTGTTACAGAGCTAGTGTATACTATGAAGCACTGTGTTACAGCCAGTGTATACTATGAAGCACTGTGTTACAGCCAGTGTATACTATGAAGCACTGTCTTGCAGACAGTATATATTGCAGAGCCTGTGTTACAGAGCTAGTCTATACTATGAAGCACTGTGTTACAGCCTGTGTATACTATGAAGCACTGTGTTTCAGACCGTATATATTTCACACACCCCACTCTCAGCAGGGTTAGTACATACAGCCCGCTGCCCAAGTAATAAGTTTCCATTCCACTGCACCAATCTACTTAGAGATTGAGAGAAGCCTGAAATCAGTATAGACTGTCTACTGCTTACCTGCCTTGTCGCCCGGTCCCCCCTTGTTTCTCCCCTAACCCCACGTACCAACTTCAGCAGTGTGCTCCTCTCTTCGGCTGGCGCTTGCCACTTGTCACGTCACTGCCGGGCTGCAGACTCCTCCCAGTACCAGAATCCTCTCCTACTACTGACACAAACTGTGTGAGTGCATGTATTGAGGAATACATGTGCGTTCAGTCAGGAGGAGGCCGACCCTTAAGCCAGTGTACGACAATTTTCAAAATAGGAAGTTCCGAGTGGAAGGGGGCAGGGTCAGACGTTGTTTCCAAAAACTTTAATTCAGGCAAAAACTTTCTTTATCCAAGGAAGTTTGTGCTGGAATTAAAGTTATTGGAATATTTTTTGAGGGGGCACAGCATTCCATTTGGGCGGGCATTGCCCGTCAATGCCCCCCCTTGGAGCCGACCCTGTGTAAGTATATGTGCTTGCTTTTAAGGGCTAGATTTATCAAAGTCATTCTCCAATAATCACGCTCAAAATAACGCATATGCACTGATCCCCACATTCAGTAAACTACTGTGCGCCTTTAATTGTGCAAATCTGAAAGAAATCTGTTCGCCTTCGCCTACGCTCACAGGCACGCTCCCGACAGTGCTAATACACATTGCTTACAGACGTAATTTTAGATGCAGACATAGAAATACGACTTGTTTGGAATTTCGGCTTCAATTGTGTGTTGTATATTTCGCCATACAGACTGAGGCGAACACCATTATAATACATGCTTTTACATCTTGTGATGCAGTACTTTCTTCTTTTAACTAATATTTCAAAGGCTCATTGACAAAAGAGACTGTTATTGCAAGAAATTTGTGCTTCCAAAAATTATATATTTATTTTTGTGATCTTAAATTATCAACATATGTTAAAAACAGCACAGAAACATTATATAATATAAATATAAGCTAAATAGTTACCTAAAAAAACGCTTTTTTAATAATCAAAACATGGCAGCTTAAATATTTATAGGGATGTACTGTGATAAATAGGGAGTAAATAGGGAGTAAATGCTTTTGCCAACAGGCAAAATTTATCATTATTACGCCTCAGCTCGCCTGCGCCAAGTTACGTCTATTTTTAAAAAAAATTCAGGCGCACATGTGCGCTTCTCCGGAGGCGAGCTGGGGCACAGTTACAGGTGAAGCACATACAGAGTTCGCCTAGCCTTTGATAAATCTAGCCCTAAGTTGATAGTGTTTATTAAAAGTGTGTGAGGGCTGTTAATGATTTGTTTTGCGTAGTGGATAGTTGTTTTTAAATGATTTCTTAGAGAATGTTTTTTATGTTTTTATTCTTTAGAGATTGTGTGTGGAAGGGCGCTGTAGGAATGGGATATTAAATATTTAGGTGTATTTTACTTTGCCTAATTTTAAGGATACTACTTCTTTTAGGAGTGCCGGGATTGTCTTTTAGTTTGCTGTCATATTGTTTTTGCGTGACACATAGTGTGTTTCATGCGAACAAAAGGAGGGAGTATTGATGAGTATCTTTATTTATGTGATTTGGCAATTGTTTTTAAGTAAGAAAATTTACCTACAATATTTAGACATGTTGTTAACAAAATATTTGTATTTGCAGGATGAGATTGTGGAGCTGTATACATAAAAAAAATAACACTAACTAAATGATTTTTGAGGTTTTCATATTTAGGTAAATTTGTACATATAAAATTGCATAGTGCACTCTCGAAAAGATTGAAGATTGAATGCAAGTAAACCTTTTAAATAAAGAGATGCCTGGTGCCTAGGTGAAGGAAAGATAAAGAAGGTAAAAGACCTTTGGTCAAGTTTGTTTTAACCACCATACTGCAGTAAAAGTAGCTGAACTATCTTTTGGATCCATTCTTTGCATTGCACACTGGTACTAGCCCCAGAACTGGACTCTGGGTAATCTATGACTGTTTCCTATGATGTGTGTCATCAGAACATAAAGACTATTCTTCTCTGGACTGTGCCTTGGCTGTTGGAAGTTGAGGACCTGTTACGCTGTTACAGAGTCATCCACAGCTAAATTAGGGGAGTATTGTTTTAACTTGTTTACTTATATTGCTTGTTTTCTATTCTCTTGTAATTGTGTAATTTTTATTGATCATATTAGTTATAGGAAGTTATATAGCTTTGTTTGCAGAAAAGTATGTCTTATTTGTATTAGTACACATTTTAGTTTATGTACTTAAACAAAGTAAACTTCCAGAAAAGTGTAACTCTAAACCTTGCAGTATTGTAACCTATTGTATGGCCCACTGAGTATAGAGAATATGTTTGCACCTTTATAGTTTAAAGAAAATGCTGCAATATCTCAGAATATCCTAGACCCTTCACCATTATTGAACACAGAAGGGTCCCCCATGTTTCTATACCTCCCCTTAATATTTAAGCAAAGAAGGGATATATGTGTCTTACAGTGGAGAAAGGTATGAGAATATGAAGTTTTTGTAGGAATTTCCTATTGTAATCATTCCTTAGTGTATTGCCAAATTGCTCTAAATAAAAGAGTGAGGACCCGTCTCAGCTAGAAATTTATATAAATTATACAGAGAAATATGAGTTTTGGGAGTAGTAGAATTATAATGATATTGGTGGTATATTTTCTACTTACAATGGCTCTTATTGGATCTGTGTTATGAAAGCAAATGTGTTTTTCACTTTATTAACTGGTATGGTATCTGCTATTTGAGTTTTCTAATTCCAGATGTTTGTCAGCAAAAGGAATTATCTTACCATAAAGATGTGTTTACCTTTAAAAGATTGTGTAGTTTTAATAATGTTATGATTGTATTCTTTCCTCATACAGGAGTGCAAGAGAATGTAGGTTGCATAAAATAATTAGTAAATTAGTAGTGCCTATATCAAATGAGACATCTAATACTACTAAGATCATATTTGAAGAATTATAAACATTACATATAGTAGCTTTGCAGCATAAAAAAATAAAAAAATAATTTTAAAGAAAATGTTTTAATTGACTGCTTTACTTTTCATTTTTGTTGCAGGGCAGGCCTTAGCACAAGTTACTTAGCATAGCCATACATTCTCTTGATGAAGTCTTAACAGTTTTTACTTGCTTAGTATTCATGTTTAAGGTATCATTTAAATTGTATAGAGAAGCTGTGAGTTATTCTCTGTAAAGGTATAATCAATGTATTTAGTTTATATTATATATACACAATGTTTTCCTGGTTTTAAATGGCATAGGATAAGTTAAGCTATTAAGGAAATTGTGATGCTTACAAAAAAGTGAAAGAGGTTTTGCTGGGCATAATTGTGATTGTATCAGGGTGCGTGCTCATCTTGTGCTGTTTTGTTTCCTTCTTAGACTCCTTCTGACTCAAGTGTCTGTTGCTATGAGGATCCACCTGTTTCCCTTGTCTACCCCATGAACAAACCATCGTACTTCCAGCATGTACCTGCTGATGGACACTTTCTCAGGTGCAAAGCAAACCTACTGTAAATGGACTATGGTATTGAAGCAGAGTGGCTGAGGGAGGTGAAGCTCTAAGAGGACAAAGGCTGTTCTTAAAGTGATCAGAGGCCACAAGATACTTGTGCTGTTCCCATGGTATGCTTCACTGTGGAGAGTGTACAGAACAGGGAACTGTTTATGCTATTTGAGGATGCTAGCTATGCAGGTTGAGAAATAAAGATGCAGTGTTGTTTGGGGGTACATAGGGGGCTGGTTGGGTCTTTGTGCAGATATACCAGTAGTTTGTGGATGCTGGGAGGTAGACATAGAGTATTTGAAAGACCGTACTCATGTTCAGTGACATATTGTGCCCTATTGGCCTATTTAGCATTTTAATATTAGTTAACTATTATAGCAGTAAATGTGACTGAATTTCTCTACAGTATTCTCACATAGATTCATGTTATACCCTAGTATTAGGCTTACATTGTTGTTAATAGATTTACTAATTTTCTGTGCCTTTTATATAGTATAAAAGAGTGGAATGTTAGAATATATATAGCCATAATGACACCATTTTGTCTCTTGGAATACATTGTGTTTTAGACTCCATTTTAAGATGAATTTATTATATTTCATTATAAGGTAGTTATTATGCTGTGAGAAAAATATGAAGCTGAATAATTTATCTCAATAATTTGTCCGATGGCCTTGCTATGTCCTGGCGATGTGCCTAGATACACTGTTATCTAAAACTGTTAGTTTCACAGTAAACTCCTTATTTCTCCTTATTTATATTATTTTTAATGAAGTTCTTTGTGTGAAAATGGTGTGATTATGATTATGTCATTGTTTAACCCCATATACTGTAACCATTGTCTATAAAAGTATGTTATGCCTTATAATAAACAGAACAGTGATTGGACTTTACTTGCTGGCTGTCTAAATGCTTTTCACTGAGATATCTCATCAAGTGACCAATTCAGTTCCAGGTGAAGGTGTAGAATACTGCTAAGTGTCAAGTGATACCCCTGGCTATAAAGATAATGCCTAACAGTACTTTAATTACTTTACCTGCAAATTTATACTACTAAGGGGGATGGTGATGGCTCCTCCAGGCAGCTTAACTATGTAATTCATTTTGCTTATTTTTTAAAATTATTTTAAAATACTTGCCAGCAATTTTTAATTTTTTTTATGCAAACTAATTTTAATTAATTAGCCCTTTTAGGATATGCACAGATCTCAATCTGTTTTATGTCCCTTTAAGTGTTAGGCTCCTTTTTGAATTAAAAAAAATAATAACACAAAGCAGTTTTTAGGAGTTAAAGTGTACAGGTGTTAGAATAAAAATGGAACTTTACATAGCGTATGGGGAACTGTGTGTTCTCTATAAATATATATATGTATATAATTATATACATATATATATATATATATATATATATATATATATATATATATATATATATATATATATATATATATGTTAATTTGTGTATATACACATATAAACAGATAAATATTTACAGTCATGGCCAAAAATATTGTCACCCCTGCATTTCTGTCAGATAATGCACCACATCGCCCAGAAAATTGTTGCAATTACAAATGTTTAGGCATTCTCATGTTTATTTATTTTGTCTGTATTGGTATGACACATAAAAGTGGAGAAAAAAAGCCAAATCTGACACATTCCACTCAAAACTCCAAAAATGGACTGGAAAAATTATTGGCATCTTCTCCAAATTGTAAGAAATAATTGCATTCCAAGTTTGTCATGCTCCTGTAATTTGTAATTAAACTCACCTGTATCAATTAAAAGGTGCTGACCATATAGAAATCACACCAGCAACCAGCTACAATTGTGAAAAATTGACTTAACCTTTCTGTTGTTTTTTTCTCTGTTTGCCCCACAAAGCATGAAGAAGAGAAAAAGCAGCAAAGAATTGTCTGAGGATTTGAGAACAAAAAATGTGAAAAAGTATGGACAATCTCAAGGTTACATGTCTATCTCCAGAGATCTTAATGTTCCTGTGTTCACTGTGCGCAACATTGTCAAGAAGTTTACAGCCCATTACCCTGGACATGGACAAAAGAGAAAAATTGATCAAAGATTGCAACAAATGATTGTTTGAATGGTGGATAAAAAACCTCGATCAACTTCCAGACAAATTCAAGCTGACCTTCAGACACAAGGTACAAATGTGTCAACTTGCACAATACTACTTCGCCATCTGAATGTGAAGTGACGCTATGGTAGGAGACCCAGGAGGAACTCACTGCTGACACAGAAACATACAAAAGCCAGATTGGAGTTTGCCAAAACTTACCTGAGGAAGCCAAAATGCTTTTGGGAGAATGTGCTGTGGACAGGCAAAACAAAATTACAGCTTTTTTGGTAAAGCCCATCATTCTACTGTTTTCAGAAAAAGAAATGAGGCTTTTAAAGAAAAGAATATAGTCCAAACATTCAAACATGGTGGAGGTTCACTGATGTTTTGGGGTTGCTTTGCTGCTTCAGGCACTGGATGTCTTGACTGTGTGCATGGCATTATGAAATCTGAAGACTACCAAAGAATTATGTGGTGAAATGTAGGGCCCAGTTTCAGAAAGTTGGGTCTCTGTCAGAAGTCATGTGTCTTATAGCAGGAGAATGGCCCAAAGCAAACATCAGAAAGCACCCAGAAATGGTTTAAGACAAAGCGCTGGAGAGTACTGAACTGGCCAGCAATGAGTCCAGATCTCAATCCCATAGAGCACCTGTGGAGAGATCTCAAAACAGCAGTTTGGAAAAGGAACCCTTCCAATCTGAGAGACCTGGAGCAGTTGGCGAATGAAGAGTGGTCAAAATTCCAGTAGAGAGGTGTAAGAAACTCATTGATGGTTACAGGAAGTGACTGATTTCAGGTATTTTTTTCCAAGGGGTGTGCTACCAAATATTAGATTGAGGGTGCCAATAATTTTGTCCAGTATATTTTTGGAGTTGTGCATGGAATGTGTCAGATTTAGCTTTTTTTCTCCACTTTTTTGTTTCATACCAATACAAACAAAAGAAATTAACATGATAATGCCTAAATATTTGTAATTGCAACAATTTTCTGGGAGAAGTGGTGCATTATGTGACAGAAATGTAGGGGTGCCAGTATTTTTGGCCATGACTGTATGTATCTATTTATATACATATATTTTTTAAATTTGCTGCCCATCGCTGTGCAACTTACCCCCTTCGCTGTTCTTAGGTTCTGTGCCATGTATGACGGCATCAAAACGAGACTCCGATTAGAGCCTATGGAAGCGCACTCTCATAATCTCAAAGTTTCCATGCAATGCAAACGTGAGGTCACATTCACATTGCAGTCACCTCTAATACTAGTGCACAATTTCAAATATTGCACTCGTGAAAGCTCAATTTTACACTCCACTTGTAATTTGGCCCTTGGTGGGATAATTTGTTTTGTGAAGGATTAGCAACAGGATTTAAAAGTTTCCCAAGGAGTATTATATCCCTATTTAAAATCAAACATGATTAAAAAGGTCTTGAAATAAGGGCACATGCTAGTCAAAATCATGTTTATGTGTATCATCAGAAATAATATGCATATAATATCACATACATAACATTACATAATATGTGTTAAATGATGCAGGAAGTTATATGGTTGTTTAACTATACTATACCTATAGCCTATCTGCCCAGCCATGACTATGGGACACTGAGGGCAGGAAGGGGTTAATAACACTCAGCCTCTGATTCCTTTACACCTTTACTTCTACGCGGACCTAAAGGGACACCAAATTAACCCCCAAATCCTGCCTACACTACCTCAGAGTAACAATGCTGCCGCCACCACCAAGAGTTTTAAATAAGGGTGTCTTGGAAACCCAATAACTCACAAGACTAACAATTAGTTAATGTGACTTTAGCCTTGTCTCTACAGAGTGCAAATTCAGATATTAGAGCCCAAAGAAAGAATTAGATTATTTATATGTTAAATAACAAAGACAAATACAGGTTACACAGTGATAATTTATAAAATCAGAAGACATACAAAAGAACAAGAATAAATGCAAAGATACATTTCTTTAAAATACAATGGGATATAAAAGGAAAAAAAGCAAGTAGGTGACAGCAAAAACGGTTTATTCCATACTCAAATAGACAAAGAACAAGCAACGTTTCGGGAGACAATCTCTTACTCATGCCATGCCAAACGAGCATGTTACACATAATTATATACCCTCATACCACTAGGTGGCACTGTAGAGTAATTGGCTCATTATTTACAGAACATTAAACATCTTATTTACTTTATAATTTCAGTATCTAATAATATACAACTAGTCCTATATTTATAAAAATTCATCCTAAAACAAAGAGGCAGAAAAACTGAAATAATAATCATTTAATTTATCCTGAACATCAATTTACAGGAAAACATATAAATCCCATTCTTTGTTCATACCCTTAGAGTCAAGGGTTCCTAACTCATAAATCCAAAAGGATTCTTTTTGCTTAAAGGATTACTTTCTTTTATAATTTTTAAGCTAAACAACTAACATATTAAAATTAATAAACATTAATTAAAACATACTGACCTATATTTTCTCCAAAACGAAGTTTCATAAGGTTCTAAAAGTTATATATTTTATTAGCCGATGATGTCACGTTATCCTGCCCACTATTTTCAGCACTGCATGTTCAAAATACTTAAACCAATAACTTTGTGTTTAAAGCGCCATTTTGAAACCTAGGTATTGTAAACGGATTGGTACAGAGCAAAGAATACCCACGGAGTGGGTTTGGAAAACAATTAAATTTGCAGACAAGATTTCTGATATACGGTAGAGATATGTTAATGAAATGCTATTGATAAAAAGTGTATTTGGGGTAGTTAGTTAGTAACAGGCATAGAAAATATTTACTTACAGTGGCCCTTTAAGCATTAATTCCCTATCGCCTCCTCTACAGGGCTTCTCAATATGATCTATGATTTGAAACTGGAGCTGACTTATTGTATGGCCAGATTTTAAAAAATGGTGTCCAAGGGGGGCTTTCAAATTATTGGTACGAATATTACTTTTATGTTCAATAATACGGTCATTACCACTTCTAGTCGACTCACCAATGTAAATCCTCCCACACGGACACTTAACCATGTAAATAATAAACGTTGTAAGACATGTGAAAAAACCTTTAATGTATTTTTTTCCCGTATGTGGATAATAGAACACTGACCCTTTAGTCATGTTACTGCAACATGAGCATCCCAAGCAGGGATAACACCTACATTTTTGGTAGTTATGTATCTCGGACCAGACTTAATATTAGTCCCTACATCTGCTTTAACTAGTTTTTCCTGAATATCCTTACCTTTCTTACATGCTGTCATTGGATACTTTTGGAATTCCTTTATAGTGGGATTACAATCAGATAGTATACTCCAATGTTTTCTAATAATACACTGGATATCTTTACTTTGAGCACTATACTTAGATACAAAAATAACTTTAGGGTCTTGCATATTTCTTTTAGAATTTCCAGTTTTATTAGATTTTAAGAGATTAGTTATAGGGATGAATTTAACTGCTACCATATCATTTGTAATCATGGTTTTAGGGTACCCCCTTTCTATGAACCTCTTACCCATTTCTATTATTAGTAGGGAGCTTCAGGGAATCTAGCTTCTTCAAAAAGTCCCCAGTGTCTCTAATGAATGAACTGGGCTATTCTACATAGGGGCAAATAATTTTATTCAAGAAAATGGAGATATTAGTGAACCTGGGCATGGGGGGTGGTCAGATTTTTATAAACTTTGGGTAAGGTGTATATAACAGGGGAACATGGTTTTTCTATTTTCAAAAATGATATTACATCTTTACCAATGATACCATTGTTATAAGCAAAATATATAACCCTATCAATTTATCTCTGTATATTAAACAAAGGGTTATATGTGAGTTTCTTATACACTTTTTCACTTGTTATGTAGATATATTGTTTTCTCTTTTAATATGCTTTTTATTTCTATATCTTTCCCCTTTAGTTTGTAGTTTTTCTATATCATGCTGAACAAGTGAAGCAAAAGCCTCTACACTATGGTTAACATTACCAGGACCAGGAATTAAAGGGACGGTCAAGTCTAAAATAAACTTTCATGATTCAAATAGGGCATGTAATTTTAAACAACTTTCCAATTTACTTTTATCATCAATTTTGCTTTGTTCTCTTGGTATTATTAGTTGAATCTAAACTAGGAGGCTCATATGCTTATTATTTCTTAGACCTTGAAGACCACCTCTAATCTGACAATTTTTCACCACTAGAGGGCATTAGTTCATGTGTTTCATATAGATAACATTGAGCTCATGCACGTGAAGTTACCTAGGAGTGAGCAGTGATTGGCTAAAATGCAAGTCTGTCAAAAGAACTGAAATTAGGGGGCAGTTTGCAGAGGCTTAAATACAAGGTAATTACAGAGGTAAACTGTGTTGGTTATGCAGAACTGGGGAACGAGTAATAAAGGGATTATCTTATCTATCTTTTTAAACAACAAAAATTCTGGTGTTGGCTGTCCCTTTAGACACAATACCTACACTTTGCACATATTTACAATTTTTCAATAGGTTTGGGTGATAGCTCCATTAAGATGTTTCCTGATTCTGTCCCTGGCAATTTCTGAATAATTTATCTGTAACATTTTATTATATCTCTGAGTCTCTCTTTATCTTGTCACGACCCCCAGCCCCTTTGTTAATTTACGATAATCCATCCCCTCCTTGCAAGTCCTTAATCCACAGTACCAAGAGATGCCATGCACCAGGAGGAGGGGGGGGGGGGTCTTTAGATAATTTATTAGCAAACACAGATGTTACAAAAAGAAAGAATAGTTCAGATTAATCCTGGAAATGACAAGAAACTATTCCACCACTGCTGGGTGGCTATTCCAGTTATTAACTACTCCTCATGAGTGTATTATGATATATACCATTTATGAAGCTATAGATGCAGCATTGGAGCCCTTGCGTTGTAGGCTCACCCATGCGACTCTGTAGCTTAAAGATAAAAAACAGAGATTGTAAGACCTCAAAGGTGGCAGAATTAAATCATCCTGGGTAGATCCTTCCAGGATGTATACATCAATCCCCTGAATTCCTTATAATTTATACAATTTTGTCTGATTACTAATGCTGCCCAATATTTCAAATCGTAAACATTTTAGAGTACCTGGTTTATCGAGTCCTTTTACCTGTAGAATTCAATAAGTGACAATATGTCTGTATAAGTGTCAATAAGTATCAACAGCTACACTGGTACATGTTAAAGAGATAGGAAACCCCAAAAAATTATTTTGTGATTAAGACAGAACATGCAATTTTAAAAAAGCTTCTATTTTACCTAAGTTATCAAATTTTCTTTATTCCATTGGTATTCTTTGTTGAACTGCTGCCATATAGTGCTCAAGACATTCCCGAGCTTACCTTCCTTCTTTTCAATAAAACAAACCAAGAGAGCGAGGAAAATGATTGAAATAAATTAGATCGCTGTTTAAAATTGTATGCTCAGTCTGAATCATAAAACAAAAAAAAATAGGTTTCATGTCTCTTTAAATATAAATTACATTCTCAACAAACTGATAAAGTAAAAAGAGGTTCAGGTAAATTACTTCAATGAAAATGACTAACTGTGATCATATCAACATCAAAAATGGCTCCTTTGCAGCAATTAAAATGTCAATAATTATCAAATGATTGCTTATTAGAAACTCCTGAATGGGATTTGATGAGGGTAAGGAAAGATGTTTACTCTCTTTATAAAAAGGGGAAAAGTAACTAAATAGTGCCAGATTACAAGCAGCGTCATATTTAGCATTTTCGCTCTTGCGCAAACACTGCCAGGTGTAAACTTTTGTCTTGTACAGATTAGCGCGTGTATTATAAGTTGAAAGTAAAATGTTTGTGCTTGAACGAAAGCTGACACACGCACACATTTAAGGACTTAGGATATCTTAACCACTTCAACTTCTTTTTCCCCATAGACTGAAAAAACCTAACACTTATTTGTTAGCTAACTTGTAATTATGATTCGAAAGATTTGGCCAGAGTGAAATTTAGCCGTACACATTCTATGCATTCTATACAAGTTCAAAGAAATAACAGAGAGAGGCTGGCAAGGAAGCACAAAGGGCATGTGTAATCATTGGGCATAGCTACAGTCAAGAAGTAGAATAACTGAGGTAAGAGAGGAGGAAGGGAAAGCAAGGAATCTATGTTAATGTGCTTTCAAGCATAGATTTACTGAATTCATATCAGCAGCATCGTCATCTCTAAGTTCTTAAAAAGTGAATAGATCCCCAATTTGTTTAAAATATACTGTAAAATACATCATCTCATTAGAAATAAAGTAAAATGGATGTAGTAAGAACCAAGATTCTGATTTAAAATATAGTGGGGGCTTTAATCCTGGCAAGGTGGAAAGGAGGTTCAGCCAAGGATACAGCAGAGCTTGCAGAGATAGCAGGGAAGGTAGAAATCCTGTTTGATAAATGGGACTTCTGCCTCTCACTGATAGATATGATGTAATTCATGCTGCAGTTTAATATACAATTAACTTTGTTTATTGTTTGATTGTGGGGTATTTGAAAAAACAAAAAACGGTACCATGTTGAAATTGAGAATTCTAAATTTCTGGTTTCTTTAGTTAATACTTGACAATTATTATCTTTATTTTTTTAGAACATCCTATTATTTCCACATAAGCAAAGAAAATAATTATCCCTCCTTCTCCAAACAAAATCCATTATTATTCCAATCTTGAAAACTTACACAGCTGGACACAGATGTTTAACTCTCCCAGAGTGTATCTTCCACAAGCGTTTATATCATACTTCTCTTTGGTTTATCTTTGGCCAAATGTTGTGCTTTCTACATTTGTGTAAAACATTTTCAGAATTTGAAACAATAACATATCAGGCCTAAGAACTGTTTGCAAATGTAGGAAACTCCCAGCTGTGAACTTACAACAACATTTGACTGTATCATAATACAATGAACTGCTAATGTTCACATATTTTACCCATACCATTTGTGTTGTCAGTAATAGGGGGCAACAAATTTTATTACTGTTACCATTGTGACAATAATTTTATTTAAGTTTAAAATGCCATATAAATATAATATTATGGCCCAGATTACAAGTAAAGTGTAAAATTGCTGTGGTGTGTTAACATTGCTAGGGTTGTTACTTCCATATTATTATTACAAGTTAAAAGAGCGAAAGCCACACTAACATCTGGAGTTTGGATAGCACAGATGTGCTAAATTTATCACCTAAATGACTTCTCTGGGGTTATGCTACAAAACCCAGGTCTGATTTTTGCTCATTCGTTAAAATAGTTTATTTCTTCACATAGTATTGAATTGTATACGTATATAGTCCAGCACTCAAATCCCAATCTTATCTTCTGGAGTGCTCTTAAAACATGACAAAGAAAACCCACAAAAAGAAGGCACTATCCGATTAAGGGACAGATTAAAGTGGTGCACTAAATAGTGCTTTCGCTTGTGCACAAATACCACCAGAAGTAAAGTTTTCATGCGCATGGGTTAGCACGTGTATTACAAGTTGAAAGTAAAATGTTTGTGCGCCAGGAAAAGGCGACGTGCCCTAACTTGAGGACTTTGGATATCACAACTGCATCAAATTCTTCTGCCCATAGACTTTAATGGAGCATGCAAGCTGAAAAAAAAACTACTTATCACTTGCACGCTAACCTGACACTACGTTCCATCTACAGCACTAATCTGAAGGTAGTTATGAATATTTTACATTCTAGTGTTCTTCACATAGAAGAAAATGCTCTATTTATTTTGAAATAGATATTTCTATATTTATCGGATGTCTTTTTTGTAAAATATATTCTGTATCTATACCTATATGAATATATATAGGTATATACAGATATCTATAGGAATATCTATTTAAAAATGCATAGCATTTTCTCCTATGTGAAGAACATTTTGAATGTAAAAAAATTACAGTACATACATAGTAAAACACATTATAAAATACAACTATTGAATAAAAATTATTTTTCATGTTTTCAGGTATTTGAGTGGAAAGGGATCCAATGTATATTTAAATATGTACATATGTGTATACTTATCGTTCACACGCTAGCCCAACACTGCGTTCAAACAACAGCACTAACCTAAAGGTAGTTATGAATATTTTACATTCCAGTGATCTTCACATAGAAGACATTTTTCTATTTATTTTTAAATAGATATTTCTATACACATTTATACACATATATATATATGTGTATACATGCTTACATACACATATTTAGACATTTATATGTAGGTATATATCCATTATAGCCCTTTCCATTCAAATACCATGTAATTTATTATATACCTTTTAACCCTTATGATTATTTCTTTATGAATATTTATGTGGTAGTGTATATATGAGTGTAACACTTTATTTTAATGAATTTATGTTGTGGTTGGTGCAACTTTTAATTAGCCCTGAACACTTTACGTGAGGACTTCTAACCCAACAAGCACAAATTTGGTCATAATTACTTTCAACAACAAGGGACCCAAGACAGAGACTTGTGGTACTCTATTTGAGAGAGCCAAAGGATCAGAAGATATGCTGTTAAAGGAAACTGAAAATGAGCGGTTTGAGAAATTTGACACAAACCAGAAGAGGGCAATGTCTCAGATGCTAAATGAATGAATGATTTTTAGGAGGAGAGGATGGTCAACTGTGTCGAAAGTAGCAGATATATCCAAAAGAATTAGTAAGGAGTAGTGTCCCTTTACTTTAGCTGATAACAGATCATTTGTTACTTTCGTGAGAGCGGTATCTGTTGAGTGTTTTGCTCAGAATTGTAGTAGATCAAGTAAGGAGTTAGTTGAGAGAAATTAAGTTAGGCAATTATAGACCAGGTGTTCCAATAACTTGGAAGCAAAGGGAAGTAAAAGACCAACCATTACTTAGAAGGGGTCAAGCAAGGGCTTTTTTAGGATTGATGTGATTGACATGTGTATCAGGAAATGTGCCAGCAGTGAGAGACTGGTTAAAGAGACAAGTTACGGCAGGGGTTAGTAAAGCATAGAGAGACAGAATGAGTTGTGAAGGAAAAGGATCAAGTGGGCAGGTTGTGAGATTAGCCATAAATAAGAGTACAGAGACTTCTTCCTCTGTTACAGGAGGAAAGTATTAAAGAGTTTGTTAATTGAAAGCATGGGTAGGAGGGATGAGTTTGATGTGTGTGAGGAGTGGATGCCTTTTCTAATTGTGTCGGTTTTATTTTTGAATGGCTAAGCAATAATCTGAGCAGTGGGTTTGGTAGTGGACGGAGAGCCAGCAGACACGGAAGTGAGTTAAAGGTTGAGAACTGCCTTCTGGGGTTGGATGCATAAGTTAACACAAGGGAGGATAGACTTGTTTGGCCAGGCTGAGGGCAGAGTTGTATTCATTAAGGATGAATGTATAATGCAGGAAATCAGCACGTGCGAGGGATTTCTTCCACTGCCGTTCAGCAGTCTATGAACCACATTGAAGATATCAGGTGTATATGGTGTGCTATGGTTGTTGTCAAGTGCATGATATACAGCGAACAGAGAATGCTGCAGCTCAAGTGCTGATTTTAGTGACAAATTATACTGTTAGGCCACAAGGTCTGAGCAAGAGTGGGATGAAATGTTGGAGAGTAGAGGATTCAGTTGAGCAGAAAGTTCTGTGAGATCCAAGCCATTTAAATTTTTGGGGGGCATTTTTTGAGGGTCTTGCAAGGATGCAGCAGGAAGAGTAAAATAGAAAGTTAGTAGATGGTGGTAAGAGAGAGAAAAGGTGAAGTTGGAAATGCAGTGGGTTTGAGATGTTGTCTACTGGGACAGTTTAAAAGAGTTGGTAAGAGACAGAAGTTTAGAGGCAGCAGGCATGTTAGAATTGCCAATGGTTATGTTTTTTTAAATGGATCCCCTAAGATGAGAGAAGAGACATCACAAGAGGAAAAGCGTGGAAGACAGGTTACAAAGTGGTCTAGAAACTGTGATGCTGGGCCAGGGGGTTGATAGATAACAGCAACACAGAGAGCTACAAGGGAGAAGAGGAGGATAGAATGAACTTCAAAAGATGAGAAAGAAAGAAAGAGTGGGGAGTGAAATAATGCAGTGGAAGGTACATTATGGAGACTGAAGAACAGGTTAAGTGATCGTGAAATGATAGGTCATGAATAGAAATTAGCTTATTGTATACAAAGCGTGCATTCCAAAGGGCACAGTAGAATTGTGGGATATCAACAGAAGTGTAATTAATAAGGTTGAGAGGGTTATGTGGCCAAAGTTTTGGATGTGTCAGTCTGGGTAGTGAGCAGAAGGAGGTAGAGGGCGGACCTGGGTTAGGCAAGACATCCCCAGTTTTAATGAGAAAAATTTGGTAAGTGAAAGAAAATGAGACTTATGAGTCTCATTAAAGTGTCTTATGAAAGTGTCAAGCTTTGTATCAGTAGTTGGTTGACTGATGTAAGATAGGAATAGAGTGCATGTGTGTTGTAGAGGGGGGGGATAGAAGACAAGGCAAGATATGGATAGTCTGAGTGTTGTTTGTGAAAGGAAGAGCTATGACTTTAAGTAAAAGTGTGGATAAGGTAAAGGCGGACAGGACAAGGTGTAGAATGTTTACAGGGAAATTTAGGGAGATTATAATTAGAAATTACTTGTTTCTAAGTTGTCTACTCTTTTGTCTTACTCCTTGTTATAACTCCTACACTTATGAACTAACATACTTAGAGAACTACACATATGCTGCAATGATCTAACAAGTAAGCTTGATGTTACAAACTAGGGGTATTCAATTTATTGCTAATAACAATCACATGGTCCTAATTAGCATAGGTCATAAATTACAGCAGGATGAACACAAAGCCTAAACAAATAATGCATATGGCACTTTTCTTATAACAAGTGGAAGACAGAGACAGGAAAGTTTTTAAGGTAAAAAAATGTAAGTAATAAAAAAGCAATGGCAGTTATATTGAGTGATGCAGGGAGACAAACAGATTAATCCCTTAACGACCAAGAACGTGCCAGGCACGTCCTACAAAAAATGGTCGTTAACGACCAAGGACGTGCCTGGCACGTCCTCTGGGGTTTCAAGCACTAGAAGTGATTGTGATCACTTCCAGTCACTTTAAGGGTATTTCAGCAATGCCTTGATATTGAGGCATTGTGCAATACCCTTTTTAAGCAACTGATGCAGAGAGAGACACTTTTATAAAAAGAGAAGAAGACACAAAGGGTATAGAGGTGTCTGAGGTTTAGAAAAATGACAAAAATCTGTCTTAAAAATAAGGGCTGGTCATGGAGTCTCCATGCCAAGAAAGAAAAGAATTTATCAGGTAGGATAAATTATGTTTTCTTTCCAATGGCATGGCAAGTCCACAAATCCATTCAATTACTAGTGGGAACCAATACCAAAGCTAGAGTCCACCGAATGGAAGGGAGAGATACACAAGACAGGCGAACCTAAACAGAAGGCACCACCGCTTGAAGAACTTTCATCCCAAAAAGAAGCCTCAGCTGAGGCAAAAACATAAATTTTGGAAAATTTTGAAAACGTATGCAATGATGACCAAGTGGCCTCCTTACAAATGTGTTCCATAGAAGCATAATTTTTAAAAGGCCTAAGAGTAAGCGACAGCCCTAGTGGAGTGTGCCATATTTTTCTCTGGAGGCTGCTGTCCAGCTATCTCAAAAGCCAATCGAATAACACTTCTCAACCAGAAGGAGAGAGTAGAAGAAGTGGCCTTGTGACCTCGCCGTTTACCAGAAAAGACAACAAAAAGAGCCGAAGATTGACAAAAATCTTTCATAGCCTGTAAATAGAACCTTAAAGCATGTACAACATCCAGATTTGGCAATTACAGGTCCTTCATAGAGGAAGGATAAGGGCAAAATAAAGGAACAACAATCTCTTGGCTAATATTGCGTTCCAAGACCACCTTAGGTAAAAATCCTAATTTAGCATGGAGAACCGCCTTATCCGCATGAAAAATAAGATAAGGAGAATCACACTGTAGAGTCAAAAGCTCCAAAACTCTACGGGCAGAGGAAATTGCCAGCAGAAACAAAACCATCCAGGACAATAACTTAATATCAACAGAATGCATAGGCTCAAATGGAGTCTGCTGCAGAACTTTAAGAACCAGATTAAGAAGACTCCAAGGAGGAGTAATTGACCTAAACACAGGCCTGATTCTAACCAAAGCCTGGACAAAAGATTGAACATCTGGCAAAATTGCCAGACGCTTCCGCAGAAGATTTGACAGAACAGAAATCTGACCCTTTAGGGTACTGACTGATAAACCCTTCTCTCTACAGGGAATTCTCACCTGACTCCTAGAAAAACCTTTAGATCTGCACCAATGAAGCTATTTATTCCATACCTTATAATAAATTTTGCGAGTAACAGGCTTACGAGCCTGAATCATAGTCTCAATAACGTTCACAGAAAAACCTTGTCTGGACAAGACTAAGCATTCAGCTTAAGAGAGGCTAAATTCGGATGGAGGAAGGGACCCTGAAGTAGAAGATCCTTCCTCAAAAGAAATCTCCACGGGGGAAATGACGACATCCTCACTAGGTCCACAAACCAAGTTCTGTGAGGCCATGCTGGAGCTATTAGAATCACTGAAGCCTGCTCCTGTTTGATACAAGCTATCCCCCAAGGAAGGAGGGTAACCAGAGGAAATAGATAAATTACACCGAAAACCCATGGCACTGCCAGGGCGTCTACCAGAGCTGCTTGAGGATCTCCTGATCTTGCTCCGTATCTTGTAACCTGGCATTTATATGAGATACCATCAGATCCAGCTCCGGAACTCCCCACTTAAGGGTTAACATCGAGAAAAATTCTGGATGGAGAGCCCATTCCCCTGGATGAAATATCTGCCTGCTCAGATAATCCACTTCCCAGTTGGGAACCCCTGGGATATGAATGGCAGAGAGATGACAATTGTAAGACTCTGCCCACTGAAAAATGTGAGTCACCTTCTTCATAGCTAAAAAGTTCAGAGTTCCTCCTTGGTGGTTAATATACGCCACCAAAGTGATGTCCGATTGAAATCTGATAAACCGGACTAAACTCAGTTGAGGCCAAGCTGATAGAGCATTGAGAATTGCTCTCAGTTCTAAGATATTTATAGGGAGGGCAGACTCCTCCTGAGTCCAAAGTCCCTGATCTCAAAGGGACCCCCAAACTGATCCCCAGCCTAACAGGTTGGAATCCGTAGTCACAATCTCCCAAGAAGGTCTCAAGAAACAAGTGCCCTGAGACAAATGGTCCTGGTAGATCCACCAAGACAGAGACATCCTTGTCTGAGAGTCTAAAACTATCATCTGAGAGAGATCAGAGGGGTCTCTGTTCCATTGATTGAGCATACATAACTATAGAGGTCTCAGATGTAAGCGAGCAAATGGAATAATGTCCATGGATGCCACCATGAGACCAATTATTTCCATGCATACAGCCACTGATGGACTGAAGAGAATGACAGGCCTCCAGAAGCTTGAATTTTCTGACCTCCATCAAAAAAATCTTCATAGATACTGAGTCTATAATTGTCCCCAGGAAACATACCCTGGTACTTGGCACCAAGGAACTTTTACCTAGATTCACCTTCCACCCGTGAGAGCGGAGAATAGCTAACAGAGAATCTGTATGGGATCTTGCTAACTGAAAAGATGGCGTCTGGACAAAGATATCGTCCAGGTAAGGAGCCACCACAATCCCTAGAGATCAAACCACAGCCAAAAGATCCCTTAGAACCTTTGTTAAGATTCGTGGAGCAGTGGCAAGGCCGAAAGGCAGGGCAACAAAATTGAATTGTTGATCCAAAAAAAGCGAACTTCAGGAACTTGAAATGTTCCCTGTGGATAGGCACATAAAGATATGCAACCTTTAGGTCTATAGTGGTCATAAGCTGACCCTCTTGAACTAGAGAAATAATAGAACAAATAATCTCAATTTTGAAGGATGGGACCTTGAGAAACCTGTAGAGAGACCTTAAGTCTAGAATGGGTTAAAAAGTTCCCTCCTTTTTGGGAACTACAAATCCCTGACCCTGTTCTGCTAAAGGAACTGGGATAATCACTCAGAGAGGACAAATCCCTTATGAAATTTAAGAATGCCTCTCCCTTTACCTAGTTTACAGATAATCTTGATAATAGGAACCTGTCTCTGGGGGGACAAGACTTGAATCCTATCCTGCATCCCTGGCAGACTATATCCACTGCCCAAGGAACTGGAACATCGCAAATCCAAGTCTGCTGAAAAAAGGAAAGCCTGTCCCCTATCTGATCCAGAACTGGATTGGGGCAGACCCTTCATTTTGATTTAGCCCCAGCGGAAGGCTTTCTGGATTTCTTACCCTTGTTCCAGGGCTGGCTAGCTCCCAAGAAGTCTTGGCTTGCTCACATTTAGAAAATTTAGTCCCTTGAAGTTACGAAAGGAGTGAAAATTAGAAGTCTAGTCTTCTAATCCTGTAGTAAAACAAAACAAAAAAAGCTCCCTTTCCATCAGTAATCGTGGAAATGATCTCTGCCAGACCAGGACCAAATACAGTCTTACCCTTAAAAGGTAGAGGCAGAAGCTTGGATTTAGAAGTCATATCCGCAGACCAAGACTTTAACCAAAGGGCTCTGTGGGCTAGTATCACAAAACTAGAAATCTTGGCTCTCAACCTAACAACTTGCATGCTGGCATCACAGATAAAAGTATTAGCCAGCTTTAGAGCCTTGATCCTATCCTGGATCTCCTCTATAGTAGTCTCCTCTGAAATTAGACCAGAGTCACATTAATAAGAGAATACACCAGCAACTGTCGCAATACTAGAAACTGCTTGCCACTGCAAACCCTGATGAAGAAATATTTTTCTTAAATAACCCTCCATAGAACCTATAGAACCCATAGAAATGTTCTTAGATTTTCTCTTCCCTTTACCAGAACTAGGTAAAGCACTTAGGGCTGCATAAAGTGCAAGTCAACTGTGCAGCAAAATCTTTAGGCAAACAAACACCCCCAGAGACTGACTGAGAGGAACAGCAGGGCACTGCATGTGAAACTGTCAAAGACTGGGACATGTGAATAAAAGGCTGAGACAACCCCTGAACAGCATTATCCCAAGAAAAAGAAGGCTCAGATAAGGTATCCTTATCCTTAGATAATAAAACAAGGCAAGCGGAACAAAATTGCACAAAAGGTATAACCTGGGCATCTGCACAATAAAGAAATGGGATCGGCTTCCATAGTAAATAAAATAGCACTTTATTTACCTTATACTCTAATTCAATATAAAAAATTAGAATAAAACTCTAAGCATAGATAAATAATTATTAAAAACGACACCTCTACACCCCAGTCATCCTGGAGAGACTCACCCAACCGGTAAACAGGAATCCAATCCAAATCAGCAGTTAAATTCTGTTAAAACTGCAGATCCTAGAAAGCTGCAAACATCAGAGAGAAGTGACAGGCAGGAAAAATGATCTAATGCTAGAAAATCCAGTCTGTATCCTTCAAAATCCGGCTTCCAAACAGCCGACTAGAAACAAACTAATCAGCACTCAGGAAGTAACTGAACAGTCACATGATCGCAAATTCAAAAGTAAGGCGCGCTCCAACAACTTTCTTAAAGAGATATTACCCAAACTAAATAAAAGGTATACTTGTGCAAACAAATCCCCATAACCAAAATCAAAAATGCCTTCACATGACAGAAACAGTGCCCTGAACTGCTGCCCAATAAATGTCCAACCTTTTAAAGGGATATTCAGCCCCATAAGAATCCACCTTGTTCTCTATAGGGACACTGAACCCATTTTTTTCAGATAGAGCATGCAATTTTAAGCAACTTTCTAATTTACTCCTATAATCAATTTTTCTTCATTCTCTTTATCTTTAAAAAAGAAGGCATCTAAGCTAAGAAACCAGCCAATTTTTGGTTCAGACCCTGGAAAGCACTTGTTTATTGGTGGGTGAATTTATCCACCAATCAGCAAGAACAACCCAGGTTGTTCACCAAAAATGGCCCAGCATCTAAACTTACAGTCTTGCTTTTCAAATAAAGATATCAAGAGAATGAAGAAAATGTGATACTAGAAGTAAATTAGAAAGTTGCTTAAAATTGCATGCTCTATCTGAATCACAAAAGAAAATAATTGGGTTAAGTGTACCTTAAGTATCCTTTTTTGTCTTAAAACAAGGAACTCCTAAGTGCTGCATCCTTCTCACCTAGAAGGTAAAAGCACTTACCTGTGGATCCGCTGTAGGGTAGGTACAGCAAACAGGTGTGACAGAATCCTCACTGACATAGACCTGTAGATAATGAAAAAACAGAGTAACCAACCCTGATTTTCTATATGGGGTAGCAAAAATGTTGGAAGGTAAGCAAAGACCACCTCGCCGTCTTCCAACTGCTAAAAGCCACCATTACTCTTACTAAAGAGAATTACATGTACACAGCATAACCCCAATCCTTGCTTGCAGGGAAAAGTACCCATTAAAGGATTAACAACGTGATTTCTTCAGACACCTTGTTCGCACATCGCCTACAATGTTACACAGACAAAAATTGACTGGGGATTGTGGGTAATGAGAGGATACTTGAAGCTTTGCTGGCGTGTTCTTTGCCTCCACCTGGTGGCCAGGAGTTAAATTCCCACTAAAAATTGAATGGATTTGTGGACTCTCCATGCCATTGGAAAGAAAACCCTTTTATTTTTATACTGTCAGACTTTCTGCCAGTATTTAAGATGGGGGGTGACCTTTGGGGGGTGGGGGAGTGAAGAGAGCTGTTTGAGAGGGGTCCAGGATGGATCAGGTTGTGGAATGTGTCAGGTGGGAGGCTGATCTCTACACAAAAGTTAAAATTAACCCTACAAGCTACCTAATTAACCCCTTCACGGCTGGGCATAATACAATTGTGGTGCGTAGCGGCATTTAGCAGCCTTCTAATTACCAAAAAACAAAGCCAAAGCCATATATGTCTGCTATTTCTGACAAATAACAAATGGGATCCAAGAGAAGCATTTATAACCATTTTTGCCATAATTGCCCATGCTGTTTGTAAATAATTTCAGTGATAATCCTAAATTTTGAGAAAAAGTTGATGATTTTTTTTCTATTTGATCACATTTGGCGGTTAAATGGTGGTATGAAATATACCAAAATGGGCCTAGATAAATATTTTGGGTTGTTAACTAAAAAAAATATATATATACATGTGAAGGGATATTCAGGGATTCCTGACATATATCAGTGTTACAATGAAACTATAGGTAATTTTGAAAAAAAAAATGGTTTGGAAATCGCAAAGTGCTACTTGTACTTATTGCCCTATAACTTGCAAAAAAAGCAAAGAACATGTAAACATTGGGTATTTCTAAACTAAAAATGTAGAAACTATTTAGCATGGGTGTTTTTTGGTGGTTGTAACAGATATTGGGGGTCAAAGTTAGAAAAAGTGTGTGTTTTTTTATTTTTTCATTCTATTTTATAATTTTTTTTATAGTAAATTATATGATATGATGAAAATAATGGTATCTTTAGAAAGTCTATTTAATGGTGAGAAAAACTGTATATAATATGTGTGGGTAAAGAGTAATAGGAAAATTACAGATAAACACAAACACTGAAAAAAATGTGAAACCAGCCCTGGTCCTTAACGGTAAGAAAATTATGCACCTTTTTGATGGAACACTGGAGGAGGGATTTATCGATAATAACACACTTGGATATTTGTATGTCGAACACACTGTTATTCCATTATTCTATCACCAGCCTAAGGTGCATAAGACAACAGAAAACATTCAGGGTAGGCCTATTGTAAGCGGTATATGGTCCATGATCGAGCATTTGTCTGAGTGGCTGGATGACACCTTACAACCCCTGGTTAAGACCCTCCTGAGTTACATCAGGGATTACAAGCATGTGTTAAATGTGGTGGAACAGGTGGAATGGACCCAGGATTCAGGATGGCTCACTGTGGATGTTGTAGCTCTATATTCTTCTATACCCCATGATATGGGCCTGAAGGCTATTGAATATTTCTTGGAGAATGAAACAACACATAGTGAGTCATTCAGATTCTTTATACTGGAGGTCACTCAGTTTTTGTTAACTCACAACTTTTTTCAATTTGAGAATGAGTTCTACCTGCAGAGATGTGGGACCGCAATGGGCACAAAGTTTACGTCCACTTACGCCAACCTATACATGGGTTGGTGGGTACGGTCCCACATCTATGCAGATAGTAACAAATTCAGGCCATTTATCAGATTATACCATCATTTTATTGATGATTTGCTCTTTGTATGGGAGGTTAACAGTAATACGGCCAAAGAAGTTGTTGAATCACTGAGCCAAAACGGTTTACCTATAAATTTGACAAATCTGTGGTGCATTACTTAGATCTTGAGTTGAGGGGTTGGCCCTCAGGTAATATCACTTCTGAAGTATATAGGAAACCGATCTCAGGGAACAGCCTTCTACATGCTAGAAGCTGTCATCCCGACATGTACCCTTCTCAGTGGCCAAGGGACAATTTGTCCATTTGAAAAGTAACTGTACCTTGCCAAGCAGTTTTGAACAGCATGCATATGTTCTGCAGAAAAGGCTGCTAGATAGGGGGTATAACATGAATGTGCTTAAAAAGGCAAGAAGAGAAGTCACCGTTATGAATAGGGATGCTTTATTAATTAATCGGATAGAGCCCAAGAGTGCATTTGACAATAGACTAACATTTGTGACTGATTTTTCTGCCCAATACCAGGAAATTTGTGGTATTGTACGAAAACATTTTCAACTACTTGTAGCTGATGATGGCCTTGCTGTTACAGTCAAAAAAGGCTGTAGGTTCTCGAGGAACAAATCCATAGGAAGTATTGTATCTCCATCACAGCTTAATAGACCATTATTAGCAGCAACAGCATCCTCTTGGCTAACGCACAGGGGAACTTTTAAATGTGGTTATTCACAATGTAAAGCCTTTGAGCATGTCCATGTTGACACTATCTTCTAGTCATTTGTGACTGGTGAAACCTTTAATATAGCATCTTGTCTAAATTGTCGATCCACATACTGCATCTATCTATTGTGGTGCCCACTTTGTAACTTACAGTATGTAGGATTGACGACCAGAGAAGTGCGGTCACTCATTCGTGAGCACTTGTCTACAATCAGTGTAGGTAAAATCAGTAACCCTCTAGTGGACCACTTTGTAAAAAAGCATAAAACAAATTGTGAATCCTTGAAATGGATGATAATTGAAAAGGTGCAGGCACAGAAGAGGGGAGGGGATAAGTACTGAATACTATCCAGACAGGAAATGTATTGGATCTTCAGACTTCGGACCAAGATACCTTTTGAATATGATTTAATTAATTATTGGTGCTGATTCTTCCCTCCCCTCTTCTGTGGGCCTTTTGTCCCACCCCCTTCTCCTCTTTCCTCCATTCATCATGTATACAGCATATACATTCATCATATATATTTATTATATACACTGTTACGGTTGCCTCCAGGCTGGCTGGAAGTTGGACCGTAGAAAAGGATGCTCCTAGCGCTCACCAAAGGAGCAGCAGCACCGTAGACTCTATAACTGCTGCGTAGCCACCATAAGTAATGCAGACTCTATGAACCACTGCTGCTGGGCTGGTATCTCGCCGTCTGCTCTGCGCCCTGGACCTATGACCAGGCTCCAGTAGGTGAACCTCTTCCTTCTGTAGCAATCCCTGTAGCTAAGGGAGTATGAAGAGCATAGCAATCCCTGTAGTGATTATAAGCTGTATCGTACAAACATGAGTCAAAGCTTCAAGTTAGAGGGTCAACATAGGTCTGATGTACTGGAGCACACAGTCTGCTTTTTATTGAGGTTACATGCAAACAGGACACTCTCAGGGGGAGGCATAAAATCCCCCATCACACATTTGATATTAGATAGAGACACTCCCTTTGACAGGCCACAACATGACTTCAGCAGATAACATTTTACACACAATAAAACAATGCAGTCCACCTTATCACTACTAGAAGTCTGATTAGACAATGGGAAAGTTTATCACTAAACTTAATTAGAGCTGATCCCAGCAAACTTGTATTTAGAATGCTTCTTGAAGCTGAACAAAGTTATCTCTGTAGTTCTGACCGAAGGGTCTGTCACATAGCACTTAATGGCACACAATGAAACTGAACCAAGTGGGAGAAAGCCAGGGACAAGTCATTTCACAGGTCTGGGGACATAGTCTTAAAGGGGCATTGTTCACCAAAGTCACAATATGTCCCCAGACGGTTCTTAAAGGGCCACACACACCCAACAAAAGTCAATATGTCCTCAGGGGCACAATCCTCCAGGGGCCATAGTCATGTGGAAGGAGGCTGGCAAATAGGCTTCTCCAAAATCCAGGGAAGCAGGGCAATTTTCCATTTAAAGGGCCAGTTACAAACAGCAGTTTGTAACATACACATTCTATGCTCATTTTTGTTTTGTTTTTGTTTTCTTAACCTACATACACTTAGTTTTCTAATGTATGGTTGTGCATCTTTGGACCCTTTTTGGACTTAATAAGACACTCGTATTGTGAGGATATACATTTTTTTAAGACACATGTCCAAGTATCATAAATCAAATATCCATTCACATAACCAGTTCATAAGGTTATTATTCCTATTATCTTCTTGAAATAAAAATTACAAAGGTTACCAGGGATTATACATTCTTCCCTTAACTTGGATGGAAAACATTAACGTTGGTATTTTTGCCTGTTTTGTCTGTTTGGATTTGTTCAACTAAATGGAATATGTAATGGATATACAGGGAGTGCAGAATTATTAGGCAAGTTGTATTTTTGAGGATTAATTTTATTATTGAACAACAACCATGTTCTCAATGAACCCAAAAAACTCATTAATATCAAAGCTGAATAGTTTTGGAAGTAGTTTTTAGTTTGTTTTTAGTTATAGCTATTTTAGGGGGATATCTGTGTGTGCAGGTGACTATTACTGTGCATAATTATTAGGCAACTTAACAAAAAACAAATATATACCCATTTCAATTATTTATTTTTACCAGTGAAACCAATATAACATCTCAACATTCACAAATATACATTTCTGACATTCAAAAACAAAACAAAAACAAATCAGTGACCAATATAGCCACCTTTCTTTGCAAGGACACTCAAAAGCCTGCCATCCATGGATTCTGTCAGTGTTTTGATCTGTTCACCATCAACATTGCGTGCAGCAGCAACCACAGCCTCTCAGACACTGTTCAGAGAGGTGTACTGTTTTCCCTCCTTGTAAATCTCACATTTGATGATGGACCACAGGTTCTCAATGGGGTTCAGATCAGGTGAACAAGGAGGCCATGTCATTAGATTTTCTTCTTTTATACCCTTTCTTGCCAGCCTCGCTGTGGAGTACTTGGACGCGTGTGATGGAGCATTGTCCTGCATGAAAATCATGTTTTTCTTGAAGGATGCAGACTTCTTCCTGTACCACTGCTTGAAGAAGGTGTCTTCCAGAAACTGGCAGTAGGACTGGGAGTTGAGCTTGACTCCATCCTCAACCCGAAAAGGCCCCACAAGCTCATCTTTGATGATACCAGCCCAAACCAGTACTCCACCTCCACCTTGCTGGTGTCTGAGTCGGACTGGAGCTCTCTGCCCTTTACCAATCCAGCCACGGGCCCATCCATCTGGCCCATCAAGACTCACTCTCATTTCATCAGTCCATAAAACCTTAGAAAAATCAGTCTTGAGATATTTCTTGGCCCAGTCTTGACGTTTCAGCTTGTGTGTCTTGTTCAGTGGTGGTCGTCTTTCAGCCTTTCTTACCTTGGCCATGTCTCTGAGTATTGCACACCTTGTGCTTTTGGGCACTCCAGTGATGTTGCAGCTCCGAAATATGGCCAAACTGGTGGCAAGTGGCATCTTGGCAGCTGCACGCTTGACTTTTCTCAGTTCATGGGCAGTTATTTTGCGCCTTGGTTTTTCCACACGCTTCTTGCGACCCTGTTGACTATTTTGAATGAAACGCTTGATTGTTCGATGATCACGCTTCAGAAGCTTTGCAATTTTAAGAGTGCTGCATCCCTCTGCAAGATATCTCACTATTTTTTACTTTTCTGAGCCTGTCAAGTCCTTCTTTTGACCCATTTTGCCAAAGGAAAGGAAGTTGCCTAATAATTATGCACACCTGATATAGGGTGTTGATGTCATTAGACCACACCCCTTCTCATTACAGAGATGCACATCACCTAATATGTTTAATTCGTAGTAGGCTTTCGAGCCTATACAGCTTGGAGTAAGACAACATGCATAAAGAGGATGATGTGGTCAAAATACTCATTTGCCTAATAATTCTGCACTCCCTGTATATATATATATATATATATATATTTTTTTTTTTTTTTTCATATTGAAAAATCTTATGCAAGCCAATGGAAAACTTTGATACAACAGACATTGTGATGTAATTATTTTGATGTATTTACCAATTATATTGCTATATCGCCATAACCATAAAAGTTGTTGTTAATCAAGACATGCTTTCTGTTGATCCATATTGTACATATTAAGGATAGGCGATACATAAAATTGTTCATTCACATTGTTGCCATGTAATAGGACCTTAGGTTCTAGCCTTGTAAAAGATTGCTGATACCAATTTGAAGCATTGTGGTAATTTATGCCCCTGTATCTTTAAATTTTTGAAAAATAATTTGCCAATCAGAGCCCAGAGAGGGGTTCTTAAGATTGAGTGTGTGTGTATATTTTATGGACTATGAGTACAGCTTTCAGCTGAAACACGTTAGTCTGACTGTTTTAAGGGGTATTGTCCCTCCATGTTTTAATGGAATGATAAAAGTCAAGTTTTATCATTATAATTGATTACTAGTGAACTTTTTTCATTTTTTAGCTTTACTATTCTTGCCAGCAAGCCAGTAATTAAAGCTGCACTGCCATCTGGATTCATAAACGTTTAGCCCATTGTGGCTGCCTTTTTTGTATTAAGCAAACCGCCTGGAGAGATCTTTGGAACAAGCAGCATTTGTCAAGGCAACACGCGACTCACATTGAGAGTCACTGGAGATACTGAATACCGAGTTCTTTGAGACCCTGCACCTTACAGACCTACTGCAAGAAGGAAGCACAGGTCGCCAGTCCGGTGATGTCACCGGGACCACAAGGACACAGAACACGCTCATCCATGTTTGGTGGACGGACAGGAGTCCGGGAGCAGCAGCCGTGTGGTGAGGAGAAAGATGGGACCTGGAGGATAGTTGGAATGGTAACAGCATGATTGGTGGGGGTCTCATAACTGCTGGGTAAAATCGTTTGGCTTAACGGATTTATCTGATTTTGTTTAAAGAACTGTTACACAGATACCGGTAATATGAGAGCGTGACTGTTAGTTGGCAAATTTTTCATATTTGTGTTAAATTTACACCACTATATCTCCATATGAGAATCGGTTGCTGATTATCAGAAAGAATAAGGATATTAAAGCACATCCGGGGGTAATCAATAAGGCAGTTACTTGCAGTGTCTAAATGGACTATTTGTTTTTTTGAATGATTTAATAATAGCATTGCTTTTAATGTATATTTTCTTGATAGAAACATTTCCAAAAATGTCAGAGAACAGTATAGGCAACGTAATGACTCCGTTGTAGTGTTAATTTTAAACCTGTAGGATTTCTGCTACTTACCTTAAGCTGTCTGCTTTGCATCATTCTCACCCATCACATAATCGAGTGCTTCATTTGCCACATGTGACAATTATTATGACATTTCAATAAGACATTTGTGTATGCCTCTGCTCATCATTCTTGTGCTTCCATAGTGCATATTTGAATTCTAAATGACCTATTTCCAAAGGTCAGCCATACCCTCTTTCACTGTTATATCTGCCACGTCAATAGAAGCAACCAGAAGCCTTGTTCCCTGTATGGGAGCAATCTCCCATGGCTTGATCTCTATTGCTTCATTCTATCCATGGAAGCAGCAAACAACAAAAATATGCTGTCATTAGAGAGAAAGACTCAGGTGATACAGCCACTGATTGTAGTATGGCGGCAGAGTTATCCTCTAGGAAGCTCCACGTCTGTTTTCAGCTTTCACAGGATCAACCTCAGGAAAGAGGATGAGAAATAGTGCAATACTGATGGATGAAATAGTGCACTAAATTAAAAATACTCAAAAAGGATGAATGAGTTTCAAATCCTTTAATTCAAAGAAGACTAAAACATTGGTTTAGTATTTATCATTTATTATCTTTTATTATTTATAATTTTTGTTATCATTTATAATTATTATTTCTTAGGATTAATTAACCTAGTAATTAATTATTTTTGAGCTCACCATTTTCACCTTTTTTCTTTTACAGCACTATTATACACTGGTGGATTCATAAGCAAAGAACTTTTTTTGGACATTTTCTATGGATATTTTTTGGGGCTCTGAGAACATTTATTTGATATTTATGGAACACAAACTAGAAAAATAATACTAAAAAAGAAAGAAACACAAGTGCATCACTTTTTTAATAATTTTTTAATAGAATGAGTTTGCTGATAATTCACACAGCAGATTTTCCAGACACACATATATCAACAGTATCCAAAAAAGGATCTGAATGGGAACTTACACCAGTTTACTACCCAAATGGGAGCTTTCATGATTTCTGTATTATTTCCTACACATTATTTTCCATTGGTTGATATAATCACGTGACCATATTTTCATTGGTTCACTTAACCATGTGACAGTTGTAATATATGAATACCTGAGAAAGAATTAATAGTCTAGACCAGGGGTGTCAAACTGGCAAACATTTGTGCGGCCCACATCACCTCCATGAAAAATAATATGAAAATGAATCATAATAATATGCTTATTATTAAAGAGCGAGCCCGCTTAGTGTTAGGGATGCGCATATGTGCAACGTCCATTCAGCTCTACATTGTAACAACTGTATCCCTTTGTTCTGGCATTGCTATTCACTTCTTGTATAGGGGGTAGCTGCATTATGGTAGCAAGATCATTAAAACTTCTCAGTCTTTAATGAGTAACATTGTTATTAAAAAGAAAAAGGCAAACACAGGTAAGTGCATAATGTTTTAGCATTATATTTCGTTTCTGTCTCTCTATCACTTCAAGAACCTGCATCGCTAGTTAAACTGTTCTAAAATTTACTTTTCTAAAATGATTTGTGGTACCTCACAATTTTGATGAGACTGCTTAGATAATCTCACCACAGCAGAGAGCTAAAGAGGTTAAACAAATAATAAAAGTACCACTCGGACCCACACAGCACTTAGCCCAAACCCCCCTGATCCAATGTTGGTCTTAAAAGTGACATGCTATAATGAAATAAAGCATGTCATTTTTCAACTATTATGGTCCTTTAACACCTTTGTTATCACAAAATATTATTTTTCAACAAAATGTCACTACAGGTCTACATGCACTTTGTTGACCTCTTGATTAGCAAATGAAGCTGTAGCATGTTCATGTTCAATGTGCAATAACTCCTTCTGGCAACCTATGAGTTAAAGTGTAACTAACAGATGACAATATATAGGCGAGTAGGTGCTTCAAAACTGGCTGTAATGAGTAATAGGAATTCTCCGACATAAAACTAATACCTCCAGATATTTATTCTCATGCATCAGTCTTCTTTATCACCATATCAAACAAAAACTGGACGTTTTCCAGGAATGTGCAGCAGCAATGTTTTTTTTCTATGTAAACTCTTGTTATTCACCATTTGTCTTTTAAATATAATTCACTTCCAAATAAAAAAAAAATGTTGTGTGGTAGCAAATTTATTCCATAAAACTCGGCTTATATGGTCATCAGAATTATTTAAAAATCATGCTAATACTTTAATATAGATAAGAAAAAATAACATGAGCTGTCTCGTTGGAAGATTTGGATTGAAAAAAAGCAAAGCTTACAAAAAGAGGTTTTTATATATTTGCCTAAAAACCTGTAGATAAATCTACGTATACTAGACCCCAGAGAAAATGGAGTAAATGTGTTAATAATATAAGAGATTCTTCAACATTAATTCCTTGTTATTCTAGGGAGATTATTCACAGGTAGAGATTGCCCATGTTTAGTTACTAAACTCCATTAGATAATTTCGGCATTAGAAATGTTCTCATTAGAGAGAAATATAAATATTTAATAAGGGCCAGACTGGGACCAAAAATAGGCCTGTGCATTTTAAGGATGTGCAGCCCACTCACAACCCCTTTGGTTATTTAACCATACCCCAAACTAGACAAGTATAATGAGCTAGTTTGATTTACAAAAAAACATTTAAAGTTTTTAACAACCTTACGTCACTGAATTTGTTTTTAAAATTGGTTGCAATTAAATAGTAAAAAAAAGTGAAATGTAATAATAAAAAGCAGACACTATTTAGGTTCACGTTTAACCAAAGAATAACCACTTATTGCTCATCAGCCTGTGTAGTCACAGTTACTAAAAAAAAACGACATCTGAGTGGGGCTGGACTGGCCCTGACTTGGCTCACAGACACAACAAGGCAGTGAGAGGCAAGAAAGGCTTGCCCTGCATCATGCATAAATAATAATGCTGATGACTGGGTGGGGCTGCAACAACAGGGCCTGGCTCACAACTAGCCGCAGCACACCTGCCAAAAACCCTGTATGCCCCATGTTCAGTCTAGGCCTGTATTCAATCTATAATCATAACAAAACATTTTTTGTGTTCTGCTTATGATGCATGTCATTTTCCCCTAATAGAGCAGTGGGAAATCTGCTTGTTGTGCAATCCAGTTGCCATGCATTTCCTGTCAAATGAAAGTAAAGACAAAAAGAAACAGATTGTGTTAAAAACAGCAAACAACTTACTTGTTTTCTTGCAAAATGTGCACTTAGAAATTCTCATTGTATCCCCTGCCTACAGCTAAATAAGGGAGCAGACATGCTGAAAACTTAAGTTGCATTCTGTCATTTCTGAGCATGGCAGAAACTGACTTCTTGTTTCTCTAACTCTCACTGAAAAGTAAACCAGTTCATGTTAATCTAGAAGATTTATGATATTAAGCTACATATGCCTTCCTGTAAAGATCTCGGGCCCCTTGTAGCACTGGGAATGGAAGCAATGGACACTGCACAAATTAAGCAAAATAAATATATAAAAGGTAAATCATTTTTAAATGATGAATAATTCATAATGCAATGATTTATATTTGTTATTAGCCACTCTTTAGTGCTTTTTTTATAACAATGAAACAGACTGTTTTATATCACTTTAACATACATGACATGAATCTATACTTTATTACCCCTTACATCAAATGTGCTTGTACTGAAAGCTTGACAAACTTTTTATAGAATTTGTCGAAATTAATTGCCTTACATAATCATTCATATTTTTATTGGACTGAATATTTAATTCAGCTCCTTTTTTTTAATAAGGCAGCCTTTAGTTCTTTCATTTCCCCTTCTTGCTGAACAGTGCTGTTCTGCAAATAGTCAAAAGCAAAATTATATCTAATGAAAAACATTAGATAAACCATTTAAAATAAATCATAAAAAACATAAAATTATAAAAGTTTGGGAAGAACTGGTGAGAGCAAAATGAATTTGCTTCTTACTTTTTGTCGGTTGATGCCTTATCCTATTTGGGAGGTTTACTCTGGATTAACCATTGTATATACACTATATGGGCAAAAATATGAGAGGACACATCTAATAATTATTGGGCTCTAGTGTTTCAGCCACACCTATTTTTAATTTGGAAAAAAGCAGTACAAGACTGCTAAAAAAATGTACATCTAGAAGCATTTAAATTCCCTATAAATTTACTAGACCTGGAGAGCAGCAGATAGCAGATATTCTATGGATTAACACCGACATCCTAGGTTGTTTATGCTGAAATCATTAATATAGTACAGGAGCCAGAGTGTTTAGTTCTGTGCCATACATACTGGTTCTCCCGCATAACCACTCTACCTTATACTTATCATTTTAAGTCTAGAGGTTATTCCTGTGTTTTTAACATTTCTGTCCATTTATTTTAAATTTGCCTTAATAAAAGTTATATTTTAATATTTGTTCCCTTTTGAATATCTGCCATCTGCTGCTCTCCAGGTCTAGTAAATTTATAGGGAATTTGAGTGCTTCTAGATGTACATTTTTTAGCAGTCTTGTACTGCTTTTTTCCAAATTGCATTCAGTACACAGCACCCATTGTGTTTTATTACAAAACTAGTTTGAGGAGTAGACAATTGTGCTACTCCCTATTGATAATCGCCTGTCACGTTAGTTCCCTTTTACCCTATAAGTAGTGGGTTATTTTGCAAATTTCCTCCACTGCCTAGCTAATAGGTATTGTCCAATAAGAGCACACTTGACTGGAAATTAAACCAGTAAATATGTCTACTAAATTTGAACTAGACAGAGCAACAATACAACAAAAATGATTAACAGACCTCCAAGAAGTATTCAATCAATCTCCTTCTCAAATCAATGAAGTTAATTCGGACACATAAGATAAGGTTCTGAGAGATTTACATAAAAATTTATATAAACAGGATAAGGTATGGTGGAGTCACCATTTTTTAATAAATATCTGGAAAAACAGCTAATACTACAAGGTCTTAGAATTCAACTGTTTCCAGCATTTGAATTCAGAGACAAGAATCTCAGTACCGAATGGGAAGAATCCTTATCAGAATGTTCGAACAAACTCATGAACATCTTAATAAGACATGATAAGTCAGAATATGATAGATTAGAAGAGATTATAGTTACTAAAAATGAACAGTTAAAACAGTTTGAAAATTTGAAACAGCTTACAAAAAATATCAAAAAGAATTAGACAAATACGAAAGTGACATTAAACAAACCAAAATGGGTAAATTCAAGAGAGATTTGGAAGATTTCCAAAGCAAAAGAGTTTATAAATGGAAAAGGAGATTTAATTACAATAACACAAGTAATACTCAGAATAGAGTCAATATTATTGAAAGTAACATCTCAGACACTGATGCTGAAGAATCTGATTCAGTTAGTGAGGAGCCTTCTGTATCCAATAAGGTAGCAACTAATGCTACTATTGTAGGTACTCGCAAAAGGAAATATTTTTTAGAAGAGGACAGTTCAAATTCAGACACACCAGAAGAGGTGGGAGGGGCAAATAAAAAAGCACCAGAAATGCCAAAGACAGAAATCAGGCAGCCAAACCATACAAGAGAACCCTCAGTCTGTTCTGCAGACTGAGGATGAAAACTTAAAAAATATTAATTTATCTACTAAAATGCTGTCTGAAGATCGCATTAGCTTACTTTCTAAAGGACTTTCATTTTGCCCTAATACAGGTACTGACAAGTTTGAGATCATAAAGGATATACATTTGTATTAAAGAAAACTGCTCCTTAAGAAACAGTACAGTACAATAGAATCCAACTCAGCTAATATGATACCATCTAATTTGACAACAGAGGAAAGAGAGAGTTTACAAGATTTGGAAGATTTACTATTGGAGAATGAACCTTCATATAGTAACAATTGACGTCAAAATCTGAATCATAAATCCAATTGCATTCCTAAACTCTCCAATACACCCTGTATCCAAATATTTAATGAATTGGTATGCACTGAAAGTTCCCAACTAGAGTTACAATTCCCATGTAAAAATCTAAGCATAGGAGAAACTAAAGCCTTGTCAGAAATTAAAGATTGGGAAGATGTAACCATACACCAAGCAGATAAAGGTGGTAATATTGTAATTTGGCCCAATAATATGTACTTACAGGAAGCAGAAAGACAATTAAAAGATGTTACCTGTTATAAAAAATGATGGTCCTGTCCTCTTCAAGATTTTCTTGATCAATATCAGAATTTGATCACTCAGACCAGACTTCATGGTATCATTTCAGCAAAAGAGAAGAAATCCTTAAAGGGACACTGAACCCAATTTTTTTCTTTTGTGATTCAGATAGAGCATGCAATTTCAAGCAACTTTCTAATTTACTCCTGTTAGCAATTTTTCTTTGTTCTCTTGCTATCTTTATTTGAAAAAGAAGGCATCTAAGTTTTTTGTTTGTTTCAGTACTCTGGACAGCACTTTTTTATTGGTGGATGAATTTATCCACCAATCAGCAAGGACGACCCAGGTTGTTCACCAAAAATGGGCCGGCATCTAAACTTACATTCTTGCAGTTCAAATAAAGATACCAAGAGAATGAAGAAAATTTGATAATAGGAGTAAATTAGAAAGTTGCTTAAAATGTCATGCTCTATCTGAATCACAAAAGAAAAACATTGGGTACAGTGTCCCTTTAACAGTAACTAAACGTAAAATATTTACGTTCTATTTTATACCTAAAATCCACAAGAACAATAAACACCCTCCAGGGCGTTCCATTGTATCAGGGAATGACAATCTGACGGAAAAGGCCAGTCAATATGTAGATTCTAGACTGCAAAATTTTTTGACACAGTTACCTTCCTACATCAAAGATACCATGGAGACCTTACAACAGTTAGAAGACATATGGATAAATGAAGATACATGGCTAGTTACAGCCGATGTTGAGGCATTATATACGAGCATAAGCCATAAATTGGGCTTACAAGCGATTAAACACTTTTTGGATATGTCTCCAAAAGGAAGATGAAAATCACAATATATTTGTGCTACAATTACTTGAGTTTGTATTAAAGAAAAAAAAATGTTCTCTTCAATAATAGATACTATCTTCAAATAAGGGGTAGTGCCATGGGCACAGCATTCACACCAACCTATACAAATTTATTCCTAGGTTGGTGGGAACAAAAAATTGTTTTGTCGGACACACATGATGAATATTCTCAGCATATACATATATGGCTGAGATATATAGATGACATCATATTCATATGGGAAGGTCCTAAGAACAAGTTGGAAGATTACTTGAAAGAACTCAATAACAACGAATGTAATATTAAACTTACTTATCATATGAGTCAAACCGAGGTACCTTTCTTAGACTTGAGAATCTTCAAAAAACAGAATAGACAGATTGGAACAGATATGTTTAGGAAATCTATGGCTACGAACACATTGTTATATAGCACAAGTGCCCATGCACCAAGTACCATCAGGTCTCTGCCAATAGGGGAATTTTTAAGAACAAGACGCAATTGCTCAGAAGACAATCAATTTAAAGTAAGAACTCAAGAATTGGAGGAAAGATTATTAACACGGGGATACAGCAAGAGGTCTATTAAGAAAGCTAAAACAAGAGCTAGATCAACCCCAAGACAGGAGCTACTGAAACCCAAGTGTCAAAAATCTGATGGTAAAACCAGATTAATGTTGACCTATAACTCCTATAGTCAAAAAGTAATCAATGTGATTAACAAGCATTGGAATATCTTACAGTCAGATGCAACATTAAAACAGATATTAGGCAATAAAGTAGACGTGAGCTATAGAAGATGTAGGAACTTGAAAGACATTGTCAGCCCCAGGCATTTTTCTAAACAGAAAAAAACCAACACAATGTCTGTACAGGGCTCGCATCCATGTGGCACATGCTGCAGCTGTAGACACATGCACAAAACCACAAAAATCACTGATAGATTTGGGAGAGCACATGATATAAAATCCTATATAAGTTGTAACACAATTGGTGTGATCTATATGATTCATAATAAATACCCTCCATAACGGCATTGCCGTAACCCTTTGAAAAAGCTGAGTTTGTCGGACAAAACATGTCAGGGGACGTTGGGGAGTTAATGGGCTCTCACTCTCTATTTTAACTCAGCAGGAATCTAGCTTAAATAACTTTACCTCAAATAACTTATTGATTGTAGACGCTTACTCTAGTCTAATAGTTGGCATTTAGCCTATAAGTATACAAGCGGGAGCGTTATATAATGGTGTTGTTATTTCTTTAAACTGTAGTAATTGTGGGCATAACGGAACTACTATTAGAAACCTTTTAATGTATATTATTTAAGTAACGCTATCACCAGGGATGGTATTTGAAATACCCCTTTTTCGATTTGTTTATCTAACCTAAATGGAGTGAGGAATATAGAAGGGTTATTCAGGAGCTTAGCTTGTAAAGCATTATTTGATTATTTGTTTAATTAACGTCAGAAGCACTGATAGCTCTACGAATCTTCACAGCATTTGTTTAAACTGCCATAAAAGTGCAGATAGCACAACAAATCTGCATAGGGTTTATTTAAACTGTCAAAGGCACACAGACAGATACACCCTTTTTTCATTACTATACAAACTGGGAATAATACTTACAGGGAATGATGTTAGTATGACAATGTGTATATATTTCCACACAAAGACTTGAAGTATAATCCAGGAGTGGAATTAACTTAGATAATCTTTAACTGATTTATTGAAACCATTACCTAACAGACAGATAACAGGACAGACTAAAATCACTACATGCATACAGTAAAATACACTGGTGTAACAAGGTTTATTTGGGATAATACCAAAAAAGGTAACATATATACAAAAAACAATATATGAAGCAAGTCTATGAGTTGAGATCAACTAGCCAATCTACTACCGGATTACTTTAATCATTATCCCTGATATGGTCAAATATATTTTTCCACTATATTAATCAAGTTGATAAACTTAATACATATGCAACAGTGGAAGCAATATTTACTCAGATTGATATATATTGCATAGATTGGGACATATGTATCCTGTGTTTCTGGCGAGCCTGCAGGCTCACCAGAAACAGCAGTTATGAAGCAGCGGTCACAAAGACCGCTGCTCCATAACCTGTCCGCCTGCTCTGAGCAGGCGGACAGACATTGCCAGAAATCAACCCGATCGAGTACAATCGGGTTGATTGACACCCCCTACTAGCGGCCCATTGGCCGCGAGTCTGCAGGGGGCAGCGTTGCACCAGCAGCTTTTGTGAGCTGCTGGTGCAATGCTGAATACGGCGAGCATATTGCTCGCCGTATTCAGCGAAGTCTGGCGGACCTGATCTGCACTGTCGGATCAGGTCCGCCAGACTTTGATAACTTTGGGCCATTGTATCTAGCACAGTACATTGGAAATATACACCTGTTTTATTAAATCCTTATGATACAGATATTGTAGGCACTCTGTATCTTATTTCACTTTAACTAGTTATATATGGAAGAAATAAGTGTCTCATTGCAAAACACCTTTTAAAGGAACCCAGCAAATTCTACATATCTAATATAAATGCCGACTTAATTTGAAGGATATTTAGATACCCTCCAAAAAGAGTGATATTGCTATTCTGTATAGGTATACAATCTGGAAAGTGCAACCCAACACCCTTAGATTCCTATCCTTAATAAACCTATATCTAACTGGTGCCAAAACACACTCTGGCCTCTATTAACATACATGTAATTACTATTGGGACTATATGTTGATTTTTTAATATAAAACTATGGATTAACACCGACATCCTAGGTCGCTTATGCTGAAATCATTAATATAGTACAGGAGCCAGAGTGTTTAGTTTTGTGCCATACATACTGGTTCTCCCGCATAACCACTCTACCTTATACTTATCATTTTAAAGGGACAGTCAACACCAGAATTTTTGTTGTTTAAAATTTTTAAAAAGAAAGATAATCCCTTTATTACCCATTCCCCAGTTTTGCATATCCAACACAGTTATAATAATACACGTTTTACCTCTGTAATTATCTTGTATCTAAGCCTCTGCTGACTGCCCCCTTATTTCAGTTCTTTTGACAGACATGCAGATTAGCCAATCAGTGCTCACTCCTAGGTCACTTTACGTGCATGAGCTCAATGTTATCTATATGAAACATGTGAACTAATGCCCTCTAGTGGTCAAAATGTATTCAGATTAGAGGCAGTCTTCAAGGTCTAAGAAATTAGCATATGAACCTCCTAGGTTTAGCTTTCAACTAAGAAAACCAAGAGAACAAAGCAAAATTGGTGATTAATGTAAATTGGAAAGTTGTTAAAAATGACATGCCCTATTTAAATCATGAAAGTTTTTTTTGGACCTGACTGTCCCTTTAAGTCTAGAGGTTATTCCTGTGTTTTTAACATTTCTGTCCATTTATTTTAAATTTGCCTTAATAAAAGTTATATTTTAATATTTGTTCCCTTTTGAATATCTGCCATCTGCTGCTCTCCAGGTCTAGTAAATTTATAGGGAATTTGAGTGCTTCTAGATGTACATTTTTTAGCAGTCTTGTACTGCTTTTTTCAAAATTGCATTCAGTACACAGCACCCATTGTGTTTTATTACAAAACTGGTTTGAGGGTAGACAATTGTGCTACTCCCTATTGATAATCGCCCCTCACATTTGTTTCCTTTTACCCTATAAGTAGTGCCATTGGGTTATTTTGAAAAACACCTATTTCTAACATGCCCATAAAATCCATCACACAGCCATGAAATCTCCATAGAAAAACACTGGCTGCACAATGAGCCATACTGAAGAGTTCAGTGACTTTAAATGTGTCACTGTCATAGGATGCTACCTTTGCCCCAACTCAGTTCATGAAATTTCTGCCCTACTGGTCACTTGCAACTTTGTGGCAACAGTTTAGGGAAGGCTGTTTCCTATTCCAGCATGACTGTGACCTTGTGCACAAAACAAGGTCCATGAAGACATGGTTTAACAAGTTGGGTGTGGAGGAACTCAAATGGCCAACACTTACCTTAACCCCATTGAACACCTTTGTGACGATTAAGAATGCTAATCGCAAGCCAGGTCTTTTTGTCCAACATTAGTGCCTGACCTCACAAATATTCTTATAGATGAATAGGCACAAATTCCCATAGATACACTCCAAAATCTTGTGGAAATTTTCTGGAAACCCTTCCCAGAAGAGTGACAATTGTTAAAGAAATAAAGGGGGGTCAACTCCATATTAATGATTTTGGATTCGGATGTGCAAGAAGCTCATATAGGTGTGATGGGCAGGTGCCCACATATTTTGGCAATATAGTGTATATATAGACTGTTTACCAAAGAAATGTCAAAATTAATCCATGTTTAAATTATATATTATAAAATAATATTTTAAAATATTAAAACGTTATCATTATATTATACAAATTACAAAATGTAATGCATACATAAAATTAAAATACACTCCATATTTGCTATTATTTCATGTGAATTATAGACAAGTTTAACCCCTTAATGACCACAATGTACCCTGTATGTCACTGGTCATTAAGTGTTTTTTCAGGACATAATAGCAAAAGTCTAGCAAGAAGACGCTATTAATGCACTCCTTCCAGCAGGCTTTGTGGAATAGAGCAGTCTCAACGCTGGTGGCAAGACCGCGCTAAAAAACAATCAAGTCCCAAAAAAAGGCCAGCGACATACAGGGTACGTCGCTGGTCCTTAAGGGGTTAAAATCCCTTCAAAAGACATTTCTTGGGTCTTGCTATAGAATAACATATCAGCCAAGTATAAACAAATTTGAATCTTGTTTGCTGCAGTTGTTTTTAAATAGTCATTGCCTTATTTAGTGGATCCAATCTGGACTTGAGTCTGCAGCTGACAAGGCTATCCATGGTCATTATGTTAGTATAAAATGCATCATTTCACAGTTATTGATAAAAATAAAAATCAAAAATATTTAAAGCTAAATTTTATGAATAGGAAGAAGAATTAATAATAATGTTCATAACTACATATTTTATATGTAAATCTTAATTTGTTTACTGCCCCTTTAATTATGTATAGTTTGTGACACTAGATAATTTAAGATTTAATTTGCCCCAAATTAGTTGTTTTTAAGAAGATATTTTGAAATGCGAGAAAGTTGTTTTTTTATATATAGGAAAGATCCATGTCCATGTTTTTAAAGAAAATAATATTTCTTGTTAATAGAAATTTAAGTCAAATTGATGTTTTTAATAAACTAATGTAGAACAGCACAATATTTTAAAAATGTAAACCATTTTTTCTTAACAGTGATTTATTTTCACTATTAAAATATCAATATATACACCCAATTACAAAGTATTTTGAGTCTGTGAATAAAAAATCAAACAATATCTGCTCTTATGTAGACACAATGTTTATTTGAGGTAAGAAGGTTGTAGAAGAATGTTCTAAGCTTTGGATGAAACTTTATTAAAATCAGCTGATGATCATTCAATTCACTTTGACCCCGTTAAATTAAGCTTGTACATGACTATTAATCTTGCTTTTTTAATTAAAAAAATGTTAATATAATTCTTAAAAATTACCCAGTCAATTACAGATAAATAATGTCATTTTGTAATGGAACAAAAATTCACAATGAAATTTTACTATTTTTTTTTACTTTTTTTTTTTTAATAATTCCTTTGAAACTTTAGTGTATTTTAATAAATAAAACATGTTGATTTTCCCCTCATAAATGTAACTATGTTAAATTCCCTTTAATAACATTAAACAACAATAAGGTTATCCTGACTTTTTTAAAAGAAAAGAAATGAAATATAGCATTTATGTTATAATAAAAAAACATTGACATAAACAGAGATTGTTTCCTGGCAGACTGACAGTAGGCTTAGTATAGTCCATAACATGAAATATCCTATATCTATAATGCACTAAATAAATCTAGTTATATATCAAAATAAATTACAAATGTCTATTATATACATAACTGTACATATTAATGTATATCGAGCTGTATGACAAGTTTTTTTGGAAAGTCTTTTGTCATTATTGCAATATTTTATGGTTTTTTTATAGGTATTTTTTTATTTTACTTAATGACATCCACATGACCTAACAACCATATTCCTATATTTTTTCAAAATAACATTTGAGCTGTCATCAAAATATAATACAGATATAGCATTCAGTTTAGTTGGTGCACAACATGGCTTGGGGACATGCTCTGGAAACATCAAATGGACCTGTTAACAAAAAATAAATAAACAAATAAATAAATAAAATGAGCTGAATCCACAGTTACAAAAACTTTTTTTGATTCAAATGAAATTGTATTTAAATATATAACATTAAAAAAATATTTTATAGTTATATGTAATGGGACTGATGCTTGCTAAGGTCATCATAATAAAGGGAACAATGTAGGTATTGCTAACAAACTGAACAGAATCATTTAAATATGTTCAGGTATAAAAGATATGACTTAAAGGGCCATGAAACCCACATTTTTTCTTTCATGATTTAGAAAGAGAATGCAATTTTAAACATCTTTCTAATTTACTTATATTATCTAATTTGTTTTATTATCTTGATATTCTTTGCTGAAAAGCATATCTAGATATGCTCAGTAGCTGCTGATTGGTTGCTGCACATAGAAGCCTCGTGTGATTGGCTCATCATGTGCATTGCTTTTTCTTCAACTAAGGATATCTAAAAAATGAAGCAAAATAAATAATAGAAGTAAATTGTAATGTTGTTTAAATTTGTATGTTCTATCTGAATCATGAAAGAAAGATTTTGGGTTTAGTGGCCCTTTAAGCTTACCTAAAGATAAGATAATATTAGGAAATAAAAAAATGACATAAAACATTAGTGGCTACTTACTAGAGTTTGCACTATAGCATGATTTGTAGCATTCATATGAGCATTAAGTGGAAATGAACATTCTCCATCACAGTAGAACGCTGCATAACCTTCTGGAGCTATTATCCAATCCTATATGAAACAGAAAATGTTTGTTTATTTATAAAGGTAAATGTATATAATATTCCCTTAAATTGCTTCCATATCATTTTTTAAAACACTTAAAAATTTTTTTGTTATTTTATAAATTAAGCTACAGTTATATAAGTAATAGGAATCAATATTACTCAGAGCTTGCAATATAAAATGTCTAATAATGTGTAGATAAAAAAAATAAAAGGTTAGACTACTTGATCTAACCTTGCCATGTGTCTGTCTCTAATTGACATTTGCAGATTTGAAACGACAATGATATAAAAAAAACTGGATATTATGCAAGACTGCGGAAACATTTTGTAATTACGTAGTGATTACTTTTCCTTTATGCAGAGCACAGGAGTTTTAATATACTCTGGATCAGCAGGGATTAAGGGGGAAATGAGAATTGGGGGAGTTAAAGTGTTTTGTGGGAGTATTTTTTTCCATAGTAAACAAGATATTGTCTTGCTTGCTCTAGAGGAAAGAATGGTAACTGCAGAAAACATTTGAGAGCCTCATGGGTATCCGCATTCCAGCTGTCCACCATTGTACTAACCCATTTTGTGCCAGATTACAAGTGGAGCGGTATTTAATACTCCCACACACACGGTAACTCCGCTAGAAGTAAGCTTTTTGTGCACGTCAGGTAGTGCTCGTATTACAAGTTGAAAGTAAAAGGTTTTCCTTTGCGAGCTAACATAATGCTCGCAAAAAGCCAAAGTGAGAATATCACGGCCATGTTAACGTATTCCCCTATAGAAGTCAATGGAGCAAAAAAAGTTGAAAAAAATCAACACCCTAATCTTCTTCATCCTACTCACGAGCAAACCGATCGCATATTCTCAAGTGCGCTAAACCGACGAGAAAATATAAATATTTCACATTCCAATGTTCTTCACATAGAAAAATATGTGTTATTTATTAAATAAATATTTCTATATATGTTTAATGGTATTTTGGTACAATATATATCTATACCTATAGATATATACATATATATAGGAATATCTATTTAAAACTACATAGAACAAATTCTGCTAAGTGAAGAACATTAGAATGTAAAATATTTGCAGTAAATACACACTATGCTTTTTCATGTTTTCATCTGTTGGACAGCAAAGGGCTCTAATGCACTTCTAAATATGTCTATATATGTATACATGTGAATTTATGTGTTTATATGTGTATATATGTCTGTAAATACATGTATACACGTATAAATACATAAACACCTAAGACCTCATATATTTGAGCCCTTACAACTCATTTGTGCAATTTTTTTTAAAATATTTTTTATTAGATGGTGTTATTATGAGTGTAACTATATTTTGTAATGTATTTTTGATGTGTTTTGTGCAACTTTTTAGTTTTGCGAAACAGTTAACCAGAGTTCTAAGGACATGGTAATCATTCTAGCCTAAATTGCAATTGCGCTCACACGTTCGCATTTACTTTCAACTTGTAAAATGAGTGATAAACCCCTTTTTGCTTACGTGTAACTGGTAGCGCGCCACTTGTAATCTGGGCCTATATAAAATTATGCAAATATAGTAGTAAGCAGAAAAAATACTTAAATATTATACATTTTATCTATTTATAGTAGCTGTTCAGTGACTCGGATGGCAAAATAATAAGAATACTGTAGTAAGTAGTGATACCTTTTACTAACAATACATTTAAAGTGATGGTAAATTCTAGCATTTCAAAAATCAATATATTCATCAGTTTAAAAAAACGGATAAATAGGTAACTTTTTTTCAACGTCGCTTCATCGCTAACCTAAGTGCCTCTGACCCACCACAGCACAGCCCAGTTTGTCAATGAGGTGACATTTCCACCTCTTAGCCAATAGCTGTGCTTGCTTACTGCATAATGCCAAAGGGCAAGCACGTCTATTAGCTAGCAAGTAGAAATGTCACCTGATTGAAAAACTGAGCTGTGCGTGGGCTGCCGAAAACGCTTAGGTTAGTGATGAGGCTACGGCAAAATAATATTTAATAATGTCTTTTACTACATATTTAATGTAAATACTTTAGCTCATTCTATGCACATGATGAACTATGTTTGTCATGCACATTGCAGCCTGCAGGCGCATGACAATGCCTCTTCATCATGCAGGGGGATTGTGATCAAAATGCTGTTTTGGCAATCCCATGCACTACAGGCCAGGGATCTGTTAGTGACCTAGTGGGTGGCACTCCCAGGCTTAATGGACGTGCCAGTGATGTCACCAAGTATGCACGTGGTAAAATCACAAAGGGGCTGAACCAGGAATCTCATTGTAACTGCTAGGGAGCTGGATGGGGGAAGGTTCTTAAAATCCCTTGTAGAGCTACAAACCTCCAAGACCCCTCATTTGAAAGATAATCGCTCGATGGTCTTGGATCAGTAAAATAAAGCTGATCATTTAAAAATAAAGTAAAAACAAAAGATACAGGAATTATAGTTTTAAAAAAATTAGACATGTGCAACGCCAAAAATTTTGTTTCGTTTTGTTTAGTTTTCATTAGTTAAATAAATAATTTCGTTTCGGCAAATTATTTTGTTAAGTTTTAAAAAATAAATTGTTTCAGTAAATTAATTATGTTAAGTTAAATAGTTTTTTCGGATCCATTCGTTTTATTCGGATCCATTCTTTATTCATATTCATTATTCTATTCTAAAGTTTAAAATAGAATAATGCATACGAATAAAGAATAGAACCGAAAAAACGAAAGGTTTCAAAAAAACAATTTAACTTAATATACTAATATGCCGCCGATTGCCCTCATATCACAAACACTAACTAAACCTATTAACCCATAAACAGCAATTCCCCGACATCGCCAACACTAACTAAACCTATTAACCCCTAAACCGCAGTTCCCCAAAATCGCCAACATTAACTAAATCTATTAACCCCTAAACAGCAGTTCCCCAACTTCGCCGACACTAACTAAAACACTAAATAAACATTTTGACCCCTAAAATGCCCACCCACATCACCAACATTAACTAAACCTATTAACCCCTAAACTGCAGTTCCCCAACATCGCCGACACTGACTAAAACAATAACACTATATAAACCTATTAACCCCTAAACCGCAGTTCCCAAACATCGCCAACACTAACTAAACTTATTACCCCTAAACCACAGTTCCCCGACATCGCAGACACTAACTAAACCTATTAAACCTTAAACCGCAGTTCCCCACATCGCGGACACTTACTAGACCTATTAACCCCTAAACCACAGTTCCCCGTCATTGCCGACACTAACTAAACCTATTAACCCCTAACCGTACACCCACATCACCAACACTATCTAAAACACTAAATAAATCTATTAACCCCTAAACCACCGTACAACCACAAGGCCAACATAAACTAAACCTATTAACCCCTAAACCGTCGCCCACACATCACAACAACCTACATTAAACTATATTAACCCCAAAGCCAAAGGCTTAAATAGTCCTCCCACTTCCCTCATCCCCCAGTCATTCTGCCGAGGAACAAAGAACAGTAGAAGAAATACCAGGGTGAAAAGGTGCCAGAAGAATAAAATATAAGAGACGCCCCACAGAAAAAAGACAGGTGGGGAGCTGTGGACTCTTTCCATCTGACGAAAAGAAAATTATCAGGTAAGCATAATTTAAGTTTTTCTTCATAAATGGAAAGAGTCCTCAGCTGCATTCATTACTTTTGGGAAAACAATACCCAAGCTATAGAGGACACATAATGCAAAAATGGGAGGGTCCAATAGGCGGCCCATTCTGAGGGCACCAGGCCTGAAAAATAACAACCCAACCAAACCCCGCTTTGTCGGAGCCGGGCAAAAAAACTAGAAGGAAAAGACCACAAGGACACTGACCTGCAGATAGTCCAAAACAGTCCAACATTCCTCCAGGAGAACTGTCGCCCAGCAGTCAGTCCCCACACAACCATTACTAGTACAGTACCAAAATCCCCCGAAGGGAGAGGACAAGGGTGAGCCAAAGGGATATCCAAAAGATACAGAAAGATCCAATAAAGTAAAAAAAACCTTCAAGAGAAGGCTAAGTCCGCAGAGACCCAAAAGGATCCCGAGAACAAGAGGAGAAGACACCCAACCCACAAGGAGCAAGCAGGGATCATCAAGGAGAAGAAACATCCCCCAAACATTGTGCAACAGCACCGAGAAAGACAGCTGAAGACAAAGTCCTCAAAATGTCAGAACTCAGAGACTAAGCAAACAGAATAACAAGTAACAAACTCAGAGAAGAAACATCTGAGTCTAGAAAAATGCTGCCATCTGTAGGAAGACACAGAAAAAAACACTATCCATAAGGAAGAAGCGACCACACAAAATAGCAGACTGCCCACCTCCAAAACATAGATTGACCAACCTCCAAGACAAAGGACACTCTCCAGGCAATCCAGGCCGCCAAGCCTACTCACAGATTTCAAAGGGGGAGAGACAGAACCTCTAAAAAAGAAGGTCTACGGTCACCCCCAAGACCTGAGGATGAACAACAGATCTCAGATCCTACACCTAGCCAGACCAGCCCAAGCAACGGCAGATCTGAAAGCAAGGGAACCGAAAGGAACCTCAAGACCAGCCCCCAAAAGGGCGGAAGAATGGACACAGCCACTTCAACCTAAAGACAATCGAGCAGGTGTTAGACCTAAGGAGATCTATTAAAGCCACCCGACTAAGTCTCAATGCGGAGCCAGCAGCTCCCCAGATGGACAGGAACAACTCAAAGAGCAGACTAATCCCTGAACCAGATAAACATCTGTTCCAACCTCCTGAACATGGGAGAGGCCCCTAAAAAGGGAACCAAACCTCCGTAAGGAGGACAACGAGCCCCCTGAAGAGGAGAATGTCGAGAAACACCTGCCGATAAGACAGTAAGTCGTAGGAAGTACCGAGAGGACACCAGGCCATGTCACTGACGAACAAGGAATAACCCCTTAAAACACCATTGTGCTAGCACACATAACAGGTGCAAAAGCGACAGCTGAGCAACCGCAAACCTTCCGATTGCTAGGCAGGAAAGCCCACCATCAGGTCACGTCAGTTGGCTGTCCCAAGGGAACCGTATCGTCTGGCAAAAGACAAGCCCCAAGGAGTCCAGGCTCTCAGTAAATCTGGCCAAGTTGTAGAACAAAACAGCCAGGACAAGGGCAAAGCTCAAGTACCCTGGAAACTGGAACCCCCCCGGCCAGTCCTAGGATCATAAGGTCCGGTAACATCCCACTCACAATGGCTGGAGCACACACCACCTCCTATGAACCAGACACCAGGGGACTAGATTTCTCCATCGCCACACAGTCAGGAATGCGGAAATGGGAGACCAGAAAGTAAACACGCCGGTCACAAGGTGAACCGTACAGTCCAAAAAAAGTGCGCCCGACCGTAAGGTTGCATCACTTCAAAAGGCCGTTATGTTTTAAAGCCACAAGCCCAGTTAACACTGCACATAAGCAGATTAAATCACATAACAAACATGATTAAACCCCCCCTGTTCAATAATCCCCCTCAGGAGATATTAACCTTTGATTCCTGTATTTTTCATGTGAGTTTGCAGGAACAAATGAGTTAACTTACAGTACAATCATGAAGAAGTAAAATGAAACAATCATACCGGAATCTACACTGTGGAACACGAACCCGGCCCTTCAAGTGTGACAGATAGTAGCCTCGCCTCCGCCATGGACTTGAGAGAAGAAAGCAGGCCTCAAAGCGAAGCTCGACAATGCCGATTGCTTGTGGAGTTGTTAAAATGAGTCGGGATTAAATATCGTGAGAATAATTATTTCATTATCACACCAATGTTTTAGCCTGCATTTGTTTCTTGTATGAGAAATGTGCAAGTGTTTCTATTATTTTTGATACGTGCCTGGACATATTGTTTGTTCTACTGTTATTACTTGTTACCTCAATAAAAATTATTTAAAAAAAAAAAAATGAGTCGGGATGGTTTCGCAGAAAGACTCTTCCTGCATCTCCGGACTCTAACTTTCATCCAAGCCCTCACTGAGAGACTGACAGGATTACTTAAAACTCCCATCCCATGTCAAAGAGTACTACCCTCCATAAGAGACGAAAACAAACTTCTGACACTTCTCTGCCAACCTCCTGGAACGAAAGGCAAAGAATGACTGGGGGATGACCGAAGTGGGAGGAGTATTTAAGACTTTGGCTGGGGTGTCTTTGCCTCCTCCTGGTGGCCAGGTTCTTATTTCCCAAAAGTAATGAATGCAGCTGTCATGATCCGGTGTACATGCGCTCAGGAAACAGACCCTCGGGGCAGTGGTAGGGATTTGAAGACACCGACCCCTGACCCGGGGAAGAGTATCCTGGACGTGGATAGATGATATTCTGTGATTCATAGTTGCTAGAAGTTATTGTAGAATAAATGGAGAGTGCAACATTTGTATACAATATATTCTGAGTTCACTGTGACTTATAGTTAGTTAATAGAAGTAACTGCAGGATTCAATGAGAGAGAAATATAGCAAAGTGGAATGTTCAGGCTTCAGAGTAATCTGGTGAAAGTTTGACACTTAGATGCAAACTAAGGATTGTTGCAGGTTCACAGTACATAATATTATATAAAGCTGTATGTCAGAGTTAAAGCACAGCTGCACAGGTACTTAGACAAGCTGCAAGTTTAGGCATTAATTACTGTTTGTGCATTTAGATGCAAACTTGGTTTATTGCAGGTTCACAGTACATATTATTATAATGAGCTGTATGTCAGTAATTAGCAGAGCAGCACAGGTGAAAGTTAAGTTTAAGGCATTAATTACTGTTTGAACATATATTGGAGAATCACAGGAAAGCTTTTAATTGAACACATAGATGCAGAGTTCAGAATATGTTAACATATTTGCAGCAGGATATTTCAGCAATGACAACTTGTAGCAGAGAAATAGTTATAAAGTTCTGAGTAAGATGCTGTTGTAATTAGAGAGTGATGGTAAGCAAAAGCATAGTTGAATTATAATAAAGTTCAGAGATTGTTAAGTAGCTGTGTCCAGGAAACAGAATGGAGATATTTTTGATACTTGCGGTTTGATGATATTTTGAATAGGTAATAGGAAATGCTGTATCTTGGAATAGTTGCTAAGTTCATGCAGGAAACAGTCACAGACCTCTGTTCAGGATCACAACTTCAATGTTAATGCAAGGCACATTAGACCTGAGAAGGCTTAAAAAGAGGCTGAGGTAATCAGGTGCATGAATGATTAATCAGGCAGGCAGGCTGAATGTGAATACTGCCCAAATGCAGCAGTCAGAAAAGGATTTCTTAAAGGGATAGTGACATTAGGCTGAGATATGTTACAGATTCCCCTCCTTAAAGGCGACCTCCGGGCGCCCAATACAATCCAAAAGGAGAGAGAACAAAATTGATACGGAGAATCGGTAGTAGGTGTATGGAGGTAGTGAGTCCAATCGGAAATCAAGAAAGGAGGGTTGGAGATCTCTTGAAAAAGTTGAATGACGAAGTAAAGGCCATGTAATTCAGGTATCAAAAGATCTTGACAAAGATGAGAGCAAAACTTGAAGTCAACTTTTTTGTAGTCATCGTGAGAATGCATGAACGTAACATACAATGAGCTTCCTACCACAGAATCATTCTGAGGGTAGACAGGTGGATGTTCTTCATGATAGATGACCATGTATATAGCCAATGAAAAGGCAGCCAGTCCTAGAGATATGAAAAGGCTTTCCTCAGCTTCAGAAATAGAGATGCAGCATTCTGGATTGATAACCAGATTAACCACCTTTGGGTCAGAGATTTGAGTATCCTCAGAATTAACCTCTTGGCTGAGGATTAGATATACTCCAAAAGAAAAAGCTATAGCCACTTCTAACGCAATAGCAGGGCTTTCTTCAAAATAGGAGATAGGAGTGTAGAGTGCAAGATTTGTCCAGTTCTTGCCATCTTCTAATTCAAAATGAAATGTCTCCTTACTGGATTCAGAATCAAAAGTGTTCTCACTAAGAATAGGTATATGAATGTCCACACCAGGGTAAGGTTCAGGAATACCCACATCTGGGCAAGGTTCAGTCATATCCTCAGTAGGATCAGGTGAAGGAATGCCCATGCCAGGGCAAGGTTCAACTATAGAGAAAGAAAAAGAACCCACTTTAGAGCCAGGAACCATACTCTCTTCTGAGCAGAGGGCAAGGCTTTCTTCAGGGTTCATAAACGAAGAATTAACAAGACCCACTTTAGAGCCAAGAACCATACTCGCTTCTGAGTAGAGGGCATGGCTATCTTCAGGATCAAGTATTATTACACCCATTTCTGGGTTAAACAAAGGAATTCCCATACCAGGGTCAAAAACAGGAGAGTCCACCTTGATGTCAGGTTTAGTAGTATAATCATGGAAAACAGGAACAGGAATGGGCACAGGGGAATCTTCTTGAAGAACTTTTGTACAAGTTTCAGGTTCAAGAATGTCCACTTGCAAACTTGGTTCAAAGTTGTCCTCACAGGATTGAGTATCAGGAATTCCTGTACAGGAAACTGATGTAGTAGAAAATGTAGGTTGATGCAAAGTATCTCCCAAGGGAAACAATTTCTTAGATGCAATAACAGAAGAATTTTGAGAAGGTGAAGTGTACTGCAATATGCCACACTCAGGTAGATGCGGAGGAATTGTGACACAAGATTCTGACTGAGAAGTTATCTGGAGTTCAGCAGGCATGCTTATTTGAGTTTGAATATCAGAGCTAAATTCTCCAGGGATTATCTCTGGTAAACTGAAAGGTTGTATATCTGGAACAGAATTATCTTTTGCTTCTAGCACAGGGTTTACAGGTATTGAGGCAGCATGAGAGGGATGCAAGAAATCAATAGTTGGAAACAGTTTTTGTAGTTGTTGTAGAGTCTGAGAAGAGATACCATTAGATGCTTTAAGAAGAGACTGATAGTGACTATAGACATCATCCAGCTCGGTGTTGACAGTGTCAGGAGGCAAGAGAGGGTCTGGTACAACAGAATCTAAAACAGGGGAATCAGGCTGAGTTTCCTCTTTGCACTTCTGATTTTCTGTGGGCAGAAGGATTTTCTTCTTCTTCTTCTTTTTCTTAGAGAGCTTAGATTTCTTCCCAGTATGAGGCTTCTTAAGTTGCTGCCATTGTGGCTTGTAGTAAGGTTGAGAACAGAAATCCTCTTCATCACTGGATGCATAATTCTGATGTGATAAATCAGCATAGTAGTTGAGCGGACCTTTACTCCTAACAGCAGTCTGTAAACCAGATGTCCTTTCTTCCAGCTCTGAATCTGTCCAATCTAACGAATCCATGGTAATATCAGTATTTCCATGAGAGGTTTCATGATGGGAGCTGTCTGTATCATCCATGTTGTAAATATAACAACCAAGGATGTCATTATAGCAAATAGGTTGAGGTCTTGTCTGAGTTTGTGGCGAATTAAAGTTGCGCTCATACCAGTCTAATGCCAATTCAGCTGGATCTGTGAAGTCATCCTCCTTGTTGACATATACAGACTCAGAATCAGTATCATCAGGATAGGAATCACAAACATGAGGAACAGATGAAATTCTAGAAAAGTGGTTCTGTCTCTTTAAATCTTTAAAGATCTGATTTTTTTCTGCTGAAGCTATGGTTAAATCCTCTTCATTTTCATAGTCAGATTCAGGATCAGTTTCACCAAAATGGTAACCACGAACATGAGTAGAGGATTGTCTAGAATGGGAGTACTGTGTCTTTAAATTTTTTAAAGTTTGAAAATCTTCTGTTTTTCCTTTAGGGATTGCTTGGGTCTGAGTTATGTTGTAATTTTTTATTTTCCTTTGAGGGTCGGTGCATCCACTACCACTGCGGATCCCTTTTTTAGGCATTAACATTCTGTCATGATCCGGTGTACATGCGCTCAGGAAACAGACCCTCGGGGCAGTGGTAGGGATTTGAAGACACCGACCCCTGACCCGGGGAAGAGTATCCTGGACGTGGATAGATGATATTCTGTGATTCATAGTTGCTAGAAGTTATTGTAGAATAAATGGAGAGTGCAACATTTGTATACAATATATTCTGAGTTCACTGTGACTTATAGTTAGTTAATAGAAGTAACTGCAGGATTCAATGAGAGAGAAATATAGCAAAGTGGAATGTTCAGGCTTCAGAGTAATCTGGTGAAAGTTTGACACTTAGATGCAAACTAAGGATTGTTGCAGGTTCACAGTACATAATATTATATAAAGCTGTATGTCAGAGTTAAAGCACAGCTGCACAGGTACTTAGACAAGCTGCAAGTTTAGGCATTAATTACTGTTTGTGCATTTAGATGCAAACTTGGTTTATTGCAGGTTCACAGTACATATTATTATAATGAGCTGTATGTCAGTAATTAGCAGAGCAGCACAGGTGAAAGTTAAGTTTAAGGCATTAATTACTGTTTGAACATATATTGGAGAATCACAGGAAAGCTTTTAATTGAACACATAGATGCAGAGTTCAGAATATGTTAACATATTTGCAGCAGGATATTTCAGCAATGACAACTTGTAGCAGAGAAATAGTTATAAAGTTCTGAGTAAGATGCTGTTGTAATTAGAGAGTGATGGTAAGCAAAAGCATAGTTGAATTATAATAAAGTTCAGAGATTGTTAAGTAGCTGTGTCCAGGAAACAGAATGGAGATATTTTTGATACTTGCGGTTTGATGATATTTTGAATAGGTAATAGGAAATGCTGTATCTTGGAATAGTTGCTAAGTTCATGCAGGAAACAGTCACAGACCTCTGTTCAGGATCACAACTTCAATGTTAATGCAAGGCACATTAGACCTGAGAAGGCTTAAAAAGAGGCTGAGGTAATCAGGTGCATGAATGATTAATCAGGCAGGCAGGCTGAATGTGAATACTGCCCAAATGCAGCAGTCAGAAAAGGATTTCTTAAAGGGATAGTGACATTAGGCTGAGATATGTTACAGCAGCTGTTGACTCTTTCCATTTATGAAGAAAATAGACCTAAATGAAAGTTACAATTATTAACTAACTACCTATTTAAAAATAAATACAAACTTATCTGTGAAATAAAAATAAAACCTAAGATAGCTACAATATAACTATTTACTAACTACCTAATTAAAATAAATACAAACTTACATGTGAAATAAAAATAAAACCTAAGCTTACACTAATAAAACCTAACATTACTAAAAATAATAAAACCTAACATTACTAAAAATAAAAAAAAAAATAGGATTACTAAAAAATTAAAACTACAATTTAAAACTACAATAAACACTAAAATTACAAAAGATAAAAAACTATCATTACAAAAAATAACAAACGAAATTATCCAAAACAATAAAATTATTCATATTATTATCAGGTGATCACTGCAGTAACAGTGAACACCTTGCTATAAAAAAAAATATATTATAATCCCCAAAAGCCTGTATGGGCCCTTAGATCACGTGGCTACCCTTGACAACAATTTAGTAAGATGATCACAGTTTTTGCCGCAGCTATCTCACATGCCATGAATTATTAAATATAATAATGGCATATTGTGAATCTGCTGGGCATGCTTGCACGCTAACCTGACACTGCGTTAGACCTACAACGCCAAACCCAAAGGTAGTTATGATTATTTTACATTCCAAAGTTCTTTACATAGAATAAAATATACATTTGTACGCTGTATGGGAGTCTAGGGAGGCGTGTCCATAATGGGAGTGTATACCGCCAGCTGATATATCTATGGAGTACTGATTTAACAGCTGAGAGCGGAGCCCCAAACAGCTTATCCCCATAACGACTCTCTAAAAAATACATTAATTGACAAAATACCGTTGGAGTATTTAGTGTGTTATTAAGTGTGCTAGTAGGACTATGATCTACCTATTGTACTTTGTTTGGATGCTTGTTTGGTTAAATGTTGCTCTTGTTCCTACACAATAAAAAGCAACTGACTAATCTCCCCAACTCATATATACTCTCTCTTATATACTGCATGTTGCAACAGTAACGGCTTCCCAGTGTTTACATACATACCTTACTTTGAGACTTTGTTTCGTTTACTATAGAATACAATGTTCTTTTATTTTTTTTATTGAGGTTCTTTTCAAGGAAAACAAATAGTAGTTGTCAATATACAATATAAAGAAAAAATGATTACAGAGTAGGCTATCAAAACAGATCAGATAAATCCACTGTATAGTTAAATGACAAGTTACACTTTCAATACAAGCAATATTCGCCGCTCAAACTATATACCCACTGTATGATTTAAGAGGCCACTCTTGGACCGCATAAAGTTGCAGTAAACATAATATGTAGTAGGTAAACATGAATGTGAGGGGGCCACTCTTGGACCCCAAGTGAAGAACCTTTTTTTTTACTTTTCAATGCTATAGTATTATAGATAAATATGGGGCAAACCCTTGCCTATCTTCTCTTCAAACAAAATATTAATAAAAATAGTATGAGTCATGCTACAGGTGATCTTATCTTCGACTTGGAGAGTCCCTCATGTAATATAGAAAAAAGAGAGCAGGGCTGATAATATAGTAGCCAAAAGGGGGTAGGTTACCTGATGTGTTTTCTCTAAAGATATATCTAGGACACTACACATAATATAAGCCACATATACTTTACATTTGGAGTTAGGGTGCTCAGGGTTTTGGTATTAATAGTCTGTCTCCATAGAAAGTTGTAGGTGAAACTGGATATACTAAGTCAAATATTTGCAACTTAGCTGAAGAGTGATAGACTGCAGCGTTGTACAGTCAGTAGTATGGAGGTGACTTATACTAAGGTAGCTGGTGTGTTAAAACATGGGATGAGCTGTATTAGGCAAGTGAATAACATTAACTTTAATACACAAAATGCTGCAGAAGATACCTGTTAACTATAGTTTTAGCTAAAATGCCTTGCTGTTTTGGAGCTATAACCTCTCACACTGGTATAAAGAGCAGCAGAAAACAAATGAAATACTAATACAATCTGACTTATGTCCTAAGGTAAAAAAAATATTCTGTCTTATCTCTTAAATATGGCATAATGAGAAGGTTCCGTGATAACATTGGTACAGGACCAGCCTGTGTAGGAAGCACGGTCTATGTATTGAAGGGGAAAAGTACAATAAACTAAGACATTAAAGCTTAAACTAGAAGTGTGTGACCTATGTACAACTGTAATATTGATTGGAGCAACACAGATTGTAGATGTTATGGATCTATAGGTTGAGAGTCCACATAGAACAGCAGGAATTAATCCAGTCCTCATCCAGGGAAGCAGTGCAAGAGGTGCCTAATACATGTCCAGAGACTGCTAATAAATGCCTAGTTGCCTGCATATGTGTAAATGGGAGTCACAACTAGGAGAGCCAATGACAAAATACGTATCCCCTGCCCAGTGCCAAGTAAAGCAGGATGGTCTTCAGACATTCTCCAGGATCAGGCCATAAGTGACCAATTGTAGCAGTAAACAAGTTATGCAGCATGCAATGATATACACCTGGTAGGTGGGCTGCCTTCTGATTATAACGAACCAGTGATCCACCAGGGTCCCACTGGAAGGGCTGTGAGATGTCATGGGGATAAAAGTTAACTTTTCTCAAAACTAGTGAGGGGTGCATGTTACCCCAGAGGAGCATATGCAGCTGCAATATAGCAAGAGGGTATGCGGCACATACCACAGAGTTTCTGTAGCCATAATCTTGCTTTTGGAACGAGGTCCTCCATGAGTTGGTTTCCATCCTCTTTCAGCTCGGTGGCATGTTGGAGCTAAACATTTCACCCATTATAACACGGGACAGTAGTCTTTCACCGACACTCCTTCAGGTCGCAGTAGCAGCTCCATGGTACTAGGCTCCCATCCTTTGTCCGGAGATAGGATGCAAGCGCCACCTCCCCCTCCTTCAGTTAGGCTAGGCTCAGTTAGGATGGGCTGCTGGGCCAAGTGAAGCTTGTCACTGTGGAGTATTGTGTCCAGTGTATCCTCTAAGGCGGCATGATGACTAGCAAGCAAACATCGTAGCTCGTCTAGGAAATATAAAGGGATCACCATAGTGGATGGTTAATAAGAAACGCTAGGCAGGGGTAAGGTAGACAGGTAAACTCAAGGTATGTTGTGCTAGCAGTCTTCTGGTGCTTTGCATTCAGCACTGTGTGCTGCGTAACGACAAGGCCCAAATGTGCCTCGCCGGGGGCAAGTGAAAGGCCTCAACCTTAAAGTTTTCTCCGGGTGATCAAAGTCACGTCCATCTCAGTATTTTTGGGCTCATCTGATGCGGGATCTTTAGTGTATCAAGAATCTGGCTGTGTAGCAAATAGATGAGCCATCTGGAATATTATATCAAACAAAAGTGATTAGAAGACTGGAGCAGTGTGGTTTTGTGCGACCTATCATGGCCGCCGCCCGGAACTTCCCCCGTTCTTTTTATTTTTAAATATATATATATATATATATATATATATATATATATATATATATATATATATATATATTGAACAAAAATTAAAAGTACTCCAGGCGTCCTTGTAAAGGTAAAATCCAAAACTTTATTTTCAGCAGATAATCATCAGAGTTAAAAGACCCTGTGCAGCAGAGCCTCTGGTTAAAAACAATTCAGCAAGCACAGCCTGACATGTTTCGGCCAGCCTGGCCGTAATCATAGACATATCCCCCTTCTCAGAGGGTGTGCTTTTTAAAGGGAAATACTCCGCCCCTTAAGCAATTAATAAAAAAACACTGTAATTGAATTTAATTAATAATTGCAATGCCTATCACTATCGTTTTATGTCTGGTACAACACAAGTAAACCTATTCGCAATATTAATAGAAATGAACATGACATGAAAAAACATTCCTTCATCTGTAATTCACAAGTTTGATAAACAAATAATCAATTAACCAAAAAGCAGGAGCGTAATTAATACAAGAGTGATGGTAAAACATTAAGGTGCTGCTGATTCTTTAGCAGACACCTCTCTGCTATTCATACTATGTGCTTATGTTAATTACAATGTATAATACTAGAATGAACACCTGTACTTAGTTACATAATAGAGTATGCTTTCAATATTAAAATATGATACTATTCATAGTTGGATAAAGACATCACCCAATATCATTGCTGTATATCATATAGTAGTTACAATACTTAGTTCAGAAACTAGCACATTATACATAATCCAATCTTCCCTCTACCATAAATATCTAGATATAAAGACATGTGTTTAAGCATTTAGTCGATTTAAAAATCCTTATTTCCAAATTTGCTCTGCACCTGTCTTAAATAAAAGATATCAGCGTATAGTATCAAACTAGGTCCCTGCTAAGGCTTATAATTATAAGTGAATCATTCCCAGTAATTAATCACGTCAAATTGTGAATTGAATCCACACGGGACCAATGTTTTTAGTTTGTGGATCCAATAAATTTCCTGTCTTTCAAGTATTTTTTGTTTGCTGCCACCTCTTCGTGGCTTGCAAATTGCTTCAATCGCATTCCATTTAAACATATCAACATTTTTCCCGTGTGTTTCAATAAAGTGTCTGGAGAGTGCCGAACAATGGATGTCATTTGAGATATATCCCAAATGCTCCTTGATCCTAGTGCGTATGTCCCAGGTAGTTAACCCAACATACTGTAATCTATGTTGAGTACATTCAACCAAATAGATAACAAATGTTGAAGAACATTTTACACATCCCCTAGTAGTAAATGATTCATTTGTTACATATGATTCAAAGCCATTCCCTTGCTTTAAGTATTTACATGGTTTACAGAGGGATTTACCACATTTGTAAGTCCCCACAGTATTTAACCACGAACTCCGTGGACCTTGGTCTGGGAGCATGCTTGGTGAAAGCATATTACCAATTGTCAAATTTTTAGAATATATGAATTCACAACCTTTATCTACAATATGCTTCAAGGTATCATCCCCATATAAAATGGGCATATATTTTTTAACAATGTTGGAAACTTCAGAAAATTGATTTGAGTATTTGGTGATAAATTTTAGACCCTTTCGTTCGGGTCACCACTTAGCTCTACCAAGCATTTGCCCCCTGTCCAGAGTAGCAACCTCCTTAGACACCTTATCAACCATATTCATATTGTATCCTCTCTCCACAAAATGTGACACTAAATCTTTAGATTCTCTTTCAAAATCTTGATCTAGACTACAGTTTCTTCGTGCCCTCAGGAACTGCCCCTTGACTATACCTTTGTACACATGTGGTGGGTGGTTACTATGTGCATGAAGGAGGCAATTGCCCGCAATTGGTTTACGGTGTAGTGTGGTATTGACCTTTCCAGTTGAGCCATCAAATCTCAACAGGAGGTCCAAAAAGACGATCTCAGATACATGGCAATTATGGGTAAATTCAATGCCCATATCATTTGTATTGAGGGATTGTACAAAATTTTCTATAGATATTTCATCTCCTTGCCAAATGAACAAGAGATCGTCTATGAACCTCCTATAAAAAAAGATGTTCCCTATGAAGGGGTTATCATCCGCAAAGACGTGGAACAGCTCCCACCAACCCATGAATAGGTTGGCATATGAGGGTGCAAACTTGGCCCCCATGGCTGTTCCACGCCTTTGCAGAAAGAAAACCCCCTCAAACATAAAGTAATTGTGGCTTAGTAGGAATTCAGTCACTCTCAGAAGAAAGCCCTTATAAGCCTCACTCAAATCTGTTTCAGTATCCAAGAAGAATTTAATGGCTTCAAGCCCCTTGCTATGAGGAATCGCTGAATACAGGTAGACCACATCTATAGTCAACCATCTTTGATTAGGCAAATGGTCAACCGTCTCCATAAGCCTCAATACATGTGTTGTGTCTCTGATGTAGCTAGGTAACTTCCTAACAAGGGGCTGTAAATAAGAGTCAAGCCACTCTGACATAGGCTCTAATAAAGAGCCTATCCCTGCCACAATCGGGCGACCCTTAACATTTTCCAGACCTTTATGTATTTTTGGAAGATGGTGGAAAATAGGCAAAACAGGATCTTTAACATTGAGTATGGTAGCTGTTTTTCTGTCTAAAATGCCTATTTCCACACCATCATCCACTAATAACATAAGCTCCCTCTGGAACCTAGCAGTGGGATTGAAGGAAAGTTCCACATAGACATTGCAGTCACCCAGTTGTCGTTGTGCTTCCAATACATATGAACTTCTGTCCATAACAACGACGCTGCCACCTTGATCAGAATTTTTGATGAACAGCGAGCTGTTTGACTGCAATGACCTTAAAGCTTCCCTTTCTTTGTAATTAAGGTTAGATCCAATATGGGTACTATTCTCTGAGAGTACAGTAAGATCCTCCAATACACGTTTATGGAAAAATTCCAACTGTTTACCCCTTGATTGGATGGGATAAAAGTTGGATTTAGTATTAGTAAGCTGTCCTTTGGCACATTCATATGGAGTATCAAGTGTATCAGTATACATATACATACTATATATATATATATATATATATATATATATATATATATATATAATTATTTAGTAAAATATATATCTACACCTAAATGTCTATATGAATAGATAGATAGATAGATAGATAGATAGAGAAATATATATTTAAAAATACTAATAACATTTAATAACAAGTAAAGAATATTGGAATGTACAATATATGCACAGTAAAAACATATTTAAGGTCTTTGAGTGGAAAGGGCTCCAAAGTGTATATATAAGTGTATATATGCTTGTATATACATCTATACATATACAAACATATAAATACACATATACAGGGCTTTTTTTGTGGTGGTACTCACCGGTACTGAGTACCTCCACCTCTGCCAATACATAACAGTTAATGTTTGTAATCATCATGTAAATACTCTAGTTTTCAGAAGAGGGGGCTGCAAAATACATCAGACATTGTAAAAAATGTTGTCCCTTTGCTTTTCTCAAAGTTACTGAGCAGAATATATCAATTAATGATCAATGAGTACCGGCACCTTTTTTGTGAGTACTGGCACTGTGTTCGCATTTCGCCTAACTTGTAATACTAGTGAACATTTGCGTGTGCTGGTATTACTGAGTGGAGCGCAAATATCACACTCGTATAAGTGCAATTTTGCTCTCCACTCGTAATCTGGCCCGTAATGTGATGTTTTACTTTCGTTTGAGAGTCTCCTGTCACTTATTGTGTTATTAACCATCTTCAGGTTAACAAACACATCTCACAATTCTAAAAAGCAGAGCTCAGAAATATTGCACTCAAAGCAGGCTGTCAACACACATAGAAGGTTTTAAAAAGCTTTTATCTATAATGATTTTAAAAGAAAAACAGTTTTCATGGTACAGTACTTTTACACAATTGAAATTAATTTACCTTTACATTATTTTTCTAAAAAACCAAACACTGGATTGTTTTTCAAGTATTCTGTCATTTTTGTTATACATTACATAGCTCAGTGAACACAGCCCCAAATGTAAAGCAAATTGTGACTTAAATTATATATTTGATCCCTTTTTAATGTTGCAATTGACATATAATTATCTCTATTTAATAACTGTGCAGTTTAAACCAATACAAAAATGATGCTAAACTATACTATTAGACTGATACAAACACTTGTGCTTCTTACCTGCCAACCAAGGTCACGAAAACTCACATAAAGTTCATGCTTTTTACATGCTTGTTTCTGTTCACTTGTGTTATAATCTGTAGAAAAAAACAACATTTTAGTTTAAGTGAAAAATTATATATAAAAATGTAGCACACAGGAAGTAAAAATATTTAAAGTGAATAGCATTATGTGGCTAGAGCGTATGTAGCTGCTATTGATAGAGACAGAGCCACAGCATAGAAACAGCTCACTAGCTATCAACCATAACACCTCAGACACTAAAAGATTGATATATTACTTTCTATGGTGCAGAGGAAATAATTATTGGCTAGATTACGAGTTTTGCGGTAAGCTGAAAAAGCAGCGTTAACAGGTCCTAACGCTGCTTTTTCACTACCGCTGGTATTACGAGTCTTGCAGGTTTAGGGGCACCGCACACTTTTTTGGCCTAACCGCAAACCAATTTACGTAAAGTTCATAAACCCTTTTTTCTAAGGAACTTCCATAGCGCTGGTATTACGAGTTTGTCCTGGGAGGCCAAAAAGTGAGCGGTACAGCCTCTACCGACAAGATTCCTAACGCATTCTAAAGTCAGTAGTTATGAGTTTTACACTACAACACTGTAGCATAAAACTCATAACTAAAGTGCTAAAAAGTACACGAACACCCATAAACTACCTATTAACCCCTAAACCGAGGCCCTCCCGCATCGCAAACACTATAATAAAATTTTTAACCCCTAATCTTCAGCTCCAGACATCACCGCCACTAGAATAAACATATTAACCCCTAAACCGCCGCACTCCCACCTCACAAACACTAGTTAAATATTATTAACCCCTAATCTGCCGCCCCTAACATTATACTTATTAACCCCTAATCTTCCGCTCCGGACATCGCCGCAACCTACATTATATTTATTAACCCCTAATCTGCTGCCCCCAACATCGCCGCCACCTACCTACATTTACTAAACCCCTAATCTACCGTCTCCAACGCCGCCGCCACTGTTCTAAATTTATTAACCCTTTAAACCTAAGTCTAACCCTAACACCCCCTAACTTAAATATAATTTAAATAAATCTAAATAAAATTCCTTTCATTAACTAAATTATTCCTATTTAAAACTAAAGACTTACTTATAAAATAAACCCTAAGCTAGCTACAATATAACTAATAGTTACATTGTAGCTAGCTTAGGTTTTATTTTTATTTTACAGGCAAGTTTGTATTTATTTTAACTAGGTAGATTAGTTATTAAATAGCTATTAACTATTTAATAGCTACCTAGCTAAAATAATTACAAATTGACCTGTAAAATAAAACCTAACCTAAGTTACACTAACACCTAACACTACACTACAATTAAATCAATTCCCTACATTATCTACAATTAAATAAATTACATTAAACTAGCTAAATCACAAAAAAAAACAACTAAATTACAGAAAATAAAAAACAAATTGCGAGATCTTTAAACTAAATTACACCAAATCTAATAGCCCTATCAAAATAAAAAAGCCCCCCAAAATAAAAAAAACGAGGAATTATTTAGTTAATGATAGTAATTTTATTTAGATTTATTTAAATTATATTTCAGTTAGGGGGTGTTAGGGTTAGGGTTAGACTTAGGTTTAGGGGTTAATACATTTAGAATAGTGGCGGTGACGTTGGGGGTGGCAGATTAGGGGTTAATAAATGTAGGTAGGTTACGGTGACATTGGGGGAGGGAGATTAGGGGTTAATAAATATAATGTAGGTGGTGGAGATGTCCGGAGCGGTAGATTAGAGGTTAATAAGTATAATGTAGGTGTCGGCGATGTTGGGGATGGCAGATTAGGGGTTAATAAGTGTAAGATTAGGGGTGTTTAGACTCGGGGTTCATGTTAGGATGTTAGGTGTAAACATAAAATGTGTTTCCCCATAGGAATTAATGGGGCTGCATTACTGAGATTTGCGCTGCTTTTTTGCAGGTGTTAGACTTTTTCTCAGCCAGCTCTCCCCATTGATGTCTATGGGGAAATCGTCGTTTAACGCCGGGTTTGTAAAAACCCGTAATACCAGCACTGTAGGAAAGTGAGCGGTGAGAATAAAGTGCACGTTAGCACCGCACAGCACATAACGCAAAACTTGTAATCTGGCCGTATGATTCTTAGTGTGGAGTTATCCTCTGCTACTACAATCTTCTGCTGACCCAAAACACCCAGCAGAATTAACCCTATTCTTAGCCCAGATCCAACCCCAATATTCCGCAAGCCCCGCCCCCCCATAGACCTTTTATTTTCTATAGCATTTGAAAGTGTATTTAAAAGCACAACAGCAATAATTATATTTTTTTCAGATTTTCAAAAGCATTAAAAGAGAAAGTGGTATTTCAAATTCCAGTCCAGCATAAAGTGTAACAGGCAACTTGAAAATGAGTTAAATGAGTGCTCTACTACTGCTTTGCACTTGCCTTACAAGAGGAGTGGTATTTTGTGCAAGATTTCTAGCGTAAAATGTGCTCAAGTGAAATCCATACTGCCATTATATTACAAGCATCTGTGCACTCATTGAAAGTAGCGTTTTCTTACTCGAGAATTAGTATAACTCCAGCACAAGTTACCCAAGCTGAAAGTAAACTGTACATATCATTGTGAAGCTGCTAGAAACCTGCCATTTACACCATATACAAATGCAAATCACTAATACAATAGTAATTCAATATAAATATTTCTAACAATACAAGTGTTTACATTGATACTATTGTACAGTGTGAAAGGACAATAGCAATTAACATTGTAAAATTAAAGGGACAGTATACAGTAAAATCCAAATTATAATTGTACTAGTTATCTCTTCTACCTCACTGGGAGTGTAATTTATTCTGCTGGCTGTGTTTACATAGCCTGTCAATAACTTGGATTTAAATCCAAATACTTTTAGTATAGGTGGGGAAACCACAGTTTAAAACAGCTATTTCAAATGTCGAAATAAGGGTAAACAAGCTACTTATAAACAATTAAATACACTCCAGCAGGTAAAATAGATCAATTAAAGAAGATACATTTTTAGGGTAAACTGTCACTTTAACCACAAGTTGGTACAGTGAGATATTACAGTTTTATGAGAAAGAAGTGGTTAATTAGTTTCAAAGGTAGAAACCAAGCCTTTTTACAAAGCACATGTCACAGTGTGAGAAATGATTCAAAACACAGTGGGCCAGATTACAAGTGTATTTAACGATCCTGTGCGTGTGCTAACTCTGCTTTTTGCGCGGGTTGGGTAGCGCTAGTATTACAAATTGAAAGCAAAATATTTTTGCTTGTGAGCTAAATGCACGCAAAAAGCTGGTTAAAATATTGTGCGTGCATTAACGTATTCCCCAAAGAAGTCAATGGAGCAAAAAAAGTAAGGAGAAGCATACTGATCGAGAATTTAGGTTTGCATAATTTTTTGTTGATCTTGTGGTGGGGTGGAGGGGCTAGGTTACTGTATAATAAATTAGCTATGAGAGGATTCATATGAGCTACCAGCAATATCATCTTGAGCTGAGCAAATTTATTCAGGGTTGACTTTTTTTTATAAATAATTATGTGAGAATGTATAACAATGAAGTGTGATGACTTGCACAAATCAGGAGGAACAGAGCCAAAGATAGGCAAGTGCAGTAGAGATGTCTTACTCTTTAAAAACTCAGTACAGTAGCATAAAGCTAAACAAAAGCCGATACTCACATGGGGCTCTATGTCAAAGGATCATCATAATAATGCAATGTTATAAAGGTTACCACATTGTAAAATGAAAGTACGGGTGTAAGGTTTTAAAGTGATCCGATGCGTGTTTAAAGGTAGTCTCCCAAAGAGGCGTTTTAGCACACTTCACTGTTCTCTGCCTTTAGCAGAATGTTCAATACTAACATTTATTGTAAATGATCCCTTTAAACAGTGTGGAATGACAATACAATTTACATGTGTGAACCAAATCGCTTTAGATTCAAAACAATAGTTACGATTTTAAATCCAAATACTTTTAAGGTAAGGGGTGTAGTTAGTATTGTTGGTATATTGTGTATTTGCATTCAGCGAGTTTTACATATTCACTATACTGTTGGTATATTGTGTATTTGTATTTAGCGAGTTTTACATATTCACTATACTGTATAATAGTTTTATTTTTTAAAAAATAGGCATATTTCTTGCTTTTAGAAACAAGATTTCAAGTGCAGGATATTAATACTGTACAGAAGAAAGTGGGCGAAACTTTCCATGTTTACAATAGTGGGTTTTTTAAAGTTTGCACTATGTAAATCACATTATAAAAAAAAATACACAAATAGCTCAGCAAGCTAAGGCACTGTGACTGAGCTCTGTAGCAACCCAAGGGTTGCAAGCCTTTCATCCTTCCAAGGTCGATAAAATGAGCAGCGCCTTGAGACCCTTACGGGTGATTAGTCGCGCTTTACAAGTACCCAATACATACATACATACATATAATATTGAGCTGCTACAATTGTAGAGTAAGTTATCATTGTACAGAATGGGTTAACTTGTAACATTGCAGTCACACTGAACCAAACATTGTATTACAGTTAGAGGTGTTTTTTTTAATTAGCAATGGTTATCACGCCTGTAGCAAAGATATAAATGATCCCTAGTCGTAACATTGGCATAACTTGTATAACAATGAGGTAACTTCTCAGGTATGTTCTAATATTTTAAAAAATACTCTCTGGCTTAGGTGAACATTTTTACACCTGCATGTCTTGCCACTCCCTCATTGGCGAGACCAGCATTTTTAAGAAATATGCACTATTTACTATCACAAGCATTTGAACTATTACAAAACATAATCCATTTTTTTAATTATAAAATGCACGCTATATGTTCTGTAAACATGTTTTGAAAATTTGCTCCCTCTACATTGCTGAGATTTAAATTTATTACAGTTGTGCTCTATACTTTCCTATAGAAGCCACATCCCCAATGATATGTGCAACAAGGGTAAGCCCACTTTTTTGGAACATTTCACCCAGTGAGTGCTATGTGTGACTGGTGGGACAGAAATGAACAATTCTTGGTGGACACATCAATCCTTTGAACATCAGAGCCATGGACTCATGGTAGTACTGCTCTGTTGCTGTAAAAACTAGTAAGGGAAAGGAAACCCTGCAGATGCATACTGTAAAGCATTGTTTCTCAACTGCGGTCCTCAAGAACCCCCAACAGGGCAGATTTTCATTATAGCTGAACAAGTGCACAGGTGAAATAATCAGCTGATAGGTCAGAGCAGGTTAGTAAACTTGGTGTTACTGATCAGCTGATTATTTCACCTGTGCACTGGTTCAGCTATAATGAAAAACTTGTTGGGGGTACTTGAGGACCGCAGTTGAGAAACACTGCTGTAAATGAGCAGGTAGAGGAATTGAACACCAGAATGAAAGAATAGCAGTGTAGAGCGCCAACACAAGGTGAATGTGTGGGATTTCCCTCTAATAAATTAAGTTTAAAGATGTAACTGCTAGCGAATGGTGTTCAAAGGGGTTTCAAGTTGCTAATTTTTGCTATCACATCTATGTTTTGTGTTACTATTGTATAATTAGCATCTAAAGGATTACAACTTTTCTTTATTGAGCTACAAACATAAGAGAAACATACACATTAATATTGAGTGTTACTGATATCCAGATATATATATAAAAAATAAACATTGTGTTTCCTCCAGCACAAGAGGGGGTTAAAAAAAATCACTGATTTATGCTATTGCTTACAAAATAGAGAGGTGGATCACTGCTCATTTGTAAGATATAAATACATCAGGTTTGGGTTAGCTTTGGTTGAGGCACCACTTGATTACCACTGGATTACTGCATGCTAAATTCTTTGTGATGCTCATAACTCCCATTAGGACATACAAGGCTGTATTGCCTATATATAAGGTAACACAATATAAACATTTCATATACAGCTAAACAAATGAATATGCTTTCCTTTACTTCTTTCTTTTAGTGTAAATTGTTTTATTCCTTTGCAGGTATGCTATATTCATTAGGTATCTGGCTGCTAAGTGACAATGCTGTATGCATAGAATTTTTTATTTCTTCTCTGCAGTATCTTCCCTTGAGAGATAACTTTTAATTTTAAAGACAGTAATTCTGTTTTGTTTTATTCTAACAGCAATATTGTTTTTTATAAAAAAAAACTGCCTTTACAATATTATACAGAGTCAACCAAATGCCTCATTTAATGGAAAATAGCAAGTCATAGACTTGCAGCTTTGGGGAGCTCCTGTGTGAGCATACGAGAGAGCTTTCTGTCTTGAGTCGCTTTTTTATCTTTACTTACTGGGCATCTAAGATTCTAGATGATGGGATCTTCACCAGTGTTTGCTGTAGCTACTTTATCTACTCTAAAAGCAACTCTAAAATTTAAATTGTTAATATAACAATGTCCAGAAATACCAGTGTTGTCTCAGGTTAGGAGATCTGCCTGCTGTCCCCCCCAAAGCTTATCCTGTAACCTGTGTCTCCCCTACACAACAAATTATAGCTCTGTTTAAGTTGTTATTTGTTTTGCCAACTTTTTTTTAGCATTTTTATTACTGATTTAACTTAATGTTTACATGTATTAGTCCTTTGATAAACATTACAATTAATTGCTTGCAAATTTTCATGCAAACAAAATATGTCAGTAGAACACTTTTATGTAGAAAGCACATACTCATTTGGCCGAGATTTCAGAATGCTATAATTTGTCCTGAAGAATTCAAGCTTTATATGTACCAGCAGTAATACATTAGTCAACAGAGTATTTACTGTGTGCTAACAGTCATTACAAGTATTAGAGTACAAACCTTTAGGCCTGGCTGTTATATCTGGTAACCTTTTAGAGGATGGCTGGCTCATAGAGATAAGCAGGCTAGTTACTTCCCAATGTTTCAGGAAAAATTGTGTTTTCAACATTATACTGGAATTAATGAAATTTTTTTGGGATAAAAGAGTCTTGTAGCTAAAGTAATATTTATCTTGTCTTTAATGAACATAAACATTTTTTAACTGCTCCATAAAGTATTTCAATTCAAAATCACCTAGAAACGTTTTTGCAATGTACTTTTATGAAATGTTATCACACAAAAGTCATATTGAAAAAATACACAGCTATACGATTGACATTCACTTTTTTTATTTTAGAAGAATTGCAGACAGTTGTATGTTTAAAGGGTCATGATACCCAAATGTTAAAGCACATAAAAGTGATGCAGTTGACTAGAAAATATAACCTGAACATCTCTATGTAAAAAAGAAAGATATTTTACCTCAAATCTCCTTAGTATTCACACCCCACTGTAAAGAGACTTTAAAGGGACATAATACTCATATACTAAATCACTTGAAACTGATGCAGTATAACTGTTAAAAGCTGACAGGAAAATATCACCTGAGCATCTCTATGTAAAAAAGGAAGATATTTTACCTCACAATCTCCTCAGCTCAGCAGAGTAAGTTCTGTGTAAAAAGTTATACTTCACCTGCTCCCAGCTGCAGGTAAAAATAAAAAAAAATGAAGAAATGAACAGCAGCCAATCAGCATCAGCAGTGCTGAGGTCATGAACTCTTATTGTGATCTCATGAGATTTGACTTAACTCTCATGAGATTTCATAGTAAGCTTCCTTTACCTGATTAGTGAAATAATATGAGAGTTCACGAGGCTCGTCCTTTCAGCTGTCCTAGGACAGACATACTAATATGCTGCTTAGAAATCCTTTACAATGGGAGGTGGCTACTGAGGAACTTTTGAGGTAAAATATCTTTCTTTTTTACATAGAGATGTTCAGGAGATATTTTCTAGTCGGCTTTTTACAGCTATGCTGCATCACTTTCAAGTGTTTAAACATTTGGGTATTATGGCCCTTTAAGCAGCCAGTCAGGATGATTATCTCAGGACTTGCTAGGGAGTGTGCATCTGTCATGTTCAGGCAAAGTCATGTTATTTTCCTATTCAGTTTAAATAAGTGTTATGAAATCTCATGACGTCAAAGCAAAGGAAAAGCATTACCTCTGCCCTGCTGAGGCTGATTAGCTATTGTTTTTGGGGGGGTTTCAACTTTCAACTGGACAACAGCTGAAGTATTACTGTTTATACAGCACTTACTCTGGTGAGCTGAAGAAATTTTGAGGTAAAATATCTTCCTTTTTTACATAGAGATGCTCAGGTTATATTTTCTTGTCAGTTTTTTTTTTACAGTTATGCTGTATCACTTTCAAGTGATTTAGCATATGAGTATTATGTCCCTTTAATGTGGAAAATAAATATTATAGGGACTCTGTTTCAATATTTATGGAGCATAAAAATGGATTCACTATCCATTTATTTTCCATCTGTCAATCCTCAGCATCAGTTCTGTAGTATCAATGATGATTTTCACACATTTCCACACTAGCCGCTCTACCGTTTCCCCACTAGCAGCTGTAACATTTACAATGCTGACTAAAATCACTAACAAAACAAAACATCTTCTTGCAGACAAAAAATATATATACTTCCTCATGCACCACACAACCCCCCCCCCCCCCCCAGAAAACTTTAAAACCAAATTTAGCATGTGAAAAAAGACTGTTGTCTCACACCTATACTAGAAATCAAATTTTGTTATTTTGATAATTATTGGGGAATTTTAAATATATTTTAATGATAAATAGGGAATGTTGCTATTTTGATGTTGAATACACAATTTTGACATTTTAATGCTGAATAATCGTTTTAAAATAAATATGGAATCCTGTTTGATATTTTATTGTATACTGATCTTGTTATGATAAACAATTTAATATCAAAGATTTAAAGATTTTCTCAAAAGTGTAAGCTCTACAAAGTATTCCTGATAGGCAGTTGTAGTTTTGTATTTTCAAATTAATTTTTATTTTGTTCGCTTTTAAACATTCAGTTTAAGTTTCAGTTTAATTTTAAAATGTTTGACCAATATTTTTTTTAGAGTTTAGTTTTTATTCTATGAATTTATTTAGTTTTTAAATATTTAATTTTCAGTTTTAGTAAATATGGTTAATATGTTAGAACATTTTAATTATTGCACTGTTGCTTGCATATACTATGTGATTAACCGCTGCAAAGGGTTTAACTGACCTTTACATACATAGGGCCCCATTTATCAAAGATTCAACATTTAGACAATCAATGGTTTCAATATGTCTGCTGAACCTTGATGCAGCGATTACACATCCAAATTTAATAAAAAATAAGGCTTAATATGCTTGCATCAACTTAGCCACCATCAGCGGTCTGTTGATAATGTTAAACTATTGATGCAGTGGCGTATTTAGGTTCTGTGCTTTTTTATGGCAGTCATTTTTTAAAAAATTCAACTTTTTTTGCTATTACTCTTTTACATAGATGACAGAATATTTTGGAGTAAAGTGTTCCTTTATTTGGAAAGATTAGTAACACTGAAAAGTGTATTAAAGCATTAGAGTGACATATTCTTCTGTTCCACTGAAATAAAAATAGGAAAAGGGAAGTTTCCAATGGTCATGTTTGTTATTTTGAAATATACAACAGCATTATAAAATGGGCCTGTATATATATATATATATATATATATATATATATATATATATTATGAAGTATGTGATGCCCAACAGGTTTGTGTCTGGCACATAGCCTTGCCAGTGGGCTTCCTTCATTACTTCATTACTACATACAACCGTATTGTCATAAATCCAGCGTCAACCAAGTCCTCCAGCCTAAACTAAAGTTTTTTCCCACAATTCTCTTTGAAATGTCACTTACAGTCTTTCTTGTGTGCATGTTATGCATAGACCTCTACCAATAACTCTGGTTTGACTTTGACCTGATATAATTGAACATTTGAAACATAGGTGGTTAGAAATATACCATAAATGCCAATAAAAGATATTGTCATACTGCCTATGCATTTAGTTATTAACCTATTTTATGTGGGGCAGAGTAGGGGTGGGGTGGTGTAGTTATCATAGAATTCCGACTCGGTGTCGGAGCTGCTGTATTGTCCTTTGGCAGTGCAGAATCTAATGAGTGGAGTGGGGGAGAGCACAGGAGCACACAGGAGTGCTGCTGACCTATCGTCTGGTGTGCTCCCTGGTAACACCTCCCCATTCTTCCAGCATGCTGCATGCCGTATCTAGATAAGTGCCCTTCACGACCCGGGTAGGAACTGCAGTTGCAGGTCCTGCTTGAGGGAGAGAGCAGACTTCAACTTAAGGGTACAACACATGTGCAAAGTCCGTGTGTGTAGTTGAGCAAATGGATAAATGTATGTCCAATGTATTCAGTATAATCAGATAGCAGAGGTGTGACACTATACTCTATATACACAGCAAGAAAGGAAAACAGAGGGACAGCAGTATCCAAACCAGTGCTGACTCACCACTCCAAGGAAGGCTATTTCGGTATTTCTTCACACGGTCAGTGGGCATTCAAACACCATCCACTTCTCACACCCAGAGGACATATATCGCTCACCTCTATGGTGTAACTTAACGCTCCGTGGCAATACACCTCTTCGCGAGGTCTGAGCGTTCTCTCCTCCTCGGCGTCTCCGGCCAGCATGTACCTTCTCAACACTTCCGGGTGACGTCAGACGTTGTCCCAATCCAGCTCGCATCCGTATCGCTTGAAGAGCTGTGTATAGTACTAGTGCTCACAAAACCTCTATTCACCGGACAAGACTCCAATACTGGGAATAAGCTTGTTCCTTTACAGGATAGGAGGGCTCCTCTCCCTCCCAAAATAGTAGAAAAAGACGATCCAAAGAACAAAAATATAAAAAATCATTTCTTTATTAGAAAATTAAAACATATGGGCATCAAAAATAGGCATGAAGAAGGAAAGAGCAGGTCTTACGCGTTTCGGCAGTATTTAGCCGTAATCATAGACCATACATGCTCACAGGTGATACAGGTTTATATATCCTACACAGATTACCCATTGGTTAAAAAATCACACACACCTCCTAAACACCATTTTAAAGGGATCATCACACAAAAGGTATATACATATAATAGGTGTTTTAGCACCTATGATCAATGGCTTTATATATAACAGTGAAAAATAATATAAAAAATAATAATGATAAATGAAGAAAAATAGCTAATCCTACATGAATATGTACATATGTATATACATCAAACAAAAAACTCATAATGTATATATATCTATAGATCAAAATGAGGAAGAAAATCCAATAATGAAAATAGTACAGAATAATACAAAATAATCATATTAATGGAGAATGAATATATATATAAATTAAAATCAATATATTTCAATTTCAATTTATAATAAACTAATTGTATAAGTAATTACTGTTGATTAATAAACATAAATAAATACATAAGCAGTTAGATGTACAAATAATTCATTCAAAGTATTTAACTAATATATCTTAAAAATTCAAGTTAAATGTAATACATATATATAAATTCTCCCAGAAATTAATAAGATCATTTTCTGAATTGAAACCATTCGGTTTTAGAGTGCACAGTTTATGTATCCAATAAACCTCCTGGCGTGCCAAGGTGGACCATTTATCACCACCTCTAGGGTTATTCTTGATGATTTCTATGGCATTCCATATGAAACTGCACACATTTACATGATGAATATCAATAAAATGACTCGCAAGATCAGAGCAGTGGTTTTCATTCCTAATGTATCCCAGATGTTCACGGATGCGAGTACGAATATCACGGGTAGTCATACCCACGTACTGAATTTTATGTTCCGTGCAACCAATGAGATACACTATGAATGAAGAAGAACATCCATGTGTTGTAAGTAAAGCAAATCGTGGCTGGTGAACTTTATATTGGTTTTATACTTTCTCAAACATGGAGGCATCAGGGGATTTATCGCACAATTGTTATTTTTCTTTGGCTGCTGTGGATGACCAAGATTTAGTGGGACTTGAATTGGAAGATTTCTTTTCATTGGATTGTACCAACACTAAACTAAGTGATTTGTTTCATTCCCTGGAACTGTTACGATTAAAAGAATTAAGACTCAAACTCGATACCTGGATTATGAACAAATATGTCTCTTTAAATATGATACCGAGGGGCCTCAGGGTTAAAAAATTCCCTACATTTGAGGTCCATGACCAGGACTTTATTAAGGAATGGAACAGTGTATTATCTGAGTGTTCTATTAGGCTTATGGTGATGTTGGTAAAATTTAAATCTGATCAATTAGCCACTGTTAGAAATGAAATTATACAGTTACAACAAGAGCTAAATGGTCACCAACTAGAAGCGGGTTATGGTGAATATGATAAAATGTTGGAGGAGGTGATTGAAACCAACAAAAGTAATATCATACAGGCTAAACATGTGAAATTTTTACGTGACCAAAAGGATTATTCCACAGGGAATGTCTTTTTGTGGCATAGAATTCACAGACGTAGAGCACTACCATTTAGTCAGAGAGATAATCAGGGATCTGATACTGAGAACAGTGAAGGTAATAGGGGTAACAAACGTAGAAGGTGGAGAAAAAAGAATAAGAACCAGAAAAAAAGTGTCTTTTAATGGAAATGTGAGTACAGATGATGACTCTCTGTCTAATTTATCTACCTCTTATGAGGAAGGGTCAAACTCAGAAGGTGAATTAGATTTCACCAACCATACTGAAAACAGACAACAAGAAGTCAATGATCCTGTACAAGTAGATAGTAACAATATAACTACTACACATACTGAGATTACTAAACCTACTAGCTCCACAGGCACTATACCTAAAATGTGAGTACAGATGATGACTCTCTGTCTAATTTTTCTACCTCTTATGAGGAAGGGTCAAACTCAGAAGGTGAATTAGATTTCACCAACCATACTGAAAACAGACAACAAGAAGTCAATGATCCTGTACAAGTAGATAGTAGCAATATAACTACTACACATACTGAGATTACTAAACCTACTAGCTCCACAGGCACTATACCTAAAGCTGTAAACACTAATATTAACAAAAACAGTGCAAAAAAGAACACGCAAACTAAACAAATCTTGAGTACCAATTCTGACACTGTACAGGTTAATGCCCCCAATAATGTTAAGGGGGTACCCCCTTTGGGCCAGGTTTTTCGGTCAGCCCTGAAGACAAAGGGTGGGGGAGGGACAGTGAACACAGGGAATCAGAGAGGAATGAACAGATATGCCCTCAGGGAGCTTACCAGGAAGTAAACGACAATCTGGTTATTAATGTTTCTTCACATATTCTTACTGAATCTGAACTAAAAGTACTTAATAAGGGTTTGGGCTTTTGCCCTACTAAAAAATTTGACATTTTTCAAACTATTTTGGATCTAAATAGGTTCATACGAAACCTTACCCTTCGTAGACACTTCAATGGTATTGAACGAGTAAATGATTGCACCTATGCTGACACTAGTGGTACCACAAATATTGGCTCTCTTTTTCAAATTAGGGACATGTGTGACTTAGCTTCTCTCCAGGATTTGGAGTGTGAGCAAGCTATGGATACCTTATCTCAATGTCCTCCTAGATTAAAAAATAGATCTAAATTTTATCCAGTTCAATCTAGAGGTAAAGTACTTGAAAGCTTTCATAAGAGAGTCCTTGAGGACCTAAAAAAGCTGGATGATACATCTAGGGAACAATACTCCAATCTGACTAGAAAAGAAAAAGAGGCCATAGTATCATTGCAGAACAATTTGTCTATAGTGGTGAAAAATTCTGATAAGGGGGGGAATATCGTTGTAATGGATAGACAGATGTATATATCTGAAGCTGAACGACAGCTGAACGATATTTCCTCTTACAGATTACTAAGGAGAAACCCTACTTTATGTTTTCAAAAACAGTTAAGAGATCTATTAGATGATGGTCTCCACCTTGGTATTATTGTCAGGGACACATTTGAGTTCTTGTTCATTTCAGACCCCATCATTCCTATTTTCCACCACCTGCCCAAGACTCACAAAAGTGTAGTCAACATTAAGGGAAGACCAATAGTTGCTGGGATCGGTTCCCTTTTTGAACATCTGTCAGAGTGGATTGACAGTATTCTGCAACCCTTGGTTTCTTCTCTCCCCAGCTTTTTGAGAGATACTACACACTTACTAAATATTGTTGAGGATGTGCAGGTGGTGGAAGATATGAGTTGGCTTACGGTGGATGTGGTGGCTTTGTACACCTCAATACCCCACACCCTGGGCCTGGAAGCTGTGGCCTTTTTTCTTAATTTACTTACTAACTATTCAAATGAAACTAAAGAATTTATCATTAGATCTATCCGTTTTCTTTTGGAGCGCAACTACTTCCAGTTTGAGGGATCGTATTATGTCCAATTGAGAGGCACAGCCATGGGGGCGAAATTCGCCCCCTCATATGCCAATTTATTTATGGGCTGGTTCGAGTATAAATACCGACTCATCTGAGGGAGTTGTTTGCTACAAAAGATTTATTGATGATCTTATTTTTCTAAATAAATTCAGTTCCTCTGAGGCTAAGGGATTTGTTGATTATTTGAATTCTTGTGTCCCTGAGATTAAGTTTACCTATGAATGGCAAAAACACAAAATACATTTTTTGGATGTGGAGCTGGTGATTGATGTGAACTCTGAAAAAATTGAAACTCAGTTGTTTCGTAAACCAATAGCTGGAAATTCAATCCTTCATTCTTCCAGCTCCCACCCAAAGCATGTGTTTCAGGGCATAGCAAAGGGACAGTTCCTGAGAAATAGAAGAATTTCCTCTAATGAACAAGTATTCAACTCTGAATGTAATAATCTAGGTACTAGACTCCGTAAACGGGGCTATTGTAAGAAAGTTATCAAACAGGCCCATGAATACGCAGCACAATGTGATAGAAGCAGTTTGCTCTCGGTAGCTGGTAAACCCAGTGACAGAAAGATCCAATTTGATAACAAACCTAATTTTATCACAAGGTACTCTAATCAATATTATCAAATTTGTAACATAGTCAAAAAATATCTACCTATGTTATATGGCGATGACGTTCTTAAAGATGTAGTCAAAGGAGGATGTAGATTTACTGTAAGGTGGTTAGTATCCCTTTAAGGAGCTCAACTGCAGATTACTTCTTTAGGAGTTAATGCTTATGTTATAGTTGGAATGTGCAGTTTATTTAAGTAGCAATTGAGGTAAACCTGTTTTGTTTTTGTGTCACTGAGGTTTCAGAAATTCCCTATATGGAAAGGGTTTCTTTAGTTCCAGTGATTTAATTAGTATTGCTAGCAAGCAAGTAACAGTTTTGTAACGTCTGTATCAAATAACTAGTTTGTACAGATTGTTAATAATTCCCAGATTAACAGTTGGTATAATATTGAGACATTTCTTATTATATGATGATTTTGATACCAGCAATTGTTTTCTTATGATTCTTTATTTTTTCAAGGTGAAGTTATTGTCCGGTTAAATACAGTTCATCAGTGTCAGAAATTCAATAGAAATAAGTACTTGTTTTACCTGACAATTCCTTTGTAAGTTTGCGGTTGGATTCACCCTGTTCTTGGTTGAACTGAATTCTTACCGCGGCGTTCTCAAGCAGCGTGTGCAGGCGGAAGTCTGTGTAGGGGGAGGGGGCAGCTCCCGAGTGCGGCAGTTGCGGTGGAGCTGAATTAACAAACAGTTAAACTGATCGCGGAGATTACAAGGCAGAGACAACAGTGGGAAAAATGGTAATATACTTGTTACTTGATTGTAGATCCGTAGAGTCTGTTCTGTGGTTAGCGGAGAGCTGGGATTGTAACAGTTGAACCTGTTTGCCTCTGACAGAGTGAGTTTAATTCCTTGAATTTTTATAAGAAAATGAAGAATTGGATTTATCCCTTCTCAGGTAGTAGGTGTGTTAGCTCAGGTCTTCAGGTGAATGTAGAAACAACAAGAATTACTAAGCAGCGATTGCCAGGAAGTTGCAGGTATTTAACAGGGGAGCAACCAATAGGAAGACAGAAAGGAATGTTATTGCTTAAAGGTACAGAGTCCCTGACATGACCCCCCCCGATAAGGGAGCTGTTCCACAGCTACCGGACGAGGTCGATCTGGGTGTCTCCGATGGAAAGCAGAAAGCAATCTGGGAGCTTTGAGGTTGGAAGCAGGTTCCCAGGTGTCATCTTCTGATGAGAAGTTTTTCCAGTGTATCAAATATTGTAACTGGCCAGAACGTATACGGGAGTCCAATATAGAGTGGACCTCATACTCATTAGGATCCAGAACCGTTGGAGGTGGAGGAAGTAGAGTGCTGGTATCACGTAATTGTCTGTAAGGTTTTAATAAAGAGACATGTATAGTGGGATGGATCTTTAGATTATCTGGGAGATCCAAAGTAACTGCATTTTGATTTACTATCCGTTTTATCGGATAAGGTCCAATAAAAAGACTCGCCATTTTCTTACTGGGGATCTGTAACCTAAGATTCTTTGTGGACAACCAAACCTTGTCTCCAATCGAATATGCAGGGGGTTCCCGTCTACGAAGATCATAATACTTCTTTTGGATGTCTTGAGCATCTTTAATATTTTTATGTATATAGTTAAAGTTATCGACAAGTGAATTATGCAAATCATCCACTAAAGGTGAATCAAAGATTTCTTGTGAGGATAATGCAAAGGTTGGATGGTATCCGTAGTTTGCATAAAAAGGAGTAAGTTTAGTAGATGAGTTAACTGAATTATTATAAGCGAACTCTGCCATGGAGAGGTAGTCCATCCAGTCGTTCTGATGATAAGCACAGAAACATCTCAGGTATTGTTCCAACCACTGGTTTATTCGCTCTGCCTGTCCATTTGTTTGTGGATGGAAGGAGGTAGAAAACCTATGATCCATATGTGTCAGCTTACAGAGGTTGGTCCAAAATCGAGAGGTAAACTGGGAACCTCTGTCTGTTGTGAGAGTTGGTGGTATTCCATGAAGTTTAACTATATGATGCAAAAAAAGTTGAGCTGTCTCAGAAGAAGTTGGAAGTTTATGGTATGGCAGAAAATGAGCCATCTTGGTGAAAATGTCCACAACAACAAATATAGTTGTTTGATTTTTTGATATTGGTAAGTCCACGATGAAATCCATCGACAAATGTTGCCATGGTTTTGTAGGAGCTGGAAGAGACATGAGTAACCCGTATGGAGGTTTCTTTTCAGATTTGGAGGTTGTGGAAATTAAACAGGTTTTAACGTACTGGCGTATAGTATCATCCATTTTATGCCACCAAAAAGTTCTCTTGATAAGTTCTGATGTCCTTCAAAAGCCTGGATGACCAGAGAGTGGTGAATCATGGAATATTTTCAATATAGTTGGTCTCATGCCTTCAGGTACGTATATTTTTTCTTCATGATAGAGAACCCCAGATCTATTTGTAAGGGTGGAAAGGTCAAGTGTTACATCTTTGCTCTCCTTTTTTGTACATTCTTTGAGTTGTGACAAAAGGGATGAAGTTAATCCTATAAATCTTTCTTTAGGAATTATGTCAGAGTTGATATGCTCAATTTCTGGCTTTACAGGTGACAGAGCATCAGCTTTCCCGTTCTTATTAGCTGGTCTGTAAATGATGTTGAAGGAGAATCTAGAGAAATACAAACTCCATCTAACTTGTCTCGCAGAAAGAGTCTTGTTGTTTTGCAAGTATTGGAGATTTTTGTGATCTGTATAAATCTTGATGGGGTGTTTTGTGCCCTCTAGAAGGTGTCTCCAATGTTCCAGGGAGAGTTTTATCGCTAACAGCTCTTTGTCCCCAATCGGGTAGTTCCTCTCTGCTGTAGACATGACCTTAGAATAATAAGATATTGGGTGAATAGGACTGTCCAAAGAAGTCTGTTGTGATAATATCGCACCAATAGCGTAGTCAGATGAGTCTACTTCAAGAACGTAATAAGAGGATGGATCTGGAAACCTTAAGATGGGTGCGGAGATGAAACAGTTTTTTAAGGTTTGAAAAGCTGAGTTTGCGTCTGAAGTCCAGTGAAATACAACAGATGAACTAGTGAGTCTGGATAATGGCTTTGCAAGTTTTGAGAAATTTTTTATGAATTTCCTGTAATAGTTGGAAAATCCAAGAAATCTCTGGAGATCTTTTTTGTTTTTTGGTGTAGGCCAATTCATCACGGCTTCAACCTTTTCCTTCTGCATTTCAATGCCAAATGGTGAAATATTATAGCCGAGGAATGATACTCTGTCAGTGTGGAACATACATTTTTCTAGTTTTGCGAAAAGCTTGTGCTGTCGTAACCTGGAGAGAACACTTCTCACATGTGAAATATGATCTGTATAAGACTTTGAATAAATTAAAATGTCGTCTAAATAAATGACCACACATATGTCCAGAAGGTCACGGAAGACGTCATTGATGTAATGCTGAAAGGTGGCGGGAGCATTGCATAGGCCAAAAGGCATGACCAAATACTCGTATAATCCATACCTGGTTCTGAACGCTGTGAGCCATTCATGACCTTCTTTGATTCTTATAAGATTGTAGGCTCCTCTTAGATCAAGTTTAGAGTATATAGTAGCTTCAGAGAGACGCTCAATTAACTCAGGTATTAGAGGGAGTGGATAACGATTTTTAATCGTCACTTTGTTCAGCTGCCGGTAATCGATGATAGGCCTGAGACTTGAATCTTTATTACGAACAAAGAAAATGCCCGCTCCAGCTGGTGAAGTTGAAGCCCTGATAAATCCCTTCTTAAGGTTTTCTTCCAAGTAAGTCTTTAAATGGTCCAATTCGGGTTGACTTAGGGGGTATAGGTGTCCATAGGGTATGGATGCTCCGGGTTGAAGGTCTATAGGGCAATCGTACGGACGATGTGGTGGTAAAGTCTCTGACTCAGTTTTACTGAAAACGTCACAGTAATCAGAATATTCAACAGGCAAACCCGGAGTAATAGGATTGGTATTTAACAGAATTTGATCTTGGTTGCAATGATGGGTACAATATTGTGAACTAAATGACACATGATAAGGAGACCATGTTATTTGTGGGTTGTGAAGCTGCAACCATTTAATACCTAAAACAACAGGAAAATGAGGAGAAGGTAACACATCAAAAGAAAGTAATTCACAATGACCAGCAACGGAAACTTTTATGGGTATGGTCTGGTGAGTTATTGGACCAGTAATGATTGTAGAACCATCAATGACACGGACACAGATGGGATTTAGTTTTTGAATAATTGGAATTTTATTTGATTTTACAGTATGTAAATCAATGATGCTTCCGTAGGCTCCAGAGTCGATAATTCCATCAAGTGTCAGCTGGCTTTGGTCCCACTGTAGGGAGAGAGACAAAATGCAGTAAGCAGGTTTGTTAGCCTTAGTTACTGATGTATAGACATTTTGAAACTTACTTTGTTTGTTCTTTTGTAGAGTAGGGCAATCTTGTACTGTATGTGTAGGGTTGGCACAGTACATACATAAGGACTTAACTCTTCTTCGGAGTCGTTCCTCAGGAGTTAAAGGGCCTCTTATTATTCCAATTTCCATAGGTTGACCCAACTGTTTAGTAGTGGAGGGATTCTCCCTAGGTGGTAGAAAAGATGAAGGTCTTGGACGAGCTTCTATTGCAAAGCGCTCAGCGCGTCTCCTACGTAACCTACGATCCATTAAGGTGGCCGTCCTCATGAGAGCTTCAAAAGATTTAGGTAGTTCGATCCGTGCTAGCTCATCCTTTAAATTATCAGCCAATCCAAGCCTGAATTGGTTCCTGAGAGCCACTTGATTCCATTGTGAATCTGTAGCATACAATTTAAAATCAGTTATATAGTCCTCCACTGGTCTCTTACCTTGTTTTAGATTCCTCATGGAGGCTTCAGCTGTGAGTTGCACATCGGTGTCTTGGTATAATTCATCTAAGGAAGAAAAAAAATCCTCTAAGCTTCCCAGTAAAGGATCCTCTGTTTCACAGAGGTTGTCTGCCCAAGAGCGAGGTTCACCCCTGAGAAATGAAATTGTACTTAAAACTTTAATCCTCTCAGTGGGGTATGTTCTAGGCTTTAGATTGAACAGCAATTGACAGGAGTTCTTAAACTGTCTATAAAGTTTACGATTCCCTGAGAAAGGCTCTGGGAGTGCAATCTGTGGTTCTGGAATTGGGTCATGATGTGAGGGTCTGGTTGAAATGGAATCCCTGATGATGTTCCTGAGGGATTGATTTTCAATTTGTAAGTCATGCACAGCTTGTGCTAGCTGATCAACCTTCTGTGTGAGGTTGAACACTATTTGAGGTAGCTCTGCTGGCTCCATGCTGATTGGCTTAGTAATTATGTAAGGTGGTTAGTATCCCTTTAAGGAGCTCAACTGCAGATTACTTCTTTAGGAGTTAATGCTTATGTTATAGTTGGAATGTGCAGTTTATTTAAGTAGCAATTGAGGTAAACCTGTTTTGTTTTTGTGTCACTGAGGTTTCAGAAATTCCCTATGTGGAAAGGGTTTCTTTAGTTCCAGTGATTTAATTAGTATTGCTAGCAAGCAAGTAACAGTTTTGTAACGTCTGTATCAAATAACTAGTTTGTACAGATTGTTAATAATTCCCAGATTAACAGTTGGTATAATATTGAGACATTTCTTATTATATGATGATTTTGATACCAGCAATTGTTTTCTTATGATTCTTTATTTTTTCAAGGTGAAGTTATTGTCCGGTTAAATACAGTTCATCAGTGTCAGAAATTCAATAGAAATAAGTACTTGTTTTACCTGACAATTCCTTTGTAAGTTTGCGGTTGGATTCACCCTGTTCTTGGTTGAACTAAATTCTTACCGCGGCGTTCTCAAGCAGCGTGTGCAGGCGGAAGTCTGTGTAGGGGGAGGGGGCAGCTCCTGAGTGCGGCAGTTGCGGTGGAGCTGAATTAACAAACAGTTAAACTGATCGCGGAGATTACAAGGCAGAGACAACAGTGGGAAAAATGGTAATATAATTGTTACTTGATTGTAGATCCGTAGAGTCTGTTCTGTGGTTAGCGGAGAGCTGGGATTGTAACAGTTGAACCTGTTTGCCTCTGACAGAGTGAGTTTAATTCCTTGAATTTTTATAAGAAAATGAAGAATTGGATTTATCCCTTCTCAGGTAGTAGGTGTGTTAGCTCAGGTCTTCAGGTGAATGTAGAAACAACAAGAATTACTAAGCAGCGATTGCCAGGAAGTTGCAGGTATTTAACAGGGGAGCAACCAATAGGAAGACAGAAAGGAATGTTACTGCTTAAAGGTACAGAGTCCCTGACATTTACATATAGAAAGAGTCTTACATTGGGTAACTTGATCTCACCTAGCCAGTTACGTAAACCCGTTAGTCAGAGCTACTGGCTAAGACATAATGGAACATATAGATGTGGAAAGAATTGTAAAGCCTGTGAACATGTTAAGATAGGTAGCTCTTTTAGTTCCTATGTCACTAACCAGATGTTTGATACTAGGGGATGTATCAATTGTTCTTCTTCATTCATAGTGTATCTCATTGGTTGCACGGAACATAAAATTCAGTACGTGGGTATGACTACCCGTGATATTCGTACTCGCATCCGTGAACATCTGGGATACATTAGGAATGAAAACCACTGCTCTGATCTTGCGAGTCATTTTATTGATATTCATCATGTAAATGTGTGCAGTTTCATATGGAATGCCATAGAAATCATCAAGAATAACCCTAGAGGTGGTGATAAATGGTCCACCTTGGCACGCCAGGAGGTTTATTGGATACATAAACTGTGCACTCTAAAACCGAATGGTTTCAATTCAGAAAATGATCTTATTAATTTCTGGGAGAATTGATATATATGTATTACATTTAACTTGAATTTTTAAGATATATTAGTTAAATACTTTGAATGAATTATTTGTACATCTAACTGCTTATGTATTTATTTATGTTTATTAATCAACAGTAATTACTTATACAATGAGTTTATTATAAATTGAAATTGAAATATATTGATTTTAATTTATATATATATTCATTCTCCATTAATATGATTATTTTGTATTATTCTGTACTATTTTCATTATTGGATTTTCTTCCTCATTTTGATCTATATATATATATACAGTATGAGTTTTTTGTTTGATGTATATACATATGTACATATTCATGTAGGATTAGCTATTTTTCTTCATTTATCATTATTATTTTTTATATTATTTTTCACTGTTATATATAAAGCCATTGATCATAGGTGCTAAAACGCCTATTATATGTATATACCTTTTGTGTGATGATCCCTTTAAAATGGTGTTTAGGAGGTGTGTGTGATTTTTTAATCAATGGGTAATCTGTGTAGGATATATAAACCTGTATCACCTGTGAGCATGTATGGTCTATGATTACGGCTAAATACTGCCGAAACGCGTAAGACCTGCTCTTTCCTTCTTCATACCTATTTTTGATGCCCATATGTTTTAATTTTCTAATAAAGAATTGATTTTTTATATTTTTGTTCTTTGGATCGTCTTTTTCTTCAACTTAAGGGTGGCACTTGCATATAGCGCTAGTTGCGGACTAGCTACTGTACTCCACTGTTGCCTCCCCGGGTAGGAACTGCAGCTGCATAGGAACTGAAGCAGCAGATCCTACCTTGAGGGAGGGAGCAGAGATAGGTGGACTCAGAACATGTAGGGCTCTAATAAAGGGACACACACTTGATGTGAGTGCTGCTGTGCTTACCAACAACCCTGGCCCATGGTTTTCCCCTTACGGTTGCTTAATTCAAGTCCCCTACTCTGCCTCTCCCCAAAGAGTCTGCAGAAAGAGCTGCCCCCCTCCAACTGCCGAAATAGGCACCGGCCTTGTTGGCCTAGGCCATGATATGCCCCTGTATTGATGGCATGAATACTTCAATTTATCATTCATTCAACACAAAAAACAGATACGATATGAATTACAGAATGCATTTCATCTCTACTTTTGCTTAGCTTTGCCCTGTTCTATGCTTCAAAATAATATTATAATTGATACTTTTATAAGAAAATACTGGACTATGTGGTAAGGCCGTTTACATATCACACACAGAGAATATAAGTGTTAGGCCCTGCAAAGAAAGGGTATTCACCCCACGCCATAGGTATAGCTACAGCCAACAGAGCAAAACTCTGCTAGCCTTATAAGTAAGCATTATACTCCAGGGCACTGGGTGTTATATACCCAGCAGGCAGATCAATATCAATATACAAACTGTACTAATAACCCTATACACTGACTATGTTGTTCATAAGCCCAGCTCTCTGTAATTCACTGGCTTTTACTTTACCTCAAACTGAGCCTTTTACGCTCATCATATACCTCACATTGTAGTAATTATTGGCTTTGGGTATGCACTGTAAGCACACATAAAAATCATAAAGACAGGTCCAGACAGTAACCATGAGCCATTATAGGAAGGCCCAAAATACCAATACAGACCAGGCCCCTGGTAACAAAGTCCCAGAACAGGCTAACACCGCAAGCATTACCAGAGATTTAAAATCACTCTCCTCTAAGAAAGATATAAAAAAAAGTCTTATCTGAAGTCAGAGGCCTTTTCAGCAAACTGAAAAAGGACTTTGCTCAACTCAATAATAGAGTTGATGATATATTATATCAACACCCAAACTTCAATACAAACTAAGGTACAAGATAACACTCAAAATATTTCACAACAAAATCAAGCAATAATCTTGCTTGACAAAATCTAAGACCTTGACAATCATAACATGAGTAACAACCTCTGTCTGAGAGGCATTCCTGAAACCATTTCACCAGCGTCCCTGAATGACTATCTACAGGCCCTTTTCAGAATAATAAAGGGCACACCATCCTCTCCAGATATACCACTTAAGAGGGCTCACAGATCACTATGGCCCAGATCTTCCAACAAGGCACCCCCAAGAGACGTTATAATCCGTTTTATGTGCTTTGTGGACAAAGAAGAGATTGCCAAAGGTGTAAGAGCTAAAGCCCCTGTCACACATGTAGGATTCACAATACAAGTCTTTTCTGACATTTTCCCAGCCACACTGCAAAAACGCAGAGAACTTAAACATATAACAGAGATCCTTAGAAGCCACAAAATCCCATATCGATGGGGTTTCCCTTTAAGCATCATTGCCAGCAAAAACGGAAATATGGCAGTCCTCTAAACTGAACATGACCTACCAAACTTATACAAGATATTGGGTATTGGCCATGAAGAAAAGACGGCCCCAAACATCACATTTCAAGCCCAAACATCCCAGGATCAAGCTAAGAGACTCTTTTGAATTTCTCAATAGGCCTCTACAGCAATGGTTGTGGCACAACCAAACACTAAATCTTGGTCCTCAACACCTTCTGGACAAGAACTGGTGGAAGACAGATGAGTAAAAATGTGTAATGTTACGTATATTTTACCTGCTTGTTAAGTTCAATTATTAATACTGTTGTTTCTGATTTAATTAGTTTTAAGGACTCCCTTTATGGGGTCACCTAACTGTTATTATTAAGGTTTTGTGTTTACAATGGAATTATGCTACCCATACGTGCTATAGAATAAGTTCCCAATTCATAAGCGCCCAGTTGCAATTGCTGTTATGGCCAGACTGATTTATTGGTACCAGTAAGATCATCTGTTACGCAATGGGATTGTGCAGACAACACAATGAAGAAAAAGAACAATTTTTAAGATATAGGGATACATATAGGCCCCCTTATATAGTTAAGCTGATGTTGATTTGATTGCATAAAGAGTATACTTAAATTTAGCATTGACTTTGGTTTAATAAATCTATAGAGCCTTCTATAATAGGCAACTTAGCTGACCAAAGGCGTTTCAATCCATAATTTCGCTACCTTGAGGTATAATGACTGTGCACACACACAGCTATTCTATAATTCTGTGCTAAGCCTGCAATCAATATATACCACCAAAAGTATGCACAAAATATAAATCTTAAATTTAACATTGCCAAATAGCAATTGGTAATATGGCCACCTTTTCATACCAATTTCAGTGTGTCATATTATTGAACAATAAAAATGGCTAATCTATGTATTGCACTACACCTTAGGACCACCCAACTAACATCGTCTGCATAACCTCTCGCTCCCCTACTGTTACTATAGCCCTATTACTGTTAACGTCTAATTATATCAAGACGGACCATTATACATTGAATCTATGTTTTAGAAATATTTTAAAAAAGGCAACATCGGGTCTCATTCCCCACGAACACCTGTTACTGTTAATACTTCTGTATTGTTAATTTTCAAACTTTGTTTGCATTGCGGAAATCTTTACCAGACCGTGAAGTTTTCTGACATCTTACAGTTACTCTCTGTTCTACCACCCCTTTTACCTCTCCATTGACCGAAACAAGTGTAAGTAGCACTAGGACACCCTAAACTCCCCCTATCTCTTATCCTACCCCCTTCCACTCCCCCACACACCCACCTAAAATCAATATGCCCATAAACTGCTCTCCTCTGATACCCCTTATTCTCTTCACTGGTATTTGCCTGTTGACCTATCTCTTATCCTACCCCCTTCCACTCCCCCACACACCCACCTAAAATCAATATGCCCATAAACTGCTCTCCTCTGATACCCCTTATTCTCTTCACTGGTATTTGCCTGTTGACAGTCATCATGCCTCAAAATGACAGCACCCAACCTATCCCTTTCACTACCGTGAATGTAAAGGGCTTCAACACCCCACAAAAAAAGAAATATCGTACTGACAGACCTATATAAACAAAAAAGTGCTATCATACTACTACAAGAGACACACTTTAAAAACGGTAGAGAACCCCAATGGCTACACAACAGATACCCAACAGCTTATTTCTCTTCAGGCCCTACAAAATAAAACAGAGTAGGTATACTCCTTAGACAGGACATTCAGAAACTACACATAAAGCAAGACACTGAAGACAGACTTCTGATACTGACTGGATTGTTATATGGCAGACCTATAACCATATTAAACAAGTACTTCCCCAACAAAATGCATGCGTCAGTTGTCAGGCAAAATAATAGACCACAGGAAAGGCATGCTATGCGTGGGGGGAGATTTTAATGTTCCCCTTAACCCAAGAGTGGACACCAACGGGGGCTTTTCCTCCATTCCTAAGAAAGACATTAAGAGCATTTATAATCAACTTCACTCATTGGCTTTGTTTGATGCCTGGGGCATACTACACCCCACAGACTTCACATTCTACTCTCACCCTCATAACACATACACCCGCATCGATTACATATTAAAAGACGCATTGTGCTTAGCACTCATCCAAAAGATACATATAAACCCTATTACCTGGTCAAACCATGCACCAGTCTCATGCCTGGTCAACTGGCCTGAAAAACCCATATCTCCATTCCAATGGAAACTAGATGACAGCCTAATAGATAACCCAATTGTCAGTGCAGAAATAGAGAAGTCAATGTCAGAATATTTTCAGCTAAATGACGAAACAGAAACAATATATACTAACATTTGGGAAGCACACAAGTGTGTCATAAGAAGAGAATTTCGAAAACACAAAGCTATTTTAATTCTAAAAATATGTATGTCCTACTTAAGCGCCGACTAACACCTATATGCCCGGAAGAGGCGAAACCTAGCTTTCGCCTATTAGAGAGTGGTTATACAGAAATGAAGTGACCAGGCGCCAACTGACGGAGACTAGGTGTAAACGTGGAGATCTAAAAACAGTTCAAATTTAATAACATAAAAACAAATAATAAAATATAAACAAATGTTAAAAACAATGTGGATAATGAATCAAGCAATATGCACAATTCCTAGTTCATGGATCCATAAAGGTACAAAACTAAAACTTGTTACAGTGATAGTATACAAGGTACAGTATGTGATTTAATAGATCACTATCTCCGGCTACAGGAGCTATTATGTGGATAAAATGGTGCAATGTTGTGCAAAAAAATGTCCAAATTCAGTGATGTAGTGTCCCAAACAAATCAAGTTGATATCTAAACACAGATAGATATCTAGAAACAGACAAGTTCAAATCAAATTAATCCAAATATGATCAATGTGAAAAAAAGTGAAAAAAGGTAGGTCACATGTGTAAAACGTTATGTATACAGGGGGTATCAGTCCATAAAGTGTTCCAAAAATATTAGTGAACAAAAATAATCCAAGTGATGTGTTGGAACCTTTGGTCCTGGTTCTCCTAGTAGAAAGGGGTGGAATCACAGGATAGGGGAAAAAAATCATGGTGAAAGAAAAATACAAAAAGAAAATGGGTCGAAAAAATATGTGGAAAAAACCTGTGAAAAGAAAAATACAAACAATGTGTAGCAGGTTCACAAATAATAACTCCAAATGGAAATGTGCTTACCAGTCTACGCGTTTTGGCCCCTCTAGGCTTTTATCAAGAGTCTTGATAATGGCCTAGAGGGGCTGAAACGCGTATACAGGGGGTATCAGTCCATAAAGTGTTCCAAAAATATTAGTGAACAAAAATAATCCAAGTGATGTGTTGGAACCTTTGGTCCTGGTTCTCCTAGTAGAAAGGGGTGGAATCACAGGATAGGGGAAAAAAACCATGGTGAAAGAAAAATACAAAAAGAAAATGGGTCGAAAAAATATGTGGAAAAACCTGTGAAAAGAAAAATACAAACAATGTGTAGCAGGTTCACAAATAATAACTCCAAATGGAAATGTGCTTACCAGTCTATGTGTTTCGGCCCCTCTAGGCCTTTATCAAGAGTCTTGATAAAGGCCTAGAGGGGCCGAAACGCGTATACAGGGGGTATCAGTCCATAAAGTGTTCAAAAAATATTATTGAACAAAAATAATCCAAGTGATGTGTTGGAACCTTTGGTCCTGGTTCTCCTAGTAGAAAGGGGTGGAATCACAGGATAGGATTGTTTGTATTTTTCTTTTCACAGGTTTTTTCCACATATTTTTTCGACCCATTTTCTTTTTGTATTTTTCTTTCACCATGGTTTTTTTCCCTATCCTGTGATTCCACCCCTTTCTACTAGGAGAACCAGGACCAAAGGTTCCAACACATCACTTGGATTATTTTTGTTCACTAATATTTTTGGAACACTTTATGGACTGATACCCCCTGTATACATAACGTTTTACACATGTGACCTACCTTTTTTCACTTTTTTTCACATTGATCATATTTGGATTAATTTGATTTGAACTTGTCTGTTTCTAGATATCTATCTGTGTTTAGATATCAACTTGATTTGTTTGGGACACTACATCACTGAATTTGGACATTTTTTTGCACAACATTGCACCATTTTATCCACATAATAGCTCCTGTAGCCTGAGATAGTGATCTATTAAATCACATACTGTACCTTGTATACTATCACTGTAACAAGTTTTAGTTTTGTACCTTTATGGATCCATGAACTAAGAATTGTGCATATTGCTTGATTCATTATCCACATTGTTTTTAACATTTGTTTATATTTTATTATTTGTTTTTATGTTATTAAATTTGAACTGTTTTTAGATCTCCACGTTTACACCTAGCCTCCGTCAGTTGGCGCCTGGTCACTTCATTTCTGTACAAAGCTATTTTAACACAGCAACGTAGACGTAGGTATGAAGCCCTATTGAGTGAAATACAGAAGTTAGAACATACACATAAACAGAACCCCAAAAACACAACCTTTTTGACGAACCTATTAAAAACCAGAACAGAATTAAACAAATTTTTACAACATGACCAACAGAAACAGACGTCTATTATACAACAACAATATTAACAAGGGAATAAATCAGGTAAGCTCCTAGCCAGAGCAATCCACTGTAAACAACTTAAAATGCATATACACAATGTCAAAAGCAGCTCAGGACACATCAACAATGATAGCATCTCTATTGCAGAAGTAATCAAAACATATTATTCCTCTCTCTACAACCTGACAGGAAACTCAAACACACAATAAGTACAAAGAAAGAACGTATAGCACAATATCTTGACAGACTAGACATCCCCAAGCTGACAGAAGAACAATCCCAAAAATAAGATTCCCCTATTAGCATCAAAGAAATAGCAACGGCAATTCATAACCTACCAACAGGGAAGAGCCCAGGCCCTGATGGATACGGTGAAAAATACTACAAAATAATTACACATATCCTAGCTCCCAAACTACAAAAGTTGTTTGACTCTCTTGACAAGGTGAAAGAGTTCCCCGAAACAATGTTAGAGGCTTATATTACTGTTCTGCCGAAGCCTGGCAAAACCCCAAACACACCACAGAACTTTCGTCCTATTTCCCTTTTGAACACAGACATTTGCAAAGATACTGGCCGATAGACTGAACCCCCTTCTTGCACAAATAGTAGTTCCACATCAGGTGTGCTTTATTCCAGGTAGGGAGGCTAGGGACAATACCCTAAAAGTATTACAACTTACGGCACATGCACATAATACCGGAAAACCTCTCTCCCTAATCTCGACCTCAGAATATAAGGTGGCAATATACGCCGATGATATTCTGCTTACAATTACTGATATAGAAAAATCACTACACCCACTGTTAGATACAATTACGAAATCTGGAAACCTTTCAAATTTACACCTATATCTGAATAAATCTGAAATACTAAATATAAACACCCCGACCCAAATTATTGAAGATCTTAGAAAAACATGCCCCCTACACCTTCAACCCACACAACTGAAATACTTAGGGATATTACTGACCAAAGACACACACAATTTGTTTTCAGCTAACTTTAAACTTTTGCAAAATAACATTGTTGGTGATTTATCCTGCTGGAAAAATAAACCACTCTCATGGATTGGTAGAATCCACGTGATTAAGATGAGCATATTACCCGTATCTTATATCTCCTACAAACCCTGCCAATCCCATTACCGAGAGATTTCATCACCCAACTACAAAGAAACATAGAACAATTCATATAGGGCAAAAAGAGGCAGAGAGTCCCCAAAAAAACCCTGTAGCTAACCAGAGACAGAGGAGGATTAGGTGTCCCTGAAATAGCAAGATACAGACTTACAACAATAATACAGAGAATAATAGACTGGAGTCATAATTCAGTTAACAAACAATGGGTACAGCTGGATAGAGAACTACTCCACATATCCAATGTAGGATAGCTAGGATGGCTTCACCCCTCCCACAGACCTGAAACTATACAGAACTACCCCCTTATCACATAATTCTTTTTCCAATGGAACAAATTAATAGCAACAAGCACTCACATTTCCTCAAGACCCTCCCCTCTGACCCCACTAATAAACAACACTGAAATTCTGTTCCTCCCATTCCTTAAGTATATTTTGGAATTCTCTCCCCAGTATCCCACACACTCATGGAAAAATGTTCTCGAAGAGGGAAAAATTATCTTGAGACAAAGAATGCTAGAAAAGGAAGAATGGATCCCTTCATCATGGTTCATACATATGCAATTCTCACACTACCTTACCACACACAAACAAAAAAGAAACATCACCCAACCTCTAACTCCATTTGAAACCCTATGTTCAAAACAACACCCCCACTACATACAATCTCCTCTATCTATGGGCTCCTGTCAGACACAGGCCCAGACTCCATCCCCTCCTTCAGTCACAAATGGAACTTGGACATAGGACTTGACATAACTACCAAAGAATGGTTAAAAATCTTTACTCACCACAAAAAAGCCTCAGTTTCAGCTAGGATTCAGAAGATGAACTACAAATTCTTATCCAGATGGTACATAACCCCTCAGAGATTATAAAAAATGTATAAACACACTAGTGGTAAGTTCTGGCGAAATTGCAATGAGAAAGCTGACCTTATACATATCTGGTGGTCCTGTACCAAGCTAGGAACGTACTGGGAAGACATAATAACATACATGAACAAAACACTCTCCACTCAACTCCCCATGATTCCATGCATCTTACTTTTTCACAAACTACCAAACCTCAAAGACGAAGCTAAAACATCGCTGATGTACATCATGATTAACAGTGCTTAGATCTTAGTACCAAAAAGGTGGAAATCACAAGAAACACCCACCCTCACCTTATGGAAAAACCACAAGTCCACAAAGAGGCAGCACCTTAAAGCATATAAAAGTCTTTATTTCCACATACTGGAGTTAAAACAGTGACGTTTCGGGTACAGAACCCTTAATCATACAAGAGTGGTGAAACTTCCAGCCCAATATCGGGATTAGCACTAGTTAGAGCAGTGATCGGAAGTATGGGCAGAATAATCCCATGGTCACTGTGGACTAGGGTAGTCTACCCCGATGTTCAAGTCAGGATTGTATTTCATGTTGTATATATATATTCTCTTTAACTTGTTATTTGTTGTATACTAAACAAAACTATTTCTGTATGCTTCTTGTATACCTTGTTATTTGATGTATTCAAAGAAAAAAAAAATGTATGCTTTGTCCTTTGAAAAGGGGGAAGATGTGATGAGAGTGGGAAGTGATGTCACCAGATGGGGGCGTGGTTTAGGGCCGTTATTGTCTATGTTACAGTTACCAAGTTAAATGTGTTGTGCAAGCTGTATACTTCTATGCTCTGCAATAAAATAGTGTTGTACCTTCTATGCTGTGTCCTGCATCTCATGACAATTTCTATGAATAATTTTCATCATATAGTGTTTATATGAGTGTAACTGTCATTTATAATGTATTTATGTTTTGTTTTGTGCAACTTTTTTAACTCACTATGCTTTATGAAAGGTTTTTAGTCTCACTAACACAATGAGCATAAATCACGATTGTGCTCTTGCATTCTTGTTTATTTTCAACTTGTAATATGAGTGCCCTTTTTGTTACGCGCAAAAAGCTGAAAAAAAAACTGATATCGCTAGCGTGCAAAAGTTATCACACCACTTGTAATCTAGCCCTATATTATTGATTTACAGATAGATGCTGTGCAGATCACACTTTTGTTTTGTTTTTATCATTTTAAAACAACAACACAATACAGATTAAATATAACAGGTTCTCCCAAACTAAGACTGACATATATATAAATGGGAATGTGGGAAAATAAGTAAATTTGGATGGAGAACCCATTCACTAAGAACACAGGGGCATGGGCTTTTTCCTCGGGCACATTATCCTCATTTGGGAGGGAGAGGAGAAATAACTACAAAACATTGTAAAATATGTCACTACAACTTTAAATTTAAATGGAATAGAATGGAACTGAGATTGGATTTAATTTAATAAAAACAAAAAAGAAACCTACAGTTACTTACATGAATTATTCTGCATGGATTTAAAATATATTTTATAGTCATATTCAGTATTTATGTAGAAATAGCTCTAAACCGTTGGTTTTCAAACGGTCCAGGTTTTCTGGATAACCTTGGATGAGAGCAGGTAAAGTAACCATGTTTAGTAATCAGCTGATTGTTTCACCTGTGCTCCAGTTCAGATAACCTCAAAATGTGGCCTGTTAGTGAAGCCTGAGGACAGGTTTGAAAACTAGTGATCTAAACTGAACAATTTAAAGAAGAAGCAAAGGATTTTTTTTCCAAAGGGTTACAACCATAAAAGAATTAAAGAAGCATTAGGGTTGCCGGGTCTAGTATTTAACTGGACAGTCGAGTATTTTAGATTGCTGTCCAGTAAAATCTGTACAAAAAATACATAAATGTCCAGTATTTTTAAAAGTACGCTAAGGGGTCAATTTATCCAGCTGCAGCAGACAGGGGCCCATATACATCCCCTGTCTGCTGGCGGAATTCAGCATGGCACACAAGCACTATTTTGTGCTCACGTACAATCCCGCCCCCTGCCCACGCACAGCCAATCACGCACGGGCAGAAGTTGTCAATCTCCCCAGTCAGACAAGACCAGGGAAATTGAAATTCGCCACTTTAGAGGTAGCAAAAGGCTAGGAAAGCTTGTTAAATACGGACTGCAGGTTCTCTTGTGAGAACCTGCAGTCATAGGGGGGTCGAAAGGCTTGCGAAGCCTTTGATAAATCGACCCCTAAGTGTCAGCTAAATCCTAAGTGTCAGCTAAATATAAAGCACTTCTTATGCCTCTATGTATTACCAATATGGCAAAAAAAAAGAGAAGTAACTGTGCATTTTCTATTATATGTGTTACATGCAGCCAATGGGATGTTAAATTGTTGTTGTGTGTGTGCTCCTGGCAGTATTAGGGGTCGAATCATACATGTGTTACTTGCAACCAAGGGGATAACATGACTACTCACTTGTGAAAAATATACATTATGGGATTAAGGGTGTGGACTAAGTAACCTATAGGTCATCCAATATTTTATGGATCTCAACTGGCAACCCAATGTGTACCAATGATTTATGCAGAATAGCTATGATACAAGTGCACCAGACGTTAATTTTTATATTGTTTTACAGAATGTAGACAGCTGAGCATCCATATTTCTTAAATATACAATTTTCCAATGCTTTATTTTAAAGGCACATTGAACATAGTGCATGTCAGCAATGAATCACAATATTAATATACATATTTCAAAATCATTTAACACTGTCAGTTTCATTTAGCACAATTTACAAAGTTTCACATATCAAGAGCAATTCACTGTTATATCTCTTGAAAAGTGTGGTGGAATTTATGTTCATTTGCTCCTTGGCAGTGGCCAGTTAGGGGCAAATGTAGATCTGATAAAATCAATTACAAAAGAGTATCAGGCTCAGGTAAATTTCACCACATAAGATGAACACACTTCAGCCTCTCTTGAGGTGAAAGACACTAAAACAATATTCAGAGGTGCTTTACAGTAAAAACGGGCACAATTAATAATGAATATATATTGAAAACTTTGTTAATGTTCATTTAACACAATTAAAATGTGCTAACTTCATAACTCATAATTATAAATTATTATTATATTATTATATTAGTAAATTAGTATATTAGTATTATTATTATTATATTATTATGTCAAGTCTTACCTCCAATACTAGGAACTCTGGAAGAATCCTGTTGACTAACTGACTTGTTGCGATCTTGTTTTTTTCGCTTTGTGTTTGCTGCTCTAACTGAACGAAGAAGTACTTCACTTGCTTTAAAGAATGCTACCAGAAAAGGTTGTTTTGATTGGGGTCCTTGTCTTCCAATTAGGCCAACTGATTTCACATTGACACTTCTACCTTTATATTATGAAACAGATAAAAAAAAAAATATGTATATTATCACATAGAAAAATGTGTATATGCAGTAAACCAAGCATATGTGGGAAAAACAGTTAAACATAAGCACCAAGTATATTATTAGTATAGTATTATCATATATATAATGGTAAGCAATTCCAGAGTTTTTCTTGTGCAAACAAAATATAAAAATATAGAACAAGCATTTTATTTATTTATAGTTTACACTGAAAGCTTATCTTTATATTTTTTCATACACGCACATATATTTACACACAGACACACACACAGAATAGGGCAGCTATATATTTTAACAAAATGTCTGTTTAAATTTCACATAAACTTGTTGCATAACTTTGAAACACAATTGTATTAGTTATTTTTATGCTATTTCGTTTTGTAACAGTCTACAGTCCAGTATAGTCAATTATGTGGCCACCTGACACACTCAATAGCGTACCTCTTCTTTAGCATATTATCAATATTGCTGCAGTACAATAGTCTGTCCACAGGTAGCATCATAAGTGGTTTAGTGTGATGTCATGGGATTTCACTGAAATCTCGCAAGATTTCATAGTAAACTTCCTTAAAATGAGTAGGGAAATTAAAATGACAGTCTACGCCAGAATCGTTATTGTTTAAAAAGATAGATAATCCCTTTATTACCCATTCATAACCAACAAAGTTATATTAATATACTTTTTACCTCTGTGATTATCTTGTATCTAAGCCTCTGCAGACTGCCCCTTATTTTAGTTCTTTTAACAGATTTGCATTTTAGCCAATCAGTGCTGACTCCTAGGTAACTTCACGGATGTGAGCACAATGTTATCTATATGGAACACATGAACTAACACCATCTAGCTGTGAAAATGCATTCAGATAAGAGGTGGCTTTAATGGACTAAAATGTTTGCATATGAGCCTACTAGGTTTAGCTTTCAACTAAAAAATACCAAGAGAACAAAGCAAAACTGATGATAAAAGAAAATTTCAAAGTTGTTTAAAATTACACGCCCTATCTGAATCATGAAAGCTTATTTTTGACTAGACTGTCCCTTTAAATTACTTTGCTGCACATGCCAAATGCATGCTGCCTTGCAAGTCTTTGGGCGTGCCTCTTGAATAGATGCTAAATGTTTATTTACAATGAAGTGTGGCTATTGAGGACATTTTGAGTAAAATATATTTTTATTTTACATAGAGACGCTCAGGTGGTATAGTCAGCTTTTTACAACTATGCAGCATCACTTTCAAGTTTCAAGTGATTCAACATAGAAAGTAATAAAGCACTATGAGGTAGTGAATCTCACAGGATATACATTCTCAGTTTGCAGCAAATATTAATTAAACTGAAATGTTTTCACTACCATTGAACTTGTGATGATTAAGCCGTCACTATGGGGAGGGTGTGGGCATGAAGGGGTAAATAGCATGCAGCCACTGGTTCCCTTACCTTTATCTCTACAAAGGACCTAAAGGGACACAAAATTAAACCCCAAATCCTGCCTACACCGCTCCAATTTAACAATGCTGCCACCACCAAGAATTTTGAGTAAGTGTGTCTTGGAACCCCAATATCTCACACAACTAACAATTACGTAGCATGCTTTTAACCTTATCTCAACAGAGTGTGAATTTAGATATTAGAGCCCAAAGACAGAATTAGATTTTCCATATGTTTAATAACAAAATACATACTGGTTACACATCAACAGGGATATCTGCAGAAATCCCCACTTCCCGCAAACATTTTCCCAAACCCCAATCTTGGTACACTTGTGCCACAGGCACTGCCGGGCAAACTGGTATAATGTCCTCTGGCTTTACCATTCCAGGATGCACCAAGTTAACCAAAGCTCCACTATCCCTGAGTCCTATTGTAAACCGGTCACCCACAGTTACCCTCTGTAGGTTAATTCTCTGTTTCTGCCTTGTGAACCCACCCACAAACAAAACAGCTGCTGGTCCCCCATCCAAATTCCCACCTCAGGCTTCTTCTTCTCTGGGCAATCAAAACAGATGCCCCATCTGGTTACAATGAAAACACCAACGGGTATCCCCCTGGCCTGATGTGGCCCCTGCCCCTCTTGCTATAGAGTGTAGATGAGATGGTCTCTCTGCTGGTTTGTTTGCCCTTCTCCACTTAGGGGATCATTACCCAGGTCTGCAGCCTCTGCAACTGTTCCCTTCCCAAGTTCAATTTTCTGGCCTCTGGACTCCATGTCTGGCAAATATGTTTCACAAAATCTTGGTAAAGGAGAGGTGCCTTGGATTTGGTAATCCGCAAAACCTCCAGCTTATGTCTCCTTAGGGCCTCCCTTATAGCTGCTTATTTCTCTCTTTTTCTCTCAGCTGCTTCTTTCTCTCTTTTTCTCTCAGCTGCTTCTTTCTCCCTCTCTGTCTCAGCAGATTCTTGGTATTTTAATGGAATATTTAGTTGTGGATCTTCTTCTCCTAAATACATGAGTGCCATTTATAGCTCAGACTTCATGACATTCACAGGGTTTACAGCATCAGGTTTTCCTTTGGTTACAGGTCCCACAGTAACTACTTCTGTGCCTGTTTCACACTCTGTTGTGAGGCCCTATGCCTCTATCAATTCCCTGATCAGCTGCTTTTTTGCTTTGCCAAAAATTGTAATTCTTCTTTTTTTGCAAAGAAACTCCAGAGTCCATTTAGGCAATCTCCTATATGCTTCCATAATGAGAGTAGAGACACACAAAAGGAATTTAAAAGAACTGCTTTATTTGCACTGTATGTCTGTAATTAGGCACTGAGTTCTGTCTTTGGGAAATTACACAAAAAAAACTATTTATTTTATTACTATACAAATAGCACTAAAAAATTCTACATATGCCCACCGCTGCCAACCAGTTTGTGACGATTAAGCCTATCCACCCAGCCATCACTATGGGGAGGGTGTGAGCATGTGGGGGGTTAATAGCACACAGTCACTGGTTCCCTTACCTTTATCTCTACAAAGGACCTAAAGGGACACCAAATTAACCCCCAAATCCTGCATACACTGCCCCAATTTAACAATGCTGCTGTCACCAATAATTTTGAGTAAGGGTGTCTTGCGAACCCCAATAACTCACACAACTAACAATTAGATAACATGCCTTTAACCTTGTCTCAACAGAGAGTGAATTCAGATATTAGATTTTCTATATATTTAATAACAAAAGAGAGCATACAGGTTACACAGTGCCAAAAATACAAAATAACAAGATATGTGCAAAGATATAGTTCTTTAAAATAAAATAGGACATAATAAACAAAAACAATACCATAAACGTATTACCAAATTTCTTTAGGTATATGAGAGAACCTACTTCAGTTGTTATTTCTTCTGGTCCCAGGCAAGTTCTGACTAAGTCTTGTGTAACATTCTATTATATCTCAGCCTGCCTTTGTCTTGTGAAGACCACTGCCCTTGTGTTAATGTACAATCATCTAAAATATTTCTTGCAAGGCAGACCTTGGTACAAGATATAGCAGGCACCAGGAGGAGGGGGGTATTTAGACCATAACATTCCTGAACAAACACAAACACAGAATTTACACAAAGAAAGAGCTGTTCAGATTAACCTGGCAATGCTGAGACATAACACCCCTGCTGGGTAGCTAATCCAGGTATTTTCTTTGACTTCTATGGGTGAATATATGAACATACACGCAACATTCTAACTTCACTTTTTGCGCTCGTCATGTAAGTGCTAGATCAAAAACAGTTTACTTTCAACTCATAATTAAAACGCAACTCGACTCATGCAAGAATCTTAATTCTAGCGAAATTAACGCTCAAGCGAGAGTGTTAATTTGTATTCCATTTGTAATCTGGCCCCTAATAAATTGTGAGAGAGCTTTAGACACACCCAGGTAACTCCCCAGTCCCTCCCACTTTTTTTGGTTCCTTTCTGAATTGTGGCACGGTAACGATGCGGCTTAGGTCTTTCTTTTTGCTTGGTATGGCAGTTTTATTTTATACAAAACTATAGTCATATATATAATGCAGTATAATATATTGCATTTGTGCCATTTCTTGTCATTTATTTACATTTTAGAGGAAAATAATAATTTTGACAATAGTTGCATTTGCTTTGTTAATTTTTTTATCCACCTCTTAAAGACACAGACGTATCCTGTAAGGCTCACATCCTTAAGTGGTTTTCAGCCCTGTAATAGTACGGGTGTCACTGAAAGCGGTAAAAAACACTATTACTACATGCCTCACTGTAGGAACCAATGTAAACAGAGTATATATATATATATATTAAGTTGTTTAGGTCTTGCTGAAATAAATTTAGGGGGCCTATTAATGAAATGTCTGTCCGACATGATCCAATTCAGCATTGCACCAGCAGCTCTTGTGAACTGCTGGTGCAACGCCGCCCAATGCAGATTTGCGGCCGCTAGCAGGGGGTGTCAATCAACCTGATCGTATTTGATCGGGTTGATTTCATGCAATCTCTGTCCGCCTCCTCAGAGCAGGCAGACAGGTTATAGAGCAGCGTTCATTAGACCGCTGCTTCATAACTGGTGTTTCTGTCGAGTCTGAAGGCTCGCCAGAAATACGGAGCTTGATAAATGGGCCCCAATGTCTTAGTGACCCTTAATTTAAACTTAGCCTTGGTAAATTATATAAGTGATGCAAGTAGTATCAAAAACAAACAGATATCCAAGAAGCATATGTGAAATGAATTAAAATTCGATAGAGGTTAAATTAATTAACTAGTCTTAGTGAGCCTTATTTTAAAAGTAGCATTGGGGAATTATACAAGAGATGCAAGTTATGCCCAAAACAAGCAAATAGCTAAGAAATGTATGGAAACGAAATCCAGTAAACTCTAAGCTTAATAGCTTGATTTATTATGAAACATAGAAACTTAGAATTCAATGGACGTCTCACCAAAGCTTAGTGAATCTGTCTGGCCTGAGAAGCTGGACAGATTTTCAGTAAAGTAAAAGGGCACAAAGACCTACTAAATAAGAAGGAACTTGAAGCAAAGTTATTAATTGTACTCAGTGATTATCCAGAGCCACATAATTTGTTGGTACATTACACATAAAAAATAATAATAATAATTCTTAAACACGAAAAAAAAAAAAATGAATGTGTTGAATAATACAGAACTTACCACGTTCATTGCAATAAAAAGAAAAATATCTTTACAAGGTCTATAGTCATCTGCCATCTGCCTCCCAAATGTGAAACAATATTAAACAAATTCTCACTAGCAAAAAAGCCTATAAGTAATCATAGAAATGAGCCTTAAACAAATAACCATATAAGTTTTCCTTTAAAATGAAAACGTACAGTGGCTCAATGCCAGAGTCTATATTTCTTAGAAAAGACCCCTATCACTGGCATAAATGAAAGAGGCATATTGATTTGTGGTTAAAGCATTTTTCATTCTGCTTCCACTGTAACAAATGTATTAATTCAGCTCAGACTTCCTCTTTTTTTGGCAGCACTGTTGCTGTAAAAAGAGAAATTAGGAGTTGTAGCCAAATACCATACCTTGAACTGACCCACTTCAATACATAAACACTTATAGAACATGTTTATTCAGGTGTAGCCCTTTAAATTGGTTTAAGATGTTTCTGGTGACAAAGGGTACAGCATAAGAAAGAGGAAAGCAAGAGCATTAACAGTCAAAGAACAGAATTATTGTCAGAATAAGTAAAACAATCCAATATTTTATTTAAAAAGTAGTTATTGTATCTTCTATATAGCTTGCTGTAATGTATAACTAATAATTGAAGTTGCCCTTCCTCAGCAATGCAAAATAAGCAATTACAATGAATTAACCTCATGAAATCAGTGATTTTTATCTGGGTGAGTAGAAGGTAAAAAGGTCCCGTCTTTGCTATCTTTCTTTGAACATAAACTATGTTAATTTGGTTTTCAGTGATAGAGATTGTAACAAATATTTCATATATACAATGTTTTTTTAGTCATAATGCTATTGCACACTTAATAGACTACAGTATAATGTAAATATAATATTTTTTATGCACTGATGAAACAAAAAAAATTAACGTGACTCACTTTATTGCGGTAGTCTGGAACCGAATTTTGAAGATTAAGAAATATGAAAAAAACATGCCTGGTCTAGTCATGACATAGCTTTCAAGCATGAAAAACATATCACTATAACGGCCATGCCTTCTTCATTGAGGGCCTTTGTATAGAGTTATTTTAGGTATCATAGATAAATAAATAATTGTACATTCAATTCTTAAAGAGGAAGTCTATTCAAAATGAATCTGTCATTATTCAGATAGGGCATGCAATTTTAAACAACTTTCCAATTTACTTTTATCATCAAATGTGCTTTGTTCTCTTGGTGTTCTTAGTTGAAAGCTAAACCTTGATAGGCTCAGATGCTAATTTCTAAACCATTATCTGAAGGCATTTGACAGTTGTTCACAGCTAGATGGCATTAGTTCATGTGTGTTATATAGATAACATTGTGCTCATGCCCATGGAGTTACTTATGAGTCAGCACTGATTGGCTAAAATGCAAGTCTGCCAAAAGAACTGAAATAAGGGGGCAGTCTATAGAGGCTTAGATACAAGGTAATCACAGAGGTAAAAAGTATATTAATATAACTGTGTTAGTTATGCAAAACTGGGGAATGGGTAATAAAGGGATTATCTATCTTTTTAAACTATAAAAATTCTGGCGTAGACTGTCTCTTTAATTAGACAACTCAAAGGCTTGTCAAACAAAATCATTACTTCACTATACAAACCTGAAAACCATACATCATTCTTTCTTATACTAACAAGAAGACAATAAAAGTCATTGGAATGTATTTATCAAGCCATCAACCGCAAATACGCTGGAATTCCGCAGCGTATTTGTGGCGAGCCTAATTCACCTTAGTTATCAAACCCTACAAACCGGCAAAAGTAGAATTTAGTGACGTAAAATACGATCCGCCGGACTCAGTCCGACACAGATCGATGCTTACGTCACTACTGATGTTCCGAACGCAAGTTCCGCACAATCTGACTACTTTTTTAAGTTATCAAATTCCTACCAGGTACGCTTGGCACTATTCTGGTCCAGCGTACCTGGTTTTCAATCCGCCGCCCTGGAGGCGGCAGATGCCATAGGAATCAATGGGAGTCGGAAAGCAGCGAGAGCTTATGTTCGCTGCTGCCCGATATCCCATTGATTCCTATGGGAACGTCTACACCTAACACCCTAACATGTACCCCAAGTCTAAACACCCGTAATCTGCCCCCCCTACACTGCCACCACCTAAATAAAACTTATTAACCCCTATCCCACCGCTCCCGGACCCCGCCGCCACCTACATTATATTTATTAACCCCAAAACCGCCTCTCCCGGAGCCCACCGCCACCTACATTATACTTATTAACCTCTAATCTTCCACCCCCTACACCGCCACCACTATATTAAATTTATTAACCCCTAAACCTAAGTCTAACACTAACCCTAACACCCCCTAACTTAAATATAATTTAAATAAATCAAAAGAAATTATTCCTATTTAAAACTAAATACTTACCTATAAAATAAACCCTAAGGTAGCTACAATATTACTAATAGTTACATTGTAGCTATTTTAGGATTTATTTTTATTTTACAGCCAACTTTGTATTTATTTTAACTAGGTAGAATAGTTATTAAATAGTTATTAACTATTTAATAACTACCTAGTTAAAATAAATACAAATATACTTGTAAAATAAAACCTAACCTAAGTTACAATTACACCTAACACTACACTATAATTAAATACATTAAGTAAACTAAATACAATTAAAAACAATTATCTAAAGTACAAAAAAACCCCACTAATTTACAGAAAATAATAAAATAATTACAAGTTTTTTAAACTAATTACACCTAATCTAATCCCCCTAATAAAATAAAAAGCCCCCCAAAATAATAAAAATCCCTACCCTACACTAAATTACGAATAGCCTTTAAAAGGGCCTTTTGCGGGGCATTGCCCCAAAGTAATCAGCTCTTTTACCTGACAAAAAAATACAATACCCCCCCAACATTAAAAACCATCACCCACACACCCAACCCTGTTCTAAAACCTTCCCAATCTCGCCTTAAAAAAAACCTAACACTAACCCCTTGAAGATCACCCTACCCTGAGACGTCTTCACCCAACCGGGCCAAAGTCCTCAACAAAGCGGGGCAAAGTGGTCCTCCAGATGGGCAGAAGTCTTCATCCAAGCTGGGCAGAAGAGGTCCTCCAGACGGGCAGAAGTCTTCATCCAAGCGGCATCTTCTATCTTCATCCATCCGGCGCAGAGCGGGTCCATCTTCAAGACATCCGACGAGGAGCATCCTCTTCTAACAACATCCGACGACTGAATGACGGTTCCTTTAAATGATGTCATCCAAGATGGCGTCCCTTGAATTCCGATTGGCTGATAGAATTCTATCAGCCAATCGGAATTAAGGTAGGAAAAATCATATTGGCTGATGCAATCAGCCAATAGGATTGAAGTTCAATTCTACTGGCTGATCCAATCATCCAATAGGATTGAGCTTGCATTCTATTGGCTGTTCCAATCAGCCAATAGAATGCAAGCTCAATCCTATTGGCTGATTGGATCAGTCAATAGGATTGAACCTCAATCCTATTGGCTGATTGCATCAGCCAATATTATTTTTCCTACCTTAATTCCAATTGGCTGATAGAATTCAAGCTTCTAGTAAACAAAGAAGTACCAGTTGTGATGCCGGCCCCTACACAGGGCTGCAGGCACTGAGCATGGTGCAAATCGATTATAAAGGGACAAGCAATATGGAGATTCTCACTCAGCAAGAAAGCAAACTTTCTGTATGGCCCCCATTCCCATCCAGGACCCCTCCCACACACATCCTGAACCCCACACCTGTCCTAAGCTTAACCAGCAGTGGCGGCACTCCAGGCCCCATTCACACCTGCTGGGCACCCCCTGAGTGTCTACTCTCAAGAGCCCAGTCGCATTTTCTACCTCTGAGACCCTGGAAGTTACACCACTGGACCTTAGTGTATCAGTTTTAGAAAGTTCTTTGCTAATCTGAACACTGTTATTTAGGACTCATTGGTCTAAAATTCTTTAGTATGGCGAGAAATATCATGTCAACCCTCCCATGGGAAAACCTCACAGAATGATCTAAGAAAAGGGGTTGAACTTCATATTCCTGAAAAGTTGCAAGTTAACCTCCATAGAAAGTAATGAAGTTCACTAGAATGCAGATTCTTGCCGGGGAGAGCAAATGTGACATGGAGAACTTGGCACTGACAAAATCTTTTTTGAAGCATATACAAATCAAATGATGCTTTTTTGTGTAATTTACTTTGCTTATGAAACTATGAAACCTAAAGGCGTAATATGCTTAGATCATTCTGATACCACTTGTGAGAAAACTTGAAATACACCCAAGGACTCCCCTGTTCAGACCACTTGCCAATGCTGTGTGACTCATTCCACAATAGAAAAATAGGGAACCCTTTGAAATTTGACATCTTGTTTATGATTTCAACTTTGTTTTATAAATTTCTGTGTACCTTAAATACAAGTTTAACTATCTAAACAGAACACTTTTTTTCCTTGTAATTTCAGGACTATTTGAATGGAATAATGTAAATTCACAATTTGTAACGAGTTTTTAACACCTATTCAGATTTATATTGTTTACATTAAATACACTCTTAAAATACTTAGTTTATTGAGCACTTTCTGTATGTGTGCATCCCGCTATCGTGTACAGAAATGTAGATTACGCCACTTATTGGGTTATACAGCTCACAGTGTAATATGTGCCTTTAGATTAACTTGTCATGCATAACATAGCACTGACAGATCATTTTAGATAATCTCGCCTAAGTAGAGAGATTTAGATCATATGGCCTTTAGTGAGAAGTTGTCAAATTTACATTCATGAGGAACATGGCTGTATAGGTTCCTTTCAACACTTGTGTCTTTATCGAAAGAAATCAGATGTTAAAATGTTGATATATATTGTGACAATTATGTCCTGCTATATGGCAACGTGTTTTCATAAAGGGGCTGATTTATTAAATGTCTGTCCGACATGATCCACTCAGCGGATTATGTCCGACAGACATCGCTGAATGCCGACAGCACACGCTGTCTGGTAAACTGCTTGTGCAATGCCGCCCCCTGCAGATTCGCAACCGCTAGCAGGGGTGTCAATCAATCCGATCGTACACAATCGGGCAGATTGATGTCCGCAGCCTCAGAGGCGGCGGACCAGTTAAGGAGCAGCGGTCTTAAGACTGCTGCTTCATAACTGCTGTTTCCGGCGAGCCTGTAGGCTTGCACAGAAACAGGGGCATTAGGGTCCATTCGGCCCTTTATAAATCAGCCCCATAGACTCTGTATAATTATTCACTATGGTCCCTCTCTGCAATCCATATTACTCTGACTTTTTTATTCTGAAGTCATTCCAATGCATTTGACAAATCCCATGATAACAAGAATATTACAAAAATTCCAAAACAATTTGTGACATGATAACACATCCCAAACCTATATCCTATGTATGACAGCAATTCAGCAGTAGTGTTACAATAAAACAGAGAAAAGCATTTAAAAAAATATTTTAGCTTTGACCTCCTGAAAACACTTTTTGGCATGTTTTGAGAAGTATTTTTTTGCCTGTTTGCACAGCTTTTTTTCCTAGTGTCTTACAATGTCATACACATAAACACAATTGTTTTTTGGCTTAATAAAAAGTTTAAAAATATTGCTCAATTTTGCAGTGCTAAGTTCTTTTAAATAATAGATTTATAGTTAATAAAATATAGAGATATATATTGCCCAAAGGAAATTGCTACCAAAAATTATAACTTTCCAGGGCATTTATTTTAGTTCAGCTGAATGGGCTGTTTAAAAGGAAGAACCCCAAATTGCTTGTAGAGCTAAATTTATGTTTCAGTGTGGAATAGACTGATGAAAGATTAGCTTAATATGTGCAATAGTCGGAACAAAGTTTTGCACATCTGGATGCACTAGAGATTTCTATTAAAATAATACAGATAGAAGCAATAATCAGCTTTTTTATTAAGCTGGATAACAAAACTTTCTTCATACTGCTCTGAAGAAAATAAAGGATTTGTGTTACAGAAGATGCTTCTTAATAGATTCATTGTACTATCAGCCATTGGCATCTACTTATCAAGCCGTCAACTTTCTTGCATTCGACGGCACCAATACGCTCTCCTAAGATCGCCTAACATCACAGCCGCGGACCTGAATACGTTCTCCAAAGTTACCAAAAAAAGCTGTCAAAAAGTTGCGCACCAAGTACGGTGCGATGAGCAGCGAACTGTTGTTAACTAAAAGTAATCGATCTCGCTGCTCTTCTGCTTTTTTTCAGCTTTCTTGGTACCCTGTCACTAAACACCGCCACTATACTACACTGTTTACCCCCTAAACCGCTGTTCCCGGACCCCGCCGCACCTAAATAAAGTTATTAACCCCTAAACCGCCGCTCCCGGAGCTCACCGCAACTCTAATAAATGTATTAACCCATAAACCGCCGCTCCCGGAGCCCATCGCCACCTACATTATACATATTAACCCCTAATCTTCCACCCCCTATACGGCCGCCACCTACATAAAGTTATTAACCCGTATCCTGCCGCTCCCGGACCCCGCCGCAACTAAATAAAGTGTTTAACCCCTAAACCACCGCTCCCGGAGCCCACCGCCACCTACATTAGATTTATTAACCCCTAATCTGCCCCCCTACACCGCTGCCACTATATTAAATGTATTAACCCCTAAACCTAAGTCTAACACTAACCCTAACACCCCCTAACTTAAATATAATTTAAATAAAGTAACCTATACAGCCATGTTCCTCATGAATGTAAATTGACAACTTCTCACTAAAGGCCATATGATCTAAATCTCTCTACTTAGGCGAGATTATCTAAAATGATCTGTCAGTGCTATGTTATGCATGACAAGTTAATCTAAAGGCACATATTACACTGTGAGCTGTATAACCCAATAAGTGGCGTAATCTACATTTCTGTACACGATAGCGGGATGCACACATACAGAAAGTGCTCAATAAACTAAGTATTTTAAGAGTGTATTTAATGTAAACAATATAAATCTGAATAGGTGTTAAAAACTCGTTACAAATTGTGAATTTACATTATTCCATTCAAATAGTCCTGAAATTACAAGGAAAAAAGTGTTCTATTTAGATAGTTAAACTTGTATTTAAGGTACACAGAAATTTACAAAAACAAAGTTGAAATCATAAACAAGATGTCAAATTTCAAAGGGTTCCCTATTTTTCTATTGTGGAATGAGTCACACAGCATTGGCAAGTGGTCTGAACAGGGGAGTTCCTTGGGTGTATTTCAAGTTTTCTCACAAGTGGTATCAGAATGATCTAAGCATATTACGCCTTTATGTTTCATAGTTTCATAAGCAAAGTAAATTACACAAAAAAGCATCATTTGATTTGTATATGCTTCAAAAAGGTTTTTGTCAGTGCCAAGTTCTCCATGTCACATTTGCTCTCCCCGGCAAGAATCTGCATTCTAGTGAACTTCATTACTTTCTATGGAGGTTAACTTGCAACCTTTCAGGAATATGAAGTTCAACCCCTTTTCTTAGATCATTCTGTGAGGTTTTCCCATGGGAGGGTTGAAATGATATTTCTCGCCATACTAAAGAATTTTAGACCAATGTGTCCTAAATAACAGTGTTCAGATTAGCAAAGAACTTTCTAAAACTGATACACTAAGGTCCAGTGGTGTAACTTCCAGGGTCGCAGAGGTAGAAAATGCGACCGAGCTCTTGAGAGTAGACACTCAGGGGGTGCCCAGCAGGTGTGAATGGGGCCTGGAGTGCCGCTACTGCTGGTTAAGCTTAGGACAGGTGTGGGGTTCAGGATGTGTGTGGGAGGGGTCCTGGATGGGAATGGGGGCCATACAGAAAGTTTGCTTTCTTGCTGAGTGAGAATCTCCATATTGCTTGTCCCTTTATAATCGATTTGCACCATGCTCAGTGACTGCAGCCCTGTGTAGGGGTCGGCATCACAACTGGTACTTCTTTGCTTACTAGAAGCTTGTCCCCTCCACCCCCTTGGACTCCTTATACTGTATACATATATTTATGTGTTAATATGTGTATATACACATTTTAACACATAAATATATATTTATCTATTCATATACATATATATTTACACTTTGCTGCCCATCGCTGAGCGACTTATCCCCTCCGCTGTGCTAGGTTTTCAGCCGTGTCTGACGGCATGAGAATGAGGCTCCCATTGGAGCCTATGGAAGCACACTCTTATGAGCGTAAAGCTTCCCTGCAATGCAAACTCCCTACTAATCCTCACTGGGCTTATAAGTGCCACTGCTTTGCTGAAGAACAAGGGCACTGCTAGTATGACAAGAAAATATATATATATATGTGTGTGTGTGTGTGTGTGTGTGTGTGTGTGTGTGTGTGTGTGTGTGTGTTTTACATGTGTTACATGCTGCAAAAAAAGTAATTGTATCAAAGTCATGTTTTTGTTTTGGCGGTGGGGCTTCATGGATTCTTTCACCAGGACCCTAAAGTTTCTAGTTAAGCCTCTGCTAAGGTCAAACCTTTTTTTTTTTTTTTTTGCAAAAGTAGACTTCACAAAGTATCAAACAACGACATATTTTTGTTTTCACCAGTTATCGCTAAGATAATAAAGTCTTTTGGAAAAGGACCCTTAAATCCTTCTGCCTTAGTTTAAAGTGAAGGTCAACTTAAAGCAACTGCCCCACGGCATTGGATAGACTTTGTAAAATGAGGGTGGGTTTAAATCATCAAATATGTTATATTTAATCTGTCAATCAATTTGACAAAGTGCCGGGTGGGAGAGCTGCGCTTATCGCCGGAATGCTCAAAAGGTAATTTTTTTATAAAAAATACTGAAATATAACAAATTTGATTAACTAAACCCACCCTTATTTTGCAAAGTCTATCCAATGCCATAGGGCAGTTGCATGAAGTTGACCATTACTTTAAATATGTAACACTGGGGGGTGGAGCCAACAGCCAAAGAAACAAGACGTACACCTCTGGAGCTCTCTGTTTTACAGCCAATTAACCCTATATATTCGACAAGAAAATATCTAATTTTATGTTAAGACTTATGGTACTTGGCTCTGGACTACAAGGACATCATATCTAAGACAACTTTTGCTACAGATGTAGCTTGTGAAACCGTTAAACTGAGTAAACTTATGTCTCTCCCTGGAGAGTAGATCATGGTCTTGCTCTCATTAAAGCCGGCTTGCTCCAGCACAGGATGAATCCTTAACTGATGTCCTAATTCATGGGCTATACCTGAGACTTATATATACTGACCCAGTCTGCTGAGAGCGCAACTAGGGGCCTGAAATAGAGTTCACAACGCTTCATCTCTACGGCCTCCTGAGCCATATTACAGACTGAGCCCACGATACTATACTTAGGTTGAAATATGGAGGCAGACTATCTACTACTAAAGACGCTACTCGGAAGGATTGAACAGCAGATCTCTGACAATTTCCACGATCTCATGCATACTCTCCGAGCTACTATGGGAACAGGAGACACCTGCGCACCCAAAATGGCGGACAACGGTGTTAGCTGTTTATCAAGTGCAGAGCCTCAACCCGCCGCGAACCACTACTACCCCTTGGCTGCTGTTCCAGAAGCCCAGCTTGGTGATCGGGACACAGAGATGCCGAAACTGCAAAATCCCTCTCTTCTCGAGGATAGACCCACCTCCTGTAGCTCTGATCTCTCTGCGCGGGATGTAAGACGCTGTGTGGAACTACTCCTAGGCAGTAATCAGGATGATGCGGCCGGCCTTTGGTCGGATTCCGATGGCAGCTCAAGTGTCAGGTACCAAAATGACCAAACTTGCCATACAAACAGACCTCAAGAAATTGACTATCCCAATCTAAGGGGGCAGTTGGGTAAGACACCTCTAACCAAAATTAGCTGCAAACAGCCTGAGACATTTTGATCTGGAGCAGATTGGCCCGACAATGTTTATTCTTTGGCTACTTTTTTACAAACCGAGGCATTTAGACGGTTTCTTACCGTCTGGAGTGGGGTGACTGTTATAGATTCAGTGGCAGATTGGAGCCCCATGATAGTGGAGACATGCTCTCTTGAGTGGTGTGTGTTTCATTCCTGTGGAAGCCCTTTCACTTGTCATATTATGTTGTGTTTTTTTTAGACTCTAAGGCCTAGATTTGGAGTTTGGCGGTAGATGGGCTGTTAACGCTACGCGGGCTTTTTTCTGGCCGCACCATAAAATTAACTCTGGTATCGAGAGTCCCAAAAAATGCTGCGTTAGGCTCCAAAAAAGGAGCGTAGAGCATTTTTACCGCAAATGCAACTCTCGATACCAGAGTTGCTTACGGACGCGGCCAGCCTCAAAAACGTGCTCGTGCACGATTCTCCCATAGGAAATAATGGGGCTGTTTGAGCTGAAAAAAAACCTAACACCTGCAAAAAAGCAGCGTTCAGCTCCTAACGCAGCCCCATTGTTTCCTATGGGCAAACACTTCCTACGTCTGCACCTAACACTCTAACATGTACCCCGAGTCTAAACACCCCTAACCTTACACTTATTAACCCTAATCTGCCGCCCCCGCTATCGCTGACCCCTGCATATTATTATTAACCCCTAATCTGCCGCTCCGTAAACCGCCGCAACTTACATTATCCCTATGTACCCCTAATCTGCTGCCCCTAACACCGCCGACCCCTATATTATATTTATTAACCCCTAACCTGCCCCCCACAACGTCGCCGACACCTGCCTACACTTATTAACCTCTAATCTGCCGAGCGGACCTGAGCGCTACTATAATAAAGTTATTAACCCCTAATCCGCCTCACTAACCCTATCATAAATAGTATTAACCCCTAATCTGCCCTCCCTAACATCGCCGACACCTAACTTCAATTATTAACCCCTAATCTGACGACCGGAGCTCAACGCTATTCTAATAAATGTATTAACCCCTAAAGCTAAGTCTAACCCTAACACTAACACCCCCCTAAGTTAAATATAATTTTAATCTAACGAAATTAATTAACTCTTATTAAATAAATTATTCCTATTTAAAGCTAAATACTTACCTGTAAAAAAAAATCCTAATATAGCTACAATATAAATAATAATTACATTGTAGCTATTTTAGGATTAATATTTATTTTACAGGCAACTTGGTAATTATTTTAACTAGGTACAATAGCTATTAAATAGTTAAGAACTATTTAATAGTTACCTAGTTAAAATAATTACAAAATTACCTGTAAAATAAGTCCTAACCTAAGTTATAATTAAACCTAACACTACCCTATCAATAAATTAATTAAATAAAATACCTACAATTACCTACAATAAAACCTAACACTACACTATCAATAAATTAATTAAATACAATTTCTACAAATAAATACAATTACATAAACTAACTAAAGTACAAAAAATAAAAAAGAACTAAGTTACAAAAAATAAAAAAATATTTACAAACATAAGAAAAATATTACAACAATTTTAAACTAATTACACCTACTCTAAGCCCCCTAATAAAATAACAAAGACCCCCAAAATAAAAAAATGCCCTACCCTATTCTAAATTAATAAATTTAAAAGCTCTTTTACCTTACCAGCCCTGAACAGGGCCCTTTGCGGGGCATGCCCCAAGAAAATCAGCTCTTTTGCCTGTAAAAAAAAAACATACAATACCCCCCCCCAACATTACAACCCACCACCCACATACCCCTAATCTAACCCAAACCCCCCTTAAATAAACCTAACACTAAGCCCCTGAAGATCTTCCTACCTTGTCTTCACCTCACCGGGTATCACCGATCGGTCCTGGCTCCGATATCTTCATCCAACCCAAGCGGGGGCTAGACATCCACTGAAGAAGTCCAGAAGAAGGTCCAAAGTCTTCCTCCTATCCGGCAAGAAGAGGACATCCGGACCGGCAAACATCTTCATCCAAGCGGCATCTTCGATCTTTTTCCATCTGGTGCGGAGCGGGTCCATGTTGAAGCAGCCGACGCGGATCCATCCTCTTCTTCCGGCGTCTCCCGACGAATGACGGTTCCTTTAAGGAACGTCATCCAAGATGGCGTCCCTCGAATTCCGATTGGCTGATAGTATTCTATCAGCCAATCGGAATTAAGGTAGGAATATTCTGATTGGCTGATGGAATCAGCCAATCAGAATCAAGTTCAATCCGATTGGCTGATCCAATCAGCCAATCAGATTGAGCTCACATTCTATTGGCTGATCAGAACAGCCAATAGAATGCGAGCTCAATCTGATTGGCTGATTGGATCAGCCAATCGGATTGAACTTGATTCTGATTGGGGGTTTGGGTTAGATTAGGGGTATGTGGGTGGTGGGTTGTAATGTTGGGGGGGGGTATTGTATGTTTTTTTTTACTGGCAAAAGAGCTGATTTTATTGGGGCATGCCCCGCAAAGGGCCCTGTTCAGGGCTGGTAAGGTAAAAGAGCTTTTAAATTTATTAATTTAGAATAGGGTAGGGAATTTTTTTTATTTTGGGGGTCTTTGTTATTTTATTAGGGGGCTTAGAGTAGGTGTAATTAGTTTAAAATTGTTGTAATATTTTTCTTATGTTTGTAAATATTTTTTTATTTTTTGTAACTTAGTTCTTTTTTATTTTTTGTACTTTAGTTAGTTTATGTAATTGTAGTTATTTGTAGAAATTGTATTTAATTTATTTATTGATAGTGTAGTGTTAGGTTTTATTGTAGGTAATTGTAGGTATTTTATTTAATTAATTTATTGATAGGGTAGTGTTAGGTTTAATTATAACTTAGGTTAGGACTTATTTTACAGGTAATTTTGTAATTATTTTAACTAGGTAGCTATTAAATAGTTCTTAACTATTTAATAGCTATTGTACCTAGTTAAAATAATTACCAAGTTGCCTGTAAAATAAATATAAATCCTAAAATAGCTACAATGTAATTATAATTTATATTGTAGCTATATTAGGATTTATTTTACAGGTAAGTATTTAGCTTTAAATAGGAATAATTTATTTAATAAGAGTTAATTAATTTCGTTAGATTAAAATTATATTTAACTTAGGGGGGTGTTAGTGTTAGGGTTAGACTTAGCTTTAGGGGTTAATACATTTATTAAAATAGCGGTGAGCTCCGGTCGTCAGATTAGGGGTTAATAATTGAAGTTAGGTGTCGGCGATGTTAGGGAGGGCAGATTAGGGGTTAATACTATTTATGATAGGGTTAGTGAGGCGGATTAGGGGTTAATAACTTTATTATAGTAGCGCTCAGGTCCGCTCGGCAGATTAGGGGTTAATAAGTGTAGGTAGCTGGCGGCGACGTTGTGGGGGGCAGGTTAGGGGTTAATAAATATAATATATGGGTCGGCGGTGTTAGGGGCAGCAGATTAGGGGTACATAAGGATACCGTAGGTGGCGGCGCTTTGCGGTCGGCAGATTAGGGGTTAATTATTGTAAGTAGCTGGCGGCGACGTTGAGGGGGGCAGGTTAGGGGTTAATAAATATAATACAGGGGTCGGCGGTGTTAGGGGCAGCAGATTAGGGGTACATAAGTATAACGTAGGTGGCGGTCGGCAGATTAGGGGTTAAAAAAATGTAATCGAGTTGCGGCGATGTGGGGGGACCTCGGTTTAGGGGTACATAGTTTATGGGTGTTAGTGTACTTTAGGGTACAGTAGTTAAGAGCTTTATGAACCGGCGTTAGCCCAGAAAGCTCTTAACTCCTGCTATTTTTCTGCGGCTGGAGTTTTGTCGTTAGATGTCTAACGCTCACTTCAGAAACGACTCTAAATACCGGCGTTAGGAAGATCCCATTGAAAAGATAGGATACGCAATTGACGTAAGGGGATCTGCGGTATGGAAAAGTCGCGGCTGAAAAGTGAGCGTTAGACCCTTTAATCACTGACTCCAAATACCGGCGGTAGCCTAAATCCAGCGTTAGGAGCCTCTAACGCTGGTTTTCACGGCTAACGCCAAACTCCAAATCTAGGCCTAAATGTGCTCATATTACGATATTTTATTTTCTTATGTGTAACTGTCATGGCGACCACTCGCCAGATATATCAGGGCTTCAGAATACGTATAGGGGCTATGTCGCAGTAGAAAGGTCCATGCTAGCTAATACCCCACCTCTCTTAAAAGTGTCATACAGTATAGACCTAGGAGACTTTCTTATACCTCCTTGTAACAGACTTCTGTTATATGCCTGTGAGGTGTTTACACTAACTGCCGCCGTTATATCACATATACTTAATATTCTCTGGCAGTGCATAGACTCACCCTAGTTCTTTCTAGCCCTGTTTTCCCTTTTCCCCTTTGTAGAATTAATCTTTTTATCCTTAACCATACTCTCTGTTACATCCCTATTCTAGGCCATCAGACTGTCAGGTGAAATGTGGTTGAGAATATAATGATACATCCCTTGCCCTATTAAAGACATCTGGCAGACTATGATATTTTCTACAATACATTCATTTTCAGACTCCAGCTGAGCATACTGAGATATTCTGCCTTTTTTTATACATGTGTCATGGCTACCTCTCCCTGCACTATATAATATCTAGCATTCAATCCAGTTAACTCCTTTGAAGACTAAAATATTAAGAGTAATCACACTACATGAACACAGGATATTAATGTCTTTGATTGTTCTGCTCCTAGTTCACAAAAGTTTTAATGAGTTATATACATTTTTGGGCTAACAGTATAAGTCTCCAGCAACTACTAGCATCTCCTTTCGTTAGCTATCTGTTTGACCATGTGTGGCTCTATTAAGTTAGGCCATTTATGTTCAAATACTGTGTGTTTAAATTATTATCGCAACTGATCAACGGCTCATGGGATAGTTGTTTGGGATATTGCTACTGCCCTGGAAGAGGGTTGTAAGAGACAATTGGCAGTAAGAGAATATTGCTGTATACCATACTAACTGCCATATATGGTGCAAAAGTTTTGCTTGGGGTTATTACATAACGGCTTGACACCAAACTAAGAGGCAATCAACTAGAAATGAGGCTCTATTTATGATATATCTCATAATCATTTCTCACACTTAGTGCACTCCATAGATATAGCAGAGTTAGGATGTAAAATGTTAATTTTCTTTACTCTCTTGTGCTCTTTCTTTTTGATATCAATGTTATGATGTATCCTGAAGCATGACATATATGATTGTTCCTCATATGACTTTGAATGCCACATACCCTACTGTCTTATGTATTGGATGTTGTATTACTGTATCTTTTACCATAGATATTTATCTGTGCCTACTAGAGGAATCTAACAGTCTATGATCCAGGCATCAAGGTCTGCGGATATTTACTACCTGTATATAGTAACAAGCCTAACCCGGTGCCTCTAGTTTATAGATACATAGGATATGTCTGTGTTTTGGGGCTGCATCTCTGCTTATGTTCATAACCTCTTAAATTGGAATGTTGGAGTATAACACTAGTATGCTCCGTTTTTCTCTAACATGTTATATTATATCTTACATGGTCTAAAAAATAAAACTTACCAGGATAGGCTCAATGACCTAAATATGTATAGCTTAGAGGAGAGAAGGGAAAGAGGTGATATGATAGCAACTTTCAAGTACATTAAAGGGTTTAGTAAAACTGAGGCTGTGGGTATTTTACATAAAATGGAAAATTCAAGAACAAGGGGTCATGAGCTCAAGCTAAAGGGTAGTAGATTCAGAAGTAATTTGAGGAAGCACTTCTTTACAGAAAGAGTGATTGATTTATGGAATAAACTTCCTAAAGAGGTAGTAGCAACAAACACTGTGGGGGACTTTAAAAATGCATGGGACAAGCATAGGGCTATCCTACGAACTAGATAAGTTTATACTGTTAGGTAAGGTCGGGCAGACTTGCTGGGCCTATGGCTCTTATCTGCCGTCAATATCTATGTTTCTATGTTTCTATGTTACACTGCTGAACCTGACCATATCCGCAAGAGGGCCCCTACTATTTTTATAGGACATAAAAATAGCCCTCATACCATAGATTAAGTCCTCTCTATCCTACAAAAATAATACTACGTTCAATCTCATCAACTTAATTTAACTCTTAATATTTGAGCTAACAAGCTCCACCTTTTAGTTATCTACTAGCTGTTCCTATAAATATAATTACCTTGATTCTCATGTCCTAAGGGGTTCTATATGGTATAATACAGAGCTCTTCACTGCTGTTTCCCTGTTTGCAGTGGAGAGATATTCTGTAGTTATGTTGAGTTAACTATGTTGAAGTCTGACCAGTTTGATACTGTTTACCCTGTGTTTTACATATATGTTAGTCTGGCGGACGTGCTTTTGAGGCCCCTACGTAACTTGCACATTATTTGAGCCCTTTGATGACCTTACCGTAGCTCATTTAATTCTGTGATTCAGAGCGGGTAGTTCCGATAAATCAGCCATGTTGGTTATTATTGTTAAAATTGCAAACTCTACAGCCCTACAGACACAAGTCATTTTAACACATCTCTCAGATACAGCTCAGCACGTATAGATAGGAGCATGTAATATGTAATAGATATTTCTTAGTCCGCTCATTATGGAACATGGAGCACAATGTGCCACTCCTTATTAATTAAACGAACAATAGTATGTTCCTTTGTATACCACCCCTCTGATCATATATTAAGATCTTTGCTTTCCTATTTGGCTCTGCCCCTCCACTCCACTCCCCCCTACTAAACAAGCGGTGCTTATCCGCTGAAATTCCTCCCCCACCCATAATATATTTACTATGAACTACTCTTAGGCCCAATAGTGGCCGCAGATCTGACTATTTTATATATTATCTCAGTTCCACGCAGCTAATGGGTCCACGAGAGGCCTTCTCACTAGTCAGCCAATTTTGCGAATATATATAAAAATATAGAGGTTTGAGAAACTTATTTGATGTCAGACATTGTTGCAATTTTTGTTGTTTCTGATTTCTATTGTCTTTTATGATCGAAAATGTTTATTCACAACTGATTGATGCGTATTTTCTATTGCAAGCATATCAATGCATGATGTTCTTTTTTTTTCATTTTGTACTGTTGCATAACCTCAATAAAAAAAAAGCATTTAAATAAATATGTAACACTGATTTTTTATTTATTGCATTTCTTATACACCACTTTGGAATATGATGAAAAATGACAAATTATAACAAGAATAAATGTTAAACAGCAAACACTGTGTACAGACATTTGTGTTGTGCTGCTGTAGAATAACATGTCAGCCAAGTCTTAATGTTTTTTTAAACAAATGAACATCTTTTTTACTGCAATTATTTCTCAATAGCCAAGCTCCACCCATCATTTGCCTTATTTGGGGGAGCCAATCTGGGCTTTAGTCCAGAGACATTAAAGGGATATGAAACATAAACATTTTCTTTAGTGACTCAGACAGAGCATATATTTTTAAAAACTTTCCAATTTACTTCTATTATCAAATTTGCTTTGCTCCCAGGATATTCTGTGCTGAAGAGATATGTAGGCATCTGGAGCACTAAATGGCAGGGAATAGTGCTGACATCTAATGCTCTTGCAAATAGACAACATTCTTGCAAAACTGCTGTCATATAGTGCTCCAGAAATGGGCTGGCTCCTAAACATATGTCCCTGCTTTTCAACAAAGCAAAATTAGTAATCAAAGTAACTTAGAAAGTTGTTTAAAATCCCATGCTCTATCTGACTCATGAAATTAAAATTTTGGATTTCATATCATTTTAAGGCTAACCACGGTCATAAAGTTAGTATAAAGTGTCTCTGTTTTGCAGTTCTTATCAGTTAAAGCCAATTAGTCAAATATATATAGCAGTGCTACAGTAAATTATATGAAAATGGGACAAAATAAATAATAAAAATATATTGCAAAGATGCTTCATTATGCATAACTAAACATTTTGTTTAAAAATCTCAAGGTCTTTACTGTCCCTTTAATCTGCAATTCAATGTTCAAAAGATTAAGCCAATACAAAGATCAACTATTGACTCTTTCTTGATGTACTTGTTCTCTAATGATGTAAATAAACATTTGGTAGAGTTCAGTAAACCTGTAGCTTTGATTGGTTTTTGTTGCATCTGCATCTTTGTAACATATTTTTCCAATAGCATTTACTCCATCCCACCTATAAAAACTTGTGTTCCAGAAATATTCCATATCATTTTTATACTTTACCATAATCAAAAACATTTATTTATATTGTTATTGTTACAGTTTGACATCATCTTGTGTATGGTGGTCTTGTTCAGTTAATGTCTGGTCCAGCAAAAAATATTTTATCCAGTGTTCCTCACTTCAAGCTTCTGATACTACACATAATTTGTCCAAATCAAATAGTGTGAAAGCACTTTACCTCTAAAACCACAAACTTTATTAAAGGGACATAATACTCATATGCTAAATCACTTGAAACTGATGCAGTATAACTGTAAAAAGCTGACAGGAAAATATCACCTGAGCATCTCTATGAAAAAAGGAAGAAATTTTACCTCACAATTTCCTCAGCTCAGCAGAGTAAGATCTGTGTAAAATGTTATACTCAGCTGCTCCCAGCTGCAGGTAAAAAAAATAAAAAAATGAAGAAATGAACAGCAGCCAATCAGCATCAGCAGTGCTGAGGTCATGAACTCTTACTGTGATCTCATGAGATTTGACTTAACTCTCATGAGATTTCATAGTAAGCTTCTTTTACCTGATTGGTGAAATAATATGTGAGTGCACGAAGCTCATCCTTTGAGTTGTCCCGGGACAGACATACTAATATGCTGCTTAGAAATCCTTTACAATGGGAGGTGGCTACTGAGGAACTTTTGAGGTAAAATATCTTTCTTTTTTACATAGAGATGTTCAGGTGATATTTTCTAATCAGCTTTTTACAGCTATGCTGCATCACTTTCAAGTGTTTAAACATTTGGGTATTATGGCCCTTTAAGAGTCTAATCTCCAATAAAATGATTAGGGTTCGGGTCTTCCAGATGTATAGGGAAGATTTAATACTATTTAAAGAGACACTCAAGTCAAAAATGAACTTTCATGATTCAGATAGAGCATGCAATTTTAAACAACTTTCCAATTTACTTCCATTAACATAATGTGCACATTCTTTTAATATTTACTTTTTGAGTCACCAGCTCTTATAGAGCATGTGCAAGAATTTACTGAATATATGTAAATGCATTTGTGATTGGCTGACGACTGTCACATGATACAGGAGGAGTGGAAATAAACATAACTTTGAAACTTGTCAGATGCAAAAAAAATCTACTGCTCATTTGAAGTTCAGACTAAGTGCTATTACATTGTCTTTTTATCATGCATTTGTTGATTATTAATTCACAATCACTTGCAATACTAATGAAAACACCTATACACCTTCCAAAAAAAGCAACAGATGAAATCAATCATTCACTTGCCTGAAAACATCAATACAATATACAAAACAAAATGCCAAAAAGTCATAAGTCTATAAAATCCTCAGCATAACTATACTCTTCTCCAACATTTCCTACAGTATTCCAGCAAAGCTTATTTTTCTTAAAAATGATGATACCAGTTTAAACACTGATTCTGTTTCTGTGGTGAGCTAGTAAATACAGAATTGGATTACAAGCGTTAAATACAGTAAAAAGCATACAACTTCCACATGTCTGCAATTTCAATTATATCCTATGTTGTATATTTTCTAGACTGACTGCAGAGCAAAAATAGTAACTGCATATTAGCTTTGGGTTAATGCTCAATTTTATGTCTGATTCCCCTTTTACCAGCAAAAAATATAAATAGGAAAACTGTCTCAAGGACATGATTAAGGTGTGTTATAAACTAATAGATTAATCAAACTTCTCCTTAATCCTATTTCCTATCCAATCAACTTTAAATGGATATAAATGTCAAAATTGAAAATGTACATAGGTACATTTCAATTTGAAACATAACCATTTTTGTAATATACTTCAATAAGCAAAAATGCTTTTAGTAAAAGTTACAACTATTTTCATGCGTACGTTTTCGGCAAAAGTGCCTCACAAATTACAGAATATTCCAAACAAAAATAAAGTTAATCTCTACGTTATTGTCAGTAAAACCTTGCACTTATTTCAGATGCTGGAACAAATATCAGCAGAGTCTTTATTAACACCTTGTTTGCTTCAATTGTTTTTTCAATGGTCAAACTTCACCCACCACTTTCTTTATTTAAAGGAAAAATGGAGTTGAGCGTGGAAATGACAGGGCTTACTACTATCATTTTGTTTGCAAAATCTCCATTGTTTGAATCATCAGAAAAGATAAAATAACAAATTAGGAAGATATATGTGGCAAAGTTAGGCATGTGGAGCCCGTTATGTTCTCTTTCAATTTTTAGAACTGGAATAATCCAAGTTTTAAACTTAAATTACAGGAAATTGGAGAAAAATACATCATTAAAGTGTAAAGTTTCTGTGCCAGGATAATACAGAAACTGATATTAACCCTCCCCCACAAGTGATGAGGTTTTTCTTTTTTTTCCATGTTACTTTTATGGTCTAAGAAGAACAGAAGGGGCGCTGCTGGTCCGGCTGATCCAATTGGCAGAGCTAGTTGCACGACTCATCAGTGCTCTGTGAGCCCTGAACGGGATTTCTAGGTTCAATAGTATTAAAATGATATGCTCATGGATTACAGCATGTCATTTTGTTAACTTTAATGTCTCTTTAAAGGGACATGCCACCCACATTTTTTCTTTTATGATTTAGAAAGAGAATGCAATTTTAAACATTTTTCTAATTTACTTATATTATCTAATTTGTTTTATTCTCTTGATATTCTTTGATGAAAAGCATATCTAGATATGCTCACTAGCTGCTGATTGGTTGCTGCACATAGAAGCATCATGTGATTGGTTCACCATGTGCATTGCTTTTTCTTGAAATAAGGATATTTAAAAAATGAAGCAAAATAAATTATGGAAGTAAATTGTAATGTTGTTTAAATTTCTATTCTCTATCTGAATCATGAAAGAAAGATTTTGGGTTTAGTGGTCCTTTAACTACCGTATCCCTTTATTCTACAATCCATTATAATGGACCGCTTGCGCTATAATACAGATTGCAAATCTCCACAAGAAACATTTATTATTTGAGAGTCACAATTATTGAAGGGCTTGTAAGTTCTTGAGGAGATACAAATAGAGGAAAACAGAAAAGGGACTTTTTAACGTGTGTCAACAGTTGACATCATTAAAGAATAGCATACATTTAGATGAAAGAATTTGCCTGATTTTGCATCCTTTAATACATTAAAAAATATACATTTTTCACATTATAATAAAGCGCAAAAAGTACTACCAAGGGCTTGTTAGCTGGGATAAGGGTAGGCCTCAAAGCTGAGATTATTATTTAAAATATTCTTCTTTTGTTTCCCTATACAGTTCAGACCTTCTGTCATTTCATTTGTAAGGTGTATTTCCAGTCTCATAAACCTAGGTATGTTAAACTGTTTAGTATATGAACTGGCTCAAATTTCCTTTTTTTTTTTTTTACATTTTCCAGGACTTTGTGTTTTACTGTGCAGTCTGAGGAGATCAACTGCTCTTGTGCTAACATACCAATAACTTCCTGAAGACATTTTAATCACTGCTATATCCTCGCGGTTCTATTACATACAATAATGTAGTTAGCAGCTTTGAACAATTCTAAAATAAAAAATACATCTGTATCTTTTTTTTCTAAAAAAAATCTGTAATTGGAAGAAAAGCATGTCCCTCCTTGTTATATATATATATATATATATATATATATATATATACACATACACTCATTATTTCTTTTTCCAGCTTTTGATGTAAAATACCTTACTTTCTCTCAGAGATACTTAAAGAGACACTAAGCCCAAAAATGTACTTTCATGATTCAGATAGAGCATACAATTTTAAGCAACTTTCTAATTTACTCCGATTATTAATTTTTTTTTGTTCTCTTGGTATCTTTATTTAAAAAGCTGGAATGGCATGCATAGGAGCAGGCCCATTTTTGGTTGAGAGCCTGGGTTATGCTTGATTACTGGTGGGTAAATGTAAGCCTCCAATAAGCAAGCACTATCAATAGTGCTAAACCTAAAATGGGCTGGCTTCTAAGATTTACATTCCTGCTTTTAAAACAAAGATAGCATGAGAACAAAGAAACATTGATAATAGGAGTAAATTAGAAAGTTGCTTAAAATGACATGCGCTATCTGAATCATGAAAAAAAAAATGGGTTCAGTGTCCCTTTAAGTCATAATAATATTCTGAGGTAACAAGCATCTGGAATGTTGTGGGTTAAAACATTTTCTTGGTTTAAAGGGGAATCCTTAGAATTATTTAGCTGGATATACTTTCCTACAGCAAAAGCTTTATTGATCTGAGGCAATTTTTTTTTTTGCTGGACAAAATGTATAGCTCCTCTCTCAATCACTTTTCCTGTTTTAAAACTGTTGAACTGGCTCATAGACAACATGCATCACAAACTGCACATCCCAAACATCATCCCAGACAAACTAGGATATCTCAGCAAAAGGTTTAATCATATTTTGTAACGGGTAACCCAGGGCTGGTGCTACAGTATAGGCAGACTTTAGGGCGACCTTGTAGGGGAGGCACACATTTGGTGCATGACATAATGTTTTTTTTGCTGCTTAACTTGGGCTTCATGGTAGGGGCTATATGTGGGGGCATAATCGCTAGAATAGTAAGGGACTCACTGGAAACATAGGTTGGCAGAGAGTGCAGGTTTTGCCTAAGACTCCCCATTTTATTGTCTTGTTGGCGACAACTAAGGTCATTTAGTGTGGGTGGCATTAAAAGGGGACTGTTTTGTTAACCCTTACATTCACTTAACTAAGTAACAGGCTTTCCAGGGTTGACTTGCAATTGGCTGCAGCTGCAAGGTTAACTCTGTCTGTCACAGCCTCTATCATTCTTAAATTTATCTGGGACTGCAAAATTCTAAACAATGATTGCTTGGCGCATAACAAAAGCTCATTTACATCTGTCCCTAACTAGCAACAGTATTGAAGACCACAGATTTTAACAGGCTTTTCAACAGGTGCAATGGCCTTCTAACACTTTAATCTTTCAATTCTTTAAATATACCTACCTGTGTAACCATTATATCTCTATAAATGTCAGGCCACTATCTGTATGCTGCATTTTTTTCAGCTTCACAGCCCTGTACAACAAATTTATTTTATATTATAAACTGGCTAACAGGCTACATGGTAAATGGACATTATTTATTAATTCATTTTTCATTTTCTGTTGTTCTAAAAATTAAGTGCCAGATTACAAGTTGAGTGGTATTTAACGCTCCCGCTCGAGCATTAACTTTGCTAGAAGTAAGCTTTTTGCTTGCGTCAGGTTGCGCTCCTATTACAAGTTGAAGGCACAAAAAGTCAAACTTAAAAACCCTACTTGCATGCAAATACGATCGCATATTCCCAAGTGCGCTAACCCGACAATAAAATCAAATTATTTTGCATGTTTTATTTTTTCATAAATACATATGTCTGATGTTTTTGGTCAAATATATTTCTATACCTATATATATATAGGTATAGATATATTTTAAAGGAATATCTATTTAAAAAATACATAGAGCATATTCTGATAGGTGCAGAAGAATGGAATGTGAAATATTTAAAGGAAATACACAATATAAAACTTTACTAAAAATACATATTGCAAAAATGTGTTTTTAGATGTTTCATCTACTTAACTGCAAAGGGTTTCAATGCACATATATATATATATATATATATATATATATATATATATATGTCTTATGTGTGTACATATGTATTTATATATTTTTATATGTGCATATATGTCTGTAAATACATGTATATATATATATATATATATATATACAGTATCTCACAAAAGTGAGTACACCGCTCACATTTTTGAAAATATTTTATTATATCTTTTCATGTGACAACACTGAAGAAATGATACTTTGCTACAATGTAAAGTAGTGAGTGTACAGCCTGTATAACAGTGTAAATTTGCTGTCCCCTCAAAATAACTCATTAATGTCTAAGCCGTTGGCAACAAAAGTGAGTACATCCCTAAGTGGAAATGTCCAAATTGGGCCCAATTAGAGATTTTCACTCCCCGGTGTCATGTGACTTGTTAGTGTTACAAGGTCTCAGGTGTGAATGGGGAGCAGGTGTGTTAAATTTGGTGTTATCGCTCTCACACTCTCTCATACTGGTTACTGGAAGTTCAACATGGCACCTTATGGCAAAGAACTCTCTGAGGATCTGAAAAAAAGAATTGTTGCTCTACATAAAGATGGCCTAGGCTATAAGAAGATTGCCAAGACCCTAAAACTGAGCTGCAGCATGGTGGGCAAGATCATACAGCGGTTTCACAGGACAGGTTCCACTCAGTACAGGCCTTGCCATGGTCGACCAAAAAAAATTGAGTGCATGTGCTCAGCGTCATATCTAGAGGTTGTCTTTGGGAAATAGACGTATAGGTCTATTGTTCATACGTCTATTGCTCATACGCTGCAGAGGTTGAAGTGGTGGGGGGTCAGCCTGTCAGTGCTCAGACCATATGCCGCACATTGCATCAAATTGGTCTGCATGGCTGTGTCCCAGAAGGAAGCCTCTTCTAAAGATGATGCACAAGAAAGCCTGCAAACAGTTTGCTGAAGACAAGCAGACTAAGGACATGGATTACTGGAACCATATCCTATGGTCCGATGAGACCAAGATAAACTAATTTGGTTCAGATGGTGTCAAGTGTGTGTGGAGGCAGCCAGGTGAGGAGTACAAAGACAAAAGTGTCTTGCCTACAGTCAAGCATGGTGGCGGGCATGTCATGGTCTGGGTCTGCATGAGTGCTGCCGGCACTGGGGAGCTACAGTTCATTGAGGGCACCATAAATGCCAATATGTACTGTGACATACTGAAGCAGAGCATGATTCCCTCCTTTGGAGACTGGGCCGCAGGGCAGTATTCAATCATGATAACGACCCCAAACACACCTCCAAGATGACCTATGCCTTGCTAAAGAAGCTGAGGGTGAAGGCGATGAACTGGCCAAGTATGTCTCCTGACCTAAACCCTAGGGGGCATCCTCAAATGGAAGGTGGGGGAGCGCAAGGTCTCTAACATCCACCAGCTCCATGAGGAGTGGAGGAGGACTCCAGTGGCAACCTGTGAAGCTCTGGTGAACTCCATGCCCAAGAGGGTTAAGGCAGTGCTGGAAAATAGTGGTGGCCACACAAAATATTGACACTTTGGGCCCAATTTGGACATTTCCACTTAGGGGTGTACTCACTTTTGTTGCCAATGGTTTAAACATTAATGGCTGTGTGTTGAGTTATTTTGAGGGGACAGCAAATTTACACTGTTATACAGGCTGTACACTTAATACTTTACATAGTAGCAAAGTGTAATTTCTTCAGTGTTGTCACATGAAAAGATATAATAAAATATTTACAAAAATGTGAGGGGTGTACTCACTTTTGTGAGATACTGTATATACATAAATACATATTTACACACACACACATATATATATATATATATATATATATATATATATATATATATATATATATATATATACTGTATATATGCATATATACATATTTAGACATATATGTATGTATCTCATGTTAAAGCCCTTTGCCTGCCTTTTTTTTTTTATAGTACCTGAGACCTCTTATCTTTGAGCCCTTATAACTTTTTTATGCAATCAATTTTTAAAATATTTTTTATTAAATAGTGTTGTTGTGATTGTAAATGTACTTTGTAAGGTATTTTTTATGTGTTTTGCATAACTTTTTTTGTTTCGAGAAACAGTTACCCAGAGCTCAGAGGTCGTGCTAATCTGACGCATGTTGAGTTCAATTGCGCTGAAGTGATCACGTTTACTTTCAGCTTGTAATACGAGCTAAAAACCTGATGTGCGCCATAAACCCCTTTTCGCTCGCATGTAACTGTTAGTGCTCCACTTGTAATCTAACCCTAAGTGTTGCTCCACTTGTAATCTAACCCTAAGTGTTTACATAATTAATTATTCGTTCAAGCATGAGACAAAAATCTCAATTGCGAGAAATTTACTTTGGTTACTTATTTGCACTACAGAATGACAAATTCCTTGTTTAGGCATATTATTATTAGAAATTCAAAAACTATTTATTTCTTCCCCTCTTTCCATTTTTGTCATTTGTTCATCTCATTCTTATATAAAGTCTTAGAGCATTTCAATGTGACTGATACATGAGTAACACGTGGCCTAAATGGTAAGCTTTGTAACTAGCAAATAAGTGGATTTAACCCTTAGCTATTGTAGCTTTTTATAAATTCTACTCATCCTATTTTAATGTCTTGCTATAGAATAACATATGAGCCAAGTCTAAACATTTTTAAAACAAAAAACTGTTTTGATTGCTGCAATTATTTTTTAATAGCCGATCTACAGTCATCACTTGTTTTATTTGGAGGAGCCAATCTGGGCTTAAAGGGACAGTCAACACCAGAATTTTTGTTGTTTTAAAAGATAGATAATCCCTTAATTACCCATTCCCCAGTTTTGTATAACCAACACATTGATAATAATGCATGTTTTACCTCTGTAATTACCTTGTATCTAGGCCTCTGCAGACTGTCCTCTTATTCAAGTTCTTTTGAAAGCCTTGCATTTTAGCCAATCAATGCTCATGTGCATGAGCTCAATGTTATCTATATGAAACACATGAACTAACGCCCTCTAGTGGTGAAAAACTGTCAAAATACATTTACATTAGAGGTGGCCTTCAAGGTCTAAGAAATTAGCATATGAACCTCCTAGATTTAGCTTTCAACTAAGAATACCAAGAGAGCAAAGCAAAATTGGTGATAAAAGTAAACTGGAAAGTTGTTTTTTGCCCTATTTGAATCATGAAAGTTTTTTTTGGACTTGACTGTCCCTTTAAGTCTGCAGCTGATGAGGCTAGACACTGTTATTATGCTAGAATTGATTGTATTGTTTTGCAGTTCTTTAAAAAGTAAATAAGGAAATATAAGTATCAGGGTTAGTCTTTAGAATTCTGAACTGCTTTTTCAGTTCTGTGATTTACAAAAGTCACAGAAGCAAATTTGTTTTAAATTTCAAATCAAACTTGCTATCAAATAACTCAGGAATTACCTAAACATAGATTTACAATCAAATGTGATTCTAAATTGACTTGTTATTAAAATAATAACATAACAGATGAGGTTAAATAAGATAAAAGTCCATAGTTTAACCATCACATGCATCCTCAAACATTTTCTTTGAACATGAACGTTCCTGTAATATAGCATTAAAGGGACAGTCTAGTCAAAATTAAACTTTTATGATTCAGATAGGGAATGCAATTTTAAACAACTTTCCAGTTCACTTTTATCATCAAATTAGCTTTGTTCTCTTAGTATTCTTTGTTGAAAGCTAAACCTAGGTAGGCTCATATGCTAATTTCTAAAACCTTGAAGGTCGCCCCTTATTTCAATGCATTTGGCAGTTTTTCACAGCTAGAGGACGTAAGTTGTGTGCCATACAGATAATATTGTGACCATGCCTGTGAATTTAAAAGTGAGAGGGCACTGATTGGCTAAATACAAGTCTGTCAAAAGAACTGAAATAAGGAGGCAGTCTGCAAAGGCTTAGATACAAGGTCATCACAGAGGTAAAAAGTATATTAATATCCATGTTGGTTATGCAAAACAGGGGAATGGGTAATAAAGGGATTATCTATCTTTTTAAACAATAACAGTTCTGGAGTAGACTGCCCCTTTAAAGAAAAAGTTCACTGTACATTGTTTCCTCTTCCACTAAACATTGTAAAACTCTTAATGCATAGATAGTGCTATAGAAAATAAAGATGAATGCTAAACTGTGAGAGGGAAACAATAATTATTGCATAGAGAATGTTTAAAGTAAAATACTGTACTAGTGACTTTTAAATATTTTACTTAATGTTTGAACAGAACCAAAAAAACAAAAACAAAACAGAATGACTGTGCATAAGAAAGTACTGTATAAAGGAAAAGTGACTTGTGGTTTGAATGAATATTTCAGCAGGTGAATCTTCAGGTCTTGAAGTTATAGAGAATAAAATCATTAATTGTGTTTTTCAGTTCCATGGAAATTAATCAAAATATGTTTCAGCTTATGAGGTTCCTTTATTAGCCTGAAGACAAAGAAGATCCAGATGTTTTTCTTTAATGGAGCAACAGTTTGCCAAGCTCTTAAAGCATAGGTGGTGATGACAACTCACAAATAAAAACCATGCGAAGTACAATGGCTTTGGTTCAATTTTCAAGGAAGGCCCAAAGAACAACACCTTTACTATTTTTTTTTTATGTTAAGGGACAAAGATAAAACAGTGAAATTTGCCAAAGAGCATGTTTGCAATTACAGGAGGGTCCTTTTGAAAATTTAGTGCCAGAAGTTTTTTTGGCTCTGTAACTATTAATTTCACAGTGTGACTCAATAACTCTCATATGTTTTTAAACATTTTTGTTAAAGCTTGTATAAAATAATATCTAAATGACTACACTTTGTTTTTTATATCATATCATGCAGATCTCCAAGTTTAACCCCTTCTCTGCTGAGACATTTTGTATCCCTCAGTATCAAGCTGTCTACAACACTTTAGTGTTGGTGATATATTACTTTTTAATATATTTATTAAATTGTCAATTATATGTAATTATTTTTATGGATTTTAATACCTACCAAAAAATAGGAAAAATGTGCATTATTTATTTAAAAGCCTTGAATTAATAACAAGCAGCTGTTCAGTAACTGTATCAGTTTTTTACCAAATGCATGTTTACTGCTTAACATTTATAGTTTACTAGACAAAATAATCTTAGATATTAAAAAGAAACAAATGTTGTCATTGCATTAATTCTCTCAGATATTTTATGACATTTAATTTGTAACAAGAAGAAAACAGTGTTCAGAGCAATAAAAGAATGGCAGCCACTTGGGTATCGTGTATTGTTATATTATCATTTCTGTTTGCTTACCATAGTCATATTTTCTCCTATATTCTATAACTGACTGATTACAAAACTTTACTCTTTAGGAACATTACAATGGTCTAGCTTCAATAAAAGCTGAAAAGGCTGACGGCAACATCGCAACACAAGCATTTCAGCATTTACAGAGATCTGTATCCGCTTCTCGCCATATCTACAAGTTGCAAGATAAGCTCCATTATAATCAACTGAGCCGCATCTACTATGCTGACTTATCCGTTAGGCACAATAGACACGTTGCCTATGGCCCACAATACTTTTTCGCCCCCCAAAAAATGTTTTCACTTCTTTAAAAAGAAAAAGAAAAAAAAAAAGAATATTTTTACATGTATCTGATGGTATTTTGGTACTTTGATTATTTGATTAGAGTATTTTGATTAGAGATTGAACACTACTGATTTGCATTCTCAATTCCTTGGATATCTTTTTATATCCCTTTCCTGATTTATACAGTTCAACTACCTTTTTTCCCACAGATCCTTTGACAATTCTTTTTCTTTCCCCATGACTCAGAATCCAGAAACGTCAGTGCAGCACTGGATGAAAGATGCAATGGTCTGTCAGGAGTCCAGAAACTCATTGACCTTTTATACATACACACTAATTACAAGCAAACAGATCACAGGTGAGAATGGTTACCTTTAATATCCATTCAAACCCTTTGTGTCAACTTGTGTGCATGTTATCAGGCCAAAATCACCAGAGTATGTAAACTTTTGATCAGGGTCATTTGGGTAGTTTCTATTGTCATTATGAATTAAAAAGAGTAAACACAGTTGATTGATAATAAATGGCTTCAGCCAAACACTAACCATGAGTGAAAGAAAAGTTTTTGTGTTATCATTCATATTCTCTGAAAAATGGCCAAGAAATCATAAATACTGCCAGGGTATGTAAACTCTTATGAGCACAACTGTAGATATATATATATATACATGTATATATATATATATATATATATATATATATATATATATATATATATGTATATGTCTATACATAAGCGATCAGCAATAATCAGCAATAATCTGAACAGTAAATTTGGTAGTGGGCAGAGGTGCAGCTGGACGTAGAAGGGAGTTGAAGGTTGAGAACAGCTTTCTGGGGTTGGATGTGTGAGATGACACATGGAAGGAGAAATAGACTTGTTTTGCCAGGCTAAGGGCAGAGTTGTATGACTTAAGGATTAATTGATAATGCAGGAAATCAGCATGTATTTTTATGTTTCTCAATGTTAAAGCCCTTCTTTCCTGCCTTTTTTCTAACACCTGAGATCTCATTTATTTGAGTCCTTATAACTTTTTTGTGCAGTATTTTGTTTTAAATAAGTTTTATTAGATCGTGCTATTATGATTGTGTTATTTGTAATGCATTTTGATGTGCTTTTGACACTTTTTTGTTTTGCAAAACAGTTAACCACAGCTCTGAGGACGCGTTAACCTGAACAGCGTTAATTTGAATTGTGCTCAATCGATTTAGTTTACTTTCAGCTTGTAATACCAGCGCAATTTAACCTGTGTTAACAAACACAAAAACCCAATATCGCTTCTGCACAAACTCTTGTGCTCAATTTATAATCTGGCCCATAATGTGGTCCTACATCTATTTCACACCCGTTAACTTCTAAACTCATGTGATGAGTTCCACTATCAAGAATACTGGCATCACAAAATGCCTCCAAAATATTACTAAACAAACTACTGTATCATATGCATTATGCAAAATAAAATAAAAAATAAAAATGAGACATCTTTGAAAGCTTTGAAAAACCAAGAATTAACTTCAAGACAATATACTTCAGTGAAGAGATACTAGGCCAGATTACAAGTGGAACGCTATTTAACACCCCCGCTCGAGCGTTAACTGCACTAGAAATAAAGGTTTTTGCACGTATTGGGTTGCACTCGTATTACAAGTTGAAAGTAAACAGTTTTCGCTCATGCGCTAACCCGACGCACATAAAAAATTAAAAATATCACACGCTCGATAACCTTTTCCCCAATAAAAGTCAATGGAAAAAACCTAACACCCTACTTGCCCACAAACACAGTTGCATATTCTTAAGTGTGCTAACCTAACATGAAAATATGAATATTTCCCATTCCAATGTTCTTCACATAACAGAATCTGTTCTATTTATTCAGAATAGTTCTATATATATCCGATGGATTTTTGGTAAAATAGTCATAATAGTTCTATATATAACTGATGGATTTTTAGGTTTTGTGCTGCCCTAGGCACCCAAAATTCTGCAACCCGCACATCCCCAGGTTTTAGGCCTTTTTTGGCCATCCTTTTTTTTGGTGAGGATGTAATGTCCCCTTTTATTTTCCATGCCATTTGTAAAGTAAATGTTAGTGTTCAAGTGCACATGGTTTTTATATATGTGTGAGTGTATATGGTGAGTGTGTGTGTAGTGCAGTGTGTGTGTAGGTAGTAGGACCAAAAAGTGCTGCCCCACCAAAACCAGCTGACCTGTAGCATTGATATTCTTTATAGTAAGTAGAGAATTTTTAGCTACAATGTAGCATCAAAACAGAGTATAATGGAACTGTAGGGGCTAAAGTGTAGCAAGGTATATACAGTAGGGCAAAAAAGTATTTAGTCAGCCACCAATTGTGCAGGTTCTCCCACTTAAGAAGATGAGAGAGGCCTGTAATTTTCATCATAGGTATACCTTAACTATGAGAGACAAAATGTGGCAACAAATCCAGACAATCACATTGTCTGATTTGGAAAGAATTTATTTGCAAATTATGGTGGAAAATAAGTATTTGGTCAATATCAAAAGTTAATCTCAATACTTTGTTATATATCCTTTGTTGGCAATGACAGAGGTCAAATGTTTTCTGTAAGTCTTCACAAGGTTGTCACACACTGTTGATGGTATGTTGGCCCATTCCTGCATGCATATATCCTCTAGACCAGTGATGTTTTGGGGCTATCGCTGGGCAACACGGACTTTCAACTCCCTCCAAAGGTTTTCTTTGGGGTTGAGATCTGGAGACTGGCTAGACTACTCCAGGACCTTGAAATGCTTCTTACGAAGCCACTCCTTCATTGCCAGGGTGGTATGTTTGGGATCATTGTCATGCTGAAAGACCCAGCCACGTTTCATCTTCAATGCCCTTGCTGATGGAAGGAGGTTTGCACTCAAAATCTCACGATACATGTCCCCATTCATTCTTTCATGTACATGGATCAGTTGTCCTGTTCCCTTTGCAGAGAAACAGCCCCAAAGCATGATGTTGCCACCCCCATGCTTCACAGTAGGTATGGTGTTCTTTGGTTGCAACTCAGCATTCTCTCTCCTCCAAACAAGACGAGTTGTGTTTCTACCAAACAGTTCTACTTTGGTTTTATCTGACCATATGACATTCTCCCAATCTGCTTATGGATCATCCAAATGCTCTCTAGCATACTTCAGATGGGCCCGGACATGTACTGGCTTAAGTAGAATGACACGTCTTGCACTGCAGGATCTGAGTACCTGGCGGCGTAGTGTGTTACTGATGGTAGCCTTTGTTACGTTGGTCCCAGGTCTCTGCAGGCCATTCACTAGGTCCCCCCATGTGGTTCTGGGATGTTTGTTCTTGTGATCATTTTAACCCCACAGGGTGAGATCTTGCGTGGAGTCCCAGATCGAGGGAGATTATCAGTGGTCTTGTATGTCTTCCATTTTCTAATTATTGCTCCCACAGTTGATTTCTTCCCACCAAGCTGCTTGCATATTGCAGATTCAGTCTTCCCAGCCTGGTGCAGGTCTACAATTTTGTTTCTGGTGTCCTTCGACAGCTCTTTGGTCTTCATCATAGTGGAGTTTGGAGTGTGACTGTTTGAGGTTGTGGACAGGTGTCTTTTATACTGATAACAAGTTCAAACAGGTGCCATTAATACAGGTAATGAGTGGAGGACAGAGGAGCCTCTTAAAGAAGAAGATACAGGTCTGTGAGAGCCAGAAATCTTGCTTGTTTGTAGGTGACCAAATACTTATTTTTCACCAAAATATGTAAATAAATTATTTCCAAATCAGACAATGTGATTGTCTGGATTTGTTTCCACATTTTGTCTCTCATAGTTGAGGTATACCTATGATGAAAATTACAGGCCTCTCTCATCTTCTTAAGTGGGAGAACTTGCACAATTGGTTGCTGACTAAATACTTTTTTGCCCCACTGTACCTCTAGAGAGAGTGTACAATGATTTTATATATATATATATATATATATATATATATATATATATACACACTTTAATTAGGAGGACTCTGGAGGTTATGCATGCAAGACACCACCAAATGTTCAATAGTAAGCAGATATAAAATAAGCAGCAACACATCCAAATAAGAGTAAGTGAGTTTAGCAGATATAACATGTGTGAATAACTTAGAATATGTAATTTAGGTAGGACTGCGATCATCTACTAGTTTAACTGTATATGCTTAAAGTTGAGATCAGGTACCTGATTTGTGCACGTGAGGGGTATGACAGATCTTTAAATTGTAGTAATACTGGTGACCTAGGAGGCGAGCGGCAATTCGACCGTGCAGATCCGTCAGAGGACTGAAAGACAACATGCCTACGACAGGACTCTCTCTGATAGCTTTGCCACGCAGCAACCTGCAAACCTCTCATCAAAGTCAGACCTGCTCTATATCGGCTTCCACACTGTCTCCTGTGACAGGAGACAGTGTGGAAGAAGACATAGAGCAGGTCCGACTGTGATGAGAAGTTTGCAGGTTGCTGCATGGCAAAGCTATCAGATAGAGTTGGTAGATGGATGCAGAGGAGAAAAAAACTGGTAATGACAGGAAACAACTGTGCGGTAGCAAGCAGGAATGACTGGGTACCTACCTACTGCTGAAGGAGAACAAATTACCAAGCAGTAACCATAGTGGGAGTGGCCGGAGTGAACATTATAAGGCGCCTCCTGCATAAGAATAAGGATCTGCCCATTTTTAAGGGAACAGTGAGCTAAAAAGTGATGCCCTTCCTCAATCTGCCGCCCTAGGCACGGGCCTTGTTGGCCTATGGAGTAATACGCCCCTGGGTAAAATATATATTTATTCCTATATATATATATATATATATATATATATATATATACATACATATACAGTAGATACATGATTATATATAGGTATAGATATAAACAGATATATATAGGAATATCTATTTATAAATACATAGAATATATTCTGCTATGTGCAGAACATTGAAATGTGAAATATTAACAGTAAATACACAGTATAACACTTTAATAAATCTGAATATTGCGTAAATATGCTATTTCATGTTTTCATCTACATAACTGCAAAGGGCTCCAATGCATATGTATTTATGTGTTTATATGTGTATATATGTCTGTGATTACATATATACACATATAAATACATAAACACATATGTACACATATATAGACATATAAATATACATACATATCCATCTTTAGACATGTATATGTATGTATGTCTATGTTAAAGCCCTTTGCCTGCCTTTTTTTTCTCTAATACCTGAGACCTCATATCTTTGAGCACTTATAACTCTTTTGTGCAATTTTTTTATTTTAATAATTTATCTTAGATGGTGTTTTTATGAGTGTAGCTCTACTTTTTAATGTATTTTTGATGTGTTCTGTGCCGATTTTTTGTTTTGAAAAACAGTTAATCAGAGCTCTGAGGACACGGTAATTATTCTAGTGTAAATCAAGATTGAGCTTAAGCGATTGCATTTACTTTCAACTTGTAATATGAGCAGAAAACCCAACGCATGCAAGAATCCGCGATAAGTTCCTTATTGCTCATGCGCAACTGTTAGGACTCCACGCATAATCTGGCCCACAGTGTTTTGAATGAGGCTTAGGTGGAAAACCCTGATTACACTTCTAGAATGCCCTGGAGTACCCACGCTTAACCCCTTGTTTGCTTCTCAATGTTTTTGAGATGCTTCTTGTTCTTTCCAGTGAGACTATTTTACACTAATAAAACAGATATGGGAAAATTTTACAATTAACAGCATTTACTTGACTTGTGCAGCCCAGAAAATAATTTGGTTTGTCAACTTTTGTAACTAATATTCAAGAAAATGAGTTTCCCGGAATATTCGTTGCTAACCCGCTCCTCTTCTTCACAGAGCGCCAGTCAGGCTTGGCACAGGCTCCAAGGGCCTGTACTGAAGGACCTTCTAATTTAGTGCAGACTCTGGGAGTCGCTGCACTAAGCTTCCTTTCATCACAGCTGGCGCTATGGGAAGAAGAAGAGTGGGTTACCGCGGCTCTCCCCACCTTTTTAATTGTATAATTCTGTATCTATCTGGCAAGAGATAGATTGGCATAGAGCTTAAAGTTACCCAATTGAATCGCTAGAGATAAAAACCTTGGTATACATTTCAACTTCCCCTGCTTATTTAAGCTAGATTTATGCAGATCAATTATGGAGGATGATATCTGTATGTGGAGAGAGAAAACATTACAAGATATTCTGTTAAATTAAGTTGGAGATACATATTAAGAACCTTTTGATTTAAAAACATCTATGTTTAAATTAGAGAAATGTTTAACAAGTGAACTAAAACAGAAAATGGAACTGAAATTTTTAAATAAATATATATCAGATAAACTAGTGCCAAGAGGCCTTAGGTTAAAAAAGAATTGCACCTTTGAGTTGAATATTGATTTGAGAAAGGAATGGGAAGAAACTTTAGAAAAAACATCATATACACTAAAGGACATTTTGAAAAGATCAAGGGAAATAACCCTGGAAGAAATTAGTCAGAATATCACAAATATTAAAAATGAGTTAACTGACAAAAGGGAAAGTAGAGAATTTAATGAGAAACAACGGGATATAATGAATAAATTAAATATTCTAAATAAAGATTTACAGGAGGTAAAGTGGAGGAAATATAAACGAGATAATGAGGATTATGCAGAAAAAAATAGGGAAATTAATTAAGAGGAAGAAAACTAGATACAAGAAGAGATACAGATGGAACCAGAAATCCCAAATCTAAATGACCACTATGAGAATGAGAGGAGTATGAGAGTTGACAATAGACCTAAAGAAAATAAACATCATATGCAAAGAGATGAAAGGGATAGAGGATATAATTAAAATAGGTACAATAGAAGAAATAAATGGAATAAGGGTTACCAACCAAGAAATAATTACAATTACAGGTGGCCCTCGTTTTACAACGGTTCAATTTACACCGTTTCAGAATAACAACCTTTTTTTCCAGTCATGTGACTGCTATTGAAAAGCATTGAGAAGCAGTGCATTTATTAAAATAGCCAGTAGGTGGAGCTGTCTGCTTGTGTTGCAGCAAAGCCAAGCTAGCTGAAATTAATCAGTTTAACCAGACCTGAGCTATCGAGCAGATTTCAAAGGAACAAGATCCTGTCTATAAATCAGTCTAGATTGGAATGCATAGAAAGAACTGTTTGCAGAAAAATCCAAGTGAAGTCTGTGTTGTGTGATTATTTTATTAGGTTTATAATGCTGTTTAGCAAATGTTTTTGTTCATTTAACTTAGTTTAATTATATATTCTGTGTTGTGTGGTTATTTTATTAGGTTTATAATGCTGTTTAGCATTTAAAGTCTTCATTTAAAAGCTTTAAAAATAATGTATTAGGTGTTACTTATGACAATTTTGAGAGGGGCCTGGAACCTATCTCCCTCACTTCCCATTGACTTACATTATAAACTGGGTTTCAATTTACAACGGTTTCGATTTACAACCATTCCTTCTGGAACCTAACCCTGGCGTAAACTGAGGGCTACCTGTATAGGTATAATTATGAGAGGAATGAACAAGGTTATAACAATTATGGATACCATGAGAGATATCAAAATAGGTTAAATGAAGATGAAAGATGGCGTCAAAATGGGGAAAGAATGAATTATAGACAGGATCAATATAGAGGAAGTGGTAGATATGATAAATTCACTTTTCACTTTTTATATTAGGGGTTATTTGCATTTGTTTGTACATTTTTCTTACAAAGAAGTTTGTAAATCTCCCACTAAGGTTAAGATGATTTTAGTTTAATTTGTTCAGAACATACCGGTATTGTTCTAGCTAGGTTGGATTTGGTTTATATATAACACATCATTTGTTTGCACAATTTGTATATTTTTTTTTTTTTTTTTCACAAAGTCACTTTATCTTTGGATCACAGTTTTTACTCAGATTTTATATTTATTTTCATTTTTAATTTTCGAATTCTGTAACTTGTGGGTTTGGAGTGCAATTGTTTAGGATTTTATTATTTTTAACAAATTGGATTGTAATTTGATTATATTATATTGAGCACAAATTAGATCGTATACTTCCTGTCATCACTTGTTTATAACTTCCACTACTGGATATTTGTGACCCTAATTCAACTTGCACAAGTGTAATCTGTGATTGGGTAGCTGTTACCCGGATCCCTACTCGAATCTTAAATATTTCTAGTTTAACTTCACACCATCAGCTCTAAGCTTCTTCAGTATTACATAGCTGACTGATAGTAGTCTAAATCCGGACTTGTAGCTATAAGCTCAGTTTTTATACTATATAAAAGACAGAACTTCGAGATCCCATAAATTTTTATTGTATTTTGTACTCTCTATTTTTGATTGTATTTGCATTGCATTTTAGATTGTATTGTAATGGAACACATGTGATGGGTTTAATTGTATATAACCCAAAGTGATTAAAAGGAATTTTAACAGATATTTGTTGGACTTAGATTTACAAGTTTGTTTTCTTGGAATTATTTGATCTAGATTAGTCCTGTGATATACCTTAGCCCTCTGTGGCGCTCCTATATATATCGAATCGTTGTTACTTCATTTTAGATCTGATAGGGGATCTTCCTTATAGTGTAGCAGGTATATTTTTACCAAAGGCGCTGGAAACTTCATTTCTGTTGCTAATACTTTTGACAACCAGACCGACTATTCTATGCTCCCGCAAGACACATACCAGCCTTTACAAGGGCTTAGGCATACTCTCCGGCACCAGCCCATGTATAAAGAGACAGACGCCTGGCTTGTGCAGAGGATTGGGATAGGATAAACTCTGCATTTAGTGACAGTTTCTCCCAACTCTATATACAGTGCAATGATGTGGGACTAATTCTGCTAGTTCTATTGTTCTTTAAGTAGATTTATCTATTATCGTTTTATGGACCGCTGGTTATAACAATATGGTTATTGTAACAGACAAGTTAGATTTGTTCCATACCTTAAGAGAACTTAATGTATTTTATATCTATCTTTAATGGGGAAATTGCCTTTATTATATACGTGAAATACTATAAGTTTTAAACTGTTTATGTTCCCTATGTTACTATTTAAATTAATATCCTGAATTCTGGCTATTGAGCTGCTTGTTCATATTCTGGAGTGCATCTCCCTATGAGCCCCTTAGAAGAAAATAGGAGCAGATTGAGATATATAGGTATAGATAAGATGCTGGTTCCTTGGCACATATTGCAAGCCAGACTGATTATATATAATATATTTGTCGATCCCTAGAGTTACTTTTAACACTACAAGGGTGTAACTCTTTTCATTTGTCCCTTACTAGTTGCCTTTTATCTGGAAGCTGAGGACTTCATCTGAGAACTGAACAGTCATATTATCAGCTCTCATATTGTTTTTATTCTTTAAGTTGTTAACTAGATTGAACTGCTGAATATTGGATAACAGGATAGTCTGATTTTTATAGGACAAATGTTTATTATGCTTATTAGATTTTTATTGCCCATAGACTTATCGATCCAAACATGTCATTAAGGAAGTCTGGTTTGCAGAAGCCTACTAAGGAATATATCCTTACTATACATAATCATTGTATCAATTAACCTAACTAGGTTACGCTATAAATGGATGCCCACCACAATCTATAATACCTGGCTTTACTACCTGATAGATATATGAATAGTGTATCTTTAATTTCCCTGCTGTGGGGTATAGGGCCCATGCCCACATGGCAGGTCTATTCTCCTTATATCTTCTAATATTACAGGCTAGCAACTATAGTTCAGGTTCTCCATACCAGGGTATTCCTATGTTGTTTAGGCAATATAAATCCATAGTTAAACATAGAACATTATATAGCTTTAGCATCTAATTTAATTACTTCTCCTTAGTTAGTATGAGGTTATACTCTAGCTCCACGAGAACTTTCTAGAATACTATTACTATTAACCATGTGGGACCAATATATTTTAATAAGGCAGCTCCATTTATCACCACATAAATCTCCATATAGTTTATTTTACTCCTCAGCGTATATAATCGACTGAGCTTAATATACCCCCCCATACCTTCGGCTTCCCTGGGAAGCGCGGGAAAATGTATCCCTTAGAAACCCTATCCTGTTATAATATGGATTCATATGTTGTTGTTTATATATATATATATATATCATTTCATGTGACATATTTACCGTTCTGTTTTAAAAAAAAAAATAAACACTAAGATTCATCAGTTGGGGTCCAAAAGTGACCGCATTTTGTTCGTGAGTACCCTTTGTAACGTCATAATGTTGCACTGCGAGACCCAAAAGTGGCCTCATAGAACATTTAGAGGGTAGATAGTTTGATTGGCACATTAACTGTTCAATTTTATTCATAAGCAATACTACTCAAATATGTTTAGGTTATTTCGTGTAACTCCCCATTTGTTTCCTATTTGAGAATGTATATGTTGAAAATGTGTACTTGAGTTGAGTTACCTGTCATACACTGTACTTATGCCTCAAATTGAATCTTAATAAAAAAAAATAAAAAAAAATATATATAATTATTTATATGCCACTAATAAATTCTTGATAAAAAAAAATTTGACGAGAATTTGTGATATATGATATCACAATTATATTTTATTTTTAAATTGGCACACATATTATTTATAGTATTTCACAAAACTCCTGCACCCATTCAATTTTATGTAGTACTATGGAGCACTTTCTACAAAAATCACGAATATCAATGTAACTGATGCTTGTATTTAGGTATTTACTTGGTTAAGGAAAACATAGGATACATTTTACTGTAGTCAATAGGAACTGTTAAATTAATAAATACATTTTTTCATGCATGCAATAATAACATTTTGAATTCAATATAAAGTTAACAGTAAGGAAACCAGTAAGAAAACCATTGACTAAATACTTTGGTAGATACTGATGATACTATTATCTATATTGTAATAAAAATGATGTAGATTATAAGAATTATCACATATCATAGATACAAATTATAAGGAACAATCACACCTTTCCACCTTAAGAAATTGAGTTTTCACCAAAACACACAAATCCATCTTAAATTATAATTAACAATGGACTTTAAGGAATAACTATACCATTCCATTTTAAGAAATTGAGTTTGCACCAGAACACACAAATCCACCTTAAAGGGACATGAAACCCAATTTTTTTCTTTCGTGATTTAGAAAGAGCATGTCATTTTAGACAACTTTTTAATTTACTTCTATTATCTAATTTGCTTCATTCTCTTGATATCACTTGCTGAAAAGCATATCTAGATATGCTCAGTAGCTGCTGATTGGTTGCTGCACATAGAGGCCTTGTGTGATTGGCTCACATGTGCATTGCTATTTCTTCAACAAAGGATATCTAAAGAATTGAGCAAATTAGACAATAGAAGTAAATTGGAAAGTTGTTTAAAATTGCATGCCCTATCTGAATCATGAAAGTTTAATTTTGACTAGACTGTCCCTTTAAATTACAATTAACTAAGGACCAATGAAAATGAAAGGAGGACTTTTTAAAAAAGCCAGGTAGAGTAGAATATCATAAGTCTTGATAAAGCCCATAAAGTGGTGAAACGCGTTGACTTACAGAACTACCAACTGAACAACTGAACAGCTGGGAAGCCTACCCTAATCCCAAAAAGTTTACATAGTAAACGGAGGGTAAGAGGATAAGAGACTTTGTTTTGCAACGGCCGTTGCTACCTTATATCCAGCATTATCTTACTGTAAACTCTCGGCAGTCAGGTGACATCACAGACGTCGGATCAACAGATGCCGATTGAGCAACATTGTTTGTTACCTAACAGCCGGACACCAACACTCGGAAGAGTTTGCCAGTGGAATTCAGGTATTGCTGTTTTTTCTGTTTTGATATCAGTGTGGAGCGGAGCCAAAAAAGAAGGTCTACACAAAGGAGCTGAGAACCATAAGACTGGTAAGATTGTTACAATAACACAGCCGGTAACAGCTTTCTATACACCTAATACTATATGTCAGTGATACACACTATTTACATCGCTTAAACAAACAAGCCTTAACTACTTATATTCCTTGGGTCCTCGAAGAAAAAAATTAGGAGCAAATAGAACTTCCATATTTACACAAAGCTTAATTTTGCAGCAAATAGAACTTCTATATATACAGGAACTATTATTCTATGACAAAAGGTTTTCGTAAGAATATAATAAAAAAAAAGGATTAGTGTGTGGTGCATATTGGAGTTTGAGTTTGTTCAGAAACAAGACCTTTCTTTTATATTCTGTTGACATATTGAAATAAAGGTGTTTTTTGTTTTTAACATTCATGCTTATATAAGATGTTAAATATAAGAATCTAATTAACAACTGTAATAGAGAGCCAACTTGGATTTTGTGTGCATATATAAGAGATGAAGCTCTGTTTTATATCTGAAGGGAGATGTCCCTATTTACTCATATAAATTAGTTGTATGCTTTTTAAATATTTTTAATTGTTGATTATAAATATCTGTATCATATAGGCATTTATAGAAGTTGACACTATATATATATATATCATCCTCCTGGTATCTTTGCTTTTCTAGCGCTTTATTCATACCCCCTTTTTTAATTGTATAATTTTGTATCTATCTGGGAAGAGATAGATTGGCATAGAGCTTAAAGTTAACTTGGTAACATGGCTCAACAACCAGCTAAATGTAAGCATTTAACCCCTTAAAGGTTTTTTAAAGAACATGAATTCATATTGACCAATTTCATCAGTATTTTTTATTTTCTTTAAATTTTTATCCATTTTTCGTTACAAATTTAGATTCATAACAAATCAAATGCACATCTATAGCATTTACTAAACCCATTCTGCAAATGTTTCTCTTGAGTCTTGCAATAATTGCTTTTCTGTATTGCTAGCAATCGCTTTTTGCTTTGAAAGATATTATATATTGTACCACTAGACACAAAAGATGTGGAGGCAATGGTTGCTGGACTAGCTGAGTTTTGCTAGTTGGGTATTTGGGGCCTGATAAAACAGCTACGCTTTAAAGTGGTGAGTTATACTATGCTGTTTACTTCATTGCATGCACTCCTCATTCAGACTATGGTGCCCTCTGCATATCTGTGGGTTTGTAATTCCAGGAGCCATATATCTGGCAAGTTGCTTTGGAGTTGAAGCAAGCGCAACTTGTTCTTGAATGTATATTAGGTAAAAGTAATGTTTAATCTGTATTTGAATCATTGCTATTTAATTGTAGATAATTGGGTTAATGTGAGTTATGTATTAATGTACTGTTAATGTACATAAAATATGCTTTCCATATATAAGGTATCAGAAATATCTCTTATGAAAATTAGAAAACATAGTGTAAGGGTTTAAGGGACAGTCTACGCCAGAATTGTTATTCTTTAAAAAGATAGATAATACCTGTATTACCTATTCCCCAAACATGGTTATATTAATATACTTTTTACCTCTGTGATTACCTTGTATTTAAGCCTCTGCAGACTGCCCCCATATTTTAGTTCTTTTGAAAAACATGCATTTTATCCAATCAGTGCCCTCTAATAAGTAACACCACGGCCGTGAGCACGTTATCTATATGGCACACATGAACTAACACCCTCTAGCTGTGAGAAACTGTCAAGTGAATTCAGATAAGAGGCAGCCTTCAAGGGCTTAGAAATTGGCATTTGAGCCTACCTAGGTTTAGCTTTCAACTAAGAATACCAAGAGAACAAAGCAAATTTTATGGTAAAATTAAATTGGAACGTGGCTTAAAAAGACATGCCCTATCTGATTCATGAAAGTTTAATTTTCACTAGACTGCCTCTTTAAGTAAAATATTGGGGATGGTCTTGTGTACATAGGTTTAATAATATATTTACAATCAGTTCCTATGGTTGTTTTACTTAAATGGATCCATTACCGAATCACTGAAAATGTTATGAGAGACTCTTAATCAAGCAATATTTCATTGATGTGACTTCAGTTATTTAATTGTATTTACAACAAAAGAGTAAAACGCAGAGAATATTCATAAATACATGTTCTTGTTCTCTTCTTCTGTCATATGTTGAACATATAAGACTACAGAAGTTATGTGCTAATAAGTAAAATTGTATGTGGTAAAAACAATACCACACCTGGCTCCATTAGCCTTTCCTGATGCAATAACATGACCTGATCTGACCTACTATTGCAATACCAATCAGACTACATGAGACCCCCTTCATGACAACAATAACACCATATGAAATGCAAGTGACTCCCAGGACCTCCCCACATGTATACCCCTAAACAAATGTCTATGTGACCCTATATATAAGATATATATTTTAGTGGTATAGCTTCAGGGTCAGAAGCTACTATGCAGGTCATAGCAAGTTGTTGTAAGGACTAACACACATTTAACATAATATTACTAAATAATGTTGATTAGAGGGTGCCCCAGTCACTAAATGGAGTCTGTATAAACAATCTGCTGTCCCTAGGTATTTTTTATTGCAGCGCAAATTAAGCAATTAGTATAACATCTAGCCTTAAAGGGACAGTTTCTTCAAAAATGTTCTCCCCTTTAATTTGTTCCCAATGATTACCTGCTGGAGTGTATTAAATTGTTTACAAATAGCTCCTTTACCCTTATATTGGCATTTGAAATTGTTGATTTAGCATGTGGTATCCCCACCTATTCTGAAAGTTTGTGGCCGCGCGTACCAGCTATAGATAAGCTTTGTAAACGCAGCCAGCAGAAGAAATTACACTTCCAGTGGAATATAGCAGAGATAAGGTAATAAAATGCTGATTTTCCATTGTTCTCTCAAAGTACTGTTGATTGTTTTAAGGACAGATATAAGATAAAGAAGCAGGTATATGTGCACAATGTGATACATTAATGAAATCTGATTATACCTACAAGCTCAACCCATTTTATTAGGTTGTGGCTTCAAAACACAAAATCAGAGCTTTGATATACACAAATAAGCCTTAAAAGCTAATTTTCATAAATTTTTTACTCTGCAGTTGGTAAAAGAAGCAATTGTAAACACATTTTACAATATACTGTCCCTTTAACCCTTTGGCTCCTAAGTCATTTCCCACCTGGGTGCTAAGCTGGTTTTTAACTGTTTTGTTTTTTAATTTTTTTAAATATATTTATTTTTAACTTTTTTACTTTTTTTTACAGATCCCCAAGACGTATACTGTTGGAAAGGTTAGGCGATTACATTTCTAACAGTGGGTCTTGGGAGTCTGTAGCTGCTTAGATGCCTGAGATACAGGCTTTTAAGCAGCATGCCCCCTTCTCCCTATACTTGTCATTGTAAACTTTAAATAAAGTTGTGTGGTGACATCATCACATCATTGCGTGTGACGTCACCACGTGAAACGTCAAGCCCCAGCAATGCCTGTCACTATACAGGCCAGATCGACGGGGTAGGAGTAGATGGGAGCCCCCAGATTGCCCTCAATGTGGGTGAGTGCTAGCGACAGCTCTGACCTGTCGTCAGCACCTGACTGGGACAATTTGCGATGGCTCAAAGCCGTCGTTAGCACTCAAGGGGTTAAATAAGTCCAAAAACCATTACAAGTAAATATGTATAGTGTACTTTCCATTTATTACACAATGCAATGCTCTTTTAACTTTCACTCCCATATATGGATCCTTCTCGGATCTTTTAACAGCTTAAAGTAACAAAAAATAAATATAGATAAGACAGTGTCCTATTAACATTCTCTATATAGGAATTGTCAAAAAGTGTTACAACCCAAAATGCTTATTATAGCCATTAAAAAAGTAAAGTAGTCTATCTGGAATGATAGAGTTGACCTAAAGAAGCCTGGAGTACCTTATCGGTTAGCTCACCCTGTAAGAAAAAACCTAGCAGTTGAACAAGGCAACATTCATCAATGTTGCATTTTTGTATGGAGGGTCAGGTTCTTGCTTTTTCTGCCTTTTCAGGTGCTGTGGGAAGTGGCACTAAGAACACTTACTTAGGTGTACTACAGATGTTGCTTTCTGGCTGGTGCATAGTGAGTTGACCTTGCTAGTTAGAAGTCCATAGCTGTATGTTTTAACTCCCCTTGCTGTGTGTACATATAATGGCCAGCATTGTCAGGCCATTTCTTGTTGGAGTATTTTTTTTATATCCTATCCAACAGTGAAGCCTAATTTGAAAGCAGAGCCTGAGTTGAGTAAAGGTTGAGTTAATAGGAGGGACAAAATACTATTATTGAAGCCTGAAGTGCCTCTCCTCACTGATCTGCTGACCTGAAACATTTGAGGGCACCTGTCTCTTGTTGAGAATGGAAAAAGCTTGTTGTCACCACATGTTAATCTTCTTTGAAAGTTTAGTTGCGTGAGCATGCTTAAATTGTTGATCCTTCATAAAACTAACCATCTTGGTCTTTCTCCAGCTCTGTGTTATCTCTTTTGTTGGTTTAATGTAATGGTTAAGTTAAGCTGGTGGGTCAAGGAGGCCCTAAGTAGCACAGGCACTTGATTGTAATGGGTGGGTTTATCCCTTATGTATTTTGAAATATCACTTCATTAATCATTTACAAATTATTCCATAAATACTTAAAATATTTTAGTACCAAATTTTCACACACTAGTTCAGGAATTTGGGTATCTAAAAAAAAAAATCTCACAAGAAAAGATTTACTCACATGTTGACAACTGAATTATTAAATTAGCTTGATAATAAGCTTTAAAGGGATATTATAATGAAATAATTACATGGTCTAATAGGTTAGATCATGTATTTTTAATGCTAGCAACCCTGTGTTCAACCTCAGCAAATTGGGTTAAAAAATTAAATTACCACTAGAAAATCACAGAGCACTGCTAGTCCCTAGCAAGTATAACCACTGACAGAATCATCAACCATAGTCACAGAGCCAGCTGGAAACTACCGTTGCTCATTGCTAGCAGTCAATTTCTGCTCGGCACCAGTGCTCTGCAGTTACTATTAATTGCATGGTTACTAAGGATAGGATGACATGCTCTAACAAATAAGACCATGTAAGTTTGCCACTAGAGATGAGCATTTTGCTGATCCATTAAGCCTCTTTGATATACATACGGCCGAAAACATTATTGGATGAAACGGATGAAAAATCAATGAGAAAGTCAATTTGTTCATTGCTTTATACCATTTGGCACCAAAAAAGGAGGTGCAGGAATGGGGGAATGAGTTATATTATTTGGTTAATGAGCTTTTTTGTTTGCATTGATGTACAGGGGATCTGTGACCATTCATTTGGCCATCTTCCCCTGTCCAATCCTGCCATAGTGTTCCCTGTCTAATACTGCCATAGTATTATTATTTATTGATGTTAGGGACAGCAGGTCAGGCATTAAATGCTGGATTTTAGTCATACAGGGGTTTTATGCTCTTTTAACATTGAAATATAGGTTTGAATCCTATAATGTAAGGTTTTTATTAATAACATATGCCAATATTAGCTGTTACCATTGGAAATAACGGTAACAAATCTGAATCCAATATTTATCCAAACCATTTGCCTGCATGGACAAAATTCAGTCAAAACATTTTAAAAAGTCTGAAACAAATCCATCAGCTGAAACAAATTTTTGCCCATGCACATGTATATTTACCCTATAATACTCCTTTAATACTCAGATATGCACTTCACAGAGCTTTATCTGGCTTTTGTAAATGACTAAACTTGATCCCTCACATTTTTCTAATAATCCTTTGAAATTTAAACAAACAAATGAATTTGGAATTTTAACTGTATTATATACATTTAAAATTTGGGGGAGATGTTTATGCAATTGCTGTAAGAGAATAGATTTGGCATTTAATGTTATGGTTGATAGAAATCTAATGTTTACTGATATACAAAAAAAGCATTGTAAAAGTATAATGTAATAAACAACTTGGCTATAGCACTTAACTGTGTTAAGTACCTATGGGGTTAATCACAAACTGTTGTTTAATCATTATTGGCATATTAATGCCTCTTTTTATTGTTTATCTGCAGAACTTCTTTATTATTGTATCAGTGACAAATGGCCTTAACATGTGCCAGTCCTGTTTTTTTCTGATCAAAGTCCAAGTTCTCGATAATAAATTACACATTTGTGGGGCCTTTTTTATTTATCAAATTCAACAGCTAAAAGGAGTTAATAAATCCAGGACAGTCCTTTTTAATTAAATGCTAAGCATTACAATTTCTTTCGAATGTAACCTCAAAAAAAATAAAATTAATGATAAAATTTGCAAAACCAATAACCCAACAAACACGTATGCCCACTATACTGATAATGCCTCTGTTCAAATCCCTTGGAGAGACAGAAACACATATGTCTTTGGTTTTTGAGCACAGCTCCAAAATCACCATTTTGTTTGTTGTTAATTTTGCTTGTCGATTTTCAAATGTTGGGATTCACAATGCAGATAATTATTTTGTGTTGTTATCGGTAAATATAAATTTCAGGGGATTTAGCAGAAGCATTTTGGGATCACTGGAAAAACACACTGCCAATAATAATGCAGAATTTCAGATTTTTTTATGTACTGAAGTGCAATATTGGGATCAACCTTTATGAGTTTAACCCCCCACAAAAGAGGGTAATGACTAGTTTAAAAGACATAAAGCTCAAGCTTAAAAAATGCAAAAGGCATTTCACTTTAGAATATAAAAAGTTACATCATATAAATGCACCTCCATTCAAACATAGAGCATATATTGCTCTAGCAATGACTATGTTTTCTTCATTGCTGACAAATACATTCAAAGCGGTCATAATGTTTGAATGGTGGTGCATGGGACGTATGTACATATTATCTATGTACAGAAACAGCTATCATGGAAACAGGAAAAATTAGGAGCTCTGGTCTTTGTCCATATTCTATGAACTATTCCATTGATGTCTCCATTTATCTCAAAAAGACCTGTGTTCACCCTAAGTCCAGCAAAACATACCCATTCCCTCCCCCAGCTTTTCAGACCCCAACCCTGAGCCCTCATATGCTGCATGAAAGGTCAACATGTTCCTGTATCCCTTATGCCTGATCAAGAATGAAAAATTCAGATGTTAGGAGATTATATCTTTAAATTATCTAGATTTATTTCATGGGGAAAGTATATAATACAAAACATTACAGCAAGAAAAAAATGTTGATAGAAAAAGCAAATCCCACTTCTCAAACTTTCCATCATTTGTTTTTGCCAATCCAAGCTGATCTGCCAAGAGGAAAAAAAAATATAATCTTATGCATACATTGTATTGAACATAACATATGGCCACTTATTGTGTTTTGGCATTCAAATGAAAAAAGGGATAACGGCATAAAAACAAACTACAATTAAAGGAATTAGCTTCACTCAGCAGAGGAAGTACAATGAGCAGAATTAGTTAATTTGCTAGGCTGCATTAGTTACCTTAGAAAACCTTTGAGAGAGAAAAAAAATGTGTACATTTCAGCACAATGTAGTGGCAGCACTATTACGTAAGATAAAAATGATGTGCAATCATTAATGTATAGTGCATGAAAAGATATAGATCAGACTGCATGCCTAGCAATTTCTGCAAACTTACCTAATTTAAACTATGGTATTCTATCCAGTGGCGTCACTAGGGTTGGTGTCACCCGGTGCGATAAGTTATGGTGTCACCCCCCTCCCCCTAGAAAGCAGACACACACAAACACAAAAACACAGGCACACACACATACAAACACTCAGACACACTTAAAAACACACTCATATGCACACACAAACACTCGGAAACACACTCAGACACACACACAAAAACACTCAGACACACACACAAAAACTCATAAACAAACACACAAAAACTCAGACACACACACAAAAACTCAGACACACACACATACAAAATGTGTAAACTGCACTACATTAATTATAAAGCTCATGCCTAGAGCTGCTCCCTGGCTCAGCAAAGCATCAAATGAAAGATAAACAGAGCACTCTAAAATAAATCACTAAAGAAAAGGTTTAGGCGTGCAAACTATGAAAATTCTGCTCTCTGACTCTGTTCCAAGTCTGTCAGTGCACAGCCCCGGGCCGTGTGCCTACCGCTTCTTATGGCCAATCACCTCTGCACTCTTCCCACCCTCCCCTCCTACCTCTTCAGTGTGCACTTAGTGAACCGTAACCGTACCGGTCTGGTGGGCATCATACGTGGCTCCTTCACTATAGAGACTATTAGGCCTACTTATCAAGCCGTCAACTGTGCTGCATTTACCGGCACCAATACGCTCGCCTGACATCGCCTAACTTCGCTGCCGCGTACCTGAATACGTTCTTCATATTTAACAAAAAAGCTGTCAAAAAGCCGCGCACCAAATATGGGGCGATGAGCAGCGGACTGTTGTTAACTAACAGTCATCGATCTCGCTGCTCTTCGGCTTTTTCCCAGCTTTATTTGTATACTGTTACTAAACACCCACACTATACTAAACTGTTTAACCCCTATCCCACTGCTCCCGGACCCCGCCGCAACTAAATAAAGTTATTAACCCCTAAACTGCTGCTCTCGGAGCCCACTGCCACTCTAATAAACTTATTAACCCCTATTCCTCCACTCCCGGAGCCCACCACCACCTACATTATACTTATTAATCCCTAATCTGCTGCCCCTTACACCGCCGCCACCTACATAAAGTTATTAACCCCTATCCTGCCGCTCCCGGAGCCCACCGCAACTAAATAAATGTATTAACCCCTAAACCGCCAGCCACCCACATCGCCATAAAAATAATAATTAACCTATTCTCATTATTATAATAAAATTACATTAAACTATATTAAATGAATAATTAACCTACCCTAACTATTATAATAAAATTACATTAAACTATATTAAATTAATGATTAACCTACCCTAACTATTATAATAAAATTACATTAAACTATATTAAATTAATGATTAATCCAACCTAACTTTTAACCTAAATTTACATTAAACTATATTAAAATAAAAATTAATCTAGCCTAGCTTTTATAATAAAATTACATAAAACTACAAATTAAATTAAATATATTATATATTTAAACACCTAACCCTACTCAAATAATTTAAATCTACACTAAAAAATTACAAAGTTAAAAAAAAATAACGACTAGATTACGAGTTGTGCATTAGGTTTAAAAAGCAGTGTTAAGAGGTCCTAACGCTGCTTTTTAACGCCCGCTGGTATTACGAGTCTTGCAGGTACAGGTGTACCGCTCACTTTTTTGGCCAGACTTGGAAATACCGCAAATCCACTTACGTAAATTGCGTATCCTCTTTTTTAACTAGTTTTTATAACTAATAGTTACATTGTAGCTATCTTAGGATATATTTTTATTTTACAGGCAAGTTTGTATTTATTTTAACTAGGTAGAATAGTTATTAAATAGTTATTAACTATTTAATAACTACCTAGCTAAAATAAATACAAAGTTACCTGTAAAATAAAACCTAACCTAAGTTACAATTATACCTAACACTACACTATAATTAAATTATTTCCCTAAATGAAATACAATTAAATACAATTAAATAAAATTATCTAAAGTACAAACCCCCCCCACTAAATTACAGAAAATAATAAACAAATTACAAGATTTGTAAACTAATTACACCTAATCTAATCCCCCTAACAAAATAAAAAAGCTCCCCTAAAATAAAAAAAGTCCTACCCTACACTAAATTACAAATAGCCCTTAAAAGGGCCTTTTGCAGGGCATTGCCCCAAAGCAATCAGCTCTTTTACCTGTAAAAAAATTACAAATCCCCCCCAACATTAAAACCCACCACCCACACAACCAACCCTACTCTAAAACCTACCCAATACCCCCTTTAAAAAACCTAACACTAACCCCTTGAAGATCACCTTACCGGGAGAAGTCTTCATCCAATTGGGCCGAAGTCCTCAACGAAGCCGGGAGAAGTCTTCATCCAAGCTGGGCGAAGTGGTCCTCCAGACAGGCAGAAGTCTTCATCCAGATGGCATCTTCTATCTTTATCCATCCGGCGCGGAGCGGGTCCATCTTCAAGACATCTGACATGGAGCATCCTCTTCATCCAATGGCTAAGACTGAATGAAGGTTCCTTTAAATGATGTCATCCAAGATGGCGTCCCTTCAATTCCGATTGGCTGATAGAATTCTATCAGCCAATCGGAATTAAGAAACAGCCAGTAGAATGCCAGCTCAATCCTATTGGCTGATTGCATCAGCCAATAGGATTTTTTCTACCTTAATTCTGATTGGCTGATAGAATTCTATCAGCCAATCGGAATTGAAGGGACGCCATCTTGGATGACGTCATTTAAAGGAACCTTCATTCAGTCTTAGCCGTTGGATGAAGAGGATGCTCCGCATCGAATGTCTTGAAGATGGACCCGCTCTGCGCCGGATGGATGAAGATAGAAGATGCCGTCTGGATGAAGACTTCTGCCCATCTGGAGGACCACTTTGCCCCGGCTTGGATGAAGACTTCTCCCGGCTTCGTTGAGGACTTCAGCCCGGTTGGATGAAGACTTCTCCCAGTAAGGTGATCTTCAAGGGGTTAGTGTTAGGTTTTTTAAGAGGGTATTGGGTGGATTTTAGAGTAGGGTTGGTTGTGTGGGTGGTGGGTTTTAATGTTGGGGGGGGTTTGTAATTTTTTTTACAGGTAAAAGAGCTGATTACTTTGGGGCAATGCCCCGCAAAAGGTCCTTTTAAGGGCTATTTGTAATTTAGTGTAGGGTAGGGCTTTTTTTATTTTGGGGGGGGCTTTTTTATTTTGTTAGGGTGATTAGATTAGGTGTAATTAGTTTAAAAATCTTGTAATTTGTTTATTATTTTCTGTAATTTAGTGTTTGTTTGTTTTTTGTACTTTAGATAATTTTATTTAATTGTATTTAATTTAATTTAATTTAGGGAAATAATTTAATTATAGTGTAGTGTTAGGTGTAATTGTAAGTTAGGTTAGGTTTTATTTTACAGGTAACTTTGTATTCATTTTAGCTAGGTAGTTATTAAATAGTTAATAACTATTTAATAACTTTTCTACCTAGTTAAAATAAATACAAACTTGCCTGTAAAATAAAAATAAATCCTAAGGTAGCTACAATGTAACTGTTAGTTATATTGTAGCTATCTTAGAGTTTATTTTATAGGTAAGTAATTTCTTTTAAATAGGAATTATTTAGTTAATGATAGGAATTTTTATTTAGATTTCTTTTAATTATATTTAAGTTAGGGGTTGTTAGGGTTAGATTTAGGTTTAGGGGTTAATACATTTAGTATAGTGGCGGCGACGTTGGGGGCGGCATATTAGGAGTTAATAAATGTAGGTAGGTGGCGGTGATGTTAGGGCCGGCAGATTAGGGGTTAATAGTATTTAACTAATGTTTGCGAGGTGGGAGTGCGGCGGTTTAGGGGTTAATATGTTTATTATAGCGGCAGATTAGGGGTTAATAAGTGTAGGTAGGTGGCGGTGACATTGGGGGCGGCAGAGTAGGGGTTAATAAATAAAATGTAGGGTTCAGCGATGTTGGGAGCAGCAGATTAGGGGTACATAAGTATAATGTAGGTGGCGGCGGTGTCCGGAGCAGCAGATTAGGGGTTAATAATTATAATGTAGTACCGGCGATGTCGGGGGCAGAAGATCAGGGGTTAATAAGTGTAAGATTAGGGGTGTTTAGACTCTGGGTTCATGTTAGGGTGTAGACATAAAATGTATTTACCCATAGGAATCAATGGGGCTGCTTTAAGGAGCTTTACGCTGCTTTTTTGCAGGTGTTAGACTTTTTTTCAGCCGGCTCTCCCCATTGATTCCTATGGGGAAATCGTGCACAAGCATGTTACACCAGCTCACCGCTAACGTAAGCAGCGCTGGTATTGGAGTGCGGTAATGAGCAAAATTTTGCTCAACGCTCACTTCTTGTCTGGTTTGTAAAAACCCGTAATACCAGCACTGTCTGTAAGTGAGCGGTGATCATAAACTGCTCATTAGCACCGCACAGCCTCTAACGCAAAACTCATAATCTAGGTGTAACTAAGTTACAAAAAATAACAAACACTAAGTTACACAAAAAAATAAACACTAAGTTACAAAAAATGAAAAAGAAATTATCAAAGCTTTAAACTAATTACACCTAATCTAAGGGCCCTATGAAAATAAATAAAGCCCCCTCAAAATAAAAAAAAAAACCTAGCCTACAATAAACTACAAATAGCCCTTTGGATGGGCATTGCCCTTAAAAGGGCATTTAGCTCTATTGCAGCCCAAGACCTAATCTAAAACTAAAACCCACCCAATAAACCCTTAAAAAATCCTAACACTAACCCCAGAAGATTTACTTACAGTTTTGAAGATACGACATCCATCCTCCAAGAAGCCGGGAGAAGTCCTCAACGAAGCGGCCGAAGTCTTCATCCAAGCCCGCAGAAGTCTTCATCCAGACAGCATCTTCTATTTTCATCCATCCGGCGCAGAGCGGCTCCATCTTCAAGACATCCGACGTGGAGCATCCTCTTCTTTCCGACGACTACCGACAAATGAAGGTTCCTTTAAATGACGTCATCCAAGATGGCGTCCCTTAGATTCTGATTGGCTGATAGTATTCTATTAGTCAATCGGAATTAAGGTTGAAAAAATCCTATTGGCTGTTGCAATCAGCGGCGGATTGAAAACCAGGTACGCTGGGCCGGAATAGTGGCGAGCGTATCTGGTAGATTTTTGATAACTAGCAAAAGTAGTCAGATAGTGCCGAATTTGCATTCGGAACATCTGTAGTGATGTAACTATCGATCTGTGTTGGACTGAGACCGGCGGATCGTATGTTACGTCACAATATTCTACTTTTGCCGGTCTGTAGCCTTTGATAAATAAGGCAAATCAAGCTCTTCACAATTACACTGCAGAATTCCAGCGTATTTGCGGTTGACGGCTTGATAAATAAGCCCCAGTGTCAGACAGTCATGCGGTCAGGTGCCAGGCATCCCCCTCACCATTTCCCGGTTCCCGTTTAGAGAGCCAGCACAGCAGTGAGTGACTCCACTGCTCCACACATCACTGAGCAATGAGCACAGATAGGCAGGCAGGTTTAGGCTAGCAGCGCAACTTTGCAAGCCCCACGGCACGTCCACAACATTCATAGTGAAATTGGGCAGGGGAGGAGCAAAGTACAAACAACAAAATCAGTCGGGAAAATTATTTGTGGAAATTGCAGCGTTGGCTCAAGGGGCAAAAAATTAAGTGTCTACAACCTCCCCAGTCCGACTAATGTTCACATATGCTGGCCCCTCTAATAAAAAAAGTCTATGCATCTCTACATTGTATTTCCTTGAATTTCAATAAAATTTAAAAAAAAAAAATTCTGGTGGTGTCACCCGGGCACGACCCACACCCCCCGCACCCCCCTAGTGACGCCACTGATTCTATCAAATTTCTAAAATGGAATTATATTTAATGCACAATTATATGAAATGTAACTTTATTACTCTAACAGTGGTAGATAGTTAAAATAAAGGGGTGTTGTTGTTTTATGGGATAGATGGAATGAAGAACGAAAACAGAGGTACAAAAGGCAAATATCCCCACATACTTGGGGACATGAAACCATACATTTTTCATTCATGATTTAGATAGAGAATACAAATTTCAACAACTTTCCACTTTACTTCCATTATAAAACTTGCATTGTTAACATTACATTCTTTATTAAAGGAGCAGCAATGCACTACTAAGAGCTAGCTGAACACATCTGGTGAGCCAATGACAAGAATGATATACATGCAGTCACCAATAGCCAGCTAGCCCCCAGTAGTGCATTGCTGCTCATGAGTCTGCCTAGGTATGTATTTCAAAAAAGGATAAATAAGGCATCAGCCAATCAGATTGAGATCGCATTCTATTGGCTGTTCCGATCAGCCAATAGAATGCAAGATCAATCTGATTGGCTGATTGAATCAGCCAATCCGATTGAACTTGAATCTGATTGGCTGATTCAATCAGCCAATCAGATTTTTCCTACCTTAATTCCAATTGGCTGATAGAATCCTATCAGCCAATCGGAATTCGAGGGACGCCATCTTGGATGACGTCACTTAAAGGAACCTTCATTCGTTGGGTAGTCGTCGGGGAAGGAGGATGTTCCACGCCGGAGGTCTTGAAGATGGAGCCGCTCCTCGTTGGATGGATGAAGATAGAAGATGCCGCTTGGATGAAGATGTCTGCCGGTCCAGATGTCCTCTTCTGCCCGGATAGGATGAAGGCTTCTGCCGGTCTGGATGTCCTCTTCTGCCCCATCGGATAAAGACTTCGGCCCGGTTGGGAGAAGACGGCTCAAGGTAGGGAGATCTTCAGGGGGGTAGTGTTAGGTTTATTTAAGGGGGGTTTGGGTTAGAGTAGGGGTATGTGGGTGGTGGGTTTTAATGTTGGGGGGTGGTATTGTGTTTTTTTTACAGGCAAAAGAGCTGATTACTTTGGGGCATGCCCCGCAAAAAGCCCTTTTAAGGGCTGTTAATAGAGCTGTTAACTTTTTTAATTTAGATTAGGGTAGGGAATTTTTTTTATTTTGGGGGGCTTTGTTATTTTATTAGGGGGCTTAGAGTAGGTGTAATTAGTTTAAAATTCTTGTAATTTTTTTTATTTTTTGTAATTTAGTGTTTGTTTTTTTGTAATTTAGTTTAGTTTATTTAATTGTAGGTAATTGTAGGTAATTTATTTAATTAATTTATTGCTAGTGTAGTGTTAGGTTTAATTGTAACTTAGGTTAGGATTTATTTTACAGGTAATTTTGTAATTATTTTAACTAGGTAGCTATTAAATAGTTAATAACTATTTAATAGCTATTGTACCTAGTTAAAATAAATACAAAGTTGCCTGTAAAATAAATATAAATCCTAAAATAGCTACAATATAATTATTTGTTATATTGTAGCTATATTAGGGTTTATTTTACAGGTAAGTATTTAGCTTTAAATAGGAATACTTTAGTTAATAATATTTAATTTATTTCGTTAGATTAAAATTATATTTAACTTAGGGGGGTGTTAGGGTTAGGGTTAGACTTAGCTTTAGGGGTTACTACATTTATTAGAGTAGCGGCGAGGTCTGGTCGGCAGATTAGGAGTTAATAAGTGTAGGTAAGGTAGCGGCGACATTGGGGGGGCAGATTAGGGGTTAATAAATATAATATAGGTGTTGGTGATGTTAGGGGCAGCAGATTAGGGGTTCATAGGGATAATGTAGGTTGCGGCAGTGTCCGGAGCGGAAGATTAGGGGTTAATTGTGTAATGCAGGTGTCAGCGATAGCGGGGGTGGCAGATTAGGGGTTAAAGGAGCAGCAATGCACTACTAAGAGCTAGCTGAACACATCTGGTGAGCCAATGACAAGAATGATATACATGCAGTCACCAATAGCCAGCTAGCCCCCAGTAGTGCATTGCTGCTCATGAGTCTGCCTAGGTATGTATTTCAAAAAAGGATAAATAAGGCATCAGCCAATCAGATTGAGATCGCATTCTATTGGCTGTTCCGATCAGCCAATAGAATGCAAGATCAATCTGATTGGCTGATTGAATCAGCCAATCCGATTGAACTTGAATCTGATTGGCTGATTCAATCAGCCAATCAGATTTTTCCTACCTTAATTCCAATTGGCTGATAGAATCCTATCAGCCAATCGGAATTCGAGGGACGCCATCTTGGATGACGTCACTTAAAGGAACCTTCATTCGTTGGGTAGTCGTCGGGGAAGGAGGATGTTCCACGCCGGAGGTCTTGAAGATGGAGCCGCTCCTCGTTGGATGGATGAAGATAGAAGATGCCGCTTGGATGAAGATGTCTGCCGGTCCAGATGTCCTCTTCTGCCCGGATAGGATGAAGGCTTCTGCCGGTCTGGATGTCCTCTTCTGCCCCATCGGATAAAGACTTCGGCCCGGTTGGGAGAAGACGGCTCAAGGTAGGGAGATCTTCAGGGGGGTAGTGTTAGGTTTATTTAAGGGGGGTTTGGGTTAGAGTAGGGGTATGTGGGTGGTGGGTTTTAATGTTGGGGGGTGGTATTGTGTTTTTTTTACAGGCAAAAGAGCTGATTACTTTGGGGCATGCCCCGCAAAAAGCCCTTTTAAGGGCTGTTAATAGAGCTGTTAACTTTTTTAATTTAGATTAGGGTAGGGAATTTTTTTTATTTTGGGGGGCTTTGTTATTTTATTAGGGGGCTTAGAGTAGGTGTAATTAGTTTAAAATTCTTGTAATTTTTTTTATTTTTTGTAATTTAGTGTTTGTTTTTTTGTAATTTAGTTTAGTTTATTTAATTGTAGGTAATTGTAGGTAATTTATTTAATTAATTTATTGCTAGTGTAGTGTTAGGTTTAATTGTAACTTAGGTTAGGATTTATTTTACAGGTAATTTTGTAATTATTTTAACTAGGTAGCTATTAAATAGTTAATAACTATTTAATAGCTATTGTACCTAGTTAAAATAAATACAAAGTTGCCTGTAAAATAAATATAAATCCTAAAATAGCTACAATATAATTATTTGTTATATTGTAGCTATATTAGGGTTTATTTTACAGGTAAGTATTTAGCTTTAAATAGGAATACTTTAGTTAATAATATTTAATTTATTTCGTTAGATTAAAATTATATTTAATTTAGGGGGGTGTTAGGGTTAGGGTTAGACTTAGCTTTAGGGGTTACTACATTTATTAGAGTAGCGGCGAGGTCTGGTCGGCAGATTAGGAGTTAATAAGTGTAGGTAAGGTAGCGGCGACATTGGGGGGGCAGATTAGGGGTTAATAAATATAATATAGGTGTTGGTGATGTTAGGGGCAGCAGATTAGGGGTTCATAGGGATAATGTAGGTTGCGGCAGTGTCCGGAGCGGAAGATTAGGGGTTAATTGTGTAATGCAGGTGTCAGCGATAGCGGGGGTGGCAGATTAGGGGTTAATAAGTGTAAGGTTAGGGGTGTTTAGACTCGGGGTACATGTTAGGGTGTTAGGTGCAGACTTAGAGAGTGTTTCCCCATAGGAAACAATGGGGCTGCGTTAGGAGCTGAACACAGCTTTTTTGTAGGTGTTAGGTTTTTTTTTCAGCCCAAACTGCCCCATTGTTTCCTATGGGGGAATTGTGCACGAGCACGTTTTTCCAGCTAGCCGCTACCATAAGCAACGCTGGTATTGAGAGTTGAAGTGGCGGAAAATATGCCTTTACGCTCCCTTTTTGGAGCCTAACGCAGCCCTTCAGAGAACTCTAAATACCAGCGTTGTTTAGAAGCAGCGCTAGAAAAAAAAGACGCGTAGCTAACGCACCCCTTTGGCCGCAAAACTCTAAATCTAGGCGATTGCATTTGAACAGGAAATTCAGAGATTTTTCTCTGACTAAATACACAGATCACTTGTTGTGTTAGTTGTTATTATTAATATTGGGCTTAATTACAAGTGGCGCTCTAATGCTAGCACCCAGGGGCATTCGAATTTAATGCGCATTGGGTTAGCGTGACTAAAGATCTTACGTAAAGTGTTAGGGATAAAATGAAAGTTGCACCAAACACAACATAAAAACAACTGTTACACTCATATAAACACTATCTGATCAAAAAAAAATGAGTCATATAAATATTCATTTATTTGTTTTATAAGGGTTCAAAGGTATATGGTATTGCAATGTATGGCATTGCCCTAAAGAAATCAGCTCTTTTCCCTGAAAAAAAATACAAAGACCCCCTCAACAGTAAAACCCACCACCCAACCAATCCCCCAAAATAAAAAACCTAGCTCGAAAAAAAAACTAAGCTACCCATTGCCCGAAAAGGGCATTTGTAGGGGCATTGCCCTTAAAAGGGCATTCAGCTCTTTTTCTTGCCCTTAAAAGGGCATTCAGCTCTTTTTATTGCCCTTAAAAGGGCATTCAGCTCTTTTTCTTGCCCTTAAAAGGGCATTCAGCTCTTTTTCTTGCCCTTAAAAGGGCATTCAGCTCTTTTAAGACAAGCCCAAAACCTAATCTAAAAAATAATCCCCCCCAAAAAAAGTTTAACAAGACCTAACACTAACCCCCGACAATCCACTTACAGTTTTTGAAGTCTGGACATCCATCCTCATCCAGGCGGCGAGAAGTTTTTATCCAGACTGCGAGGTCTTCATCCATCCAGGCGGCGTCTTCTATCTTCATCCAGACGGCATCTTCTATCTTCATCCCAGCGGCATGGACAGCTCCATCCTGAAGACATCCGGCAAGGAGCATCCTCTTCATGCGGTCGCCGCCGTATACTGAATCTTCAATGCAAGGGAGCCTTTTAAAAATGGCGTCCCTTGCATTCCTAATGGCAGATTTGATTTTTGAAATTCAAAAATCAACCATCAAGAAAAGTTACTAGCCCCATTTCAATACCTATATGTGGTTACTAATGTCACTTACTTAACAAGCACCTGCTACCCAAAAGAACATTAGGCCCTCACTTGAAAATGAGGAATCCCCTGTTTTGTGCCAGATTACAAGTTGAGTGCTAAATATCGCTTTCAAGAAAGCAATATTTGTGCTCCACTGTGTGGTACCAGCGCACGCTAATGTGCGCTGGTATTACAAGTTAACAGCAATGCAAACAAGAGCTTGCATTTGCATTGCTGGGAAGCATTGCCCTCACAAGAGCGAGCTTCCATGGGCTCTAATGGGATTGGATCTCTGGTTAATTTTCTGAGCACTAATTGCTACCGCAAGCTTGCAGTAGCAATAACCATTCACTTGTAATAGCTGATTAATTATTGCACCCAGAAACGAGTTTAGAGCTCCACTTGTCTGACACTTAATATGAGTGGCATTTTGTGTGTGATGTATGCTGTCTTTCTCAAATGGTCTATTGTGACTTTCTATGTGTAGAGGTGCTTGATAGCATGGCATGGGTAAAAAAACCAACACAGACAGATTAGAGCATATGATGAACCAGGTAAAAAATATATTTGTTCTCTATTTGAGTTTCAGGCAATAGATCAAGTTCCAAAATTGATTACAGGGGGAGATAGAGAGTCAGTTCTAAATAAAAAAGAAGTGTTATGGATACAAACTTTAAAAACCGGTAGGCGAAAAGGGATGAATGAAATTTGGAACCTAAGATTATATACAGAATAGGAATAGCATTGATGGTGTATCCTTTATAATTTTGCTCCATATAATTGAGTATTCTTGGTTAGCAAACATATATGATTCTAGTAAAGATTTTTATACTTTATAAATATAGATGAGGTTGAATAATGTGCCATTTATAAATGTTCTATACTTGTTTTTTTTTACGTTCTCCTAATGTATAAGTGACAAGGTTAGAAATCTGAAAGATAATTTTCTATGCATAATTGAAACATAAAAGCAAGGCACGGCACTGGCTACAATGATATTTTAGAGTTCTCTGTTTTGTTTTTTGAACTTAGCAAATTGATTTTGTGTTTTATATTTTAACAAGAGAATTGATGTATATGCATAGAGGTTTTGTAAATATATACACAGATAAAAGGTTTAATACTGTGAAGTACAAAATGAGAGAACGTTTGCAGCTGTGTTATCCCTGGTGAAATGCCGTTGAGGCAGAAAACATGTCGGATGTGTACAGTTTAGGTGTGTGGAGTGGTGTGTAATAATTTGTTTGAATAAAATGCTGCTTTTATTGGATTAAGCACGATCTGTGGGACTTTCAGCTCTTCTTGTTCTATTTATTTACTATTTGAATCGGCATAAGAAAGCTGATTGTACTGTTATTTCCTAACAGCAACAGAGGTTTGGGGGCATGGTTACAGCTCTGGGTTTGGGGGCGTGGTTACAGCTCTGGGTCTGGTATTAGTGTCCTTCAATTGAGGCCGCAAAGATTATAGAGGAGCGATGTAAATGTGAGGAGAAGCCTATCCCCCAAAACATTTTTTATATTTGTTTCTGTTTACTAATGGACAGTAGTACTGCTTATACAAGTTTTATTAAAGGGCCACCTTGCCTCAAAGTTGAAATTACATCCAGACTGCCTTACAGAGATTATTGAGCAGAGGGGGGGGGGTCTAAAACCCTATCCTTAAGGGAGAATCCACATGGTATAAACAGTGTATAAACATCAATCTAGAGTGCACAAACTTCAAAGTAATTAATAAAAAAAGACACTTTTTAATCACCTTGAAATTAGATGGTAAATGTACCAAACTGATATAAGTAGTCTCAACCCCCTGTAAAAGCAAAGCATATGGGGAGATGCCGCCTCCATAGAAAGTATATCTGGTATCAGGTGGGGCTTCTCTTATTTCCAACAAGATGTGATCTTCTAGCTCGAAAAGTGAGCTAAATCTACCTAGTAATTTATGTTGCAGGTGGATTCAAATTGTTATGCATTGTCTGTATCCCAGAAAGACAAAATAACCCACACCTTCCAATAAGGTCTTGTTGCAGTGATATAAACTATGTAAAATACACTCCCACAAGATGGTGAATAAGGAAATACCTAAGAAATTAAATACTTGATTCCTTCTACTTTTTCTGGTTTAAGTGGGTATGAAACAGATATATAGATGGGAGATCTAAATATGGAAATAAACCAGTAGGTAAAGGTGTAGTTTAGCATCCCAAATTATGTAACATGTTATATTTTATTTCAGCATTATGTAACCATGTTATATTTTATTTCAGCATGTTAGATTTTATTTTAGCATGTTATATTTTATCTCAGCATGTTATAAATGGGAATTACTTCAGAAAGGTAACCTTGGAATTACTTCAGAAACGTACACTTTACTGTGGGAATTACTTCAGAAAGATAACCCAAGGTGGGGGGGGGCATGAATAGGTTCCCAGTGGTGGTTGCGGTGCCCGAGGCAGGTATTGCTCTGTTTCAATATTGTTCCTGGGCACCGCAACCGCCGCTGGGAACTTATCCATGGTCCCCACCCCCCCACACACAGATCCCTCTGTTCCAATATCTTTACCGGAACCTATCCCATCTCCTTCCCTCCCCATGTGGTACCTTCCAACCGTGCGCTGGAATTTGCCAGGCGCTGGAATTTGGGACGCTAAACTATACCTTTACCAACCAGTAAGTTGTAAAACACAACATATAAGGTATTGGTTTGTATATTTCCCTATGGATTGCTGGCTCAATTTATAAGATACTGGATGAAAAATTGTTAGTTTGTTTCCACTCATACTGGAAGCTTGAAGTTCAATATTGAGTTCTAGATTACAAGTGGAGCGCTATATAGCGCTTTCATGAAAGCAAAATTAGCACTTCACTTTGTAATACCAGCGCACGATAATGTGCGCTGGTTATACAAGTTAGCCGCAATGCAAACACCACCTCGCATTTGCATTGCAAGGAAGCATTGAGCTCACGAGCGCTTGCTTACATTGGCTATGATGGGAGCCTCGTTCTGATGCCATTTAAATATATACAGGTATGTCTATGCTGAAATACATATATATTTATGTATTAATATGTGTATGTAGACATTTTAACACATAACTATATATGAATATAAGCATATACATATACATATATTTACTTGGAACACACAATTCACATTGACACCCCACTCCCACCAACTTTAACCCCAAAATACTGCCTAGTGCAGTAAATTTATTAAAAAATAGTGATGCTGCCATCTATATTTTTTAGTAAACTACACTAGAAAGTATTTTGGGGGTATTTGGGGCAGATTTATAAAATTAACCAGAGATCCGATCTCTGGTTTATTTTATAAGCACTAAAAGCTACCGCAAGCTTGTGGTAGCAATAACCAGCCACTTGTAATGGCTGGTTAATTATTGCACTCCCGCAAGGGGGTAAATTTCCCATTTGCCGGAGCACAATAATTTAGCGCTCCATACTCTAGCCCTAAGTGTTTGCGAACATGTACACATATATAAATATATAAAAATATATAAAATCTTTAAGCTAGTGCTACATAACCATAGTAAACGTCCAAGATTGTCCTATATTTATTGATTTTATTACCTAGAATTTGTTTTAATTTTGTGAAAAATAATAATGCCTACAAATAATAAGAACTTGCAAAAACTGATCCTTACCGTCATCTGTTTCAACACAAAGTTGTAATCCCAAATTGTTCTGTGGATTTATCACCCAGTGATTACTGGTCACTGTGATATCAAATACAAGCCAGCCAACATCATAAGCTTGAACTCTCTGTGTATCTAGCAAAAAGAGATCTGCATCCCTGTAAAAAAAAAAAATACATGATTAAAATGAATAATCTGAATATAATCAGTAGTTCACTGAATAATATCTCTAAAATGTATACATTTATAGATGTATATTGTTTGTACAAAACTGTTTATTACTGCTTACTAAGTTGCAATATATCTAGTAATATACTTTAAAGGGATATGAAACCCCCCAAAAAAGTATTTTGTGATTAAGACAGAGCAGAAAATTTAAAAAAAAAAGCAGTTTTCATTTTACTTTTATTATGATATTTGATCTATTGCCATGGCGATCTTTGTTGAAGAGATGCCTAGGCATTAAATTGCTCCAAACACATGCATGCACTCTCCTGAGGCTACATTCCTGCTTTTGATAATTTGATAATTAAAGTAAATTGGAAAATTGCTCAAAATCTCATGCTCTGAATCATAAAAAAAATAATTAATATGTTTTATTTTTTGTTATTATAAAACAAAAAGATGCAGAGTATTTATTAGTTTTTTTTCTGTTTTGTTTCTTTTGCTTTAATGTCCACTGTCACAGGGAGGGGTTATCACTGCCACCTCTGCTTGTGTGTCTGTCACATATGGGGTTAATTATTCCAACCAATGCCCGCCATAGGCAACACAAAAGGTTAACTAAACCTGTCTTTGAAAGCCAATTTACTATAGGCAGGGCTAAATATTTGCTTCTGCAACCAGCTTGCCACAGATAGAGCTACTTACCAAGCTGTGATGACAGGGGGGGGTGTGGGTATGAAAGGGTTAACATTGCAGGGTCTCCAGTTGCCTTATCCTAAATCCTTACCAGGGCACAAGAGATAAGCCAAATTAATCCCCCAAACGCTGCCTACTCTTCCCAAAAAATCAACATTCACTACCACCACCCTAAAAGATACTATTCAGGGCTTTTTAGGCACATTAAATTGCAGTTGCATTAAAGGGACATGGAACACAACATTTTCTTTCATGATATGGATAGAGCATACACATTTGAAAACTTTACAATTTACTTCTATTAACAAATTAGCTTCATTCTCATAGTATGTTATGTTGAAGAAGCAGCAATGTACTCCTGGGAGTTAGTTGCTCACATCGGGTAAACAATGACAAGAGGAATATATGTGCACGAAATCTGCAGCTAGCCTCCAGTAGCGTATTATTCCTCCTGAGCCTACCTAGTTATGTTTTCCAACATAGAATATGGAGAGAAAAAAGTAAATTAGACAATAAAAGTAAATTGGTAAATTGTTTACATTTAAGGGTTAGATTATGAGTGGCATGCTAGCTGTTGTGTGTGAACAATATTGGGTGTATTGCAGCTGTTACGCGTATAACAGGTTGAAAGTAAAAATGATTGCTTGAGCGCAATTGAAGTTAATGTGTGTCTGAATAGTGCAACTTCGGAGCTCTGGTTAACTGTTATGCGAGTCAAAAAAGTGTCACAAAAACACATAAAAAATACAGCAAAATTTCACTCATAATAACACTTTTAAAAGCAAAGGGCTTTAAAGTGACAGCCTAGGCCTAAATAAACTTTCATGATTCAGATAGAGCATGTCATTTTAAACAATTTTCCAATTTACTTTTATCACCAATTTTGCTTTGTTCTCTTGGTATTCTTAGTTGAAAGATTAACCTAGGAGGTTCATATGCTAATTTCTTAGACCTTGAAGCCCACCTCTTTCAGATTGCATTTTAACAGTTTTTCACCACTAGAGGGTGTTAGTTCACGTATTTCATATAGATAACACTGTGCTCGTGCATGAGAAGTTATCTGGGAGCAGGCACTGATTGGCTAGACTGCAAGTCTGTCAAAAGAACTGAAAAAAGGGGCAGTTTGCCGAGGCTTAGATACAAGATAATCACAGAGGTTAAAAGTATATTATTATAACTGTGTTAGTTATGCAAAACTGGGAAATGGGTAATAAAGGGATTATCTATCTTTTAAAACAATAAAAATTCTGGTGTAGACTGTCCCATTAACATAGAGATAAAAATACCACCATGCAATATTTTTGCAAAGAATAATAGACTGGCACAATGGGGGGAAATCTAAATTATGGATTAATATTGAAAATCAAATGATAAGTAGGAAAAATCTTTTGAGTAATCAATGTTGGAAATCTCTGAGTGAAAGAGAGGATAAGATCGCTAAATTCCCGATAATTAAAGAAACTTTATATATATGGGATAAGATCATTAAAAATAGCAAGAAGATATCTACCATACCCTCCCCATTAATATCTATAACTGATAATAAAGAGTATCTCAGGGGTCAAATAAATACTCACAGGGTGGGAAATATAAGACTGTATTCATTAGATAAAGAAGGGAAATTGGAAACAAGAAAAAAGTTAAAAGACAAAGGCTATGACATATTATCAGATTGGTTTAGATATACACAAATAAATCACTATGGGCAAGATTACAGATACTGCACAGGCTTCAGCGCAAGCGCTGAAGCCGTGCTGCCCGTTATTTGCATAAACCGCGCCGGCAGTTCATAAAGTGCCATAAGTCAGATAAAATAGGAATGTCCAGAAATGAGTGTAAATACAAATTTCTGGAGTCGCCAGTGACTTACAACACTTTAAAAACTGCCGGAGCTTAAGAAAATAAAAAAAAAAAAATCTCCCGTAAAAGTATAACACGTCTCCCAAAAATAAATCTGACATGTAAAAACCCCTATATCCACCATCAAACCCACATCGGAACTAATAATAAAAATATTAACCCCTAAATCGACAACCCCTCACAAAGAAATATGCCTAATTAAACTATTAACCCCTAATCCGCAATCCACCCACATCGCGATCTAAATAATAAAAGTATTAACCCCTAAATCCACCAACATCGCAACCTACCTATTAAAACAATTAACCCCTAATCTGCCATTAACCCACAACGCAATAAACCTATTAAACTATTAACTCCTTATCTGCCAAACCCAAACAACGCAATGTTAATAAATCTATTAACCCCTAAACAACCAAAGCCCACAATGCAATTAACTAAACACTAAGCCCCCTAACCTAACACCCCCTAAATTAACCCCATTACTTAAATTAAAATAAAACTAAATTACAATTAAAATAAAAAAACCTAACATTACTTTAAAAATAAAAAACCTAATTTTAAATTAAGCTAAAATTACAGAAAATAAAAAAAGCTAACATTACAGAAAAAATACAAATGATCAAAAATAAAAAATTATACCTAATCCCTATCAAAATAAAAAAGCCCCCCCAAAACAAAAACACCCCACAGCATTGAGCTCTTTTACTGCCCTTAAAAGGCCATTCAGCACTAATCTAAAAAAAACAAAACCCCAAAAATTAAAAAAAACCTAAATCTAACCCCCAGGTTGGTACTCACAGTTGCTGAAGTCCGACGGAGAAGGTCCTGTTCCAGGCAGTGAAGTCTCCTTCCAAGCAGCGACTGGTTCCTGAAGTCTGACGGTGAAGTCTTCTTCCAAGCGGCGACCTCTTCTATCTTCATCCAGGACCGCGGAACTGAAGACCGGCGACTGCAGAACTGAAGACTGGTGACCGCAGAGCCATGGAGCGTGGAGGATCCTCTTCGTACGATTGCCGCCATACACTGAATAATAAATTCAAGGTACGTAATTAAATATGGCGTCCCTTAAATTCCTATTGGCTGATTTGATTCTTCAATTCAAATCAGCCAATAGGATGAGAGCTACTGAAATCCTATTGGCTGATTTGAATAGCCAATAGGATTTCAGTAACTCTCATCCTATTGGCTGATTTGAATTTGAAGAATTAAATCAGCCAAAAGAAATTTAAGGGACGCCATTTTTAATGGCGTACCTTGAATTTACTATTCAGTTTACGGCAGAGATTGTATGAAGAGGATCATTCACGCTCCATGGCTCTGCGGTTTGCCGGTCTTCAGTTCCGCAGTCGCCGGTCTTCAGTTCTGCAGTCCTGGATGAAGATAGAAGAGGTCGCCACTTGGAAGAAGACTTCACCACCGGACTTTAGGAACCAGTCGCCGCTTGGAAGAAGACTTCACTGCCTGGAAGTTCAGGAACCGTGAGTGCCAACCTGGGGGTTAGATTTAGGCTTTTTTTTATTTTGTACTTATTTTTTATTTATTTTTTATTAGGGTTATGGGCATTTTTAAAAGAGCTGAATGTCTTTTAAGGGCAATGCCCATGCAAATGCCCCTTTAGGGGCAATGGGTAGTTTAGGTTTTTTTAGTGTTCTTTTTTTATTTTGGGGGGTTTGGTGGGTGGAGGGTTTTACTGTTAGAGAGGGCACTGTCCTACAAAAGGCCCTTTTAAGGGCTATTGGTAGTTTAGTATTAGATTAGGGGGTGTTTTTATTTTGGGGGGGGGCTTTTTTATTTTGATTGGGATTAGGTGTAATCTTTTTATTTTTGATAATTTTGTTTTTCATTTTCTGTAATTTTAGCTTTTTTATTTTCTGTAATTTTAGCTTAATTTAAACTTATTTTTTTATTTTTAAAGTAATGTTAGTTTGTTTTATTTTAATTGTAATTTAGTTTTATTTTACTTTATGTAATGGGTTAATTTAGGGGGTGTTAGGTTAGGGGGCTTAGTGATTAGTTATTTGTGATGTGGGTTTGGCGGATTAGGGGTTAATAGTTTAATAGCTTTATTGCGTTGTGGGTTAATGGCAATACATGGGTTAATACATTTATTAGGTAGTTTGCAATGTTGAGGTTGGCGGATTTAGGGGTTAATACTTTAATTATTAGTTGCGATGTGGGTTTGATGGCGGATATAGGGGTTAATATACTTTATTAGTTATTGCGGTGGGGGATTGCGGTTGACAGGTAGATAGATATTGTGCATGCGTTAGGTGTTAGTTAATATTTTCAGGCAGTTACAGGGGTTAAGGTGCTCACATACTCAGAGAAAGGCTTGCTGCGGCTGCTTTTTTGTGGCGAGGTGAAAATTGAGTAAAATTTCTCCATTTTCACCATGTAAGTCCTTGAGCATAATATGTGATACCGATTTGCGACCCAGTTCTATGTTAGCTTATGGGAGTAAAAATTGCGGCCGAAGGGTGAAATTTACGTGCCGCATTTATATGCGGTGTCGTATATATGAGATACCAAAATCACGTAAAAAACGGTGGTGCCAGCTTTTGCGGGCGACACCGCATATGTGATGGAGCCCTATATTTTGACAAATCAGTACAGGATAGATTTGACTAGAAAGCTGACAAAGTTTGAGGAACTATGTTGCCAAAATAAAATAAATAATTTATCACAAGTCTATAAGATTTTAGTTATCTATAAAGACGATCTACCCGATTATACTAAAAGCTGGGAAAGAGAAAGTAATAAAAACAGATGCAAATGAATGATTGAATATATTTTATGGCTTTGCCAGATCTTCAGTCTCAGCAAAAATACCTGAAATTAATTTAAAGATCCTCACGAGATGGTACATGACACCAAATAAGATTAAAAAAATATATCCCCACACTAAAGGCTTATGCTGGCGAGGATGTGGAGAAATAGGAAATATGATACACATATGGTGGTCATGCCCGGTACTCCAACATTTTTAGATAGAAATAATGAAATATGTTAAAAAGATAATTAAATAAATAATTGTGCTAAAATTGTGCTAAAAAGATGATTTTAAAATTATGGAAAAAAATTGAGCCCCCAGATATAAATATGTGGATAAATGAAGTAAATAATAACTTGATATTAGAAGAATATATTATATGAAGAAAGGAAATATAGAATTCTATAACAGAATGGTTGAATTATGGGTAACAGTTAGATAATGAGATAATTATAGACATATTATTTTTAGGAGCAAGGTGCCCCAGAGGATTAGATGAGTAGATATCTACAGGAGAAAATATATAATTTGAAGCAAGTTAATTGTAAAATAGATGGAAATCCTATATATAGGTCTGATTACAAATATACAGATAATATAGGTTTATATTCTGTGCACATGGGAGGATTTGTGTGCAATGATTGTTATTGTTTGTTTGATAAAAATAAAAAATAAACATATATATATATGCAATATTCATATTTAATAAAGTCTTTAACTATGTATTTACTGGAAATATTTCAGATTCTAATATTCTTCACATAGAAAAATATGTTCTAAGTATTTCTAAATAGATATTCCTATAAATATCTGTATATATATACCTATATATAATCATCTATAGATAGATAGATAGATAGATATTGTATAAATATACCATCAGATATATATAGAAATATGTATTTGCGAATAAATAGAACATATTCTTCTATGTGAAGAACATTGGAATGTGAAATGTTCATATTTCATGTTGGGTTAGTGCACTTAAGAAAATGCGATAGAGATTGCGCACCAGTAGGGTGTTAGGTGTTTTTCCCACTTTTCCAACTCCGTTGACTTCTGTGAGGGAATACGTTAATGCGGTTGTGATATTCTAACTTTGGCTTTTTGCACGTGTCGGGTTAACTCACGAGCGAAAACATTTTACTTTACACTTGTAATACCCAACGCTGTTTAACGTGTACATAAAACTTACTTCTAGCTGAGTTAGTGCGCAAGCCGGAAAGGATAAATATCGATCCACTCATAATCTAGCCCTAAATGATCTATCCAAATCATGAAGTTTATTTTTTACTTTACTGCCCCTTTAAACCCTCCCAAAAAGTCAAATATATATAAAAAATAAAATATGGGTAACGTTATTCCCAAGCTTAAGGAAGCCATGAATTCAGTTACTAGAGCACAAATATAGACCTAATTAAATGTATATTTTAATTGGAGAAAAGGTTCACAGTGCATAAAAAAGGAAAAAGAAATACATGAAATTAGATGCTATGATTATATAAAAAAAAGTTAATTAAAATAATAGAAAATAGAACAAGCAAAAAAAGATTAACACTGAAACCCTAAACTTACAAAGTAAAATGGTGACTGTGGGAATTCCTAAGTCCTTCTGGTGTTTTCTTTTGCTGAAACAGTGGAACTCTGATGTGGTAAAATCAAACATTATTTTATACCTACTCCGGGTCACATGACCCAACCTAGGGTCAGTTGGATAATGCTCAAGTAATAGTATCTCACACCGGTCTGGTTTTCTGGTTAGTTTGGAGATATTGAACCTAGGGGAACAGACAAACACCCATGGAACATAGAGTGCCCACTACGTGAACAATTATGTCATACTGTTTTTCATGACTGACTTATTAATCCATGGGCACCGAATATCCCCCCCCACAAAGTAGCTAGCATCTGTTATCTTGCACCTTGACCTCAAACCCTAACTAGGCATAATAAATGTGCTAATTGAATACCTGTTTTTCCCAGCACTAAAAATATGTGTTATGGATAGCTATAATGTGTTCTGCAAATAGTTATTTCATATTTAATATTGCTGGCTATGTAGTTATTGTTCAGCGACCCCAGAGGCTGGAGTTGCTCCTCACACCTCAATTCTCCCCCATGCTGGCTGTGAGGCCATAATTGGCCAGTGTGAAATGTAGAGACACTTTTATCAGCTATAACACAGTCATCTAGTTCTTTAAAAGTTAAAATATTTGATTACCTCTATAATCACAAGATTTCTACACTAACCCCTTAGAAACTAGTAGAAGAATTAATTCATTTGCATGACATCCACATTGTCATTTTGTTAATTATATATATATATATATATATATATATATATATATATACACTGTATATATATATATATATACACTGTATATAAATATATATATATATATATATATAAATGCAGAAAAGAAGCACTCACTGAATTTTCATCAAAAAGTGGCAAATAGTTTTAATGCAGTTTGTGACGTTTCGGGACAGCAACAGTCCCTTCCTCTGACAAGTTAACACTAAACAAAATCAGCCTTTAAATAGGCTCCCAAACACACTCCCCTCAAGATCAGCCAATCCGGGCTGAATAATTAGACACACCCCTATAGTGACCAATAAAAATGATGTGAAATAATCGATCAAACACTACTTAAAAACAAACCCAGAATTAACCCTGTTGCTGGTAGTCATATCCCCTTCGCAAAATCAACATCATATAGAAATCGGAATCAACTAAGTTAATAATATAACACGATATAATCAAAAAGTTTATAACCAATCAACCTTCGATTTACATCAGACTCTAATACGTCATCCACTCTGTTCCTGATCCACCCCTTGTTACTAAGGACGCGATCATTGTATAAAGCCTCTCAGCAGCTATCAGGGAACCTAAAACTAAGGTCAATCCTGAAATCAAACGTAATCTTGAATTGCAAAAGATATATATATATTTATGATACTAACAAACGTCAGCTAGCGTACTGCCCACTGAGCGCAGTTAATCTGTGACCCTCAGATCGCATTGCATACAGATGACAAATATTCAAAAAAATATATATATAAAGAAAGGAGAACTAATACCCCCCATGTATCGCCATATCTATGGTTTGCGAAAAAATTCGTAACTACCAATGTTGTATATGTTCCAGATCGCCATATGGTACTGAGCTACGAAAAAATGTAAACAAAAGAAAACGGAACCATCCAATCTCCAAGTGCCATGTCAGAATGGGCGTGTATGTGGGGGCGTGTATACAGAGGCGTGTCACTGCCTTGTATTGTAGCATTACCGTGTACACTACCAAAGCGTAAATAAACAAACAATGTGCTGAATCATATTGCTTAAAGAACATAGACCTTATATAGATACTAAGTAAAATAAGTAATCACCTATGTCAAATCTGTCAAAAAAACACCACTGTTCACATACTAATTTAAAAAGGAAAACTTGATAATCACTAAAAATAATAATAATCACTGCTGTGAAGTGAAAAAACGATCTGTATAATCTGGTCTCCAGAGTCACAAAACTACACCAGACTTGAAACTTAAATACACAACAGAGCAAAATCATGTAGGACATGACCAACCCGCAAGAGGATTCAATAGAAACTGGGTAAACACTCCTAGGAGTGATACATAACAAAATAATTAAAAATAAAATACAAAATATACATTTAAAAACAATTATTGGCACATGGAGAACTGGCAAAGAACAAATAAATCATAATGGAATAATATAATGATATAATAATAGTATCTAAGGAATTTCTGGACAGGATAGTTGTATCATAATATTTTGGTTACCCCAGGTATGCACTAATCAATGTACCAATACATGTATGGTGCTAGATTACTTGACTTCTAAATAGATTATCTCCAAAAGATAAAAAAAGATAAAAAAAAGCAAAAAACAGTAAAGTAATAAAAATATGATGAAATAATGAAAAAATGAAAAATATGAACATAAAAATAAAAATAAAAGATAAAAATATAAAAAAATATAAAAATAAAAATAAATATTTATAAAAATGGCGAAAAATCTATCAAAAAAATGCAAAAGTTCAGAAAAAGTCAGGAAGATCCAAATAAAAAATAAAAAAAATCAAAAAGATTAAAAAAATAAAAAAAATCAAACAAAACAAAAAATAAAAAAAATAAAAAAATAAAAAAAATTCTATTCATCCCTATGGATAAGACACCTTTACTGGCTGTCACTTGTAAGGATCTTAGATCGATTAAACATTCTAGGTCAATCAATAATCAAAAAAGGATATAAAGACACTGAGCTCCGTATTGTAGGCTCATTGACTCTCATATATCTTCATAAACCATTATACAGACATGGACTATCATGGACTTTCATAGAAGCATAGATTTTCATAGGCTGTCATAAGGAATCATAAAAAATCATAAGAAACATTGCCATCCAGTGTGAGTGTTGAGACCTCTGGGATGTACAGTCCCTAATTCATAGATCCATCTCGATTCTTTGCGTAATAACATGTTGCCTCTGTCTCCTCCTCTTCTAGGAACTGGCACATGGTCAATAAGTCTGAATCTCAGATCATTGACTGAGTGTCCCGCCTCTAGGAAGTGCCTCACCACCGGTTGGTCCACTTTACCATTTCGTATTGCCAATCTGATGCTAGATCTATGATTGGCCATCCTGGTTTTGGCATCATCCGTCGTCTTACCAACGTAAAATTTACCACACGGGCAATTCAAGAGGTACACTACAAATTTAGTAGTGCAAGTAAGGAAATATCTGATGTCATAGATTTTGTTACTTTCTGGATGATGAAAGTGGGGGCCTGTGAGCATCCCACTACAGGTCACACAACTGATGCAAAGATAGCATCCCTTTTTCTTTGTTTTCAGCCATGTTTGTGAGCCACCTTCAGGGTTGATATCGGCTTTCACCAAATAATCTCTAAGATTTCTGCCCCGTCTGAAGCCTATTCTTGGTGCTTTCCAATCCTTGAATGGTAAAGTGTGGTCAGCTTCTATTAATTTCCATTCTTCTTTAACCATCCGGGTTAATGGTACTACTTCGGGGGAATATGTGGTCACAAAAGTAAGTTGGTTAGTGATATCCAAAGGTGTGGTGGCTGCTTATTTGTTCTTTGCCAGTTCTCCATGTGCCAATAATTGTTTTTAAATGTATATTTTGTATTTTATTTTTAATTTTTTTGTTATGTATCACTCCTAGGAGTGTTTACCCAGTTTCTATTGAATCCTCTTGCGGGTTGGTCATGTCCTACATGATTTTGCTCTGTTGTGTATTTAAGTTTCAAGTCTGGTGTAGTTTTGTGACTCTGGAGACCAGATTATACAGATCGTTTTTTCACTTCACGGCAGTGATTATTATTATTTTTAGTGATTATCAAGTTTTCCTTTTTGAATTAGTATGTGGTGTTTTTTTGACAGATTTGACATAGGTGATTACTTATTTTATTTAGTATCTATATAAGGTCTATGTTCTTTAAGCAATATGATTCAGCACATTGTTTGTTTATTTACGCTTTGGTAGTATACACCGTAATGCTACAATAAAAGGCAGTGACACGCCTCTGTATACACGCCCATTCTGACATGGCACTTGGAGATTGGATGGTTCCGTTTTCTTTTGTTTACATTTTTTCGTAGCTCAGTACCATATGGCGATCTGGCACATATACAACATTGGTAGTTACGAATTTTTTCGCAAACCATAGATATGGCGATATATGGGGGTATTAGTTCTCCTTTCTTTATATATATATTTTTTTGGATATTTGTCATCTGTATGCAATGCGATCTGAGGGTAACAGATTAACTGCGCTCAGTGGGCAGTACGCTAGCTGACGTTTGTTAGTATCATATATATATATATATATCTTTTGCAATTCAAGATTACGTTTGATCTCAGGATTGACCTTAGTTTTAGGTTCCCTGATAGCTGCTGAGAGGCTTTATACAATGATCGCGTCCTTAGTAACAAGGGGTGGATCAGGAACAGAGTGGATGACGTATTAGAGTCTGATGTAAATCGAAGGTTGATTGGTTATAAACTTTTTGGTTATATTGTGTTATATTATTAACTTAGTTGATTCAGATTTCTATATGATGTTGATTTTGCGAAGGGGACATGACTACCAGCAACAGGGTTCATTCTGGGTTTGTTTTTAAGTAGTGTTTGATCGATTATTTCACAACATTCACATGCACAAATGTATCACTAATTTTTATTGGTCACTATAGGGGTGTGTCTAATTATTCAGCCCGGATTGGCTGATCTTGAGGGGAGTGTGTTTGGGAGCCTATTTAAAGGCTGATTTTGTTTAGTGTTAACTTGTCAGAGGAAGGGACTGTTGCTGTCCCGAAACGTCACAACCTGCATTAAAACTATTTGCCACTTTTTGATGAAAATTCAGTGAGTGCTTCTTTTCTGCATTTATATATATATATATATATTTATATACAGTGTATATATATATATATATATATATATATATATATATATACAGTGTATATATATATATATATATATATATAATTAACACAATGACAATGTGGATGTCATGCAAATGAATTAATTCTTCTACTAGTTTCTAAGGGGTTAGTGTAGAAATCTTGTGATTATAGAGGTAATCAAATATTTTAACTTTTAAAGAACTAGATGACTGTGTTATAGCTGATAAAAGTGTCTCTACATTTCACACTGGCCAATTATGGCCTCACAGCCAGCATGGGGGAGAATTGAGGTGTGAGGAGCCTCACAATTCACTGTATAGCACCCTGATAGTTGTGGAACGTTGGTGAGAGTGCACATACTCCCATCTTTGCTTGAATTGGAACCCTTGTGCACTGCAGCCACATTAGGGTTGTTTACACACCCGGATTACTCTTCCCCCCTGCTACATTTAGTCTGACACACTGTGAGATCTGACAACATGACTAACAGAGAGGATATGGACAATATGGATATAGAGGTTTCTGTGAACCCCAGCGGCACGCTACCTGAGGATAAAGATGAGGATATCTTCACCTTCACTGATGAGGACGCTGAGTTGATCCGCTTTGGCTCCATTGAGGAACAACAAGTGGAGGAATCACTACAAACCATGTACAATACACTCATCAAGCTTAAACAGAGGGAAATAGATCTTAACCTTTACGGAGCATACCTATCAGACTACCACAAAAACATGATACCGAGGGGCTTGAGAATAAGGAATATCCCCACCATTGGAAGGTCAAATAATGAATTTTGCATCAATTGGTGCAAAATTCTTAATAAATGTTAATTTGATCTTATGCTACTAGTGATTAGGGAGGTTGGTCGTCTCCTGAAAGAAGTTAAGACCGAAATACAATCATTTGAACGAGAGAAACAGGGACTACTGGAATCAGATACCAATACTAATTGGTTGAGTAAGCTAAGCCTCCAGATCAAGACCTATAAACAGGATCTCATTGCCTTCAAAAATCGAAAATTACACACAGTCACACAAGACTATTCGTACAAATCCATCTATAGATGGATGGTGTCACCGGAAGACAGGAGATCATACAGACCCAGAAGGGACCGGAGGTATACTAAGAAGTCTATAGCTACGGTAGACACCAGTTCTGGAGACAGCTCAGGAACTGAAACACAACTAGAGGATAAAATTGGTGCTAATAGGGGTGTCACTACGAGGTCAAGAGGAAATAGAAGTCAATGGGAGTCCCCCAACTCTAATGCATCAGCACTACCCCCACTGGCTGCTCATCCATCTGCACATCGTTTTTTAGTAAGAGGCGGAGGCCACACACAAGGCGGGGGGGGCATTGCCCGCCGACATCATCAACAACGGAGACCATAGAAAATATTGTCTTCAATATCAGTTCACGTATACTATCTGGGACTGAAGTAAATTTGTTGAATAAAGGCATATCTTTTGTGCCCTCTTTGAAGATCAATGAATTTGATGTGTATATTGATATTCAGCGATTAAGCAGAAATCTTAGATTAAAGGAATATTTTAACACCAATCTGGAACAAAGGGGGGACTTTAGAGTGAAAGGGTCTTTTGATCCATCTTCAAACAATTCTACTATTAGCACATTCACTGTTTTCCTTTCCAAGAATGTTAAGGATAGACCACATATGATGATAAGGGATAACTTGACAAAAGATGAAAGAGTGGCCCTTAAATCCCTAAGTGAGGATACTTCAATCGTGATTCGCCCTGCCAACAAGGGTGGGGCCATTGTTATAATGGATGTATCATACTACAAGTCTGAGATCCTGGGACAGTTGACAGATGCCAATACTTATATACCTTTGGATAGAGATCCCATTTCTAGACTAAAGAAGAAAATTGATGCAATTCTGATTGAATTCAAAGATAAAGAATTTATCACACAACAGGATTATAATTTTCTACGCCGGGAACATCCACTTATTCCCCTACTCTACACCCTACCAAAGGTTCATAAAAACGCAACACAACCACCTGGGAGACCAATTGTCTCGGCTAGAGGGTCTCTACTTCAACCTCTAGCACAATTTGTGGACTTTTACTTGCAACCACTGGTTAAATCAATGCCATCCTATATAAAGGACTCTCATGATTTTATCACTAAGATCACTAAGTTGAATAACATCACTGACCTTGATCTATTGGTCACTTTAGACGTGTCAAGCCTGTACACTGTAATCCCCCATAATGAACGCATCATGGCAGTCACTCAGACTCTAAGAAAAGCAGGTTTACATTGGCCCCTCCGAAGAAGTACTTATCGATCTGCTCACTCTATGTCTATCTGAGAATTACTTTTTATTTGATACCACATTCTACCAACACATTTCTGGGACAGCGATGGGGTCGAATGTGGCCCCATCTCTGGCCAATTTATTTATGGCGCAACACGAGTCACTCTTGATGAAGGTCTTTAAAGATAATCGTATCAGATATTACTATCGCTACATCGACGACCTGTTTTTAATATGGAGTGAGGGTGAGAACAGCCTACTGGAATGGATCAACCACCTTAACTCATTGGCAAGTCCTATCAAATTCACATATACAGTCAGTAACAATAGTGTGGATTACTTAGATGTCAGAGTGTTCAAAGTAGAAGGCAGACTGGGAACGACCCTATTCCGCAAAGAAACTGATCGCAATTCATTATTGCATGCGAAAAGTTGCCATCAACCAAGCCTCATCCGTAACATCCCTAAGGCTCAATACCAACGCATAATCAGGAATAATACCGATGAAACAGTATGTGAAGAACAGTTACAGGAGATGACACAACGTTTTGTTCAAAGGGGATACAAACCAAGAGAGTTATTAGATATGAAAACTCTAGCACTTCAAACTGGAGATACAGCAGCCACCACACCTTTGGATATCACTAACCAACTTACTTTTGTGACCACATATTCCCCCGAAGTAGTACCATTAACCCGGATGGTTAAAGAAGAATGGAAATTAATAGAAGCTGACCACACTTTACCATTCAAGGATTGGAAAGCACCAAGAATAGGCTTCAGACGGGGCAGAAATCTTAGAGATTATTTGGTGAAAGCCGATATCAACCCTGAAGGTGGCTCACAAACATGGCTGAAAACAAAGAAAAAGGGATGCTATCGTTGCATCAGTTGTGTGACCTGTAGTGGGATGCTCACAGGCCCCCACTTTCATCATCCAGAAAGTAACAAAATCTATGACATCAGATATTTCCTTACTTGCACTACTAAATTTGTAGTGTACCTCTTGAATTGCCCGTGTGGTAAATTTTAGATTGGTAAGACGACGGATGATGCCAAAACCAGGATGACCAATCATAGATCTAGCATCAGATTGGCAATATGAAATGGTAAAGCGGACCAACCGGTGGCGAGGCACTTCCTAGAGGCGGGACACTCAGTTAATGATCTGAGATTCAGACTTATTGACCATGTGCCAGTTCCTAGAAGAGGAGGACACAGAGGCAACATGTTATTCCGCAAAGAATCGAGATGGATCTATGAATTAGGGACTGTACATCCCAGAGGTCTCAACACTCACACTGGATGGCAATTTCTTATGATTTTTTATGATTCCTTATGACAGCCTATGAGAATCTATGCTTCCATGAGAGTCCATGATAGTCCATGTCTGTATAATGGTTTATGAAGATATATGAGAGTCCATGAGCCTACAATACTGAGCTCAGTGTCTTTATATCCTTTTTTGATTATTGATTGGCCTAGAATGTTTAATTGATCTAAGATCCTTACAAGTGACAGCCAGTCAAGGTGTCTTATCCATAGAGATAAATAGAATTTTTTTTATTTTTTTTGATTTTTTAATTTTTTTGATTTTTTGTTTTGTTGATTTTTTGATTTTTTTAATTTTTTTAATCTTTTTGATTTTTTTGATTTTTTCTTTGGATCTTCCTGACTTTTTCTGAATTTTTGCATTTTTTGATAGATTTTTCGCCATTTTTATAAATATCTATTTTTATTTTTATATTTTTTTTATATTTTTATATTTTATTTTTATTTTTATGTTCATATTTTTCATTTTTTCATTATTTCATCATATTTTTATTACTTTACTGTTTTTTGCTTTTTTAGCTTTTTTTTATCTTTTGGAGATAATCTATTTAGAAGTCAAGTAATCTAGCACCATACATGTATTGGTACATTGTTTAGTGCATACCTGGGGTAACCAAAATATTATGATACAACTATCCTGTCCAGAAATTCCTTAGATACTATTATTATATCATTATATTATTTCATTATGATTTATTTGTTCTTTGACAGTTCTCCATGTGCCAATAATTGTTTTTAAATGTATATTTTGTATTTTATTTTTAATTTTTTTGTTATGTATCACTCCTAGGAGTGTTTACCCAGTTTCTATTGAATCCTCTTGCGGGTTGGTCATGTCCTACATGATTTTGCTCTGTTGTGTATTTAAGTTTCAAGTCTGGTGTAGTTTTGTGACTCTGGAGACCAGATTATACAGATCGTTTTTTCACTTCACGGCAGTGATTATTATTATTTTTAGTGATTATCAAGTTTTCCTTTTTAAATTAGTATGTGAACAGTGGTGTTTTTTTGACAGATTTGACATAGGTGATTACTTATTTTACTTAGTATCTATATAAGGTCTATGTTCTTTAAGCAATATGATTCAGCACATTGTTTGTTTATTTACGCTTTGGAAGTGTACACCGAAATGCTACAATACAAGGCAGTGACACGCCTCTGTATACACGCCCCCACATACACGCCCATTCTGACATGGCACTTGGAGATTGGATGGTTCCGTTTTCTTTTGTTTACATTTTTCGTAGCTCAGTACCATATGGCGATCTGGCACATATACAACATTGGTAGTTACAAATTTTTTCGCAAACCATAGATATGGCGATACATGGGGGTATTAGTTCTCCTTTCTTTATATATATATTTTTTTGGATATTTGTCAACTGTATGCAATGCGATCTGAGGGTCACAGATTAACTGCGCTCAGTGGGCAATACGCTAGCTGACGTTTGTTAGTATCATATATATATATATCTTTTGCAATTCAAGATTACGTTTGATCTCAGGATTGACCTTAGTTTTAGGTTCCCTGATAGCTGCTGAGAGGCTTTATACAATGATCGCGTCATTAGTAACAAGGGGTGGATCAGGAACAGAGTGGATGATGTATTAAGAGTCTGATGTAAATCGAAGGTTGATTGGTTATAAATTTTTTGGTTATATCGTGTTATATTATTAACTTAGTTGATTCAGATTTCTATATGATGTTGATTTTGCGAAGGGGACATGACTACCAGCAACAGGGTTCATTCTGGGTTTGTTTTTAAGTAGTGTTTGATCGATTATTTCACAACATTCACATGCACAAATGTATCACTAATTTTTATTGGTCACTATAGGGGTGTGTCTAATTATTCAGCCCGGATTGGCTGATCTTGAGGGGAGTGTGTTTGGGAGCCTATTTAAAGGCTGATTTTGTTTAGTGTTAACTTGTCAGAGGAAGGGACTGTTGCTGTCCCGAAACGTCACAAACTGCATTAAAACTATTTGCCACTTTTTGATGAAAATTCAGTGAGTGCTTCTTTTCTGCATTTTTACAATTCACCGTATAGCACCCTGATAGTTGTGGAACGTTGGTGAAAGTGCACATACACCCATCTTTGCTTTTATATATATATATATATATATATATATATATACAAAACACGGAAGGGAACTGCACTCTCATACCGGACCGGGTACACATCCCATGACCCTGCAACATGCTCAGCCCTGGGTGCCACTGGCACTCACAGGAAGCTGTGCTGTCCCCAGAGCCACAAACAGTTAACCCCAGACAGGTCTGGGTGCAAGAACCATAGGGAAAATTACAAAACAAATTAATACAACACACAGAGAAAACCCAGCACTCACTTACAAGCTCTCAGCTAAGATTTAAAAGCAAAAATGGAAAGGTTAGTCACTGCATCTGGCCAAATGGGACAAGCTCAGGTACCACGTCAAGGTCCTTTCCAATACCTGAGACCCTAAAACAGCCACACAATGCAAGCTTTCAAATCCAAACAAACTGAAAACAAGGGAAGGGTGCACAGGAATATGTAACCACTCTAGACATATACAAAACACGGAAGGGAACTGCACTCTCATACCGGACCGGGTACACATCCCATGACCCTGCAACATACTCAGCCCTGGGTGCCACTGGCACTCACAGGAAGCTGTGCTGTCCCCAGAGCCACAAGCAGTTAACCCCAGACAGGTCTGGGTGCAAGAACCATAGGGAAAATTACAAAACAAATTAATACAACACACAGAGAAAACCCAGCACTCACTTACAAGCTCTCAGCTAAGATTTAAAAGCAAAAATGGAAAGGTTAGTCACCGCATCTGGCCAAATGGGACAAGCTCAGGTACCACGTCAAGGTCCTTTCCAATACCTGAGACCCTAAAACAGCCACACAATGCAAGCTTTCAAATCCAAACAAACTGAAAACAAGGGAAGGGTGCACAGGAATATGTAACCACCCTAGACATATACAAAACACGGAAGGGAACTGCACTCTCATACCGGACTGGGTACACATCCCATGACCCTGCAACATGCTCAGCCCTGGGTGCCACTGGCACTCACAGGAAGCTGTGCTGTCCCCAGAGCCACAAGCAGTTAACCCCAGACAGGTTTGGGTGCAAGAACTATAGGGAAAATTACAAAACAAATTAATACAACACACAGAGAAAACCCAGCACTCACTTACAAGCTCTCAGCTAAGATTTAAAAGCAAAAATGGAAAGGTTAGTCACCGCATCTGGCCAAATGGGACAAGCTCAGGTACCACATCAAGGTCCGTTCCAATACCTGAGACCCTAAAACAGCCACACAATGCAAGCTTTCAAATCCAAACAAACTGAAAACAAGGGAAGGGTGCACAGGAATATGTAACCACCCTAGACATATACAAAACACAGAAGGGAACTGCACTCTCATACCGGACCGGGTACACATCTCATGACCCTGCAACATGCTCAGCCCTGGGTGCCACTGGCACTCACAGGAAGCTGTGCTCTCCCCAGAGCCACAATCAGTTAACCCCAGACAGGTCTGGGTGCAAGAACCATAGGGAAAATTACAAAACAAATTAATACAACAAACAGAGAAAACCCAGCACTCACTTACAAGCTCTCAGCTAAGATTTAAAAGCAAAAATGGAAAGGTTAGTCACCGCATCTGGCCAAATGGTATAAGTTCAGGTACCACATCAAGGTCCTTTCCAATACCTTAGACCCTAAAACAGCCACACAATGCAAGCTTTCAAATCCAAACAAACTGAAAACAAGGGAAGGGTGCACAGGAATATGTAACCACCCTAGACATATACAAAACACGGAAGGGAACTGCACTCTAATACCGGACTGGGTACACATCCTATGACCCTGCAACATGCTCAGCCCTTGATGCCACTGGCACTCACAGGAAGCTGTGCTGTCCCCAGAGCCACAAGCAGTTAACCCCAGACAGGTCTGGGTGCAAGAACCATAGGGAAAATTACAAAACAAATTAATACAACACACAGAGAAAACCCAGCACTCACTTACAAGCTCTCAGCTAAGATTTAAAAGCAAAAATGGAAAGGTTAGTCACCGCATCTGGCCAAATGGGACAAGCTCAGGTACCACGTCAAGGTCCTTTCCAATACCTGAGACCCTAAAACAGCCACTCAATGCAAGCTTTTAAATCCAAACAAACTGAAAACAAGGGAAGGGTGCACAGGAATATGTAACCTCCCTAGACATATACAAAACACAGAAGGGAACTGCACTCTCATACCGGACCGGGTACACATCCCATGACCCTGCAACATGCTCAGCCCTGGGTGCCACTGGCACTTACAGGAAGCTGTGCTGTCCCCAGAGCCACAAGCAGTTAACCCCAGACAGGTTTGGGTGCAAGAACTATAGGGAAAATTACAAAACAAATTAATACAACACACAGAGAAAACCCAGCACTCACTTACAAGCTCTCAGCTAAGATTTAAAAGCAAAAATGGAAAGGTTAGTCACCGCATCTGGCCAAATGGGACAAGCTCAGGTACCACATCAAGGTCCGTTCCAATACCTGAGACCCTAAAACAGCCACACAATGCAAGCTTTCAAATCCAAACAAACTGAAAACAAGGGAAGGGTGCACATGAATATGTAACCACCCTAGACATATACAAAACACGGAAGGGAACTGCACTCTCATACCGGACCGGGTACACATTTCATGACCCTGCAACATGCTCAGCCCTGGGTGCCACTGGCACTCACAGGAAGCTGTGCTCTCCCCAGAGCCACAATCAGTTAACCCCAGACAGGTCTGGGTGCAAGAACCATAGGGAAAATTACAAAACAAATTAATACAACACACAGAGAAAACCCAGCACTCACTTACAAGCTCTCAGCTAAGATTTAAAAGCAAAAATGGAAAGGTTAGTCACCGCATCTGGCCAAATGGGACAAGTTCAGGTACCACATCAAGGTCCTTTCCAATACCTGAGACCCTAAAACAGCCACACAATGCAAGCTTTCAAATCCAAACAAACTGAAAACAAGGGAAGGGTGCACAGGAATATGTAACCACCCTAGACATATACAAAACACGGAAGGGAACTGCACTCTCATACCGGACCGGGTACACATCCCATGACCCTGCAACATGCTCAGCCCTGGGTGCCACTGGCACTCACAGGAATCTGTGCTGTCCCCAGAGCCACAAGCACTTAACCCCAGACAGGTCTGGGTGCAAGAACCATAGGGAAAATTACAAAATAAATTAAGCTTGTCCCATTTGGCCAGATGCGGTGACTAACCTTTCCATTTTTGCTTTTAAATCTTAGCTGAGAGCTTGTAAGTGAGTGCTGGGTTTTGTCTGTGTGTTGTATTAATTTGTTTTGTAATTTTCCCTATGGTTCTTGCACCCAGACCTGTCTGGGGTTAACTGTTTGTGGCTCTGGGTACAGCACAGCTTCCTGTGAGTGCCAGTGGCACCCAGGGCTGAGCATGTTGCAGGGTCATGAGATGTGTACCCGGTCCGGTATGAGAGTGCAGTTCCCTTCCGTGTTTTGTATATGTCTATGGTGGTTACATATTCCTGTGCACCCTTCCCTTGTTTTCAGTTTGTTTGGATTTGAAAGCTTGCATTGTGTGGCTGTTTTAGGGTCTCAGGTATTGGAAAGGACCTTGACGTGGTACCTGAGCTTGTCCCATTTGGCCAGATGCGGTGACTAACCTTTCCATTTTTGCTTTTAAATCTTAGCTGAGAGCTTGTAAGTGAGTGTTGGGTTTTCTCTGTGTGTTTTATATATATATATATATATATATATATTATCCCACTTTCCGCCCCTTGTATCATGTGACAGTCATCAGCCAATTACAGACTAGTATACTTTTACCCTTTGAGCTTGTACACATGCTCATTAGGATCTTGTTCCCCAGAAAGTGTTTATATAAAAAGACTGTGCAAAATTGGATGAAAGAAAAATAAATTGCGCTAGAGAATATATATGTATATATATGACTGGTCAATATCTATGTTGTATCTAAATACACACGTAGTAGATCTTGCTAAGAATGCAACAAAAAAGGATTATATCAAAACCACAACAGGATAAAAAACACAAGATAGAGGAATATAGACAGTTGCAGATGGTTGCAAATTAAAAAAAACAATTTCAGCCTATTTGTGTTATCCCTTTAAATGGTATATAGTACCTTACGGTTACTGGTTGTGTCCATACAATCAAAAAATGTTCAGATTGAGTCCAGTCCAATTATATTCTTTTATTGGATATTCCAAGAAAAAGGCATATGTTGCTTTCCTTGATTGCAAACAATTTGTTGAGTGGCTGTTTTCGTGCTGCCTGTGATCAGCTGGGCAATCCAATCCTCAGCTCCAATGCAGTATCATATAAAAGAGAAAAAAAAGAAAAAGGCGCACAGGGCCGACTCAAGTGAAATATTTTATTAACAGTGAAATATACACATAAAAACTAACACTTACAAGATTCGTAAATGCTAAAAAGCACATCGGTTGAGCACTGTGTAGGTACAGCTGCTGCTCCTCCACACCAGGTTCAAGATGGAAATTTTCAGGCACGGTATCCGGAACCCCTGCTCTGATAACCGTGGATAGGATTCTAAGGCAGCTGGCCAGACGCTTACTCTTTAATAGCCTAACGCGTTTCCCTCGATCAGCGGCCGGGCTTCTTCATGAGGCAGTAATAACGTATGCGTTTGGAATTGCGCCTTTGTTATTTAAAGGAGAGACAGCCAATTATCATAAAGAGGTGTGTTACTTGGCCAATCCTGTTCATAGGTGTGTCTCATATCGCTCCACATACACAGACTTTTAGTTCGCTGCAGTGTAAATGATGTCTTGTCAAACATTTTTACATTTTTACATCAAATTGCTAGATACCACATAATATATACATACAGAAGAAATACTTATAAAACTAGTTAAAAGAGTTATATAAAAAAAAGTATACATAGTTATTCTTTAAGATTTGACCGCTACTATATACAATAACGTTTTATACCCAAAGTATGATCGCATAAGGCGCGGTCAGTGTTAAAACTTTATTTACATGAAGTAATTTACGTACTGTGTGCTAGCTGTATCATTGGATAGAACAGAACAGTATATTACAATAATGGTGATAACAAGTAATAAAAACAGTTTACTGTGTCATAAAAAGGTTTTGTGTTTAGTATTATGTCGGGACTGTAATTGCTATGTTAACCTAAAATATTTTTATTTTTATTTCTAAAACCAAAAAATACAATAAGAGATTAATGAATTATCTAAAAATGTATATTTAAAAATTGTATTAAAAAAGGAATTTTAAATATATATAAAGGAAAATTATTATAGCTACATAAATGCCGCTATGTCAATATCTATATTGAGACCTAGTGGTTGCAGGGTTTTTAATTTGTAAATCCACTTAGTTTCTAATTTTCTAAGTGCTAATAGCCTATTTGGTCTGGATGGGGGGATCTGATCTATAATTTGGATTTTAAGGGAACTGGGGTTGTTACCATGATGTTCTAAAAAATGCTTTGGTACACTATGTTTTACCAATTTTTCTTTTATATTATAAACATGTTCATTTAGCCTTCGTCTGGCTTTCCTTTTTGTGCGCCCCACATATAAGAGGCCACACCCACATTCCAATAAATATACAATATGTGTTGAATCACAATTACTTCTAAACGTGATATTATGTGTTTCAGTTGATTCACTATTATGAAATGTGGGTGCCTTATTTATATGTTTGCACATATTACACCTAGATTTGCCACATTTCATAGTCCCTTTCCAATCCTTAAGCCAATTGGTTCCCTCTGGACGTTTAGAGGTACCAACTTGGTCTTTATTATTTTTATAAGTATAAACCATATTATTTTTAAAATCCTCAATATCTCTTTTTAAAAAAAGTTAAAAAGAGTTATTGAGGATTTTAAAAATAATATGGTTTATACTTATAAAAATAATAAAGACCAAGTTGGTACCTCTAAACGTCCAGAGGAGGGAACCATGCATAAATCAAAGTCAATTACACAGGAAAATGACCATAAGAAAGGGGACACTAAAAATTCTTACTACAACCATGGTGATAACAAAAATAAAGACAAAAATAATATGTATAATGGCAACTATAATAAGGGCAATAGCCACAATACTAATTATAATAGACAACAGTATTATTCTAGTAGAAATAATACTGATAAATCACACAACTATCCATTAGAGTATAGACATACCCCTACTCATTATCATAGTAATAAATCAAACCCACAGAATCAACATTTACAGTGGAGACGAAAAGATAGTGCTAGAGATAAGACTAATAATAGTTACCACTATGATTCACAGTTTGCTGTCAATAATAGATATGAGGTATTGGATCATAATCATGCCCAAAATAATGAACATCATAATTGGGAGACCCGGGGGGTTAAACCCAAACAACAGAATTATGTTCAATATAATGAACACTATAACTGGGAAATACGGGGAGCTAAACCCAAAGAGACACAGGAACCTAAGCATTTTTTAGAGATAGAACAGGTAAAAAATCACAAAACAACACAACAGGACAGAACCAAACAAAGAAAAAGATCATTAGAAAGAGAAGAAGGGGAAATAGAGCTGGAAAACTTATACAGGCAAACAGGGAGAACAAGGAGAGACTAAATAAGGCGAAAAAAGAAATTTTTAACCTTGCTAAAATAGATTTGGATAACAATGACATTAAACTTTTACAAAAAGGTCTCAATTTTGCACCAAAATCTAAACCAAGTAAATTTGAAATGTTTATAGATATACATAAATATGTTAGAAAACTAACACTAAAGAGATATTTTCTCAAGAACCCTGTAAATAGAGGTGTCTACAACCAACCCTACTTGGAGTCTACAGATCTTGGGGTACTAGGTATTTTAAAAGAATTAGAAATGAAAGAAAAAACAGTTTCAGAAGATCATTGTAATATAAGGGAAGATAATTTGGATGAATATATAGATACATTAGATATCTCTCAACATTGGATGGAACCAGAAATACAACACTCTAACTTCAAGGCAAAATCCACATTTAATCCCGTGGGTTTTCAAGGTGAACAAATATCAATGTTTAATAAACTAGTTACTAAAGACATAGAGATAGAGTTTGAGAAAGAAAATAATTTCTTAACAAAACACAATGATAATTTGACCATATTAGAAAGAAAGTCCATGAAAAAATTAATGAATAATGACAATATCACGATACGCCCCGCCGACAAAGGCGGGGGTATAGTGATACAAAAAAGAGAAGAATATCTCAAAGAAGCATATAGGCTATTAAATGATAGTACAACCTATAAAATTCTTCCGAAAGATCCAACTGATACATATAATAAGGAATTAAATAAGATGCTCAACACAGCTAAAAGTGCTGGTATTTTAAATGAGGATGAATATAAATACATCCATACTACACAACCAAATACACCTTATATATATCACTTACCCAAAATACACAAAGATCCCCTCAACCCTCCGGGTAGACCGATAATATCGGGAATTGGGTCTATTACAGATAACTTATCTAAGTATGTAGACTTCTACTTACAGCCAATAGTGAAATCGACTAAGGCATACCTTAAGGATACTAGCGAGGTAATAAATAGATTTGAAGGCATTACTTGGGAAGAAGACATGATGTGGCTTACTTGCGACGTCGCTTCCCTATACACCTGTATTCCTCATGATGATGGTATAGAGAATATACAAATCGAACTGTCCAATTGGTCTATCCCAGAAAACCATATACAATTTTTAATCAACAGTATAAAATTTATTTTACATCATAATTACTTTTTATTTCAAAACAAATTTTATGTACAAACAAGGGGGACTGCGATGGGGACTACTTTTGCCCCATCGTACGCAAATATCTATGTTAATGCTTTTGAGACCAAACACATTTGGAAAAACAATCCTTTTAAAGAGAATATTTTAATTTATGCTAGATATATCGACGATATTATTATTTTATGGAAAGGAAGTAAAGAGAACATAGATAATTTTATGGTTTTTATGAATGACAATAATTTTAATTTATCTTTTACTTATTCATGTTCAAAAGAAAAAATAGAATTTCTAGATCTAATCCTTTATAAAGATAGTCATGATAAAATAGCGGTAAAGAATTTTCGCAAACTTACCGATAGAAACAGCTTTATACAAGCCAATAGTGCCCACAAAAAGAGTTGGCTAGACAATGTTCCGTACAGCCAATTTTTAAGGTTAAAAAGAAATTGCACACACGTAATAGACTATGAAACGGAGGCTGATATCTTGGAAAAGAAATTCCTGGAGAAAGGGTATACCCAAGAAACTATTAAACAGGCTAGACAAAAAGCAACCCTTAAAAATAGGAACCATACCCTGAAAAAAGAAGAAAAAGACAATAGCCAAGACAATATAGGGACTAATATACATAAAGAATTGATCAAATCAAAATCTGGAAAACAAAACCCTATTAGATTTATAACAACCTTTAACGAGGGCTCTAAAAAACTGGAAGGCATCCTTAAAAAACATTGGCCTATTTTATGATCAGATCCTGTTTTAGGACCACACTTAGAGGTAAAACCTACTATTACATATAGAAAAGGAAAAAGTCTAAGAAATCTACTAGCACCTAGTAAAATTAAAATAGAAACAAAAACAGAAATAAATAAAACTAGTGAGGGAACCAATTGGCTTAAGGATTGGAAAGGGACTATGAAATGTGGCAAATCTAGGTGTAATATGTGCAAACATATAAATAAGGCACCCACATTTCATAATAGTGAATCAACTGAAACACATAATATCACGTTTAGAAGTAATTGTGATTCAACACATATTGTATATTTATTGGAATGTGGGTGTGGCCTCTTATATGTGGGGCGCACAAAAAGGAAAGCCAGACGAAGGCTAAATGAACATGTTTATAATATAAAAGAAAAATTGGTAAAACATAGTGTACCAAAGCATTTTTTAGAACATCATGGTAACAACCCCAGTTCCCTTAAAATCCAAATTATAGATCAGATCCCCCCATCCAGACCAAATAGGCTATTAGCACTTAGAAAATTAGAAACTAAGTGGATTTACAAATTAAAAACCCTGCAACCACTAGGTCTCAATATAGATATTGACATAGCGGCATTTATGTAGCTATAATAATTTTCCTTTATATATATTTAAAATTCCTTTTTTAATACAATTTTTAAATATACATTTTTAGATAATTCATTAATCTCTTATTGCATTTTTTGGTTTTAGAAATAAAAATAAAAATATTTTAGGTTAACATCGCAATTACAGTCCCGACATAATACTAAACACAAAACCTTTTTATGACACAGTAAACTGTTTTTATTACTTGTTATCACCATTATTGTAATATACTGTTCTGTTCTATCCAATGATACAGCTAGCACACAGTACGTAATACGTAGAACACAGTACTAAACTTCTGTAGTAATCTTATAATAGTACAGTGAAAACCCTGATAGACAGCTCCAGGGAAAATGAATAGTATGGGGACAATGACTTCATGTAAATAAAGTTTTAACACTGACCGCGCCTTATGCGATCATACTTTGGGTATAAAACGTTATTGTGTATAGTAGCGGTCAAATCTTAAAGAATAACTATGTATACTTTTTTTTATATAACTCTTTTAACTAGTTTTATAAGTATTTCTTCTGTATGTATATATTATGTGGTATCTAGCAATTTGATGTAAAAATGTAAAAATGTTTGACAAGACATCATTTACACTGCAGCGAACTAAAAGTCTGTGTATGTGGAGCGATATGAGACACACCTATGAACAGGATTGGCCAAGTAACACACCTCTTTATGATAATTGGCTGTCTCTCCTTTAAATAACAAAGGCGCAATTCCAAACACATACGTTATTACTGCCTCATGAAGAAGCCCGGCCGCTGATCGAGGGAAACGCGTTAGGCTATTAAAGAGCAAGCGTCTGGCCAGTTGCCTTAGAATCCTATCCACGGTTATCAGAGCAGGGGTTCCGGATACCGTGCCTGAAAATTTCCATCTTGAACCTGGTGTGGAGGAGCAGCAGCTGTACCTACACAGTGCTCAACCGATGTGCTTTTTAGCACTTACGAATCTTGTAAGTGTTAGTTTTTATGTGTATATTTCACTGTTAATAAAATATTTCACTTGAGTCGGCCCTGTGCGCCTTTTTCTTTTTTTTCTCTTTTATATGATGTGCAAAATTGGATAATGGAAGTAAATTGGAAAGTGGCTTAAAACTTCATGCTCTCATTCTGAATCATAAAATTTTATTTTGACTTGAGTGTCCCTTTAAACTCTGAAACGTAACAAAAAAGAAAGAAAGAAAAATGAACAAATTGGTAAGAAAATAATTAATTGCTTCCTTGTTATAAGGATTTTTTTTTGTTATAAGGCGTTTCCATAGAAGATTATAACAACCTTCAATCAAATAGACAAGATCAACTATATGTCAGTTATTTGATGGTGTTTTTATAAGCCATTGGTTGCCTTTTTTTTTGCCTTCATGATGATATGCAAATTACCTGTTATCACCTGTCGCTTGCATGTTCCATAATTATATCTGACATTTTCTAGATTCCTAATATTAATTAAAACAAAACATTTAGCAGAGACTTAAATATGTTTTGTAGTATTGTAATATAATCCATAGCTATATTACCAAAATGACACTTACTGCACGCATGGCACATCATTCTCATTCTCACTGCATACATTACACCTTTATTGTCACTGCACACAAATCACCTTTACTGTCACTGAGCATACCGTACATGCAGTACTTTCATTGCACAAGCAGGATCCTCATGTTAAACTAAACCTAAGAAATAAAATACCAGAGTTTAAGTTTCCAATAAATGATAAAATGCATGAAAAATCTTATAGATAGGTTCACCCACCCCCAGACATTAATAATTTTATGTCACGGTCATGGGTTACAAATCCCAAATCATCCTGGTAGTCAGGCACAGTTTCAGATACCATCAGCAGTCTTTAACACATAAGGTTAACTAAACACACTGGTGAGTCGTGACAACCAATTTACAACAGGCATTTAGCTTCACACAAACAGAACGACTTGCTAAAGTGTGACAACAGGGAGAGTGTGATCACAAAGGAGTAAACAACACAGTGTCTCCAGCAACCTTATCCACATTCCTTACCACATCATAAGAGCCAACCCACATTAACCCCTAAATCCTGTCTAAACCCCTAAAAAATCACAACTTAGTCTTTGGGTGCCACATCCCAAGGCACAGTAAAGACAGTGCTACACTTACTCGGTGTCAGGAGAGCGTTAGGAGGCACGCTGTACCTGAGGAGGCTACTGCTGTGAGAACTTGCTAAGAAGCCTTCAGCTTAGCACAGCTGGTAGTGTTGGATGTGCATCATGTGCTGTCAATTCTGCATTCTCTTTGACCTGTATGTATGTGTGCTAAAGATAGTGTGATTTATACATTGCTTATTGAAGTGGTCTTTCCTTCACCTTTTGCACCGTCTGAATGGGAGGTGTTAAAAGGTCATCTCTGTCTCCCATTCAGTGCTTGGTTATTTTTTTTTATGAAGACCCTAGCATTCTTGTTCCTGGTCTATTCCTCTGTTACTGACCCTGTAAAGGTCTTTGACTTTTATCTGCATTGTCAACTGTTTCCTGGCTTATGCATTTGTTTTCTCCCACTGTTATGAAGTTTGGTTTCTGATGGATTACCATATCTATAATTTGGCTTTTGGTTCCTGCAACACATACCCAGCCTTTGTGGTTCCAGTCTACAACCCAGGTATTTGTCTTATTACCATATATTGGAGCTTTTTAGGTCACCCCTATATTTTAGTTGCAAGAAAGAAAATATATAAAAATTAATATTTTGGTAACATTATTTGCAAACGAAGGAAGCCATGAATTCAGTTTATATATATATATATATATATATATATATATATATATATATATATATATATATATATAAATATAAATTCAGTTCATATATATATATATATATATATATATAAAACATAATTTATGTAAGAACTTACCTGATAAATTCATTTATTTCATATTGGCAAGAGTCCATGAGGTAGTGACGTATGGGATATACAATCCTACCAGGAGGGGCAAAGTTTCCCAAACCTCAAAATGCCTATAAATACACCCCTCACCACACCCACAATTCAGTTTAATGAATAGCCAAGTGGTGGGGTGATACAATAAGGAGTAAAAAGCATACAAAAAGAGGAATTGGAAATATAATTGTGCTTTTATACCAAAATCATAACCACCAAAAAAGAGTGGGCCTCATGGACTCTTGCCAATATGAAAGAAATTAATTTATCAAGTAAGTTCTTACATAAATTATGTTTTCTTTCATGTAATTGGCAAGAGTCCATAAGCTAGTGACGTATGGGATAGAAATACCCAAGATGTGGTAGACCACAGAAGAGTCAATAGAGAGGGAGGGATAAAATAAAAACAGCTATTTCCGCTGAAAAAATTAAATCCACAAAAAAATAAGTCTTTCTCAGAAATGTCACATAAATTTAAAGGAAAAAACTAAAATCATAAGCAGAAGAATCAAACTGAGACAGCTGCCTGAAGAACTTTTCTACCAAAGACTGCTTCAGAAGAAGCAAATACATCAAAATGGTAAAATGTAGTAAATTTATGCAAAGAAGACCAAGTTGCTGCTTTGCAAATCTGATCAACCGAAGCTTCATTCTTAAAAGCCCAAGAAATGGCGACTGATCTAGTAGAATGAGCTGTAATTCTCTGAGGCGGAGACTGTCCTGCCTCCAAATAAGCCTTGTGAATCAAAAGCTTTAACCAAAATGCCAAATAAATGGCAGAGGTTGTCTGACCTTTCCTAGGATCAGAAAAAACAACAAATAGACTAGAAGTCTTCCTGAACTCTTCAGTAGCTTCGACATAATATTTAAAGCTCTTACAACATTAAAAGAATGTAAAGATCTTTCAAGATTATTCTTAGGATTAGGAAACAAGGAAGGAACAATAATTTACCTACTAATGTTATTAGAATTCACAACCTAAGGAAGAAATTTAAACGAAGTCCGTTAAACAGCCTTATCTTGATGAAAAATCAGAAAAGGAGACTCACAAGAGAGAGCAGACAATTCAGAAACTCTTCTAGCTGAAGAGATGGCCAAAAGGAACAATACTTTCCAAGAAAGTAGTTTAATATCCAGAGAATGCATAGGTTCAAACTGAGGAGCCTGCAAAGCTTTTAAAACCAAATTAAGACTCCAAGATTGATTTAATAACAGGTTTGATACAAACTAAAGCCTGAAGAAAACAGTGAATGTCAGGAAGATTAGCGATCTTTCTATGAAATAAAACAGAAAGAGCAGAGATTTGTCCCTTCAAAGTACTTGCAGACAAACCTTTAACCAAACCATCCTGAAGAAACTGTAAAACTCTAGGAATTCTAAAAGAATGCCAAGAAAATTTGTGAGAACACCATGAAATATAGGTTTTCAAAACCCGATAATAAATCTTCCTAGAAACAGACTGTAGCATAGTATTAATCACTGAGTCGGAGAAACCTCTATGACTGAGCACTAAGCTTTCAATTTCCATACCTTCAAATTTAACGATTTGAGATCCTGATGGAAAAACGGCTCTTGAGACAGAAGGTCTGGCCTTAAAGGAAGTGGCCAAGGTTGGCACCTGGCCCCCGAACAATATCTGCATACCAAAACCTGTGAGGCCAAGCTGGTGCTATCAGAAACACAGGCAATTACTCCATTATGATCTTGGAGATCACCCTTGGAAGAAGAACCAGAGGAGGAAAAATGTAAGCAGGTTGGTAAAACCAAGGAACTGCTAACGCATCCACCATCTCCGCCTGAGGAACCCTGGACCTGGAAAGGTACCTGGGAAGCTTCTTGTTTAGATGGGAAGCCATCAGATCTATTTCGGGAAGACCCCACATCTGTACAATCTGACAAAATACATCTGGATGGAGAGACCACTCCCCCGGATGTAAAGTCTGATTACCGAGATAATCCACTTCCCAATTGTTTACACCTGGGATATGTATCACAGAAATTAGACAGGAGTTGAATTCCGCCCCAAAAAAGTATCCAAGATACTTCTTTCTTCGCTAAAGGACTGCGAGTCCCACCCTGATGATTGACATATGCCACAGTTGTGATATTGTCTGTCTGAAAACAAATGAATGATTCTCTCTTTAATATAGGCCAAGCCTGAAGAGCCCTGAAAATAGCACGGAGTTCTAAAATATTGATTGGTAACCTCGCCTCTTGAGGATTCCAAATTTCTTGTGCTGTCAGAGACCCTCAAACAGCTCCCCAACCTGTGAGACTTGCATCTGTTGAAATCACAGTTCAGGAAGGATGAACAAAAGAAGCCCCTTGAATAATCCGACAATGGTCTAACCACCAAGTCAGAGAGAGTTGAGTGTTGGGATCTAAGGATATCAATTGTGATATCCGAGTATAATCCCTGCGCCATTGATTCAGCATGCAAAGCTGAAAAGGTCTCATATGAAAACGAGCAAAGGGGATTGTGTCCGAAGCTGCAGTCATGAGACCTAAAACTTCCATGCACATAGCCACTGAAGGGAATGATCGAAACTGAAGGTTTCGACAGGCAGAAACCAACTTAATTTGTCTCTTGTCTATTAAAGACAGAGTCATGGACACTGAATCTATCGGGAAACCTAAAAAGGTGACCCTTGTCTGAGGAATCAAGAAACTCTTTGGTAAATTGCTCCTCCAACCATGTCTTTGAAGAAACAACACAAGTTGATTTGCATGAAATTCTGCTAAATGAAAAGATTGAGCCAGTACCAAGATATCGTCACAAATAAAGAAATACCGCAATACCCTGCTCTCTGATTACAGATAGAAGGGCACCTAGAACCTTTGAAAAGATTCTTGGAGCTGTCGCTAGGCCAAATGGAAGAGCGACAAATTGGTAATTCTTGTCTAGAAATAAGAATCTCAGAAACCGATAGTGGTCTAGATGAATCGGAATGTGAAGATATGCATCCTGTAAGTCTATTGAGGACATGTAATGACCTTGCTGAACAAAAACTTGAAAGTTAGGACCCTTAGAAACTGATTTAAAAACTTCAGATCCAGAACTGGTCTGAATGAATTTTCCTTCTTCGGGACAATGAACAGATTTGAATAAAAACCCAGACCCTGTTCCAGAAGTGAAACTGGTACAATTACCCCTGAAAGCTCCAGATCTGAAACACACCTCAGAAAGGCCTGAGCTTTCACAGGATTTGATGGAACGTGAGAGAGACAAAATCTCCTCACAGCAGGTCTTATTCTGAAACCTATTCGATACCCCTGAAAAACAATATTCTGAATACAAGTATTCTGAACGGAACCTGCCCAAATGTCTTGAAATAATTTCAATCTGCCCCCCACCAGAAGAACTGGATTACGGGCCGCACCTGCATGCAGTCTTGGGGGCTGGCTTTGGCTTCTTATAAGGCTTGGATTTATTCCAACTCGAAGATGACTTCCAATTGGAGCCAGAGTCCTTAGAGGAAGGAGTGTTTTTTTGTTCTCTATTCTGATGAAAGGAAAGAAACCGATTAGAAGCTTTAGATTTACCCTTAGACTTTTTATCTTGGGGCAAAAAAACTCCCTTCCCTCCAGTAATAGTGGAAATATTAGAATCCAATTGGGAACCAAATAAAGTATTACCATGGAATGATAGAGATAGCAACCTAGATTTAGATATCATGTCAGCATTCCATGATTTGAGCCATAAAGCTCTTCTAACTAAAATAGCCAAAGACATAGATTTAACATCAATCTTGATGATATCAAATATAGCATTACAGATAAAATGATCAGCATGTTGAAGCAAATGAACAATGCTATGCAAATCAGAATCTTTTTCCCGTTGTGCTAAGCTATCCAACCAAAACGTTTATGCAGCCGCAACATCAGCCATAGAAATGGCAGGTCAGATAATATAGAATGTAAATTATGGTAATATAAAAACAAAAACAGAGGCGCCACATGTGTAGGTCAATAAAGACAAGAAAAAACAATCAGCAGCAGATTAAGGGTACTCACAAACGGAGCGGCACTCTGATGTGCCAGCAGGGACAGGCTGGTGTTTCTACAGCAAACCAGCTAGCTGTGTAACAGGTCCACAACGGATACAGTCAGCACTGGAGTCCTCTTCTTGTGTGTCCTCTAGCCGGTATTCCCAGTATGATTTTTCTCTCAGCTGGCGCTGCAGTGGAGCAAGAAGGAGGGCTGAACTTCCCTAAGGTTACTGAAATGGAGACTATCACAACCACACCAGACTGATGTAAAAGTAAAAGATCAGTATTTTATTATACACAATAAAAATACCAAAGGTATCACAATTTACAGCTGGGTGTGTGAATAACAATCTCCCCACAGAGAGTGCAATAGCAACGCGTTTCTCGGGCGAACCCCGTTTCCTCAGGCTTGTGTGCTCTAAGTGTGTGTATACACCCTTTAAATAGGGATCAGTAACCTCATTTTCCCATATGCCTCCCCTTCCTGCTCCAAAACAGAACCGCCCAGTTGTTGATATAATTAAAATGTTGCATTATGATAAAGTATCTTATTAATATATGTGTTTCTATGATATTAGAAATTTACAAAGATGGGGGTCCATGAATGTTTGGTAGATAATACAACCTCTAATTAGTGGTACCGATCGTAAATGATACATATAACAGTGTGTAAGTTCGACTGACACATGATTCCTTATTAGCCAATGATATTGCTTAATTTGCGGGGACTTGTCACTAAATCTAAACAACAAAGTGTGCTATGTACATGTTTGTTGTTGTTCCTGTTTGCGGAATAACGGAAGTAGCGTGAGATCACATGATCGTGATCGCCCTTCTCTACAATGGGTGTAAACGCGGACTACCAATAGTTTGCTAACTGACGTGTAGTCACATGGTATTATAAAAGTGAATGAATGTAGTCTACTACTGATGCCGCCCCCAAGTGTTAAGTACCAATAGGATGGAGACACCCTGTGGTGGACCACCTACAATATCGTAGGAAAAGCGTGAATAAATAAATAAATACAACTCTATGAGTAACTACCTGTATATTATATAAATTGGACTAGGACTGTGCTAACTTGTCACTATTAATATGATATAATTAAATAAATACTGAGTGAAACCCTAACGGATATGTATTATCGCCAAAGTGCAAGTGTTAATATGTTAATCTAGGTACTAAGGTTATTATACCTAGATTGTTACAAAACTATAAAAAGTGTTCCCTTAGTGAAGTGTGGGACAATATGTGTATGTGTACATATCAGAGTGCTTTAGAGTAGTCTACGACTAATGCAACCCCCAAGTGTTAGGAATCCTGTAATGGGCCACCTACAATATTGTGGAAAAGAATTAATTGTCTATATGCTACTCTATATATGGCTATCTTTGTATATGTCTATATATTATGTATATTAGACTAAGATTGTGCTAATCTATCGCATTTGCTGAAATACAATTGGATACGTACTAAGTGTAAATCTTACAGGTCATCAAAGTGCATATGTTGATCTAGGTGCTAAAATTATTATGCCTAGATTGTTGCGGGATTGGAAGTGTTATCCCTTAATATAGTGTTAAGACTGCATGTATATATGTACACATCAGTAGACTTTGTATGTGAGGATGTGTTATATTACCCAAAGGTGACTTAAGTGTAAAATGAGTGTGACAGTGAGATATATAATATATGATTTATATATATGTATAAGAAATAAGTGTGCAAGTTAATATACATGTGTGTGTATAGTAATGGATAATAAATGTATGTGAGTTACAAACAGATACTGCAAATTACTATATAGTCATTGCCACTGTCGTGGAAATAACTATACTATCAATAAAAATAAAATTATATTGGAGTAATCGATTTAAACCATATTGGGATGGGTATCAACAGGTGGACGGCGAAAGTCCAGATTAACAATATATACAAAAATAAAGGCATCATTCTGTGTACATCATTATAGATCTCCAAATGTAAATGGCACTATATACATATATTAGAGATCTACTATAAAAACTCTATCCTATATTTCCTTACAGTGTAAATGCTACATTACAAAAACGCTGCAGAATCTATAAACTCATTCAGGCCTGTAGGGAATAGGCTATTGAATTTAAATATCCAAAAGGTTTCCCTTTGTCTCAATTTTGAGAACCTGTTATACAGATTACTTGGGGGGATCCCTTCTAATGGTGTAATTCTAAAGGAACATTTACCAGAGATATATTTATCACAGATATGTCTCGAGACACTGTGTTTGGTTGAATTAGATTTGATGTTCCTCAAATGTTCGCTCCAACGAGTTCTAACCTTCCTACAAGTTCTGCCTATGTACTGAATCCCACATTTGCAGGACAGTACATAGATCACATAACTGGAGTCGCACGATAGTCTGCTTTTTATTGGGAACGTTTCCCCTGTATTGTCGGATATTACAGTACTACATCCATGTGTTACATGTTTACACATGTTACATTGCTTCTTCCCACATCTATAAGCTCCTATTTTGTTGAAGTTATAACTATTAGGGACTCTATCTCCCAATCTAGTCTTAGTGGTAGATTTCCTTTTCAACATCACCACCTTGCTAGGGGCTAGTTTCTGTCTGTAAGTGGGGGCTCTTTTAAAGACAAGCTTGGGTTGAGATGTGAGGGTTTTTTTTAAAAACGGGATCTTTCAAAAGGATAGGCCAATGTTTTTTAAGTACCCTATTAATGATTTTATGATTGGAGTTATACTGTGTCACAAATAGAGGCTGTTTGTTAGTAAAATTGTCATTGTCTTTATTCTTAAAAGATGGAGATGATAATAACTGATCTCTCTTGAGACAGAAACAGCCTCTATTTGTGACACAGTATAACTCCAATCATAAAATCATTAATAGGGTACTTAAAAAACATTGGCCTATCCTTTTGAAAGATCCCGTTTTAAAAAAAACCCTCACATCTCAACCCAAGCTTGTCTTTAAAAGAGCCCAAACTTACAAACAGAAACTAGCCCCTAGCAAGGTGGTGATGTCGAAAAGGAAATCTACCAATAAGACTAGATTGGGAGATAGAGTCCCTAATAGTTATAACTTCAACAAAATAGGAGCTTATAGATGTGGGAAGAAACAATGTAACATGTGTAAACATGTAACACATGGATGTAGTACTGTAATATCCGACAATACAGGGGAAACGTTCCCAATAAAAAGCAGACTATCGTGCGACTCCAGTTATGTGATCTATGTACTGTCCTGCAAATGTGGGATTCAGTACATAGGCAGAACCTGTAGGAAGGTTAGAACTCATTGGAGCGAACATTTGAGGAACATCAAATCTAATTCAACCAAACAGTGTCTTGAGACATATCTGTGATAAATATATCTCTGGTAAATGTTCCTTTAGAATTACACCATTAGAAGGGATCCCCCCAAGTAATCTGTATAACAGGTTCTCAAAATTGAGACAAAGGGAAACCTTTTGGATATCTAAATTCAATAGCCTATTCCCTACAGGCCTGAATGAGGTTATAGATTCTGCAGCGTTTTTGTAATGTAGCATTTACACTGTAAGGAAATATAGGATAGAGTTTTTATAGTAGATCTCTAATATATGTATATAGTGCCATTTACATTTGGAGATCTATAATGATGTACACAGAATGATGCCTTTATTTTTGTATATATTGTTAATCTGGACTTTTGCCGTCCACCTGTTGATACCCATCCCAATATGGTTTAAATCGATTACTCCAATATAATTTTATTTTTATTGATAGTATAGTTATTTCCACGACAGTGGCAATGACTATATAGTAATTTGCAGTATCTGTTTGTAACTCACATACATTTATTATCCATTACTATACACACACATGTATATTAACTTGCACACTTATTTCTTATACATATATATAAATCATATATTATATATCTCACTGTCACACTCATTTTACACTTAAGTCACCTTTGGGTAATATAACACATCCTCACATACAAAGTCTACTGATGTGTACATATATACATGCAGTCTTAACACTATATTAAGGGATAACACTTCCAATCCCGCAACGATCTAGGCATAATAATTTTAGCACCTAGATCAACATATGCACTTTGATGACCTGTAAGATTTACACTTAGTACGTATCCAATTGTATTTCAGCAAATGCGATAGATTAGCACAATCTTAGTCTAATATACATAATATATAGACATATACAAAGATAGCCATATATAGAGTAGCATATAGACAATTAATTCTTTTCCACAATATTGTAGGTGGCCCATTACAGGATTCCTAACACTTGGGAGTTGCATTAGTCGTAGACTACACTAAAGCACTCTGATATGTACACATACACATATTGTCCCACACTTCACTAAGGGAACACTTTTTATAGTTTTGTAACAATCTAGGTATAATAACCTTAGTACCTAGATTAACATATTAACACTTTGGCGATAATACATATCCGTTAGGGTTTCACTCAGTATTTATTTAATTATATCATATTAATAGTGACAAGTTAGCACAGTTCTAGTCCAATTTATATAATATACAGGTAGTTACTCATAGAGTTGTATTTATTTATTTATTCACGCTTTTCCTACGATATTGTAGGCGGTCCGCCACAGGGTGTCTCCATCCTATTGGTACTTAACACTTGGGGGTGGCATCAGTAGTAGACTACATTCATTCACTTTTATAATACCATGTGACTACACGTCAGTTAGCAAACTATTGGTAGTCCGCGTTTACACCCATTGTAGAGAAGGGCGATCACGATCATGTGATCTCACGCTACTTCCGTTATTCCGCAAACAGGAACAACAACAAACATGTACATAGCACACTTTGTTGTTTAGATTTAGTGACAAGTCCCCGCAAATTAAGCAATATCATTGGCTAATAAGGAATCATGTATCAGTCGAACTTACACTTACTGTTATATGTATCATTTAGGATCGGTACCACTAATTAGAGATCGTATTATCTACCAAACATTCATGGACCCCCATCTTTGTAAATTTCTAATATCATAGAAACACATATATTAATAAGATACTTTATCATAATGCAACATTTTAATTATATCAACAACTGGGCGGTTCTGAAAGGAAAGATCTGATTGGATATTTTTGGAGCAGGAAGGGGAGGGATATGGGAAAATGAGGTTACTGATCCCTATTTAAAGGGTGTATACACACACTTAGAGCACACAAGCCTGAGGAAACGGGGTTCACCCGAGAAACGCGTTGCTATTGCACTCTCTGTGGGGAGATTGTTATTCACACACCCAGCTGTAAATTGTGATACCGTTGGTATTTTTATTGTGTATAATAAAATACTGATCTTTTACTTTTACATCAGTCTGGTGTGGTTGTGATAGTCTCCATTTCAGTAACCTTAGGGCAGTTCAGCCCTCCTTCTTGCTCCACTGCAGCGCCAGCTGAGAGAAAAATCATACTGGGAATACCGGCTAGAGGACACACAAGCAGAGAACTCCAGCGCTGACTGTATCCGTTGTGGACCTGTTACACAGCTAGCTAGTTTGCTGTAGAAACACCAGCCTGTCCCTGCTGGCACATCAGAGTGCCGCTCCGTTTGTGAGTACCCTTAATCTGCTGCTGATTGGTTTTTCTTGTCTTTATTGACCTACACATGTGGCGCCTCTGTTTTTGTTTTTATCTTACCACTATAGAAGTACATCATCCTTTGGGGTGACGACAGAGAGCAGCCTATCAAGTCTTGGGACGTGGAAGACACACATTGGACTTTCTCTGGCTAACCTATTACCTTCTAAAGGTTTTATATATACTCATTGGTATTTGTTCATTGCTTTTATATCAATTGCATATATAGGGAATCACATTAACCTTATATATATATTTTTATATCCATATTTATTTTGTTTACTAGCGCCTCCTATAGAAGCACAGTGACTTGTACTCACTGTTTCTTCTTTATCTAGAATGTAAATAAGCTTTCCTTAGATAAGATTTAATTTTCCTATCTAAAGGATCCTTAAAAGAAGTACTATCTTCCATAGGAATAGTAGTACGTTTAGTAAGAGTAGAAATAGCCCCATCAACCTTAGGTACTTTTTCCCAAAACTCTAATTTAGCCACTGGCAAAGGATACAACTTTTTAAACCTTGAAGAAGGAACAAAAGAAGTACCAAGTTTAGACCATTCCTTAGCAATCACATCAGGAATAGCATCAGGAACAAGAAAAACCTCAGGAGTTGACACAGGAGTTTTGTAGACAGAATTTAAATGTTTACTGGATTTATTAACAAGAGGACCAGACTCCTCAATATCCAAAATTATCAACACTTCTTTTAACAAAGAACAAATATACTCAATCTTAAAAATATAAGATGATTTATCAGTGTCAATGTCTGAAGTATGATCTTCTGACTCAGAGAGATCCTCATCAGAGGAGGATATATCAGTATGTTGTCTTTAATTACAAATTTCATCAGTAGTATGAGAAGTTTTAAAAGACTTTTTACGTTTATTTGAAGGCAGAATAGCAGACATAGGGGGGTAGTTATCAAGCCGTCTACTTTTCTGGCTTCGCCGGCCCAATACGTCCGCCTAAGCTCGCCTACCTTCGCCGCCGCGGACCTTGAATACGTTCGCCTAAGTTATCAAATAAAGCTGTCAAAAAGCCGCGGGGCGATGAGCAGCGGACTGTGACAGTTATCACTCATCCGATCTCGCTGCCCTTCGGCTTTTTCCCAGCTTTATTGCTAGCCTGTCACTAAGCACTCACACTAAACTACACTGTTCTACCCCCTATACCGGCGCCCCCGGAGCCCCCCGCAACTCAATAAAGTTACTAACCCCTAAACCGCCTCTCCTAGACCCCGCCGCAAGTCTTATAAATGTATTAACCCCTAAACCGCCGCTCCTAGACCCCGCCGCAAGTCTTATAAATGTATTAACCCCTAAACCGCCGCTCCTAGACCCCGCCGCAAGTCTTATAAATGTATTAACCCCTAAACCGCCGCTCCTAGACCCCGCCGCAAGTCTTATAAATGTATTAACCCCTAAACCGCCGCTCCTAGACCCCGCCGCAAGTCTTATAAATGTATTAACCCCTAAACCGCCGCTCCCGGACACCGCTGCCACCTACATTATACCTAGTAACCCCTATCCTGCCCCCCCTATACCGTCGCCCTCTATTATAAAATTATTAACCCCTATCCTGCTGATCCCGCACCTCTCCGCAACTAAATAAATAGTTTAACCCCTAAACCGCCGCTCCATGAACCCGCCGCAACCTATAATAAATTTATTAACCCCTATCCTGCCCCCCACTACGCCGCCGCCACTGTAATAAAATGATTAACCCCTAAACCTAAGTCTAACCCTAACCCTAACGCCCCCCTAACTTAAATATTAATTAAATACATCTAAATAAATTAACTCTTATTAACTAAATGAATCCTATTTAAAACTAAATACTTACTTATAAAATAAACCCTAATATAGCTACAATATAAATAATAATTATATTCTAGCTATCTTAGGATTTATATTTATTTTACAGGTACCTTTCAATTTATTTTAACCATGTACAATAACTATTAAATAGTTATTAACTATTTAATAGCTTACCTAGCTAAAATAAACTGAAATTAACCTGTAAAATAAAAACTAACCTAAGTTACAATTACACCTAACACTACACTATACTTTAATAAATTATTCCTATTTAAAACTAAATACTTACCTGTAAAATAAACCCTAAGATAGCTACAATATAATTAATAATTATATTATAGCTATCTTAGGATTTATATTTATTTTACAGGTAACTTTGTATTTATTTTAGCTAGTTAGAATAGTTATTAAATAGTTATTAACTATTTAATAACTACCTAGCTAAAAGAAATACAAAATTACCTGTAAAATAAATCCTAACCTAAGTTACAATTAAACCTAATATTACACTATCATTAAATTAACTAAATAAACTACCTACAAATAACTACAATGAAATACAATTACATAAACTAACTAAAGTACAAAAAATAAAAAAGCTAAGTTACAAAAAATAAAAAATTAAGTTACAAACATGTTCAAAATATTACAACAATTTTAAGCTACTTACACCTAATCTAAGCCCCCTAATAAAATAACAAACCCCCCCCAAAATAAAAAAAATCCCTACCCTATTCTAAATTACATAAATTTCAAAGCTCTTTTACCTTACCAGCCCTTAAAAGGGCCATTTGTGGGGGCATGCCCCAAAAAGTTCAGCTCTTTTGCCTGTAAAAGAAAAATACAACCCCCCCCCAACATTAAAACCCACCACCCACATACCCCTAATCTAACCCAAACCCCCCTTACAAAAACCTAACACTAATCCCCTGAAGATCATCCTACCTTGAGTCGTCTTCACTCAGCCGAGCCACCGATGGAACTGAAGAGGACATCCGGAGCGGAAGAAGTTAATCCTCCAAGCGGCGCTGAAGAAATCTTCCATCCGATGAAGTCATCATCCAGGCGGCGCTGAAGAAGTCTTCGATCCGGCCGATGTCATCTTCAAAGAGGCGCTGAAGAGGTCTTCTATCCGGGCGAAGTCATCTTCCAAGCCGGGTCTTGAATCTTCCTTCCGCCGACGCGGAACCACCTTCTTCACCGACGGACTACGACGAATGACGGCTCCTTTAAGGGACGTCATCCAAGATGGCGTCCCCTCAATTCCGATTGGCTGATAGGATTCTATCAGCCAATCGGAATTAAGGTAGGAAAATCTGATTGGCTGATGGAATCAGCCAATCAGATTCAAGTTCAATCCGATTGGCTGATCCAATCAGCCAATCAGATTGAGCTCGCATTCTATTGGCTGATCGGAACAGCCAATAGAATGCGAGCTCAATCTGATTGGCTGATTCCATCAGCCAATCAGATTTTTCCTACCTTAATTCCGATTGGCTGATAGAATCCTATCAGCCAATCGGAATTGAGGGGACGCCATCTTGGATGACGTCCCTTAAAGGAGCCGTCATTCGTCGTAGTCCGTCGGTGAAGAAGGTGGTTCCGCGTCGGCGGAAGGAAGATTCAAGACCCGGCTTGGAAGATGACTTTGCCCGGATAGAAGACCTCTTCAGCGCCTCTTTGAAGATGACATCGGCCGGATCGAAGACTTCTTCAGCGCCGCCTGGATGATGACTTCATCGGATGGAAGATTTCTTCAGCGCCGCTTGGAGGATTAACTTCTTCCGCTCCGGATGTCCTCTTCAGTTCCATCGGTGGCTCGGCTGAGTGAAGACGACTCAAGGTAGGATGATCTTCAGGGGATTAGTGTTAGGTTTTTGTAAGGGGGTTTGGGTTAGATTAGGGGTATGTGGGTGGTGGGTTTTAATGTTGGGGGGGGTTGTATTTTTCTTTTACAGGCAAAAGAGCTGAACTTTTTGGGGCATGCCCCCACAAATGGCCCTTTTAAGGGCTGGTAAGGTAAAAGAGCTTTGAAATTTATGTAATTTAGAATAGGGTAGGGATTTTTTTTTATTTTGGGGGGGTTTGTTATTTTATTAGGGGGCTTAGATTAGGTGTAAGTAGCTTAAAATTGTTGTAATATTTTGAACATGTTTGTAACTTAATTTTTTATTTTTTGTAACTTAGCTTTTTTTATTTTTTGTACTTTAGTTAGTTTATGTAATTGTATTTCATTGTAGTTATTTGTAGGTAGTTTATTTAATTAATTTAATGATAGTGTAGTATTAGGTTTAATTGTAACTTAAGTTAGGATTTATTTTACAGGTAATTTTGTATTTCTTTTAGCTAGGTAGTTATTAAATAGTTAATAACTATTTAATAACTATTCTAACTAGCTAAAATAAATACAAAGTTACCTGTAAACTAAATATAAATCCTAAGATAGCTATAATATAAGTATCAATTACATTGTAGCTATCTTAGGGTTTATTTTACAGGTAAGTATTTATTTTTAAATAGGAATAATTTATTAAAGTATAGTGTAGTGTTAGGTGTAATTGTAACTTAGGTTAGGATTTATTTCACAGGTACATTTCTCTTTATTTTAGCTAGGTAAGCTATTAAATAGTTAATAACTATTTAATAGCTATTGTACATGGTTAACATAAATTGAAAGGTACCTGTAAAATAAAAATAAATCCTAAGATAGCTAGAATATAATTATTATTTATATTGTAGCTATATTAGGGTTTATTTTAAAGGTAAGTATTTAGTTTTAAATAGGATTCATTTAGTTAATAAGAGTTAATTTATTTAGATGTATTTAATTAATATTTAAGTTAGGGGGCGTTAGGGTTAGGGTTAGACTTAGGTTTAGGGGTTAATAATTTTATTACAGTGGCGGCGGCGTAGTGGGGGGCAGGATAGGGGTTAATAAATTTATTATAGGTGGCGACGGTGTAGGGGGGGCAGATTAGGGGTTAATACATTTAATATAGGTTGCGGCGGGTTCAGGGAGCGGCGGTTTAGGGGTTAATACATTTATTATAGTTGCGGTGGGCTCCGGGAGCGGCGGTTTAGGGGTTAATATGTATAGAGTAGCTTGCGGTGGGCTCCGGGAGCGGCGGTTTAGGGGGTAATAACTTTATTTAGTTGCGGCGGTGTAGGGGGGGTCAGATTAGTGGTGTTTAGACTCGGGGTACATGTTAGGGTGTTAGGTGTAGACAGCTCCCATAGAAATCAATGGGATGTCTGTCAGCAGCAAACTTGTACTTTCGCTATGGTCAGACTCCCATTGATTCCTATGGGATCCGCCGCCTCCAGGGGTGGCGGATTGAAAACCAGGTACGCTGGGCCGTAAAAGTGCAGAGCGTACCTGCTAGTTTTTTGATAGCTAGCAAAAGTAGTGAGAATGTGCCGCACTTGTGTGCGGAACATCTGGAGTGACGTAAGAATCGATCTGTGTCGGACTGAGTCCGGCGGATCGAAGCTTACGTCACAAAATTCTACTTTTGCCGGTCTCGAGCCTTTGATAACTAAGGCGAATCAGCCTCGCCACAAATACGCTGCGGAATTCCAGCGTATTTGAGGTTGACGGCTTGATAACTACCCCCCACCGCCTTCTGTATTGCATCAGCAATATAATTTTTCATATCAACAGGGATATCATGTACTTTAGATGTTGAAGGAAAAACAGATACTGTACTAGCACTAATAGAAACCTTTTCTGCATGCAAAAGCTGAGCTTGACAACTGTTACATACTACAGCTGGAGATATAGAGGCATATTTAAGAAATGTCTTGTGGACCTGATCCAACAGTGCGGATCAGGTCTGCAAGACATCGCTGAATGCGGAGAGCAATACGCTCTCCACATTTAACATTGCACCAGCAGCTCACAAGACTCGCGGCCAAAGGGCTGCCAGCAGGGGGTATCAATCAACCCGATCATACTCGATCGGGTTGAATTGTTGCAATTTCTTTCCGCCTGCTCAGAGCAGGCGGACAGGGTTATGGAGCAGCGGTCTTTGTGACCGCTGCTTCATAACTGCTGTTTCTGGTGAGTCTGAAGACTCGCCAGAAACACGGGCCGTCAAGCTCCTTTCGGAGCTTGATAGATAGGCCCCATAATCTCCACTAGCTTACAACAGATACACTTAGCTGTGGTAGAACTGTGTTCAGGCAGCATGGTTCCTACAGCAGCTTCTGAGACAGGATCAGATTGGGATATCTTGTAAAATGTAAAAGAAAAAATAACATTTAAACAAAAATATCTTATTTCCACATATAGCAGTTTCAGGAATAGGAAAAAATGCAAATGCTAAAATTGACAAAAAAGCAAATAGCATAGCTCTCTGAGCATAAAGAAGGCAAGGAGCAAATAGGAAGTGAGGTAAAATAAGCTAAATTTTTTGGCACCAAGTATGACGCACGAAGCAAAAGGAAGTTGAAATTTTTGGGGCGCCAACAAACATCCGTAAATGACGCAACTCGCGTCATAACAAACACAATTTTGAGCCAAACAACCTGTTGTCAATTAAGATGCAGGAAATGATGAACTTGCGTCACTATAGACGCATATGCGCACACAAAAAAATTATCGTGCCAAGAATGAACCTAATTGCCTGCAAGTTTTTCAAAAGAAAAAACAAGTCAATTTGGGAAAAAAAGACTATACCCCAGGTAAGACAAACTTCCTAAAACATGATTCCCATAATGAAACTGCCAGACTGCAAATGGAAATACACATATACCTGACTCAAGGCAAATATAAGTAAAATACATATATTTAAAACTTTATATTAATATATAAAACACCAAACCATAGCTGAGAGTGTCTTAAATAATGATACATACTTACCGAAAGACACCCATCCAAACCAGTACTGAAAACTAACAGCAGAGGTAATGGTATATAAGAGTATATCATCAATCTAAAAAAAGGGAGATGAATCCCTAAGACAGAGACCATTGAAAAGATTTCCCGCAAGGGAAACCATAAAAAATCAATAGGCAATACTCTCTTCACATCCCTCTGACAAACACTGTACTCTGAGAGAAATTGGGCTTCAGAATGCTTAGAAGTGCTTATCATAGAAGAAATCATAAAAATCAAGCACAAACTTACTTCACCACCTCCATAGGAGGCAAAGTTAGTAAAACTGAATTGTGGGTGTGGTGAAGGGTGTATTTATAGGCATTTTGAGGTTTGGGAAACTTTGCCCTTCCTGGTAGGATTGTATATTTGTATATCCCATACGTCACTAGCTCATGGACTCTTACCAATTACATGAAAGAAATATGCAGGTATATATATATAAAACCTTATGCGTTTCGAAGGGTTAAATCTATATGTGTCCCTTCTTCATCACCTGTGATGAAGAAGGGACACATATAGATTTAACACTTTAAAACGCGTAAGGTTTTATTTTTTGGTGGGAAGTGTTACCCCTACTAGAAACACCGGAACTTTCTGTGTATGGCTTGTGGATTACAGAATTGAGGATAAACTTGTTTTGTGTATAGCACATTCCCTGCTCCATCTGTTTTATGTGCTGATTGTATACCTCATGTATTGAGGATTTTAAATGTGAGTAAAAATGTCACAGCTTGTATCAATTGTGTGTGTTTATTAAAACAGTTTTACACTATGTGCTTCTATTTGGCTTTCTTTGCATAACGGTGATTGAGATTGAAAGTTCCCATCTACCTGAAAGTACAAGTGGCACGACGAATTCTGAACACAGACAAACATCATACTATTGGAGCTCGCATACAAAGAGGCCTAGATTTTCCGGCGGATCTATATTCCAGGGGGTACCAAGCTTCTCAGCGATTCTGATTCATCCTTACCTCATATGATTGAGGTTGCTTGAAGTAAGTGTACATCCAAGTGGGAGAGGTACATGAAGAGATTCGTTCTAATAATCTACAGATTGTGTTGTTTAATTTATGGACACTGTGCATTTATAATTACTACTAACTGCATTTAGCTATGTTTTAAGAATTGTCATCCTCTGGTATATAGTGGGGTCTGATAAGCATCAGTCTGTTTTATGCTCTGTTATACTAAGCGCCATGCTGTTACTCTTTTGTTCTTATGTTTGTATTGTTAGAGGTGTGAAGGGACTCCTCTTGATATATAGGACAGGCTGTCTTTATTTCCAACAGAGATAACAGTATATAGCGGTGCCTTAAATATAGGTACTTGATACCCTTCTTAGAAGCGCTCATAGGGTTTGTTAGGGAATACTCTCCCCTACTTTCTACTTGTTTATTCATATATATATATATATATATATATATATATATATATGTATATATATATATATATATATATATATTATTTTTTTTAAATAATTGTTATTGGGTTTTTTCAATTAACACAATATCAAGAATAATTAACATTAAAAAAACAGTATATACCATCCATATAATAAAAACAGTTCCTTTATTGTCCAGTTGTTGTAAAGTACCTTATAGCATATTTGAACCAATGACATGTTTTATAAAAAGTCATTTTTTCATCTTCCTGTGCGATGTTCCAATTGAGTAATTTTATGGATGTTTAATAAATCTGGAAATAAAGATTGCTTACACCATTCTTTTGCATAATATGTGTGTTTTGTCATATCTGAGTAAACACAGTTACTCAATGAGTTATGTAGTCATTGGGATAAATCATAAAGAATCAGCTGGAACTATAAGGGTCTGTATGCTTTTATGTAAAATAAAGTGGAATGTATGGAGCGAAAAGGTTAAATGTGGAAAAGAGAGAGAATTGAGGGATCGAGGGAGGAGGAAAAAAAGGAGGGATAGAGAGGTTCAAATTATCGATAATACTAAGAATACATTCTATTTCACATTTTATTTATTTTATATTTTAGGGGAGTTTATTACTGCAGGAGACCCACTAGCTGTTTCCCAGCTCTCCACCTGGACACTGTTGCCAGGCTTCCCAGCACATACAGTGGGTTAAGATATTATTGATAGCGGCAAATACTGCACTCTACATTGAATCTAAATTGGCCATTATTGACAGGACCTGACCCCATCTTAGGCCCTTAGGTTGGCGCCATGCCCTGGCTATTGCTAATTTGACCGCCATGAAAATATACACACTCAAATATAAAATATGTTTAGGCAGTTTTTTAGGAATCAGATTGAAAAACACTGCTTGAGGACGGCATACATTTTTCACCCCCAAATTGGTACAGCAATAGAAGGCTCTTGACCAAATGCGTTGGATTTTAGGCCATTTCCACAACATATGTAAAAGGGTGTGAACTCTAACGCATCCTCTCCAGCATAAGGGAGAGTTAGAATTAGATATTTGAAACATGCGCAGGGGAGTGTAATGTCACTGTATCAAAATCTTAAAAAAGAGCTCATAATGTTTGGTGCAATGTATTGCGTGTTTGGTTAGGAGGATCGCAGCACTCCATGAATCATCTGTCGCCTCGAAGTGTAAAGCCTGTTCCCAATTACGGATATGATAAGGTTTGTAAAACAGAGGGCATTGGAGGATATCAGCATAGACTAACGAGAACATTTTGGGTGTAAGTACACCGGATGCCCATCTTTTTCCCAATTAGTTGGTTGTCTTAAAGGAATAGACAGGAAACCCCAGGCTCTTAGGAAGTTTTTTAGTCTAAAAAATTCAAATTTCAGTAAAGGTGACGGAGAGAATTGATTTTGGAAATGGTTTACAGAAAATATCTTTTCATTAGAGAATAGGTCTTGTATACCCTTAATTCCAATTAGCGACCATTCTGTGGGATGAGAATCCAAGAGGGCATGAAGTAGCACTGAAATCGGATGGATTGGTGATAGATGGGGTGCTATCCTACTCCCATGGCAAATATTATCCCAAAATTTTAGATTAGAAGATATTATATAGTTTTGGGATATTTACGGGTTTCTGGTATGTTTCGGGATCTATATAAGATCTCTGAGACAGATCCCCTAGGGGAGCAAAGCTTGTTCAATTTCGGACCATTTACTGTTAAATGTGACTTTGCTCCAGGCCGAAATATGCGCTAAATGCAAGGCCTCCTGATAGGCTGCTAAGTTGGGTGCTGCCTTTTCGCCAGCTTGTATTGGATTTGAGAGAATCCTCATTGCTACCCTAGGGTGTTTGTGTTTCCATATAAATTCTTTATATATTTTTTTAAACTGTGTGGGGATGTGTTCAGGTAAGGGAAGCGGTAAAATCCTAAACAGATAAGTCAACTTTTGGATCAAATTCATATTAATGGCGGCAATTCTACCCCACCAGGATAAATTTGGTGAGTCCCAGCATGACACATATTCTTTAAATTTATGAAGTAAGGAGTCACAATTGGCTGATATAATAGATGGAATATCATGGGATAATATTACCCCTAAATGTTTTAATTTAGTTGAAGACCATTTGAAAGGGAATTGATGTTTCAATTGTGAAAGCTCTAATTTTGGTAAGTTTAGATTAAAGGCTTCAGTTTTAGTAAAGTTGAGTTTATAAAAAATAATTTTTGAGAATTCCTCTAGGAGAGAAAACAATTTCGGGAGAGACTAAATAGGGTCCGAAACCAACACGGTGAGATCATCTGCAAATAGTGCCACCTTCTGCATTGTATTGTGCAAATGTATTCCTTGGATATCTGACACCCCTGTGATGGCCTCTGCCAGGGGTTCAATCATAAGAGCAAATAACAGTTGAAATAAAGGGCATCCCTGTTGGGTGCCATTTGTGATTTTGAATTGGGGAGACAGAAATCCAATACCCCTTACTCGCGCAGAAGGTGAGGAATACAAGGCCATTATCTTGGTACAAGTAGAGCGTGTGAACCCAAAGTGAGTAAGAACTTCTCTCATATAGAGCCAGTCGACTCGGTCGAATGCTTTCTCAGCATCAAAGGATATCACTGTACATTGTTGACCCAGCCAACTGGCCTCCAGAAATATGTTTCCTCGTATTGTCCAGACCCTGTCTTTCCAAAGTGAAGCCCACCTTTTCTGGGTTTACTAAATATGGTCTGAAGTGTGCACATATATCTGGAGATTTCCCAGGTTTAGGTAAAGTTATAATGGAGGCCTGCAGAAATTTACCCCGGGAAAGTCCCATTCTTTTCTGCTAAGTTAAAGACTTGTGCTAAAATAGGTGTTAATTGATTACTAAAAGTTTTTGAAAAAAATTCTTATTATTTATATTTTAATCTGAGAAAAGTTCACAGTTCACATCTCTCAAAAAGGTAATAAACAAATAGACACTAGAGACTAGGTACTAGACACAAGCCCAACTATTGCAACACAGTTGCAAAAAATAGAAGTCTTAAAGTGAAGGTCAATTTTGACGAATTAGTGCCCGGTTTTTAATAATCCTACTAAAAACAAGGGCACTTTAATTAATCAAAATTGACATTTCAAGCATTTTCTTCAAAAACTTACCTTTTAATCCTGAAAGCCGCTGCATCGCTTCCTCCACCCGTCGCAAGTCCTCTTCACTGGTCCAAAATGACGAATCTGGCTTCATCCAATCACAGTGTTCCCTCGGGCCATGATCCCCCTGGGGAGAACGCAGCGATTGGAGGAAGCTGGATTCATCATTTCTGACGTAAGCAGAGGCTTCCGACAGCCGGGGGAATCGATGGAGCAGCTTTTAGGATTAAAAGGTAAGTTTTTGAAGAAAACGCTTGAAATGTCAATTTTGATGATATAAAGTGTCCTTGTTTTTAATAGGATTATTCGTCAAAATTGACCTTCACTTTAAAGAACACAGAAACCCTAAACTACAAATTAAGATGGTAACTTGGGAATTACCAAATCGTTCTATTATTTAAGTTTTCTTTTGCTGTAAAAGAGAAATTCTACTTGTTGTAACATCAAGCTCTATTTTATACCAACTCAAAGTCATATGACCCAACCCAGGGGATATTTGGTGCTCAAGTTACAATATTTTACTAAATTTTACACTGGTCTGGTTTGCCTGTTCAGTTGAAGATATTGGCCCTAGGAAAACAGGTGAGGAAAACGCCCCTGAAATATACTGTGTCTAACTACATTTATTATGTAATTCAATTTTTCATGACTGGATTACTAATCTATAGACACTGATCACATGCCCCTGTTTAAGTAGCTATAATTTCCCCCGGTGTTTATTGCCACCCTCTGTTACCTAGGCATATTTGGGCTCATTGGATACCCGGTTTTGGCAGCCCCTAAAATATATCTTTTTGGATAACTATAACTATAATGTTTCTGGCATGGGCATATTTATTATTCCTGGCTATGTGGGTTAGTTATTGTTCAGTGAACCCAGCAGGAGATGGAGTCACACCTGTCCTAAAAAAACTCATGAGTAGTTAATATTGGGACTGGCCACCTAGCAGAGGTGGTGTGGTTTCCCAGCAATGCCAGAGTTAATTTGATCTATTTGTCTCCTAGTCTGCATTGATAAAGGACCCCGCTTCCGGTGCCTGGAGTCTCTTAGCACTGTTAGATAAGGAATTACAAAAGGTGGTCATAACTAACAATAGGGCTGGGTTTTTGACAAGATAAAGAAAGATTCAGACATAGTAATAAGGAAAAGAGAATTTGATTAGAACTTTGGGGGGACCACATGCAAGAAAAATCTGAAAAAGAGTTCCCACAAGCCTGCTAAAAACGTATCAGAGATATTTGTGAAATAGTAGGTTTGTGTTTGTTTATGTCCCGATTTATTTTTCAAGAACTATATTTTTGAATTTATTTTATTTTTTGCATGTCTTCTGTTTTTTTGTAATTTGGCACTGTGTATAATGTAATAATCTCAATCTGTCTTTGGGCTCTAGTATTCAAGTTCATACCCTCTGTAGAGACAAGGTTGTAATCAAGTTACCAAACTGTTAATTGTATGGGTTATTGGTAAATCTGCAGCATTTTCTTTTGAATATTACTATAGTGTATAAGTTGGGTTCTGCTAGACACCCTAATCTAAAGTCTGGGGTGGTGGCAGTATAGTAAATCTGGGGTGTGTAGAAAGATTTGGGGTTTAATTTGTTGTCCCTTTATGACCTTGTAGAGGTATAGGTGTAAGAAAACCAGACACTGAGAACTTTTAACCCCTTTATGCCTGCACTCTCCCAATAATCATGACTGGGCAGATAGGTCTAATCGTCACAGCACCTCATACCACAAGCCTGCACCTTGATGTGTGCTATACAATAAAAATATGGTCAGTGTGGACAAAGCGAAATCAGTGAGACAAGGACATATTATAGTGGGGGGAGACTTCAATGTAATATGGGACCCCAAGCTTGACAAAAAACTCACCCTGGGCAAATCCATAGACCCATATACTAGCTCCTTGGCTGCCAAATTTCGGTCGATCTCTATGCAACATGAACTATATGATGTCTGGAGGTCCTGTCACCCTGAGGATAGGTACTTCACTTTCTTCTCCAACCGGCATCGATCTTACTCTAGATTGGATTATTTCCTCTCGGATTCTAGGCTTCTTAATGAGGTCACCAATTCCCGTATTCCCACTTGCTCATGGTTTGATCATGATGCAGTTTCCTTTGATATATTTCCGGCTGGGGCTCATGAAGGGGGACACATGTGGAGGTTTACCAGCTCTCTGTGGGAGGAACCAGGTTTCAGAGAGTCTCTCACAGGCGCACTTACCGAATGCATACAATTTAATAAACCAGGCCAGACTTCTTTTCAAATTATATGGGGGGCACTTAAGGCTTTCATTAGGGGCTTCTGTATCTCCGAATCAGCTAGATGTAGGAGGAGAAAAGGAGGCCCCTTAGGCCAATTGGTCGTGAAATTGAGGAATCTAGAAAAGAACAATCAAAAACTATACTATTGCAATTTCAGATGAAATTACCACTCTTAGACATCAAATCCTTCAATTGGAACTTGATAAGGTCAAAGCTAATCTAGCGATGTTCAAACAACGAATGTACTATAAAGGCAATAAGGCAAACAAGCTCTTAGCTAGGAAACTCAATGCTAGAACTGCCCAATCTAGGATTCAGGCCTTGGAAATAAACGGATCCAATATCTTAGTGCCGGATGCTATCGGGAATGCCTTTGCCAACTACTATTATAAACTCTACAACCTTTCTGATTCTGAGAATCTGGACACTCCCTCCTCAAACTTGATACAAGGGTTCCTTGATACTCTTGAGCTTCCTCAGCTTTCTGAGGATGCGAGAGGTTCACTCTTAAAACCGTTTACTATCAAAGAAATTTACAGTGTTGTTAATCAGCTTAAGCCGAATAAATCGCCTGGACCTGACGGTTTTACAGGCTCTTTCTATAAAACATTTAGGCAGCATCTAGCACCCCTCTTACTTTCTTTATTCACAGAAGTAGTGGAGCTTGGGAGATTCTCAATAGAGTTCCTCGAAGCATCTATAATTGCGATTCCTAAGCCGAACAAGGACCCCCTTTATTGTACCAGTTATAGGCCTATTTCATTAATAAACCTTGATGTTAAGCTTTACTCTAAATTACTTGCCAACAGGATTGTCCACTTACTGCCCTCTATTCTGCAGATAGACCAAGTAGGCTTTACTTATGGCAGACAAGGACCTGATAACACTCGCAAGATACTTTAGGTCTTCTCTGAGTCAACTAAATTAGGACTACCCATCGTGGCCCTGTCACTTGATGCTGAAAAAGCATTTGACAGGGTGTGATGGGACTATCTTTGGCAGGTTCTAAAATCATTTGGCTTCCCCTTGCAGTTCATTACAATAGTCCAAGCTCTCTATTCCGCCCCATTTGCAACTATTAAAGGAGTGGGTTTTCGTTCTAAAGCCTTTTCCATAACAAATGGTACTCGTCAGGGCTGTCCACTCTACCCTTTGATTTTTGATATGGCTATGGAACCTCTAGCCCAAAAGATCAGACTTTCTCAGAAAATTGAAGGGGTCACAATAGGTGGTCATACGGAAAAAAATTGCTCTTTTCGTGGATGACCTAACCATCCTTCTAACCAACCCAAGCTCCTCAATAGAAGAGGTCTTTAAGACCTTGAAACTTTTCGGTACCTTCAGCCTCTACAAAGTAAATATTCTTAAAACCGAAGCCTTGGCAATCAATATAGATTCGGAAACGCTCTCCAACCTCAAGACCCGCTTTTTCTTTACTTGGAATACAGTCCTTATTAAACATCTTGGAATACTGTTAGGTCCCGACATCAATAAGGTCATTAAGCATAATTTTGAACTGCTGATCTTGGAAATTAAAAGACTCTTGCAGAGGTGGGATTTTAGAGAAATCTCATGGATGGGACGTATAGCCATTCTGAAGATGCCCATCCTACCCAAGATTCTGTATCTATTTAGGTGTATACCCTTTTACGATCCCGAAAACTTATCTCTCCCAGATTCACTCTTTATTCCTTATTTATGTGCGGAGAGGGAAGTTGCCGAGAGTGGCAAATCGTATTCTTCAGCTGCCAATCAGTAAGGGAGGCATAGCTTTCCCCAATATACATCTATATCATGATGCTACCCACCTGACTAGCTGGATGGAGCAATGAATCTGAGAAACCAGCGTGGTATCTTCTTGAGGCAGCCATCATACCTAAGAATCTAAAATTAAGTGGCTTGATATGGATTCCTAAATATAGATTGCCAGATTTGCCACTTACGTACAACATTATCTTAGACAGCTGTAATGCTTGGCATAGACTTAGACACCACAAGGGGATTGCTCCACACCCCACGCCTTTTCACGGTCTTCAGGGGTTACTGACGGGCCTTCCAGACATCCACAAACAAGAGTGGTCCTCTTGGAATATTACCAATATAGGAGATCTGTTCAAACAAAAGAGGTTACTTACCTCTAGGCAAATTGCGGAGCTGGTAGATACGGCTCCCAAGTGGCTTCCGTTTGAAAGCTTTAGAATACTGGGGTATTGTCAGGCTTGGGGATTCCCCAAAACAAATTTAAGAGAATATACTGCCTGGGAAACACATTGGAAAACAGGGAACAAATTAATAAGACCACTTACTAATCACCATCTAATCCTCCTCAATGACTATAGTGAAGACATACCCTGGCAGATTATGGCCTGGGGTCACGAAATGAATGTTCAGCTCACATCCCTAGATGTGGAATATGCAACTACAATTACTAAACAAGCTATACACTGCACTTCGCATCTGGAGACGTACTTTAAGGTTCTTTTAAAATGGTACTTGACCCCTCATAAACTGACCAAGATATACCCTACGGCCTCTCCACAGTGTTGGAGAGAATGTGGACAACTGGGCTCTGACATTCACATATGATGGTCATGCCCAAAAATTGCCCATCTATGGAGTGGGATATTCTCCTTGCTTTTGGACTTAGGCCTGACACTCCCTCTGACCCCAGTTCTGGCTCTCCTCCATATAGGACTTCATTACCTCCAGAAACCCCAACAAATTTTGGGGGCCACAATCCTGACAGCAGTTAAGGTGTGTATTGCTAGGTCCTGGAAACAATTTGAGGCCCCAAGTTTAGATCAGATCACTCAACTCATTGATTACCTAGCCTCTATGGAAAGGGGCTTCTTAATGGGACTGATCGCTTAGACAAATACTGGACAATCTGGAGTAAATGGTTTATTAAACCCCCTTAGATGCCCCACATTCCCTCCTCGCCACCTAAACCCATCTGCCACCTAAACCCATCTGCTGTATTATTCCTTTCCCTTCCCTTCTCTGAGCCACCCCTCCAATCCCCCCTTTTTTTTTCTTCTTCTTCTATGCTTTATCAATTTCTCTTTCTTTCTTATCTTTCTCTTCAGTATCTTGAGATGTATTGTGTTAGATCTCTAAATAAAGACCCTAGTTGGGGAAATTTCCCCTTACTGTTTCCTTTCTGATCATTACAAATCTATTCGACTGCTTTGATTCCCCCCCCCCCCCATTGGGAGGGACTACATATCCGGTAGCACCCATGGGGGTTTGTTAAAATTGTTTCAAATTACTTTGTTTGATGAGTGAAATTCAAGAAATGTAAAATAATAAGGAACTATGTACCATTTCATATCTGTATTGGTGATATTGTATTTCCTTAATAACAAATGTTATTGCAAAAAAAAAAAATATGGTCAATGTAAAATGTAAACACAGTGATATAGAAGATCACGGTCTATTGTCTATTTCCCACTGAAATGGAATTTTGCTTTCTGGGCGAATTTGTCAGCTTGTTTTTAAAATGATTATAATCTGAAATGTATTTGTACATTAAAAGCCTGCAGCCGCAAACTTGTTTTTTATTAAAAAAAAAAGCTTTTTGTGTGTTAAGTATTATTTTTTTTTTAGGATATAAATGGAAAGTCATCTAAAACTGGGATATACAGTAACCTTTTCACACCTGTTAAAGGGATATGAAACATTTTTTTTTTTCATGATTCAGATAAAGGATGCAACTTTCTAATTTAATCCTTGTATCAATTTTTCTTAATTCTCAATTATCCATTTTTGGTTCAGGACATGGGTAGCGCTTACTGATTGATGGCTAAATGTGTGAGATTTACCTATTGCAATCTGAATCCATCCTCATCACTGCTAAGCCATCTGAATATAATTTGTATCTAGGCATAATGAGTATACTGGGCCTGTTTGCTCAATCACTATTTTGACACTTTTAATATTTTAGAAGTATTGTTCTTTTAACATTTACATAAATTGATTTAAAAACACTCGCCTACATTTAGAGTTTGGCGGTAGCCGTCAAAACCAGCGTTAGAGGCTCCTAATGCTGGTTTTTACCGCCCGCTGGTATTTGGAGTCAGTCAGGAAAGGGTCTAACGCTCACTTTGCAGCCGCGACTTTTCCATACCGCAGATCCCCTTACGTCAATTGCATATCCTATCTTTTCAATGGGATCTTTCTAACGCCTGTATTTAGAGTCGTGGCTGAAGTGAGCGTTAGAAATCTAACGACAAAACTCCAGCCGCAGCAAAAAGCCAGGAGTTAAGAGCTTTCTGGGCTAACGCCGGTTCATAAAGCTCTTAACTACTGTGCTCTAAAGTACACTAACACCCATAAACTACTTATGTACCCCTAAACCGAGGCCCCCCCACATCGCCGCCACTCTATTAAAATTTTTTAACCCCTAATCTGCCGACCGCACACCGCCGCCACCTATGTTATCCCTATGTACCCCTAATCTGCTGCCCCTAATACCGCCGACCCCTATATTATATTTATTAACCCCTAATCTGCCGCCCCCAATGTCGCCTCCACCTACCTACACTTATTAACCCCTAATCTGCCGACCGGATCTCACCGCTACTATAATAAATGTATTAACCCCTAATCCGCCTCACTCCCGCCTCAATAACCCTATAATAAATAGTATTAACCCCTAATCTTCCCTCCATAACATCGCCGACACCTAACTTCAAGCATTAACTCCTAATCTGCCGAACGGACCTCACCGCTACTCTAATAAATGTTTTAACCCCTAAAGCTAATTCTAAGCCTAACCCTAACACCCCCCCTAAGTTAAATATAATTTAAATCTAACAAAATAAATTAACTCTTATTAAATAAATGATTCCTATTTAAAGCTAAATACTTACCTGTAAAATAAACCCTAATATAGCTACAATATAAATTATAATTATATTGTAGCTATTTTAGGATTAATATTTATTTTACAGGCAACTTTGTAATTATTTTAACCAGGTACAATAGCTATTAAATAGTTAATAACTATTTAATAGCTACCTAGTTAAAATAATTACAAAATTACCTGTAAATTAAATCCTAACCTAAGTTACAATTAAACCTAACACTACACTATCAATAAATTAATTAAATAAAATACCCACAATTATCTACAATTAAACCTAACACTACACTATCAATACATTAATTAAATACAATATCTACAAATAAATACAATGAAATAAACTAACTAAAGTACAAAAAATAAAAAAGAACTAAGTTACAAAAAATAAAAAAATATTTACAAACATTAGAAAAATATTACAACAATTTTAAACTAATTACACCTACTCTAAGCCCCCTAATAAAATAACAAAGAACCCCAAAATAAAAAAATGCCCTACCCTATTCTAAAATTAAAATAGAAAAGCTCTTTTACCTTACCAGCCCTGAAAAGGGCCCTTTGCGGGGCATGCCCCAAAGAATTCAGCTCTTTTGCCTGTAAAAAAAAAACATACAATACCCACCCCAACATTACAACCCACCACCCACATACCCCTAATCTAACCCAAACCCTCCTTAAATAAACCTAACACTAAGCCCCTGAAGATCTCCCTACCTTGTCTTCACCACACCGGGTCCCGATCGGTCCAGAAGAGCCTCCGATGTCTTGATCCAAGCCCAAGCGGGGGGCTGAAGATGTCCATGATCCGGCTGAAGTCTTCATCCAAGCGGGAGCTGAAGAGGTCCATGATCCGACTGAAGTCTTCTATCAAGCAGCATCTTCAATCTTCTTTCTTCCGGATCCATGTTCATCCCGCCGACGCGGAACAGCCATCTTCACCGACGACTTCCCGACGAAGGACGGTTCCTTTAAGGGATGTCATCCAAGATGGCGTCCCTCAAATTCCGATTGACTGATAGGATTCTATCAGCCAATCGGTATTAAGGTAGGAAAATTCTGATTGGCTGATGGAATCAGCCAATCAGATTCAAGTTCAATCCGATTGGCTGATCCAATCAGCCAATCAGATTGAGCTCGCATTCTATTGGCTGTTCCTACCTTAATTCTGATTGGCTGATAGAATCCTATCAGCTAATCGGAATTCGAGGGACGCCATCTTGGATGACGTCCCTTAAAGGAACCGTCATTCGTTGGGAAGTCGTCGGTGAAGATGGATGTTCCGCGTCGGCGGGATGAACATGGATCTGGAAGAAAGAAGATTGAAGATGCTGCTTGATAGAAGACTTCAGTCCGATCATGGACCTCTTCAGCTCCCGCTTGGATGAAGACTTCAGCCGGGTCATGGACATCTTCAGCCCCCCGCTTGGGCTTGGATCAAGACATCAGAGGCTCTTCTGGACCGATCGGGACCCGGTGTGGTGAAGACAAGGTAGGGAGATCTTCAGGGGCTTAGTGTTAGGTTTATTTAAGGGGGGTTTGGGTTAGATTAGGGGTAAGTGGGTGGTGGGTTGTAATGTTGGGGGGGGTTATTGTATGTTTTTTTTACAGGCAAAAGAGCTGAATTCTTTGGGGCATGCCCCGCAAAGGGCCCTTTTCAGGGCTGGTAAGGTAAAAGAGCTTTTCTATTTTAATGTTAGAATAGGGTAGGGCATTTTTTTATTTTGGGGTTCTTTGTTATTTTATTAGGGGGCTTAGAGTAGGTGTAATTAGTTTAAAATTGTTGTAATATTTTTCTAATGTTTGTAAATATTTTTTTATTTTTTGTAACTTAGTTCTTTTTTATTTTTTGTACTTTAGTTAGTTTATTTCATTGTGTTTATTTGTAGGTATTGTATTTAATTAATTTATTGATAGTGTAGTGTTAGGTTTAATTGTAACTTAGGTTAGGATTTATTTTACAGGTAATTTTGTAATTATTTTAACTAGGTAGCTATTAAATAGTTATTAACTATTTAATAGCTATTGTACCTGGTTAAAATAATTACAAAGTTGCCTGTAAAATAAATATTAATCCTAAAATAGCTACAATATAATTATAATTTATATTGTAGCTATATTAGGGTTTATTTTACAGGTAAGTATTTAGCTTTAAATAGGAATAATTTATTTAATAAGAGTTAATTTATTTCGTTAGATTTAAATTATATTTAAGGGGGGTGTTAGTGTTAGGGTTAGACTTAGCTTTAGGGGTTAATACATTTATTATAGTAGCGGTGAGGTCCGGTCGGCAGATTAGGGGTTAATTATTGTAGGTATGTGGAGGCGACGTTGGGGGGGCAGATTAGGGGCTAATAAATATAATATAAGGGTCAGCGGTGTTAGGGGCAGCAGATTAGGGGTACATAGGTATAATGTAGGTTGCGGCGGTGTGCAGAGTGGCAGATTAGGGGTTAAAAAAAAATATGCAGGTGTCAGCGATAGCGGGGGCGGCAGATTAGGGGTTAATAAGTGTAATGCTAGGGGTGTTTAGACTCGAGGTACATGTTAGAGTGTTAGGTGCAGACTTAGGAAGTGTTTCCCCATAGGAAACAATGGGGCTGCGTTAGGAGCTTAACGCAGCTTTTTTGCAGGTGTTAGGTTTTTTTTCAGCTCAAACTGCCCCATTGTTTCCTATGGGGGAATCGTGCACGAGCACGTTTTTGAAGCTGGCCGCGTCCGTAAGCACTGCTGGTATTGAGAGTTGCAGTGGCGGTAAATTATGCTCTACGCTCCCTTTTTGGAGCCTAACGCACTGAAAACGCAGCCATTCTGTGAACTCTAAATACCAGCGGTATTTAAAAGGTGCGGACAAAAAAAAGCATGCGCAGCTAACGCACCCTTTCTAACGCAAAACTCCAAATCTAGGCCACTGTTTTCTGGTTTGGCATGATCTACACCTGAACACAAGAAGACTAGGAATAATGAATGTTAACAGTACACAAAGAAAACATGAAACTGCTTAATTGCAATATTGTATCTGAAAAGATGTTCAAATGAAATTGCACCCTTGTGAGTGTATTTGTGTGTATTTATAGGGAATGCGCCTTTATGCACACAAAGTCCAAACACGTTTGTGACATCGCGTTTTAAAGTGCTTGTGCCTAAATGATTAAACTCACGTTCATGAAAGCATAATCCAGTTTAGACGTTCAATAATGTAGGCGCAAACACTTTTAAAACACATTGTTGTGAACAAAAGATAGTGATCGACCCCTTGGTTACCTCTATAGTTACATGAAGCTGAATTAACCCCTTGAATGCTGGTAGGAAAAACCATGCACTTTACATGACATATAATATGAAAATATAAAATATTTTGTATTCTGTGTTTCCACAAGGCTCACAGTATCTAAATATATCACTAGCTGTTATTTTTTATTCATCGGCACATCATCAGGCATTTATCATAGCTAATGCAAGGGATGTTTGCTTTTCTGAATAACAAAATCTGAAATTCAATCCAACACAATCAGCCATGCTAATTTTTTAAGCAGGTTCACTTCAGAATGGAAAGAGATATATATGTTATGTATCTACAAAAAAAAAACTGAGACAAATGTGTATGCTATAGTCATTTGCTTATTTCACAAGAAACATCTGTCTTATTTTTAAAACACATTACTATTCCTAGTATTTGCACAAAAAAATTATATTGTTTCTTTTTGTTGAAATGAACTAAAGTATGTACTTAACTTTTAAAAAAATATGACAAAACATGTCAAATGTATTTGCATTATTAAAGACTTTAGCTCAGAAAAGTCTCCTGTAGTTAAAAATAATTTTCAAAGCATGTACCAATTGTTTTATATGTGTTGTAATTCTTAAAATACAGATAGCTTGGTTGATGTTCATTTTTCCATAATGTATTTCCATTAAAGAATACTGTTGATCCTTGCCATACATTAACAGTTGTACCAAGAAATATATGAAGATACATTTTAATGGCAAGCGAGTTCCTGAAGATTAATTTGTTTCTGTCTTAAAAAGTACTGATTAATTTTATTAAAATAATAAACACATAGTGCTAGATTACCAGTAGTTTATTTTGTTTTTTTGCCCGTACTGGAAGTAGCGTGCAAATTTTCAAAGTTGAAAGTAAATGCATTCGCTTGAGATCAATTGATTTTAATGCGTCAGGATAGCGCAACTTCAGAGCGAGTCAAAAAGTTTCGCAAAAAGCATAAAAAATACATTTAAAAGTACAGTTACACTCATAATAACACTGTGCAATTTTTTTTTTCCAATTGCATAGAAAAGTTATAAGGGCTCAAAGATATGAGGTCTCAGGTGTTAGAAAAAAAGTCTGCAAAGGGCTTTAACATACAGATACATACATATAAATAAATGTCTAAAGATGTATATATGTGTGTACATGTGTATTTATGTATTTATATATATATATATATATATATATATATATATACCCATGGACAGCGCTGCAGAATATGTTGACGCTTCCTAAATAAAGTATAATAATAATAACAATAATAATAATTTATATGTGTATGTACGTATTCAAATACATATATACAGATATAAATACATTAAAACATATGTATACATATATAGACATATTTATAAGTGCATTGGAACCCACTGCAGTCAAGTATCTGAAAATCATATTTATGCAATATTCATATTTAATTAAGTGTTTATCTGTGTATTTACTGTAAATATTTCACATTCCAATTTTCTTCATATAGGGGAATGGGGAATATGTTATAAGTAATTTTAAATAAATATTTTTATATATATATATATATTGATATATATTTTACTAAAAAAACATCATATATAGGTATAGATTTAACAAGCAGTGGATGCTGCTTTCTAACCCCAAAGTTTCAGGTCCGCCTGAAACTTAAGTTAAGAAGCAGCGGTTGTAAGGTCATCTAATTGCGATGATTGACACCACCTGCTAGGGGCCGATTCACCGCTAATGTGCAGGGGGTGGCATTGCACGAGCATTTCACAAGAAATACTTATACAATGTTAAATGCCGACAGCGTACAGTGAATCATGTCCACCCGGCACTTGATAAAATGGCCCCATAGAGTACTGTGCATAAGTCTTAGGCCACCTTTAGATTTTTTTGTTTTAGCAAAATTTTAATGAAATCCATACTTATTTTTCGGTCTCTTTATTAAGATACAAGCAGAAAATACAGGAAATATGTACACAAAATATTTTAAAGAAAAACACAATTTTAAGAACAAAATGGCTTCTTCAGGAAAAAGTTAGTATTTAGTGTGACCTTGTATAGCACTAAGCACATCTTGATCTCTTTTGGGGAGACTGTCCTGAAGTTTTCTGAAGTAATCTTTTGGTATATTATACCAGGCTTATTTCAGCACTTCCCAGAGTTCTTCTTTAGATTTAGGTTTTTCTTTCACTATCCAGGTGATCCCATACTGCCTCTATAATTTATTTATAATAAGTTTTTCTCTCCAAATATGATTTCACTGCAATATCAGTGTGCTTGGGATTGTTATCATGCTGAAAAATAAACCCATTCACAATCAGGTGCTATCCAGTAGGAATGGCATGATGAATTAAAACATATCTGTACTTTTTAGCATTCATGATCCCATCAATTCAGACAATATCACCAGTCCCACTGGCAGAAATGAAGCCCCAAACTAAGACAGACCCTCCACCATGTTTCACTTAAAGGGACACTAAATCCAATGTTTTTATTTAATGATTCAGCTAGAGCATACAATTTTAAGCAAAGTTCTAATTTACTCCTGTTATAAAAAAAAAATAGTTCTCTTGCAATCTTAATTTTAAAAGCAGGAATGTAAAGCTTAGGAGCCGGCCAATTTTTGGTTCAGAACCTGGGTTATGCTTGCTTATTGGTGGCTTAAATGTAGATATCAATCAGCAAGCACTATCCAGGGTGCTGAACCTAAAATGGGCCAGCTCCTAAACCTTACATTCCTGCTGTTTAAATAAAGATAGCAAGAGAAAGAAGAAAAATTGATAATAGTAATAAATGAGAAATATGCTTAAAATTGCATGTTCTATCTAAATCATAAAATAAAAATTGTGGGTTTAGTATCCCTTTAAGGCTGCAAGCAATCATTCTTCCATCTCTCTCCAACTCTTCTTCTCACATATTGGATTTGTCACTCCATAATACTCCACTGATAGCATATCTTAGCCTTTTCACCCTGTTCCCCTTCTGAATAAGTGTTTTTTTGGCTGCTACCCTTCCACAAAGACCATTCCTGATCAAGATTCTTCGGACTGTAGAAGGGTCAACTTGGCAACCTGATGAAGCTGCCAGATGCTGAGCTAGGTCCTTGCTGGACTTAATCCGGTCTCTCAAAGAAGAAACTCTGAGAAACTTCTCATCAGATTTTGAAAGTTTTCTTGCCTTCCAGTCCTTTTTTTGGTCATTGACCTCTCCTGATTCTTCAAATTTCTTTATAACAGCTCAAATACCACAGCTTGAGTATCCAGTTTGTTTGCTGATTTTCCTTTGATAGTGGCTTTGCTGATACAAAAGTATGATTTTTTCTGTCAAATTCTGTGATCTTTGGCATTTTGAATGGAATGATGATGTGATTGAAAGTTGGTCTTATTAGCAAGCTGTCATGATACGCTCATATGGAGTAGTTAATACCTAGAATAGGCACCCAGCAGAGGTGGCATGGTGTATCAGCATTAATTAATCTGAATTGTTCTTTCTTTTAGTAAGATCTGTGTTTGCTAAGGAATACATTGATCTAAAGACCCCCTTCCCTCCCCCCTCTTCCTGGTGCATGCCATCTCTTGGTACTGTAAGTTAAGGACTTGATAGGAGTGGTTAGTAATTGTTATTTAACAAAAAGGGATGTGGTCTTGATAAGGGAGACTCAAATATAATTGAATGTCTAGCAAGATTTTGGCAGAACTTGCCTGGGTCATCATATCAAGAACATCTGAAGGAAGTTATCACACAAAGTTATTGGAAACTTGGTAATATGTGCAAAGTGTAGGTATTGTCTTTAGTTTATGTCCCATTTTATTTTAAAGAACTGTATATTTGCATTTATTCTTATTCTTTTGTATGTCTTCTGTTTTTATAATTTTTGTCTTTTGTTATTAAACATAGAATAATCGTATTCTGTCTTTGGGCTCTAATATCTTAATTCACACTCTGTAGAGACAAGGTTAAAGTCACGTTACCTAATTGTTAGTCGTGTGAGTTATTGGGTTTACAAGACACCCTTATTGAAAACTCTTGGTGGTGGCAGCATTGTTAATCTGAGGTGGTGTAAGAAGGATTTGAGAGTTAATTTGGTGTCCTTTTAGGTCTTTGTAGAGGTAAAGGTGTAAGGGGCTGAGTGCTATTAACCCCTTCATGCCCACACTCTCCCCATAGTCCTGGCTGGGCTGATGTTTAGTCATCACACAAGCTTCCAATAAATTAAACTCTTATCACATGTTTATGTAATGCTCAAGCATGTCTTGCAGATCTGGTGTAATAGACCTTTTTCACAGCAGTCATTTTGACATGAAATAGTATGACAAATACAGGTGTTAGCAATGACATTAATTAGAGTTCTATTCCATTTAGGTTTACGAGATCCAGGTTCCTGCTATTGCTCAAGTGTCTGTTTTTCATACTGCATACAAATATCCTGTATTCTATGTGTGTGTATATATATATATATATATATATATATATAATGTATATATATATATATATATATATATATATATATATACAGTATATATATTGTTTATATTTAATATTTCAATAACCCATTTAAGATAGATATATATTGTTTATATTTAATATTTCAATAACCCATTTAAGATAGCAATTCTTCATGTGCCCTAACCCAATCATGTTAGTTCAAAGTTGCAAACCCTGATGCATGTTACATGTTACAAAAAAGTCAAAATCAAAAATAAATTACAAAGTACACTTACACTTATAATAGTACATCTAATAAAAAATATTTATAAATTATATTGCACACAAAAGTTATATGGGTCAAAGATATGAGGTCTTGTGTGTTAAAAAAAGAAAAGGCAGGCAAATGGCTTTGACATTGACATACATACATATTCATATTTAAAGATGGATATGTATGTATTTATATGTGTCTATATATGTGTACAGATGTATTTATGTATGTATATGTGTATATATGTATTTACAGATGTATATACACATATAAACACACACACACACACACACATATATATATATATATATATATATATATATATATATATATATATATATGTGTGTGTGTGTGTGTGTGTGTGTGTGTGTGCATAAGAGCCCTTTTCAGTTGTTAGTAGATGAAAACATGAAAAAGTATTATTCATATTTAATAAAGTGTTATAGGCTACATTTACTGTAAATATTTCACATTCCAATGTTCTGCACACAGCAGGATATGTTTTATGTATTTATAAATAGATATTTTTTTATTTATATATATATATATATATATATATTCTATATAGAACCATATATATATATATAAATATATATATACCATCAGATATATTTAGAAATATTTCTTTATGAATAAATATAACATATTCTGCAATGTGAAAAACATTGGAATGTGAAATATTCATATTTTCATGTCAGGTTAGCGCACATGCTTGTTTTTTTCCCACTTTTTTTTCTCTATTGACTGCTATGGGGGAATAGGTTAATGCACCAGCAATATTCTATATTCTGTTTGGCTTTTTTTTTGTGTCAGGCTAGCGCGAGAGCGATAACTTTTAACTTTCAACTTGTTATATCAACGCAACCTGACTCACGCAAAAATCTTACGTCTAGCACAATTAGCACTCTAATGAAAGAACTAAATAGTGTTCCACTTGTAGTCTAGCCCTAAGTACATTTGATGCACCTTCCTGTGAGTATGAGTTCTATTATTCTGGATCCTAGTTTTCACTGCAGGTGTCTGAAGGAGAGTTGGTGAACATTTACAAACACATCAGGCCTGGAATGCAGTCAAAACTAGATTTCAACATGGCATCACTCATTACTAGAGGGAGGTGGGGAATAACCTCAATGTTATGCTTAATAAATGTATTTTGTGCTTAGTGTCCCTTTGACGACCTTCACCTTGCAATAACTAGTGGGTGAAAGTGCAATTTGTTTGGTAGAACGAATAATCATGTGGACATTTCATTTGGACAATCGAATGTTGATAAGAAGGAAAATCTATTAGAATTTGGTAATAAAATGTTATTTCCGTTTTTTTAATGTTACTTTAATTTTTGAATGTTCATAATTAGATTGAATATCCACATTCTAAATTTTGAATGTAACATTCGATTTAACAAATACTATTAAGAAGTTCAATAGTTCACGTGGTAGGGAATTTAGTAAATTAATACATAATAGATACAAATATATTGATTCCATTTTTTTTGAATATTGCATAATTTGAATATTAAATTTAAAGAGTGCATTAAAAATACTATTACAAATATGATACACATTTTTTTAATTTAAATATTGCATAAGTCACATCAAATTATTGGAAAAATTCAAATAGAACGTTTAAAGATAGCATTAGAAATACTATTACATTAAACGAATGTTAGACATAAAAGTCTGCATAATCTATTTTAAGTCCAAATATATGCTTAAAATAGATTATGCAGGATTAAATAACTTTCCAATTTACTTATATTATTAAATTTGTTTTGTTCTATTGGTATCCTTTGTTAAAGAGTAAATCTTGGTAGAATAATTGGGCCACAGGAGAGTGAGCATAACTTTAGCACTCTTTGGCAGCAGTGTTTGCAACAATTCTTGTAGCAATATTATATTGTTGCAAACACTGCTGCCATAGGCCTAGATTTGGAGTTCGGCGGTAAAAGGGCTGTTAACGCTCCGCGGGTTTTTTTCTGGCCGCACCATAAATTTAACTCTGGTATCGAGAGTTCAAACAAATGCTGCGTTAGGCTCCAAAAAAGGAGCGTAGAGCATATTTACCGCAAATGCAACTCTCGATACCAGAGTTGCTTACGGACGCGGCCGGCATCAAAAACGTGCTCGTGCACGATTCTCCCATAGGAAACAATGGGGCAGTTTGAGCTGAAAAAAAACCTAACACCTGCAAAAAAGCAGCGTTCAGCTCTTAACGCAGCCCCATTGTTTCCTATGGGGAAACACTTCCTACGTCTGCACCTAACACTCTAACATGTACCCCGAGTCTAAACACCCCTAACCTTACACTTATTAACCCCTAATCTGCCGCCCCCGCTATCGCTGACCCCTGCATTACACTTTTAACCCCTAATCTGCCGCTCCGTAAACCGCCGCCACCTACGTTATCCCTATGTACCCCTAATCTGCTGCCCTAACATCGCCGACACCTACCTTCAATTATTAACCCCTAATCTGCCGACCGGAGCTCACCGCTATTCTAATAAATGTATTAACCCCTAAAGCTAAGTCTAACCCTAACACTAACACCCCCCTAAGTTAAATATAATTTTTATCTAACGAAATAAATTAACTCTTATTAAATAAATGATTCCTATTTAAAGCTAAATACTTACCTGTAAAATAAATCCTAATATAGCTACAATATAAATTATAATTATATTATAGCTATTTTAGGATTAATATTTATTTTACAGGCAACTTTGTAATTATTTTAACCAGGTACAATAGCTATTAAATAGTTAAGAACTATTTAATAGTTACCTAGTTAAAATAATAACAAATTTACCTGTAAAATAAATCCTAACCTAAGATATAATTAAACCTAACACTACCCTATCAATAAAATAATTAAATAAACTACCTACAATTACCAACAATTAACCTAACACTACACTATCAATAAATTAATTAAACACAATTGCTACAAATAAATACAATTAAATAAACTATCTAAAGTACAAAAAATAAAAAAGAACTAAGTTACAGAAAATAATAAAATATTTACAAACATAAGAAAAATATTACAACAATTTTAAACTAATTACACCTACTCTAAGCCCCCTAATAAAATAACAAAGCCCCCCAAAATAAAAAATTCCCTACCCTATTCTAAAATACAAATATTACAAGCTCTTTTACCTTACCAGCCCTGAACAGGGCCCTTTGCGGGGCATGCCCCAAGAATTTCAGCTCTTTTGCCTGTAAAAAAAAACATACAATACCCCCCCCCAACATTACAACCCACCACCCACATACCCCTAATCTAACCCAAACCCCCCTTAAATAAACCTAACACTAATCCCCTGAAGATCTTCCTACCTTGTCTTCACCATACCAGGTTCACCGATCCGTCCTGGCTCCAAGATCTTCATCCAACCCAAGCGGGGGTTGGCGATCCATAATCCGGTGCTCCAAAGTCTTCCTCCTATCCGGCAAGAAGAGGACATCCGGACCGGCAAACATCTTCTCCAAGCGGCATCTTCTATCTTCTTCCATCCGATGACGACCGGCTCCATCTTGAAGACCTCCAGCGCGGATCCATCCTCTTCTTCCGACGACTAGACGACGAATGACGGTTCCTTTAAGGGACGTCATCCAAGATGGCGTCCCTCGAATTCTGATTGGCTGATAGGATTCTATCAGCCAATCGGAATTAAGGTAGGAATTTTCTGATTGGCTGATGGAATCAGCCAATCAGAATATAGTTCAATCCGATTGGCTGATCCAATCAGCCAATCAGATTGAGCTCGCATTCTATTGGCTGTTCCGATCAGCCAATAGAATGCGAGCTCAATCTGATTGGCTGATTGGATCAGCCAATCGGATTGTGGGTGGGTTGTTATGTTGGGGGGGGGGTATTGTATGTTTTTTTTTTACAGGCAAAAGAGCTGAAATTCTTGGGGCATGCCCCGCAAAGGGCCCTGTTCAGGGCTGGTAAGGTAAAAGAGCTTGTAATATTTGTATTTTAGAATAGGGTAGGGAATTTTTTATTTTGGGGGGCTTTGTTATTTTATTAGGGGGCTTAGAGTAGGTGTAATTAGTTTAAAATTGTTGTAATATTTTTCTTATGTTTGTAAATATTTTATTATTTTCTGTAACTTAGTTCTTTTTTATTTTTTGTACTTTAGATAGTTTATTTAATTGTATTTATTTGTAGCAATTGTGTTTAATTAATTTATTGATAGTGTAGTGTTAGGTTAATTGTAGGTAATTGTAGGTAGTTTATTTAATTATTTTATTGATAGGGTAGTGTTAGGTTTAATTATATCTTAGGTTAGGATTTATTTTACAGGTAAATTTGTTATTATTTTAACTAGGTAACTATTAAATAGTTCTTAACTATTTAATAGCTATTGTACCTGGTTAAAATAATTACAAAGTTGCCTGTAAAATAAATATTAATCCTAAAATAGCTATAATATAATTATAATTTATATTGTAGCTATATTAGGATGTATTTTACAGGTAAGTATTTAGCTTTAAATAGGAATCATTTATTTAATAAGAGTTAATTTATTTCGTTAGATAAAAATTATATTTAACTTAGGGGGGTGTTAGTGTTAGGGTTAGACTTAGCTTTAGGGGTTAATACATTTATTAGAATAGCGGTGAGCTCCGGTCGGCAGATTAGGGGTTAATAATTGAAGGTAGGTGTCGGCGATGTTAGGGAGGGCAGATTAGGGGTTAATACTATTTATGATAGGGTTAGTGAGGCGGATTAGGGGTTAATAACTTTATTATAGTAGCGCTCAGGTCCGCTCGGCAGATTAGGGGTTAATAAGTGTAGGTAGGTGTCGGCGACGTTGAGGGGGGCAGATTAGGGGTTAATAAATATAACATAGGGGTCGGCGATGTTAGGGGTAGCAGATTAGGGGTACATAGGGATAACGTAGGTGGCGGCGATTTGCGGTCGGAAGATTAGGGGTTAATTATTTTAAGTAGCTTGCGGCGACGTTGTGGGGGGCAAGTTAGGGGTTAATAGATATAATACAGGGGTCGGCGGTGTTAGGGGCAGCAGATTAGGGGTACATAAGTATAACGTAGGTGGCGGTCGGCAGATTAGGGGTTAAAAATTTTAATCGAGTGGCGGCGATGTGGGGGGACCTCGGTTTAGGGGTACATAGGTAGTTTATGGGTGTTAGTGTACTTTAGGGTACAGTAGTTAAGAGCTTTATAAACCGGCGTTAGCCAGAAAGCTCTTAACTCCTGCTATTTTCAGGCGGCTGGAATCTTGTCGTTAGAGCTCTAACGCTCACTGCAGAAACGACTCTAAATACCAGCGTTAGAAAGATCCCATTGAAAAGATAGGCTGACGCAAATGGCGTAGGGGGATCTGCGGTATGGAAAAGTCGCGGCTGAAAAGTGAGCGTTAGACCCTTTAATCACTGACTCCAAATACCAGCGGGCGGCCAAAACCAGCGTTAGGAGCCTCTAACGCTGGTTTTGACGGCTACCGCCGAACTCTAAATCTAGGCCATAGAGTCTTAAGGAGAAGTGCACACTATATATAGTATATGCAACTTTGGTAGAGTTATCTATCCAAACAGCAGACAGAAAACAATAAGCCAAAAATCACCCAAGCTGAATATAAAAATAAACTCCAAAAGATTGGAATGTTTCTATAACTTTTTTTATATCGATTGTCAAATTAAAATAGCATTTTTTCAAAAGTTTAATTTGTCCTTTATTTACACATTACGTTTTTAAGCTCAACTTTTCTTTTCAGTGTGATTAAAAAAGGAATCGTCAAATTAAATGAAAATAAATATATAAATAAATGTAAATATAAAAAACAAACAAATTCAATTAAAAGAAAACAAAGCAAATAGTGAAATATAATTTAGATCATGTGTCATTCCCCCCCCCCAAAAAAAGACTAGAATATCACGATTTCAGGTGAAAACAAAAGCAGTCCCTACAGTTATTTATTCCTGCAACACAAAATACTTCTGCATAGTCTTTATAGAGAGAGCTGTGGTGCTGCGGTATGTAATTAAATCTGGTTCATAGCCAACCTCTTAATCCAAAGTACTCATTCAAAAGTCAAACAGAAGCTGCAACTGCATTCTTAGCTTACCCCAGATCAATCCAACACCAAGCTCCTGCTACCAAAAATATGCAAACTTTTGACCTGACAAATTTAAAAGAGGCTACACAGAGATTGCTTAAAACTATACAGTTTTTTTTTTTTTTGTGCTATGGAACATTATTACTGTGTTAGTTAACATTGAGGGAAAATGTAGTTATATTATGGTTTTAAGATTTATAAATATGTCTATGTTCACAACAATGCATAGTTTAGACAAATGAAAATCAGATCAGATTGATTTACTGTACCTAACAGAATATTCTTTGATGATCTGGTAAATGCTAATTTTTAGAGTTTCATTTCCAAAACGACTGTTGCTTCGATCCTTGTAAATTCGAAACTCTGCTGCTGTCACTGCTTCTCCATGTGGGATTTGCGTTAGGTCAAATCGAAATTCCTTGTAGTGCCTTCGAAGGTGTGAAAAATCCTTGTCTCTTTCAACTAAAAGGAAAAAAAGAAATCCAACAGTAAACCTTAAATACAGCCAATGATTAACTGTGGATTTACATGGCTTAGCAATAAAAACATTCTGGCAGGCTGATATGACAGTGGGTAAATAGCAAAAACCACAAATCCAGACATAGCTTCCAGGTAAAGGAAGCTGTAGTTTTCACTTCAAAAGAAAGAAAACTCATTAGTTTACTAAAATTTCAGGAGTGCAACTGGAAATAATACTAAAACAGCTAAAAGTGCATGCTATAAAAGTGATTTTAGACATAGGCAAAGTAGAGGTACGAATGAAAGAGGACTCTGTATTGGGTTGGAGGGGAAACACGGAAACATGGAAAATGGAAATCCCAAGCAGAACTGAAACTGATATTTTTATTAGACTTTCCCCCACAAAACCCTAAAATATATTAAAATGATTCCTGTCATTCTGTGAAAAAAAGCTCAACAAATCCTTTGCTGTATTAATAGATCAAGGACATTTTATGTAAACAAATTTTAAGTTTGGAAATCTGGAAATTTCCTACTGCTTGATTTATATTATTTCCACAGTTCCTAGGTATTTTAGAAAAATAAAAAGAATTAGGAAATTGTTAATAACTTTCTCAAATGTGTGAAATAAAGTACATATTTACCAAAGTGATTTCCTTGTTTTTCTCAGCATATATATTTTATGTTTGAAAGATGGGTTTTTTTTTAATAGCACTAAGGGCTAGATTTATCAAAGCTGAGGCGTACAGGGGCATGTATACACGCCCCTGTACACCTCAGCTCACCTGTGGCGGGGCAAAATTACCCGCAGGTAATCACCATTGCACACAAGCGCAATTTTGTGCTTGCGTGCAATCCCGCCCCCTGCCCGCGCACAGCCAATCATGCGTGGGCAGGAGCTGTCAATCTCCTCGATCGGACTCGACCTTAGAGGTGGCGAAGAGGTTAAGGAAGCGACGGTCTGGTGACTGCTGCTTGATAAATTACGGTGAGCAAGTTCTTGTGAGAACTTGCAGCCGTAGGGCTTTGGTAAATAGAGCCATAAATTGCAGTTACTGCAAGACCTTTTGTTCAGCATACAAACATCAAATGTTCTGTTATGTGCTGTGTGCCAATTGTACTATGCAGGCAAATATGATACTGCTTTATAAATATGTTAGGCTTATGAAGTATCTGCTGTTAGCTCTAAGTATTATTTACTGGATTTGTATTGTAATTCATGTAAAGGTCTAATATGAACCATTAAAATTAAGCATTAAAAATAGACCAATAAATAAATTATATAATTCACAAATGCATAGTACAAAGACAATGCAATAGCTATTACTAGTAGATTTTTGCTTAATTTCTTCCCCCACTGTACCACGTGACAGCCAACAGCCAATTACAGACTCATATATGTATACAATGTAAACTTAAAGGGCCACTGTAAGTAAATATTTTCTATGCCTGTTACTAACTAACTACCCCAAATACGCTTTTTATCAATAGCATTTCATTAACATATCTCTACCGTATATCAGAAATCTTGTCTGCAAATTTAATTGTTTTCCAAACCCACTCCGTGGGTATCCTTTGCTCTGTACCAATCCGTTTATAATACCTAGGTTTCAAAATGGCGCTTTAAACACAAAGTTATTGGTTTAAGTATTTTGAACATGCAGTGCTGAAAATAGTGGGCAGGATAACGTGATATCATCGGCGAGTAAAAGATATAACTTTTAGAACGTTATGAAACTTCGTTTTGGAGAAAATATAGGTCAGTAGGTTTTAATTAATGTTTATTAACTTTAATATGTTAGTTGTTTAGCTTAAAAATTATAACAGAAAGTAATCCTTTAAGAGCTGGTGCCTACAAACGTGTGAATATAAAAAAACTGAGAAAAAATTATAATAGAAGTAAATAGGAAAGTTTAAAACGGCATGCTTTATATTAATTTACGAAAGTTTAAAGTGAAGGTAAATTTAGATGATAAAGTGCCCGGTTTTTAAAAATCTGATTAAAAACAGGGACAGTTTAATTCATCAAAATTTACATTTCACTCATGTTGTGAAAATACTTACCTTTTAATCTTGACAGCCGATCCAGCGATTCCCCCGGTCATCAAAAGCCTCTTCATACGTCAGAAATGACGGATCGGTCATCCTCCAATCAGTGTCTGATTCAACGCCATGATTAGAGGAAGCCAGATTCCTAATTTTTGACCTGGGAAGAGGCTTTACAACGGGCGGGGGAAGCGATGCAGCATCTGTCAAGATTAAAAGGTAAGTATTTTCACAACACTAGTGAAATGTAAATTTTGATTAATTTAATTACCCCTATTTTTAATTGTTTTTTTTTAAAACCGGGCACTTTATCATCTAAATTTACTTTCACTTTAATTATGACTTTAGTGTCCCTTTAACAATTAGTTCCTATTTCTTGATTTTTCCCTATGGGCTTTGCACCCAGGATTTTCCGAGATTAACTGCTTGAGCCCCTGAAAGCTGTGCAGCTGTCTGTGAGTGCTGGTGAGCACCCAGGGCTGTGAGTTTTGCAGGATCATGAGAAGTGTACCCAGTCCGGTTTGAAGGAAATTGCAAAGGGACATTTGTTTGTATCTCAGTGTGTTTGGTTGAAGGCATGCATTGTGTGTCTGTAGGTTAGGGACCCAGGGAGGAAGAGACCTTGACGTGGTGCTGGGCCTGTCACCATTTGGCAAAAAGCTGTAACTACTCTACCATTCTGATATTAATCTAGATGTGTGCATATATATTAATGAATACCAATACAATACACGTGTCAAACTCAACCGTTTTTAACAATACAATAGTTAAACAAGGACATGAAAAATAAACCTATATGAGCGGGGGTATTGTGGGTATATTATACATGTGTATACACTGTATTATGTATATAAATTATACTGATTTAGTGTACGGGATATTGAAAGTGAGTAATTTCAGCTTTGCACTATGTTAAATGTTTTTTTTTAATCTATGGCTTTCTTAATATTCAATTTGTATAACCGCTATAAGTTTTCCCTATACTCTAAGGCCTAGATTTGGAGTTTGGCGTTAGCCGTGAAAAACGCTGGTTTTAGGCTAACTCCGGTATTTGGAGTCACTCAAAATAGGGTCTAACGCTCACTTTTCAGCCACGACTTTTCCATACCGCAGATCCCCTTACGTAAATTGCGTATCCTATCTTTTCAATGGGATCGTTCTAACTCCGGTATTTAGAGTCGTGGCTGAAGTGAGCGTTAGACATCTAACGACAAAACTCCAGCCGCAGGAAAAAAGTCAGTAGTTAAGAGATTTCTGGGCTAACGCCGGTTCATAAAGCCCTTAACTACTGTACTCTAAAGTACACTAACACCCATAAACTACCTATGTACCCCTAAACTGAGGCCCCCCCACATCGCCGCCACTCGATTAAATTTTTTAACCCCTAATCTGCCGACCGCCACCTACGTTATACTTATGTACCCCTAATCTGCTGCCCCTAACACCGCCAACCCCTGTATTATATTTATTAACCCCTAATCTGCTCCCCACAGCGTCGCCGCCAGCTACCTACAATAATTAACCCTTAATCTGCCGACCGCAAAGCACCGCCACCTACATTATAGCTATGTACCCCTAATCTGCTGCCCCTAACACCGCCGACCCCTATATTATATTTATTAACCCCTAATCTGCCCCCCACAACGTCGCCTCCACCTGCCTACACTTATTAACCCCTAATCTGCCGAGCAGACCGCACCGCTACTATAATAAAGTTATTAACCCCTAATCTGCCTCATTAACCCTATAATAAATAGTATTAACCCCTAATCTGCCCTCCCTAACATCGCCAACACCTAACTTCAATTATTAACCCCTAATCTGCCGACCGGAGCTCACCACTATTCTAATAAATGTATTAACCCCTAAAGCTAAGTCTAACCCTAACACTAACACCCCCCTAAATTAAATATAATTTTAATCTAACGAAATTAATTAACTCTTATTAAATAAATTATTCCTATTTAAAGCTAAATACTTACCTGTAAAATAAACCCTAATATAGCTACATTATAACGAATAATTACATTGTAGCTATTTTAGGATTAATATTTATTTTACAGGCAACTTTGTAATTATTTTAACCAGGTACAATAGCTATTTAATAGTTAAGAACTATTTAATAGCTAAAATAGTTAAAATAATTACAAATTTACCTGTAAAATAAATCCTAACCTAAGTTACAATTAAACCTAACACTACACTATCAATAAATTAATTAAATAAAATACCTATAATTATCTACAATTAAACCTACCACTACACTATCAATAAATAAATTAAATACAATACCTACAAATAACTACAATGAAATAAACTATCTAAAGTACAAAAAATAAAAAAGAACTAAGTTACAAAAAATAAAAAAATATTTACAAACATAAGAAAAATATTACAACAATTTTAAACTAATTACACCTACTCTAAGCCCCCTAATAAAATAACAAAGACCCCCAAAATAACAAAATGCCCTACCCTTTTCTAAATTACTACATTTCAAAGCTCTTTTACCTTACCAGCCCTGAACAGGGCCCTTTGCGGGGCATGCCCCAAGAAATTCAGCTCTTTTGCCTGTAAAAAAAAAACATGCAATACCCCCCCAAACATTACAACCCACCACCCACATACCCCTAATCTAACCCAAACCCCCCTTAAATAAACCTAACACTAAGCCCCTGAAGATCTTCCTACCTTGTTTTCACCCTACCAGGTTCACCGATCCGTCCTGAAGAGCTCCTCCGATGTCCTGATCCAAGCCAAAGCGGGGAGCTGAAGAGGTCCATGATCCGGCTGAAGTCTTCATCCAAGCGGGAGCTGAAGAGGTCCATGATCCGGATGAAGTCTTCTATCAACGGCATCTTCAATCTTCTTTCTTCCGGATCCATCTTGCAGACCTCCGACGCGGAACATCCTCTTCTCCCGACGCCTACTAGCCGAATGACGGTTCCTTTAAGGGACGTCATCCAAGATGGCGTCCCTCAAATTCTGATTGGCTGATAGGATTCTATCAGCCAATCGGAATTAAGGTAGGAATATTCTGATTGGCTGATGGAATCAGCCAATCAGAATCAAGATCAATCCGATTGGCTGATCCAATCAGCCAATCAGATTGAGCTCGCATTCTATTGGCTGATCGGAACAGCCAATAGAATGCAAGCTCAATCTGATTGGCTGATCGAATCAGCCAATCAGATTGAACTTGATTCTGATTGGCTGATTCCATCAGCCAATCAGAATATTCCTACCTTAATTCCGATTGGCTGACAGAATCCTGTCAGCCAATCGGAATTCGAGGGACGCCATCTTGGATGACGTCCCTTAAAGGAACAGTCATTCGGCTAGTAGGCGTCGGGAGAAGAGGATGTTCCACGTCGGAGGTCTGCAAGATGGATCCGGAAGAAAGAAGATTGAAGATGCCGTTGATAGAAGACTTCATCCGGATCATGGACCTCTTCAGCTCCCGCTTGGATGAAGACTTCATCCGGATCATGGACCTCTTCAGCTCCCGCTTGGATGAAGACTTCAGCCGGATCATGGACCTCTTCAGCCCCCCGCTTGGGCTTGGATCAGGACATCGGAGAAGCTCTTCAGGACGGATTGGTGAACCTGGTAGGGTGAAGACAAGGTAGGAAGATCTTCAAGGGCTTAGTGTTAGGTTTAATTAAGGGGGGTTTGGGTTAGATTAGGGGTATGTGGGTGGTGGGTTGTAATGTTGGGGGGGGGGTATTGTATGTTTTTTTTACAGGCAAAAGAGCTGAATTTCTTGGGGCATGCCCCGCAAAGGGCCCTGTTCAGGGCTGGTAAGGTAAAAGAGCTTTGAAATGTAGTAATTTAGAATAGGGTAGGGCATTTTGTTATTTTGGGGGTCTTTGTTATTTTATTAGGGGGCTTAGAGTAGGTGTAATTAGTTTAAAATTGTTGTAATATTTTTCTTATGTTTGTAAATATTTTTTTATTTTTTGTAACTTAGTTCTTTTTTATTTTTTGTACTTTCGATAGTTTATTTCATTGTATTTATTTGTAGGTATTGTATTTAATTTATTTATTGATAGTGTAGTGGTAGGTTTAATTGTAGATAATTATAGGTATTTTATTTAATTAATTTATTGATAGTGTAGTGTTAGGTTTAATTGTAACTTAGGTTAGGATTTATTTTACAGGTAATTTTGTTATTATTTTAACTAGGTAACTATTAAATAGTTATTAACTTTTTAATAGCTATTGTACCTGGTTAAAATAATTACAAAGTTGCATGTAAAATAAATATTAATCCTAAAATAGCTACAATGTAATTATAATTTATATTGTAGCTATATTAGGATTTATTTTACAGGTAAGTATTTAGCTTTAAATAGGAATAATTTATTTAATAAGAGTTAATTAATTTCGTTAGATTAAAATTATATTTAACTTAGGGGGGTGTTAGTGTTAGGGTTAGACTTAGCTTTAGGGGTTAATACATTTATTATAGTAGCGGTGAGCTCCGGTCGGCAGATTAGGGGTTAATGTTTGAAGTTAGGTGTCGGCGATGTTAGGGAGGGCAGATTAGGGGTTAATACTATTTATTATAGGGTTAGTGATGCGGATTAGGGGTTAATAACTTTATTATAGTAGCGCTCAGGTCCGCTCGGCAGATTAGGGGTTAATAAGTGTAGGCAGGTGGAGGCGACGTTGAGGGGGGCAGATTAGGGGTTAATAAATATAATATAGGGGTCGGCGGTGTTAGGGGCAGCAGATTAGGGGTACATAAGGATAATGTAAGTAGCGGCGGTTTACGGAGCGGCAGATTAGGGGTTAAAAATAATATGCAGGGGTCAGCGATAGCGGGGGCGGCAAATTAGGGGTCAATAAGTGTAAGGCTAGGGGTGTTTAGACTCGGGGTACATGTTAGGGTGTTAGGTGCAGACGTAGGAAGTGTTTCCCCATAGCAAACAATGGGGCTGTGTTAGGAGCTGAATGCGGCTTTTTTGCAGGTGTTAGGTTTTTTTTCAGTTTAAACAGCCCCATTGTTTCCTATGGGGGAATCGTGCACGAGCACGTTTTTGAGGCTGGCCGCTTGCGTAAGCAACTCTGGTATCGAGAGTTGAAGCTGTGTTAAAAATGCTCTACGCTCCTTTTTTGGAGCCTAACGCAGCCTTTTTGTGGACTCTCAATACCAGAGTTATTTTTATGGTGCGGCCAGAAAAAAGCCGGCGTTAGCTACGCGGGTCGTTACCGACAAAACTCTAAATCTAGGCCTAAGTGTTTTACTTCTAATATTGCAGCCGCACTGTACCAAACGTGTTCTATATTTATAAAGGCATTTGTTACAGTGCAGCCGCAATATTAGAAGTAAAGCATGTTCAATACAATGAAAACTTCGGCTATACAAATAGAATATTTAAAAAAAACACTTAAATTTTAAACAAGGTGACTGAGATCCCAAAGTTAGACAGTCCCTATTATCACAGTTGACGAGAGTCCTTCATTTGTACGTTAAAGTATCTTTTTATTTTTTTTATTTTTTTATTATTTTCAATTTCTTGTTGCCTCCTCTTAAAAACAAATAAAGATAGAAAACCCTTTATCTAAACTACTCAGGACCGGATAGTACTGTGATCAGAAATGTAATAGTTGTTGTTTTAAATAAATATAGACAATTATTTGCATTTTAGAAAAAAAAAACAAAGACACAGGCGGAGAAGATTGTGATTTACAGGTGGGAGAAAATAGTAATTTTTGATACTTAAATTTTTTTTTTTTTTATATATATATATAGAGAGAGAGAGAGAGAGTGTGTGTGTGAAATAGAACTTGCATGCTTCACCAAACAAGGGATAGAAAAAAGAAAGAATGGCAAAATAAAAGTTTATGTACAATATTTACCATAAATGCTTTATCATATCACTCTTAATTATGCTATGGGGTCAATTTATCGAGCTCCATACGGAGTGTATTCGGACCGAGTATACCATTTTAAATAAAAAAGTTTCCAATTTGCTTCTACAGGTGAAACTCAAAAAATTAGAATATCGTGCAAAAGTTAATTTATTTCACTAATGCAACTTAAAAGGTGAAACTAATATATGAGATAGACTCATTACATGCAAAGCAAGATAGTTCAAGCCGTGATTTGTCATAATTGTGATGATTATGGCTTACAGCTCATGAAAACCCCAAATCCACAATCTCAGAAAATTAGAATATTACATGCAATCAATAAAACAAGGATTGTACATAGAACAATATCGGACCTCTGAAAAGTATAAGCATGCATACTGTATGTACTAAGTACTTGGTTTGGGCCCCTTTTGCAGCATGCGGCGTGGCATGGAAGCTATCAGCCTGTGGCACTGCAGAGGTGTTATGGAAGACCAGGATGCTTCAATAGTGGCCTTCAGCTCTTCTGCATTGTTCTGTCTCATGTCTCTCATCTTTCTCTTGGCAATGCCCCATAGATTCTCTATGTGGTTCAGGTCAGGCGAGTTTGCTGGCCAATCAAGCACAGTAATCACACAGAAAATGAAAATGAAGTCAGCATCCCCATAGAGCTCGTCTGTGGAAGGAAGCATGAAGTGCTCCAAAATCTCCTGGTAGAACGCTGCGTTGACCCTGGACTTAATGTAGCACAGTGGACCAACAACAGCCAATGACATGGCTCCCCAAATCAACACAGACTGTGGAAACTTCACACTGGACTTCAAGCATCTTGCAGTGTGTGCCTCTCTATTCTTCCTCCATACTCTGGGTCCTTGGTTTTCAAATGAGATTCAAAATTTGCTCTCATCAGAAAAGAGGACTTTGGACCACTGAGCAACAGACCAGGTCTGTTTTTCTTTAGCCCAGGTAAGACGCTTCTGATGTTGTTTGTTGTTCAGGAGTGGCTTGACAAGAAGAATACGATATTTGAAGCCCATGTTCAGGATCCGTCTATGTGTGGTGGCTCTTGATGCACTTACTCCAGCCTCAGTCCACTCCTTGTGAAAGTCCCCAAAACTTTTGAATGGCCTTTTCCTGACAATCCTCTCCAGGCTGCAGTCATCCTTGCTGCTTGTGCACCTTTTTTTCCACACTTTTCCCTTCCACATAACTTTCTATTAATGTGCTTTGATACAGAACTTTGGGAACATCCAACTTCTTTTGCAATTACCTTTTGAGGCTTTCCCTCCTTATGGAGGGTGTCAATGATGGTTTTCTGAACAACTGTCAGGTCAGCAGTCTTTCCCATGATTGTGATTCCTACTGAACCAGACTGAGAGACCATTTAAAGGCTCAGGAACCCTTTGCAGGTGTTATGGCTTAATTAGCTGATTAGAGTGGGACACTTTAAACCTAGAATATTGCACCTTTTCACAATATTCTAATTTTCTGAGATTGTGGATTTGGGGTTTTCATGAGCTGTAAGCCATAATCATCACAATTATGACAAATCACAGCTTGAACTATGTTGCTTTGCATGTAATGAGTCTATCTCATATATTAGTTTCACCTTTTAAGTTGCAACTTTTGCACAATATTCTAATTTTTTTAGTTTCACCTGTAGAAACAAATTTGCTTCCTTTTCCATTGTGTACTTTGTTGGAGAGATACCTAGGTAGGTGTCTGGAGCACTACATGGCAGGAAATTGCGCTGTCATTTAGAGACTCTTGCAAATGGGTAACATTGCTGCCATATAGTGCTCCAGGCACATGTACATTCCTGATCTTAAATTCCTGCTTTCCAACAAAAGATACCAAGAGAACAAAGAAAAAATAATAATAGAAGTAAATTAGAGAGTTTTTAAAATGTCATGGTCTATCTGAATCAATTCTATTCTGTCGAACAATATGGAGGACTAGTAGAGAATCAATGGAGCACTAATACAGAATCCATAGTGGAATTGTGGGAAATATGGCAAGTGGATTTAAATAACAATGCAGTATGCACAAGCTAATTAAAACATAACCCACTGTTTAACCTGCATGTGAACAGAAATATAATAGTTTCAGGCAGCTAGCAAATGTAATTGCAGTAAACATTTTATGTTGGTTTAATGAGCTATCCCTCTGAGCGTAATCATTAGTGCTTTTCAGAGTGTTGCATTTAAACATTGAGAGGCATATTTGTAAAGTCATTGCATTTTCACTAAAAAGGAATCAGAGGCAGAAAACTGAACTTATTGTCAAACAGGAAGTCACTCCTCAGTTTTTCAATTACATTTTTCTGTTGTGCATAAATAATGAATTCATTATTTTATTGTCATTTCATTGTGATAAAAGCAAAGAAGGTAAAATTGGATTTGATTTTATCTAAGATCATATAAACAGATAGATATTATACATAGTTTGACATTGTTTCCTTGAAGTGCTGTTTTAACCACTTCATTATTTTAGTGATCCAGCTGATATAGGGCTATATTACGAGTGGAGTGATAATTTGTACTCACACTCTTGCATTAGCTACTCTAGACTTCGGCTTTTTGGGCACATCGGATAGCACACATATTACACGTTGAAAATAAAAAGTGTTATGTGGGACTAGCTGCTCTGCTTTTTATTAGAAGCAGCCGATTGTGATTTACAACCTTTAGGGCACTTTGACAACGATGTTTGTAGACTGTAAGGCTGTTGCTATAAATGAAGAGCTTGATTACTAAAGGTTAACTAACAAAATAAAAATGTGTATATGTGTAAACCACTCACATGGCATATTTGTGTATGTATATATACATTATATATATATATATATATATATATATATATATATATATATATATATATATAATAGACTAGAATAGCGCACTCCCACTCGCTAGAATTCTCCAGACCAGGGTGCATAAACCATAGATAAAGTCCAATAATATGCACTCACTGGATTTAAACACGGCACACTTTATTCAGTTGTGACGTTTCGGGGCATTCACCCCTTCCTCAGACCGTCTGAGGAAGGGGTGAATGCCCCGAAACGTCACAACTGAATAAAGTGTGCTGTGTTTAAATCCAGTGAGTGCATATTATTGGACTTCATATATATATATATATATATATATATATATATATATATATACAGTATATACATACACATCACATTAAAAATTGTTCATCTGTTCTTTTATCAAGTGAGTGTGGTATGTTTGTATTTTGTGGTAAGTTGAATTTTACCCCTGAATTTTCTGGATTATTTACTATAGATCTATATACAAATGCCACTGTCTGGGTCCTAAAAGTGGAGTTCCTAAATATTCTTATTGCCTTCTAATTTTAAACACATTTGTTGACTTCTGGATTACATATAATCTACAACACTCAATTTTTTCTTTGAGAGCAACATCATATTATATTTATATTTCAGAACAAAATAAATTTAACATCTGTGTGTATTTGTACCAAAAATATCAGCTTTCACAAGATTTTTTTCATGTAGTGGAAAAAATACCTACATTTTATACTTTCTTCCACTGGCTGCAAAGGTTGTTGATGAGCTTGTATGCTGCTAGTTTTAATATTGCTATTGTTTACCCAAAACTGTGTTTAGCTCCAACAAAATGTTAAGCACATAGTCAAAGTCATCTCCAGAAAAGCAATACACTAATGGCTTGTCAGTAAACATGTCCTATGAGCCCATCTGGGTCTGCACAGATGTGTATTACTGTCTCAGAACTGACATTGACTATGTGTTTAACTATTTTGCAAGAGTCTAAAACACTTCTGTGCAAGCACTAGTGCAATAATAAAATGCCCTAGCAAACTGTCACATTTTATGTCCCTTTAAATAGGGTTTTCTTTAGAATATTTTGCATTAAAAGTTTAATATGATACGTTTTTGTTATACATAATAGAAATTGTATGGCCATTTGAGTTAAGTGAATATTGATTTTTGGTGTAGCTTCCATTACAACAAATATTGCAATTGGTGTATGTATTTGTGTATCTCCATAAAAGGGAAAATGTAATTACCTTAAGCTTTAATTTTTTACATCTAATATTTATTTTTAGTTGTCCTAAATAATAATAAAAAAAAATGTCCTCAGTTTTTTTCACTTTTTTTTTGGGGGGGGGGGGGTGCGCTTCAGGTTTTTGTGCCTACAGGCACTTGAGATGTAAATCCGGCCCTGCCTAAGCAGCAGTCAGATATCTATCTGCTACTGAAGAGTTCTAATAAGAATGAAACAGGCTGTCTAGCAGTGATTCCTGTATTTGCTGCAATCACCCTTTTAAGGGATCGCTGTGTTAAAACAGTATTTGAAGCAAAAAGTCTAAGATTTTGCATATCTAATTAGCATATCCTACCCAGAATCCTCTTGTGTATTGGTTACAATGTATATGGAATTTTACTGGGGAAAAGTAAGTGGGGATATATGCCTACATATGCCAATTTCCTATGCATTTTTTTTTATTGATGTACTTTTGAGACATGGAGGATTTTAATCTCAAACTTTTATCTCCACCATAATTTTAATGAATATATATATATATATATATATATATATATATATATATATATATATATATATGAAGAAAAGCACTCTCTGGTCTTTTAGTGAATATTTAATAAATCAAGCGTGACGTTTCGGGGACACACTCCCCTTCCTCAGACAAACAAAAACTGCATTCAACTGAAACTTTAAACAAAATAAGCCCCTCCCCCAGTGAGAAAATTGCGCCAAATTTCAAAAACAGTTGTCATGGTGATTCTCAATAAACAAGTACTGACTAACTAGAGCCTAGTGCAAAGTGCAATAACAGAAGAGCTCTATATACACATAAAACATTACAAAGAGCATTTCATGTGAACAGTTAAATATGAAAAATAATGTGCTGTGTTGTAATGGCATCACAACATTATTAACTCAAAATCGTGATACATATACATCTGTCCCACCCTGGTTGAAGTGAACTTTACACATAATGTGATTCATGCAGTATCTAGTGATTCATAGTGTTAATATCAAACAACCTAGATGGGCACCAGATAACGCAAAACATCTGAGGACCGTATTTGAGTTAAACCATACAATAAAAAACAAAGTTCACAGAAACATCCCATTACTTTCGGTTTACGTATATACTGTGTTACTAAGGGTAGTTCAAACTCTATCAATCTAATCAATATTTAAATACCTGTTCCAGAATATTCAGTTGCGATGAAGCACTGAGCTGTAGCGGGGGACACGCTCCTCACGGCCATTCCGTGACGTAATCAGTAAGCGCCATACCTCACTCGGTTGTAGTTGCCTTAGCAACCATACACACAGAGCAGCCGGTGGCAAAAATTTAAGAATATTACGATTGCCACTTTATTAATAGATGGCATATCACATTTTACAATTTACTGAGGCTAGTTCAAAACCAATTATAACTACATGGTCCAGTCTATTTCAGTTGTGAGGAACCCGCTCCTCACAGTACCCTGTCGGGGCAAAAACAAAAACAAAAAGCCGCGTGTCAGCTAAGTTATTAGTTGCCATAGCAACAACAAATACAAATCGGCTGATGACAGGGGTTATGAATAGTATCATTACCAATCGGTTGAGACTGACACACATCTACCACCCCATGCTGGGAACCAATACATGCCTGAACCAAAGACCAACAAAGTAAAAGTAGCATAGCATATGTGAATCACTGGAATTTTCCAGGGGGTCCATACAGGACATCTCCATAACACGTGTATATAAATGGTCAATCCCTAGAATGTCTGTCTCAATCAACCTAAACTCCTTAAGAGAAAAATATGTATAGAAACATGGGTTGATCTAATATATAAATAATCAACTGTAAAAGAGGGACACTGATACTCAGATTATGTGAGACACCCCAACAAAAATACATACGTCTAACACCAACAAATAAACTGAGTAACCAACAAACACAACAAAAATAATATAATGAAAATAATAATAGTAATAAAAAAGATAATGATAATAATAGAAATAAAAATAAGAATAATAAAAAATAAATATAAAGTAAAAATAACAAGTAGAAATAAAATAGAAATGAAATAGAAATAATAATAATAAACTATAAAAATGAAAAGATAAACTAAAATAAAATAACATAAAAGTAAAAAAATACAAGTAAATAAAAATAAATATAAATATAAAATAAAATAAAACAAAATAGAATAAAATAAAATAAAAAATATAAAAAATAGAATGAAAGATACATGGATAGATGAGTAACATGTAGTGGTAATGAAACCAGACCCAGAAGTGACAGCAGAAAAGAAAACACCCAAAGATAAGAACCAGAGGACAAAGTAACATGTGAAAAAGAAGAGAAGCAAAAAGAGAAGAAAATCAGAGCCAGAAAGCAGAAGAAAGAGGGTGCAGGAAAAAAGGTAGGGGGGAGGGAAGGGTAAAAGGGGAGGGTAAAAGAACTAGGGGGAGAAAACATGAAACAAAGATCACTTAAGTCAGTGAACAGGTATAAATGGATCATAGACTCTCAGATACTCAAAAAGTAATACAGGAATCACAAAATATGTCCATCTGGGATCCGCAAGATTCACATGTTAGGATCATCTTGGTAGAGTCATCTTAATAGTAGGTCCCCTGGATTCACAGAAAACAATGCCAGTCCAGACTGACATTAAGACCCCACGGGCGTAGCGTATTCAGCTTGAACATCCACTTGGATTCTAATTGTAGTAAAGTCCGGTGTCTATCCCCTCCTCTTGGGGGTAAAGGTACATGTTCGATGATCTTGAACCTTAAGTCCTGTACACTATGTCCACTGGTGGCAAAATGGTGTGCCACTGGTTGATCACTATCTTGGTTCCTAATTGCAGCTCTGATCGCTGATCTATGATTGGCCACGCGAGTGCGGGCGTCGTCAGCTGTTTTTCCCATGTAAAACAGCCCACACGGGCAATTGATGAGATAGACCACAAAAGGTGTAGTGCAAGTAAGGTAATGGTGTATCTTGTAATTAAGATTCATATCCGGATGGTGAAAAGTAGCTCCAGGAATCATGGAATGACATGTGGTGCACCCTATGCATCGAAAACATCCCATCTTTTTATGAGATAGCCAAGTCTTATTATCGTAACAATGTATGGGGTCGGTCACCACCAGTTGGTCTCTCAGGTTTCGATTCCTTTTAAACCCCACTCTAGGGCTATCCCAGTCTCCAAATGGTAATGTGGGGTCACTTTGAATGATATGCCAATGCGTCTTTAGGTTGTGTCCAATATGCTTTGTATCAGGACAGTATTTTGTTGTAAAGGTCATGCGTTTAGTGGCCACTCTCTCCATCTTGTCCTTGGGATCATCCTGTTCGCCCATACATTCAAGCAAATATTGCCATTTGTATCCCCTGGCCATAAATTTCACCACCATGTCCTGGAGCTGTGTCTTCTTGGTCTCATTGTTGGTATTGTTTCTACTCACTCTGGACATTTGGCCCTTGGGGATGGCTCTAAGTAAAGATGTAGGGTGACAGCTACGTGCATGTAGCACTGAGTTCCTGTCTGTTGGTTTCTGATATCCTTAAGTCCTGTACACTATGTCCACTGGTGGCAAAATGGTGTGCCACTGGTTGATCACTTCCTTGGTTCCTATCTGCAGCTCTGATCGCTGATCTATGGTTGGCCATGCAAGTGCGGGCGTCGTCAGCTGTTTTTCCCACGTAAAACAGCCCACACGGGCAATTGATGAGATAGACCACAAAAGGTGTAGTGCAAGTAAGGTAATGGTGTATCTTGTAATTAAGATTCGTATCCGGATGGTGAAAAGTAGCTCCAGGGATAGAGGCTTTAGACCCAGAAGACATAGACAGTTTAGACAGTACACTAGGAGAAACCTTCAAACCATTGATACTAGTTCGGGTACGGACTCAGATACCCCACAGTCTGCACAGGGGCCATCTCCACCATATAGAGGGACCTCACGCCCCTATAGAGGAAATAGACAACAACAGTCTTTTTTAGGGGTGACCACTGGCTCAGCAGGGGAAGAGGAGGCAACATCCAAGAAGAGGTGGTCAGAGGCAGACCACCATTCCCCCACCAACCTCCACCACTACATCAATGAATAATAACTTGGTCATCAACATTAGTGATCGTGTTCTTTCAGAGCCAGAGATCCAGCTCTTAAATAAGGGACTTAATTTTGTACCCACCAAAATTGGTGACCCTTTTGATCTGTGGATAGATCAACAGAAATTCCAGCGATCACTAAGACTCAAAGAACATTTTAGTAACAGTATAGCCTCTGAAACTGATATTCAATTTCGCAAAGCCAGTAAGTTTGATCCCACTAGCTACAATTCGAGTATTAAAACATACTCTCGCCTGGTGCAAAAGGATACCAATATGGCAATCAAGCCAGAATTCAGAAACAACTTGACAAAGGAAGAATTTTCAGCCATAAAAACTCTGGCTACAGACCCCAAGATTATCATCCATCCAGCGGATAAAGGGGGAGCCATCGTGATAATGAACTATGATTACTACCGTTCGGACATTATGCTCCAACTAAGTGACACCATGACTTATCTACAACTTCAAAGAAATCCGACTAAGGAATTCCAGAAAGAAATTGAAACTTTGATGAAGGAAGGCGTGATGCAGGGATGGATTGATGAGAAGATAGCGGGCTTCCTAATGACAGAATATCCTAAATGCCCTATACTTTATACCCTGCCTAAGGTACATAAGAACCAAACTCAACCACCAGGGAGGCCTATTGTGTCTGCCCGGGAGTCCATCACATCACCATTGTCCCAATTTGTGGACTTCTTTTTACAGCCCTTTGTCAAAAATATGAGATCGTATACCAGAGATTCCATGGATCTGATAGAGAAATTGAAGAATGTGAGGTTGGAGGACCAGTGGCTATTAGTCACTGCTGACGTAAATAGTCTGTACACAGTCATACCACAAAAAGAGGGCATCAACATGGTCGCGAGAGCACTGAATAGATACCCTTATGTGGGTCCACCCGCCCCTTTTCTGTTGCAGATTCTTGAATTGAGCCTGAGGCTGAATTATTTCAGATTCGAGAAGAGGAAATAGCTATATACCAGCGGTATATAGATGATCTATTCATGGTGTGGAGGGGCTCAAGGGAATCATTACAGAAATGGTTCCTTGAATTGAATGAATTAAAACATCCCATCAAATTCAAGATGTGTTTCAGTGAAGACAAAGTGGAGTTCTTAGACCTTTGTTCTTAGACCTTTGTATCTTTAGGGATGGCAACGGTGTTGGAACCATACTGTATCAGAAACCAACAGACAGGAACTCAGTGCTACATGCACGTAGCTGTCACCCTACATCTTTACTTAGAGCCATCCCCAAGGGCCAAATGTCCAGAGTGAGTAGAAACAATACCAACAATGAGACCAAGAAGACACAGCTCCAGGACATGGCAGTGAAATTTAAGGCCAGGGGATACAAATGGCAATATTTGCTTAAATGTATGGGCGAACAGGATGATCCCAAGGACAAGATGGAGAGAGTGGCCACTAAACGCATGACCTATACAACAAAATACTGTCCTGATACAAAGCATATTGGACACAACCTAAAGACGCATTGGCATATCATTCAAAGTGACCCCACATTACCATTTGGAGACTGGGATAGCCCTAGAGTGGGGTTTAAAAGGAATCAAAACCTGAGAGACCAACTGGTGGTGACCGACCCCATACATTGTTACGATAATAAGACTTGGCTATCTCATAATAAGAAGGAATGTTTTCGATGCATAGGGTGCACCACATGTCATTCCATGATCCCTGGAGCTACTTTTCGCCATCCGGATACGAATCTTAATTACAAGATACACCATTACCTTACTTGCACTACACCTTTTGTGGTCTATCTCATCAATTGCCCGTGTGGGCTGTTTTACATGGGAAAAACAGCTGACGACGCCCGCACTCGCGTGGCCAATCATAGATCAGCGATCAGAGCTGCAATTAGGAACCAAGATAGTGATCAACCAGTGGCACACCATTTTGCCACCAGTGGACATAGTGTACAGGACTTAAGGTTCAAGATCATCGATCATGTACCTTTACCCCCAAGAGGAGGGGATAGACACCGGACATTACTACAATTAGAATCCAAGTGGATGTTCAAGCTGAATACGCTACGCCCGAGGGGTCTTAATGTCAGTCTGGACTGGCATTGTTTTCTGTGAATCCAGGGGACCTACTATTAAGATGACTCTACCAAGATGATCCTAACATGTGGATCTTGCAGATCCCAGATGGACATATTTTGTGATTCCTGTATTACTTTTTGAGTATCTGAGAGTCTATGATCCATTTATACCTGTTCACTGACTTAGGTGATCTTTGTTTCATGTTTTCTCCCCCCTAGTTCTTTTTCCCTCCCCTTTTTCCCTTCCCTCCCCCTACCTTTTTTCCTGCACCCTCTTTCTTCTGCTTTCTGGCTCTGATTTTCTTCTCTTTTTGCTTCTCTTCTTTTTCACATGTTACTTTGTCCTCTGGTTCTTATCTTTGGGTGTTTTCTTTTCTGCTGTCACTTCTGGGTCTGGTTTCTTTACCACTACATGTTACTCATCTATCCATGTATCTTTCATTCTATTTTTTATATTTTTTATTTTATTTTATTCTATTTTGTTTTATTTTATCTTTATATTTATTTTTATTTACTTGTAGTTTTTTTACTTTTATGTTATTTTATTTTAGTTTATCTTTTAATTTTTATTGTTTATTATTATTATTTCTATTTCATTTCTATTTTATTTCTACTTGTTATTTTTACTTTATATTTATTTTTTATTATTCTTATTTTTATTTCTATTATTATCATTATCTTTTTTATTACTATTATTATTTTCATTATATTATTTTTGTTGTGTTTGTTGGTTACCCAGTTTATTTGTTGGTGTTAGACGTATGTATTTTTGTTGGGGTGTCTCACATAATCTGAGTATCAGTGTCCCTCTTTTACAGTTGATTATTTATATATTAGATCAACCCATGTTTCTATACATATTTTTCTCTTAAGGAGTTAAGGTTGATTGAGACAGACATTCTAGGGATTGACCATTTATATACACGTGTTATGGAGATGTCCTGTATGGACCCCCTGGAAAATTCCAGTGATTCACATATGCTATGCTACTTTTACTTCGTTGGTCTTTGGTTCAGGCATGTATTGGTTCCCAGCATGGGGTGGTAGATGTGTGTCAGTCTCAACCGATTGGTAATGATACTATTCATAACCCCTGCCATCAGCCGATTTGTATTTGTTGTTGCTATGGCAACTAATAACTTAGCTGACACGCAGCTTTTTGTTTTTGTTTTTGCCCCGACAGGGTACTGTGAGGAGCGGGTCCCTCACAACTGAAATAGACTGGACCATGTAGTTATAATTGGTTTTGAACTAGCCCCAGTAAATTGTAAAATGTGATATGCCATCTATTAATAAAGTGGCGATCGTAATATTCTTAAATTTTTGCCACCGGCTGCTCTGTGTGTATGGTTGCTAAGGCAACTACAACCGAGTAAGGTATGGCACTTACTGCTTACGTCACGGAATGGCCGTGAGGAGCGTGTCCCCCGCTACAGCTCAGTGCTTCATCGCAACTGAATATTCTGGAACAGGTATTTAAATATTGATTAGATTGATAGAGTTTGAACTACCCTTAGTAACACAGTATATACGTAAACCGAAAGTAATGGGATGTTTCTGTGAACTTTGTTTTTGATTGTATGGTTTAACTCAAATACAGTCCTTGGATGTTTTGCATTATCTGTTGCCCATCTAGGTTGTTTGATATTAACACTATGAATCACTAGATACTGCATGAATCACATTATGTGTAAAGTTCACTTCAACCAGGGTGGGACAGATGTATATGTATCACGATTTTGAGATAATAATGTTGTGATGCCATTACAACACAGCACATTATTTTTCATATTTAACTGTTCACATGAAATGCTCTTTGTAATGTTTTATGTGTATATAGAGCTCTTCTGTTATTGCACTTTGCACTAGGCTCTAGTTAGTCAATACTTGTTTATTGAGGATCACCATGTCAATTGTTTTTGAAATTTGGCGCAATTTTCTCACTGGGGAGGGGCTTATTTTGTTTAAAGTTTCAGTTGAATGCAGTTTTTGTTTGTCTGAGGAAGGGGAGTGTGTCCCCGAAACGTCACGCTTGATTTATTAATTATTCACTAAAAGACCAGAGAGTGCTTTCCTTCATTTGTATACATATCTGCTAGCACCCTGGCATTTAATAGTTTGGAAGTGAGAGTGCTCTCTTTGAATCAATATATATATATATATATATATATATATATATACATACAGTATATATATATATATATATATATATATATATATATATATGTATGTGTATGTATATATATATATATATACATATACACATACATATATATATATACATACATACATATATATACATATACAGTATATATGTGTGTATAGATTTACTGTATTCATATATATATATATATATATATATATATATATTTATATATATATATATATATATTTATATATATATATATATATATATATAAATATCTATTAAAACATACTTAGAACATATTCCCTATGTAAAGAACATTGGAATGTGAAATAATTACAATAAATAAAACCTTTATTAAATATGAATATTGCCTAAATATGATTTTACATGTTTTCAGCTACTTGACTGCAAAGGGCTCCAAAATACACACACCTACACACACATATATTTACATGTCTAAATATGTATATATATATATATATATATATATACACACACACATATATGTATATATATATATATATATATATATATACATATTTAGACATGTATATGTATTTTTGATGTTTTTTGTGCAACTTTTAAGTCGAGCGTAACAGTTTACCAGTGCTCTGAAATCACGCTATCCCAACGCTCATTAAATTCAATTAAGCTTGAGTGAACATGCTTACTTTTAACTTGTAATACGGTCGTAACTTCGATAACCCCTTTACATTTGCATGCAACTGTTAGCGCACCACTCGTAATCTAGCCTTTAGTTTGTTCTGTGGATGTCTGTTCAATTTAGAAATTGTTTTAAAGTGAAGAAAGGGCAGCATATCATAGTTATCCTATATTTGAATTCAATACATGCTACTGTTGTCAATTTTATCCAGTTACTAACTTAAACCCTTTTTTAAAAATGATTTTATTTTTTAATCGCTTATAAGCTATTTATATATTAAAGGGACATGAAACCCCCCAAAAATTTTTTTTCAGGAAATAGGTAGAACATACAATTTTAAACAACTTTCCAGTTTACTTCTATTATCAAATTTGCCTTATTCTCTTGCTATCAATGACAATCACTATATATATGCAGCCACCAATCAGCAGCTAGAACCTAGGTTCTTTGATGCTCCTCAGCTTACCTAGATAAATCTTTATGCACAGGATAACAAAAGAAAGAAGCAAATTAAATAATAGAAGTAAATTGGAAAGTTGTTTAAAATTGTATGTTCTGTCAAAATCATGAAATAATTGTTTGAGTTTCTTGGCCCTTTAATCTGTATTTAATATATATAAATGTTAATATATTCTTAGTTGTTTGTCAGATTCAGTTTAAAATATACAAAACAAATGGAACAGAATGTCAGTCTCAGCAACAGTGGAAATGTAAGTTTGCTTTGTAGCCTTAGCAGATCTGTAAATTAAATTAGTATCTGTACATTTAAGAGACGTTAAAAACATTTTTTATATCTATGCAAAGTATATATCAGTGATTAAAGGCTGTATTGCAACACATATGTACACAGTATGGTAAAAAGTATTGAAAATGGTGATTTTGTTTGCAAAATTTACATTGTTTCACATTACGGGAATATACCCTGTTAAAAAATTATATTAAATATGTTGTTTTCACTTAAGGACAGATATAAATATATTGTTTCAGGGTCAGTCTCTTTATTTTGCAGAATGCAGTTCAGTCACTCTGTGGTATTGGGGAAACAAACTTTTCTCAGTTATATTACAAGAAACACATGTAAAATAAAAAAGGAAAGTACATTACAAAGTTGTTATTGTTCATAATGAAACATTTAGGGTTAGATTACGAGTGGAGCGCAATATTGTGCTTACGCGAGCCCGATATTTGCGCTCCACTCAATAATACCAGTGCACGTAAATGGTATTTAAGCACATTTCCCTTCCCTTGGCACATGCCGAAGTAGATTACAATAAATGTCACAAGAAAATGCATCCAATCACACTAAAAACTAAACATTTGTTATCTGGCTAATGGCTGCAAGTATTGTTTTTTACGTATAAGATGTGAGATCACTTTCCTTAAAGTACATATTACAAAAACAAATATGTAAACTGTATGTTTCTTATTTTTAATGTAGGAAAACTTATTAAGTTACAACATAAGTGTGGGCTATCCTGACAGCAAATAAAATTCCCACATGTAGGAAAGTTTAAATTATTTTTTGTTCATAGAAGAAGATAGAATTCAGGATATTACATGTTAGCATAACCTTTTGTGGTTAAAGAACTGTGCCTGCTTTAAAAAAAGTTCTAAAGAGTGTGCTGTTTTCTAGGGAAAAGCTTTAGGTAGAAGAAAAAAGGCTTAGTGTTTATAAAGAAAAGCTCTTATAAATTAATTGAAAGACATAAAAAAGAAGCATTTCGTTGGAGCTTAGTCAGTCGCTTATGTTTCCATATGTAGAGGAAAAATTGGAATTGAGAAATGTGATTTCTATGAATAGTCTTTTCATCTTTCACTAACGTACTTTCTTTTGCCTTGATTTATTTAAAAAATAAAATTGCCAAATGTCCCGTTTTTTTTAAGGACAATCCCATTTTTGGCTTCCTGTCCCTGCCTTTTAAATGGACATTAAACTGCTGAGCACAACTACAAAAAAATAGTAGCTTCTCACCATTCTGTTGCGTCCCATCCTGTTCCTGAAGAACTTTTCAAATTAGTCCTCCTATTTTAATAGCGTAAAGGTGCCAGATACTGAAGCTCTTCATTCTGGGCACCGCCATCTTGGAGCTCAGGTATTCTCACAGCCTGTGACAAAAGCTATGCACACTCAAAGATCAATGATATTGCCCATTTTTTGGAAGCTGTATAATTTGCTTGGAATTACTGTGCATGCCACATTGTGTGAGCTTTACATTTTTGCAATTTTTACAAAGTTTTACAGTTAAACACAATTTATTTAAAAAAAAAAAAATCACTCAACAATAATATAGAGCAATGCAACCATAGCAAAAATGCATACTAACATGAAGCACATTATATAGATCTCAGAAAGTTGATAACCTCATTGATATGTAAATTCACACTAATTAAGAGGTGGAGCTTCATAATCAGACCACTTTTCAGGGGTTAAAATAGGAACCAAGCTTTAAAGAGAGCTGCAGCAACAGGAGGAAAAGCAATAGCATAGTGAGTGGTAACAATTATAGAGTAGTTGTGCCTAGCAGTTTAAGGTCCCTTTAAGCTTGTCCTTCAATTAAGTCTGCATATAGTATATGAATATTGTGTGCAGAGCAGTACTCCCACCACAGAGGGTGCTGTGTCATTCGTCTCATTGCTTACAGCAGGGGTGTCCAAACTTTGCTCTCCAGAGGTTTTGGAACTATATTTCCGATGATGCTCAGCCAGCATTTTATCTAGCTGAGCATCATGGGAAATGTAGTTCCAAAACCTCTGGAGAGCAAAGTTTGGACACCCCTGGCTTACAGTATGTTTTTTTTCCTACCGTTTATTTTGTGGTCTTCTATTACACTGAAGACTAGCAGAGTGATGTCAGGTGTCAGGTAAGTGAAAGTCATGATATGTGATATATAATACCACCAGGGAGGGTAGGCTACAAAGGGCGAGGAAGCCATGTAGCTAAATAGTGTTGCACAATTTGTAACGTGTAATTTCCCACATGTATATACTTAGACTTTGCTTAGCAGGAGCTTAAAACATCAGGCTTTTCATGTGCTGGGATAGGAATTCACAGAACATACAAAAATATCCAGATTTACTGGGCATTTCTGGGTCTATTAACCTATTGTCAGTAATTACTGCAGCAACAAAGATAAGCACATGAATAGTTACCTCATAAAATGCCATTTACTTGTGAAACTTTCAATAGTGTCTTCGCAAGTCCTTAACATAACACAAATGCTTGTAGCCACCAATCAACAGCTAGCTGCGAGTAGTGCATTTCTGCTTCTAAAGATTGGTAAATATCCTTTTTAACAAAGTTACCCAAGAGAACAAACTAGACATAAATTTAAAAATTATAATTGTCTGAATCATAAAAGTTTAATTTAATCTTTCCTGTCTGTTTAAGCAATCAGTTTGCCTACATTATACTACTAGAATTTTGTGTGCTAGTTTTGGGGGTTGATTTTAGTGGGCGGAGCTATTCAAACCATAAATGGGCGTGGCTTTGCTGCAAAGTATCCCTGGAAATGTTTTTCAAATATTGTCAACTTTGCTTTTGAACCTCATTATATTGAAGATTTTTTACTTAATCTCTTTTTAAATTGGTAAAATGACTGATTCAATCACAACCTGACTTGTTTGTGTCCAAACAACCATCCACTAATTTCTACTATTCACAGTTTTGCCTTTTTCCGCATTGGAGGAGTCATGAAGACCACCAAATGTGCACAATGAGTTCAACAGCCCCAAAGATCAATATATAATTATCTGTGCATTTTCAGATCAGTAAACAAGATGGTGCATGCCAGGCACAAAAGTAATGGCCATTTTTGATGATGATAGACTCACACAAAAAAATAAATGATAGTGAATACATAATCATCAATATGCAAATGTAAAAACATGAATAAAACATATCTACAATATATCGCCAGTTGGGAAATCAACATAGATTTTAATACCAATGCATACCTGTTAATGCTAAGTTATCCAATTGCAACACACAAACACATGGGGGCTGATTTACCTATGCCTGGCAGACATGATACGCTGTGTAGTGTATCATGTCCGCCAGATATCGCTGAATGCCGACAGCATGCACTGTCGGCATTTAACATTGCACAAGCAATTCTCATGAACTGTTTGTGCAATGCTGCCCCCTGAAGATTCGCGACTATTCTGCCGCTAGCAGGGGGTGTCAATCAACCCGATTGTATAGGATTAGGCAGATTGATGTCTGCAGCCTCAGAGGCAGTGGATCAGTTAAGGAGCAGCGGTCTTAAGAAGGCTTGCACGGAAACAGGGGCATCATGGGCCATTTGGCCCTTGATAAATCATCTCCATGGACTCAATAAACACTATTAACCCACTATAAAAGGAAGCACTCACTGATAGGGGCATCTTGCATGTTGGTCATGTTGGGAATGTTTTTGAGATGATAAGGATGGGACTTAAAGGGACAGTCAACACCAAAAATGTTATTGTTTAAAAAGATAGATAATCCCTTTATGACCCATTCCCCAGTTCTGAATAACTGGCACTGTTATATTAATATACTTTTTACCTTTGTGATTATCTTGTTTCTAAGTATCTGTGGACTGTCACCTTTCCTCAGTTCTTTTGACAGGCATGCATTTTAGCCAATCAGTGCTGACTCATAAATAACTCCACTGGAGTGAGCACAATGTTATCTATATGTAGGGTGACCAGATTGCTGCTTCAAAATGGGACTCATATGGAAAATACATATGTCAGGGTTCTTAAACAAAACATTTCTTTAAACAGCCCAGAAAAAAGCCCTGACATGTATTTTTTATGTGTCTCTTTTTAAAGCAGCAATATGGTCACCCTATCTATATGACACACATGAACTAATGCCCTCTAGCTTTGAAAACTGACAAAATGCACTGAGATAAGAGACAGCCTTCAAGGGCTTAGAAATTAGCAAATGAGCCTACCTAGGTTTAGCTTTCAACAAAGAATACCAAGAGAACAAAGCAAATTTGATGATAAAAGTAAATTGGAAAATTGTTTAAAATTACATGCCCTATATGAATCATGAAAGCTTAGTTTGGACTTTACTATCCCTTTAAGGTAAAAATAGTGTGAATCTGCTATTTTCAATTTGAGTGGGTGTTTTGTTTGCTGTATTGGTTCCAGAATTGAATTAGACAGTCATTATCAGTAGTTCAGGGTTGCCATTATGGAAAAATGGAGATTGAATCTTGTGGCAGTTATCCAGCCTGGCTGTTTTTGACTCAGAACAATTGTGATCACTTTGTTAATGAAAAAAAATAGTTCCCATTTTTATTATAAGAAAATCAGAAAGATTGGCATTAACCCTAATATTAAAATGCTAGGGATTGTTAACATCATAGAACATTAAACGGTCATATTTCATATGATATGTTCCCACAAAATGCTATACATTGATTGCTTTGATAAGGGCAGGAGCTTATTTTTAGGTGGACCTAATTGACCATAGCAAACAAGAGGTCTATTTATTAAAGGTCTGTCGGACCTGATCCAACAGTGCAGATCAGGTCCGACAGACCTCGCTGAATGCGGAGAGCAATACCCTCTCCGTATTCAGCATTACACAAGCAGCTCACAAGCAGGGGAGTATCAATAAACCCGCAGGCTCGCCAGAAACACGGGCCCTCAAGCTCCACTCAGGGCTTGATAAATGGGCCTCATAGTCAAGGAGTTTTCAATACTTTATACAATACCATTAAATTATCAAAATTTATTAAAATTAAGTTTATACCTACAATTGATGACCATGCATATTTATAACTAGGATGATATATTAGCAATTATGAATCATTTAGTCATTACAAAATAGTTACCATTTGATCAATATATTGGTTAATGAGCAATAATTATTAATATGGATATAAAACCAAATGTATGCTTACCTGATAAATGTCTTTCTTTCCAGATATGGTGAGTCCATAGCTTGAGTAATTAATGTTGGGAATATCACTCCTGGCCAACAGGAGAAGGCAAATAGCACCACAGTTAAACTGCTAAGTATCACTCCCTTACCCAAAACCCCCAGTCATTCAACCTAAGGGAAATGGAGAAAAAGGAGTAACACAAGGTGTAGAGCTGCCTGAGGTTATAGTCAAAACAACAACTGTCTTAAAAAAAAGGGTGGGGCCATGGATTCATCATATCTGGAAATTAATAAATTTATCAGGTAAGCATAAATTTTGTTTTTCTTTCCTAAGATATGGTGAGTCCACGACTTGAGTAATTACAGTTATGAACCAATACCCAAGCTAGAGGACACAGATAAATAGGGAGGGACAAAACAGGCAGTCCTAAACAGAAGGCACCACCGCTTACAGAACCTTTCTCCCAAAAGAAGCCGCTGCCGAGGCAAAAGTATCACATTTGTAAAATTTGCAAAAAGTATGTAGAGAAGACCAAGTTGCAGCCTTGCAAATTTGTTCCACAGAAGCTTCATTTTTGAAAGCCCAAGAAGAGGAAACAGCTTTTAAGGAATGAGTCATAATTCTCTCAGGATGCTGCTGTCCAGCAGTCTCGTAAGCCAAATGAATTATACTTCGTAAACAAAAAGAAAGAGCAGTAGGCGTAGCAGTAGCTTTCTGACCTTTACGTTTCCCAGAGAAACAGACTAAGAGGGCAGAGGACTGGCGAAAATCCTTGGTCGCCTGTTAGAAGAATTTAAGAGCACGTACAACATCCAAATTGTCTAACAAACATTCTTTGGAAGAAGAAGGATTAGGACACAGAGGGGGAACAACAATTTCCTGATTGATATTTCTATTAGAAAAAACCTTAGGAAGGAAACCAAACTTAGTACGAAGAACCGCCTTATCAGCATGAAAAATAAGATATGGGGAATCACACTGCAGAGCTGAGAGTTCCGAAACTCTTCGAGCAGAAGAGATAGCAACAAGAACCAAAACCTTCCAAGATAACAACTTAATGGCTATGGAATGCAACGGCTCAAACGGAGCCAGCTGTAAAACTTTAGGAACAAGGTAAAGGCTCCAAGGAGGAGCAACAGACTTAAAGACAGGTCTGGTTTTGACCAAGGCCTGACAAAAAGATTGCACATCTGGCACATCTGCCAAATATTTATGTAGTAAAACTAATAAAGCAGAATTCTGACCCTTCAGGGTATTGACTGACAATCCCTTCTCCAGGACTTCCTGAAGAAAAGATAAAATTCTAGGAATTCTAATTCTACTCCAAGAGTAGCCCTTAGATTCATACCAATAAAGATATTTACGCCATATCTTATGGTGAATCTTTCTAGTAACAGGCTTGTGAGCCTGAATCATGGTCTCAATGACCGACGCTTAGACAGAATTAAGCGTTCAATCTCCAAGCAGTCAGCTTCTGAGAAACAAGATTTGGATGAAGGAAGGAACCCTGAATCAGGAGGTTCTTCCTCAGAGGTAGTCTCCAAGGTGGGAGCGATGACATCTCCACTAGGTCTGCAAACCAGATCCTGCGAGGCCACACAGGGGCTATTAGAAACACCAATGCCCTCTCCTGTTTGATACGAGCAATAACTCATGAAAGGAGAGCAAATGGAGAAAACAGGTACGCCAACCTGAAAACTCAAGGAACTGCCAGGGCATCTATCAGAATGGACTGCGGATCCCTTGACCTTGAACTGTACCTTGGAAGCTTGTCATTCTGACAGGATGCAAACAGATTTAACTCCGGCACCCCCCATTTGAGGACTAAGCTGGAAAACACCTCCGGATGGAGTTCCCACTCCCCAGGATGAAAATTCTGTCTGCTTATAAAATCCGTTTCCCAGTTGTCTTCTCCTGGAATGTGGATGGCAGATAGACAGCAATTGGGGGTTTCTGCCCACTGAAAAATTTGAGTAACCTCCTTCATGGCTAAGGAGCACCAAGTTCCTCCCTGGTGAATGATGTAAGCCACAGAGGTTATGTTGCCTGACTGGAACCTGATAAACTTGGCTGAGGACAACTGAGGCCAAGCCAATAGAGCATTGTAAATCACCATCAACTCCAAGATGTTGATGGGAAGAGCAGACTCCTCCCCAGCCCAGCAGGCTGACATCCATGGTCATGATCACCCAGGAAGGTTTCCGAAAGCATGTGCCCTGAGACAGATGTTCCTGGAAAATCCACCACAGGAGACAATCCCTTGATGACTGATCTAACTCTATTCTCTGAGATAGATTTGCATGGTCGCCATTCCAGTGTCTGAGCATGCACAAATGCTTTCAAATGGAAGCGAACAAAAGGAATGATGTCCATGGAAGCCACCATCAGATCAATTAACTCCATACATTGAGCCACTGAAGGATGAGCAGTAGCCTGAAAAGAGAGGCAAGAGGAAATGATTTTGTTTTTCCTGACCTCTGTCAGAAAAATCGTCATCAATAGAGAATCTATTATGGTCCCTAAGAACACTACTCTTGTAGCAGTGGCAATGAGCTTTTTTCCAGATTCACATTCCATCCGTGGGAACGAAGAAAAGACAACACAATCTATGTGTGAGATTTTGCTTATTAAAAAGATGGCACCTGAACCAATATGTTATCCAGGTAGGGTGCCACAGCAATTCCATGAGAACGGATGAATGCCAAAAGAGCCCCCAGAACCTTTGCAAAAATGCTGGGAGCCATGGCTAGACCAAATGGAAGGGCCACAAACTGGAAATGTTTGTCCAGAAAGGGAAATCTCAGGAATCTGTGATGGTCCCTGTGAATATGAACCTAAAGATATGCATCCTTTAGATCTATGGTTGTCATGAACTGACCCTCTTGTACTAAAGGAAGAATGGAGCATATAGTCTCCATCATGATGGATAGAATTTTGAGAAACTAGTTTATTTGTGGAAACCACAAATAGGTTGGAGTAGAACCCGAGACCCTGTTCCTGCACTGGAACTGGAGCTATCACTCCCAGGGAGGAATGATGTTGTATACATTTCATGAATGTCTCTCTCTTTATCTGTCTGCAGATAATCTTGAAAGAAGGAATCTACCTCTGGGAGGGAACGTCTTGAATTCTAATTTGTAACCCTGGGATAATATGTCCACAGTCCAGGGATCTGGGACATCTTGTATCCAGGATTGAGAGAACTGAAAAAGTCTGCCCCCCACCTGATCCGATCCCGGATCGGGGCAAACCCTTCATGCTGATTTGGAATCAACTGTGGGTTTCTTTGATTGTTTCCCCTTGTTCCAAGACTGATTGGGTTTCCAAGAAGACTTGGATTGTTTCTGCTTGGAAGAAGAAGAGGAAGGCTTTCTTCTGAAGTTACGAAAGGAATGAAAAATACTCTGATGTCCTTTTGGACTATTCTTCTTATCTTGAGGTAGAAAATACCCTTTTCCACCCGTAATATCAGAGATAATATCTACCAAACTGGGTCCAAACAAGGTTTTGCCCTTGTAAGGAATCGCCGAAGCTTGACTTTAGAGGAAACATCCGCAAACCAGGATTTCAACCATAACACCCTTCGTTAAGTTTTAGCTCCTAGTCTAACAACCTGTAAAATGGCATCTGCAATAAAAGAATTGGTCAACTTAAGAACTTTAATCCTATCTTGAATTTCATCCAAGGAAGTCTCTACTTGAAGAGCATCAAACAAGGCATCAAACCAATAAGATGCCGCACTAGTCACGGTGGCAATACAAACCGCAGGTTGCTACTGGAGACCTTGATGAACATAAATCTTTTTCAAATAGGCCTCAGCTTCTTGTCCATTGGATCCTTAAAATAGCAGCTATCCACAATAGGAATAGTGGTTCTCTTAGCCAGAGTGGAAATGGTCCCTTCAACTCTGGGTACAGTATACCAAGGGTCTTTAATGGAGTCCTCGACAGGAATCATTTTCTTAAAAATGGGAGATGTGGAAAAAGACACCCCTGGTGTCAAACCAATGTCACACCTCTGTTCTATGTGAAGGAATTTGTTCTCATTAACTGTTAACTTAAGTGACTGGAACATAACTGCAGTTTAAGTAGTGTAAATGATATGTTTTGTTTCGCCAAAATTAAATAATCCACTAAGGTGGGAATGGATTCCTGTTATTTAGTGAGGTTTATAAGTGAGTTGGTCAAAAGACTTGGTAAGTATTAATTATCCATCACATAGATGTAATACTGTTAATTGAGAGAATTAATACTTGAGCTGAGACTGCACCTTTAAATATATCACAGTTCGAAACAGGCGTCTAAATAATTGGCTTTAACAAGTCGTATCTTGCTTAATGACGTTGTACACAGATGATAACTATTTACATATATACAGTTCAATCTTGCTCCACAGAGATCACTTTGTAGCGATAGTATATAATAATTGGTAATGTGTACCTACTTGTGGGGTCTTGCCACGTCTGGCATCCTGTTAGCTGAGCTCCGCATAGTCGGGAACGCTGAAGCAGAGTCTCGGTAGCTACCGGATATGACGTCAGACTGTATTGCAAGTCCTGATCCAGGGAGTCCCGTTGCTATGAAAATTAGCTTGTTAGACCGTAAGGTAAAGTTCAAACAGTGCAATGTAAATGCAGATGACAAAACACTACCCCACTGAATTAGGAGATGATACTTGCGGTTTTAAGAATAGTTGGTATGCAATACTTCTATTTCTGGGTTAGAGTTGGCTGTGCAGTGTAGATGCGGTGAGGTGCCGTGTTTGGAATTTGAAAAGATTTTCCTCTGTGTTCAGGATTAGATAAATTAACTAGTTGTAAATCCAAGGCTCAGGAGTCGAGTGGTATGAGATCTACATACAAAATACTAAGCAAGGTGAAAAGGTTGAGCCAATGTTAAAAAGGTGAGGCAGCCAATCCGAATGAATGGTGTACAGGTAAGATTTAAAGGTACAGTGACATGAGACCTGACATGACCCCCCACTCAAGGAAGCTGTCCCACAGCTTCAGGACGAGGTCGATCCGGGTGTCTTCGATGGAGCAAAGCAACTAAACGGGGTGCGTTCAGGTTAGAAACCGGTTCCCAGGAATCCTCCTCTGCGGAGTAATGCTTCCAGCATACTAAATATTGTAACTCCCCCCTCCTATGTCTGGAGTCCAAGATTGATTCTACCTCATACTCATCTTAACCAAGAGTAGGGAGTGTAGGAGGTAACAAAGTCCTATCATCTCTGGTCGGTTTATAAGGCTTGAGTAGAGAAACATGCACAGTTGGGTGAATTTTGATCATACTAGGTAGCTGTAGCCTGATAGCGTTTTTATTGATGATTCAGAGAATCGGGAAAGGTCCGATAAAAAGGCCAGCAAGTTTTTTAGATGGTATTTGTAATTTTAGGTTTTTAGTAGAGAGCCAAACTAAATCTCCCACTGCATAACTTGGAGGTTCTCTTCTGCGTAATTCATAATACCTTTTTTGTGTTGCTTGGGCATTCTGAATGTTTTGTTGAATAAACTTGAAGTTTTCCTGTAAGGAGTTAAGGAAATCCTCCACTAAAGGCGAATTAGAACCTACCTCTGGTGAGAAGGTAATACGTGAGTGCTAGGCATAATTCGCAAAGAACTGAGTCATTTTCGTGGAGGAGTTTAAGGAATTATTATAGGCATATTCTGCCATTGCTAAAAACTTCATCCAATCACTTTGGTGATATGAACAATAACATATGATGAATTGTTCCAACCATTGGTTGGTCCTTTCTGCTTGTCCATTTGTTTGTGGGTGAAAAGCAGTGGTGAACCTATGGTCTATTTGAGTTGCTTCACAGAGTTTTAAACAAAAATGTGAAGTAAATTGAGATCCTCTGTCAGTTGTGACGGTTGGTGTTATGCCATGTAATTTGACGATGTTATCAAGAAAAAGATGCGCTGTCTCAGTAGCAGTAGGAAGCTTGTGGAAAGGTATGAAATGTGCCATTTTTGTAAATATGTCAACAACCACAAAGATAGTAGTGTGGTTTTTTGATGGAGGCAGATCAACTATGAAGTCCATGGATACATGTTGCAAAGGTTTACTGCGTATGGGTAATGACATTAAAAGTCTGTGACAGACCCTTCTGTCAGGACTGAAGGAGTTAACTGTGTTTAGCTTTAAGAAACTATTTTCTAAACACAAGTTGCTGGCTCCAACCATAATTTAGTTAGTGATAAGAATTCCATTGTTTGATCACCCTCAGAGAGAAAACGCCTAAGTGATAAGAAGAGCCAAGAGTGTCTTGTGGTTGAAGTGTTTAAGTAATATAATTCTATTGTATCATGTCAAAGGGCTTGTTTCCTCCATGTAATGTACAACAGTCTTTCAACCCCCATCTGGGGGGGGGGGGGTCAGACCTGCATAAATACTAGGCATAGCCTTTAATAAATGACATTCTGTTTAAACCTGAAAACTGGCTGGTTTGTGAATTGCTGATTCCCTATGCAGGACGTTGTTCCCTGGTATTAACCCTTGGTATCCTGTTGGTACCGTAACAATTGGTGGCAAGCGACGGAATGAACCTTATCGCCCAGAAGAGCAACTACACAAGCCAGTAACCTCAGGAAGAGGGGGATTATTACAATACTGACTAAGATGGAAAAGAGAAAAGTAAATTTTGCAGCTTTTAAAAACTTCCTGGAAACAGAAGGAGAGATTGATGGGTACCTTGCGGATTTTGAGAGGCAATGTGCACTACACAAGGTACCCGCAGAGGACTGGGTCACGATATTATCTGGAAAATTATCCGGCCGGGCCAGTGAGGCTTTTCGGGCCATTCCAGATGAGGAAGTCGGGGATTATAATACTATAAAAGAGGCTCTGCTCTCCAGGTATGCGGTTACACCGGAGGCATACCGGAGGCGGTTCAGAGACACTGTTAAATTAGCTGGAGATTCCTACCTTGAGTGGGCATGTAAGGTGCACCGCACAGCAGCTCACTGGATAGCGGGGTGCCAAGCCATATCTGGGGAAGAGGTGCTGCAGCTATTCCTGTTGGAACATTGCTTCGACAAGTTACCCGCAGGAGTTCGAGAGTGGGTTCGGGACCGTAAACCCTCCACCCTGCAGGAAGCGGCTTGCTTGGCAGATGAGTATACGGATGCCCGCAAACTAGACACTGCTACCACTAAGCCCCCTGCTAGAGTGGAGTACAGACCCCCAGTCACCCCAGCAGCTGCCAGTTACCAAACCCCGGCGCACCGCTATACCACACGGCCTCCGGCCACAAACTACCCTCAGAGAGCCCTGTTCAATTCGCAATGCTACTCACAACCTATTCGGTGCTTTAGATGTAAGCAACTAGGGCACAAAAGACCAGAGTGTCCCCTAAACGCAGCGAACCAAGCGCAGTCCTGGAGAAGACCCGCCGGCGGAATCCCACGTAATCCTCAGCCTGCGGCTCGCTACGTAGAGGCGCAAGAATGCTGGAGCATCCCACATGAGGCAGACCTTGTGCAAGCTGCCCACCGGAATAACCGGCAACTGGTTAAAGTGAATGGGAAGAAGGTCAGTGGTCTACGGGATACTGGTGCTACCATGACCTTGCTTCAAAAGAACTTGGTGTCTGAGAAACAGTACACTGGAGACACTGTGGCTGTGAGGGTAGCAGGGGGCGATGTGTTCAGCCTACCTGTTGCCAGGGTACATTTGGATTGGGGAGTGGGCGCTAGACCTGTGAATGTGGGGGTCAAGAAGGACTTACCTGCTGATGTTCTTCTTGGAAATGACTTGGCCCCCCTTGTTTCTGCCTACGCTCCTATGGGTCCCGCTGATGTTAACCCTGTGACTACCCGTGCCCAGATCCGTGCAGCAGAGACTGACCCACCTGCTGCTAAGCCCCAGGACGCTGAGCTCAGTAAATCTCTATCCGCTATTGATATGTGGAGGTCCCGTTACAATGCGCTGATGAAGGAGAAGAGGAGCGCAGAGGAAAAAGCACGTTTAGAACGTGAATCTCTGCTAGACAAGCTGCACCGACAGACTGCAGAAAACACCAGCTTGAGAGTGGGACATGAAACCTTAAAGACAAACTTAGCGACACTTGAGGAGAAGCTGACGCTGGCTCATAGTGAGGTGCAGCAACTCAAGGGCACCCTATGTCAGTATGAAGGGATTGTGGATACCTATAAAGAGCAGGTACAGAAAACTCGTAAAGAAGCTGATGGGATTTTGAAGGACTGTTTGGCCCTGGTCTGGGCACTGAGGAATTTGAACCCTTGTTTGTATGGACAGGAATTCTCTCTCATAACGGGAATACAGATGGATTGTCCCAGCAAACTGACATGCCTACCACCTCCTAGTCCGGTCATCCCCAGGTTGACCCGCAAAAGGGTCAAGCCGGGTCTGCCGGAGTGTTCCACAAGGGGGGAGCTATGTGACAGACCCTTCTGTCAGGACTGAAGGAGTTAACTGTGTTTAGCTTTAAGAAACTATTTTCTAAACACAAGTTGCTGGCTCCAACCATAATTTAGTTAGTGATAAGAATTCCATTGTTTGATCACCCTCAGAGAGAAAACGCCTAAGTGATAAGAAGAGCCAAGAGTGTCTTGTGGTTGAAGTGTTTAAGTAATATAATTCTATTGTATCATGTCAAAGGGCTTGTTTCCTCCATGTAATGTACAACAGTCTTTCAACCCCCATCTGGGGGGGGGGGGTCAGACCTGCATAAATACTAGGCATAGCCTTTAATAAATGACATTCTGTTTAAACCTGAAAACTGGCTGGTTTGTGAATTGCTGATTCCCTATGCAGGACGTTGTTCCCTGGTATTAACCCTTGGTATCCTGTTGGTACCGTAACAATTGGTGGCAAGCGACGGAATGAACCTTATCGCCCAGAAGAGCAACTACACAAGCCAGTAACCTCAGGAAGAGGGGGATTATTACAATACTGACTAAGATGGAAAAGAGAAAAGTAAATTTTGCAGCTTTTAAAAACTTCCTGGAAACAGAAGGAGAGATTGATGGGTACCTTGCGGATTTTGAGAGGCAATGTGCACTACACAAGGTACCCGCAGAGGACTGGGTCACGATATTATCTGGAAAATTATCCGGCCGGGCCAGTGAGGCTTTTCGGGCCATTCCAGATGAGGAAGTCGGGGATTATAATACTATAAAAGAGGCTCTGCTCTCCAGGTATGCGGTTACACCGGAGGCATACCGGAGGCGGTTCAGAGACACTGTTAAATTAGCTGGAGATTCCTACCTTGAGTGGGCATGTAAGGTGCACCGCACAGCAGCTCACTGGATAGCGGGGTGCCAAGCCATATCTGGGGAAGAGGTGCTGCAGCTATTCCTGTTGGAACATTGCTTCGACAAGTTACCCGCAGGAGTTCGAGAGTGGGTTCGGGACCGTAAACCCTCCACCCTGCAGGAAGCGGCTTGCTTGGCAGATGAGTATACGGATGCCCGCAAACTGGACACTGCTACCACTAAGCCCCCTGCTAGAGTGGAGTACAGACCCCCAGTCACCCCAGCAGCTGCCAGTTACCAAACCCCGGCGCACCGCTATACCACACGGCCTCCGGCAACGAACTACCCTCAGAGAGCCCTGTTCAATTCGCAATGCTACTCACAACCTATTCGGTGCTTTAGATGTAAGCAACTAGGGCACAAAAGACCAGAGTGTCCCCTAAACGCAGCGAACCAAGCGCAGTCCTGGAGAAGACCCGCCGGCGGAATCCCACGTAATCCTCAGCCTGCGGCTCGCTACGTAGAGGCGCAAGAATGCTGGAGCATCCCACATGAGGCAGACCTTGTGCAAGCTGCCCACCGGAATAACCGGCAACTGGTTAAAGTGAATGGGAAGAAGGTCAGTGGTCTACGGGATACTGGTGCTACCATGACCTTGCTTCAAAAGAACTTGGTGTCTGAGAAACAGTACACTGGAGACACTGTGGCTGTGAGGGTAGCAGGGGGCGATGTGTTCAGCCTACCTGTTGCCAGGGTACATTTGGATTGGGGAGTGGGCGCTAGACCTGTGAATGTGGGGGTCAAGAAGGACTTACCTGCTGATGTTCTTCTTGGAAATGACTTGGCCCCCCTTGTTTCTGCCTACGCTCCTATGGGTCCCGCTGATGTTAACCCTGTGACTACCCGTGCCCAGATCCGTGCAGCAGAGACTGACCCACCTGCTGCTAAGCCCCAGGACGCTGAGCTCAGTAAATCTCTATCCGCTATTGATATGTGGAGGTCCCGTTACAATGCGCTGATGAAGGAGAAGAGGAGTGCAGAGGAAAAAGCACGTTTAGAACGTGAATCTCTGCTAGACAAGCTGCACCGACAGACTGCAGAAAACACCAGCTTGAGAGTGGGACATGAAACCTTAAAGACAAACTTAGCGACACTTGAGGAGAAGCTGACGCTGGCTCATAGTGAGGTGCAGCAACTCAAGGGCACCCTATGTCAGTATGAAGGGATTGTGGATACCTATAAAGAGCAGGTACAGAAAACTCGTAAAGAAGCTGATGGGATTTTGAAGGACTGTTTGGCCCTGGTCTGGGCACTGAGGAATTTGAACCCTTGTTTGTATGGACAGGAATTCTCTCTCATAACGGGAATACAGATGGATTGTCCCAGCAAACTGACATGCCTACCACCTCCTAGTCCGGTCATCCCCAGGTTGACCCGCAAAAGGGTCAAGCCGGGTCTGCCGGAGTGTTCCACAAGGGGGGAGCTATGTGACAGACCCTTCTGTCAGGACTGAAGGAGTTAACTGTGTTTAGCTTTAAGAAACTATTTTCTAAACACAAGTTGCTGGCTCCAACCATAATTTAGTTAGTGATAAGAATTCCATTGTTTGATCACCCTCAGAGAGAAAACGCCTAAGTGATAAGAAGAGCCAAGAGTGTCTTGTGGTTGAAGTGTTTAAGTAATATAATTCTATTGTATCATGTCAAAGGGCTTGTTTCCTCCATGTAATGTACAACAGTCTTTCAACCCCCATCTGGGGGGGGGTCAGACCTGCATAAATACTAGGCATAGCCTTTAATAAATGACATTCTGTTTAAACCTGAAAACTGGCTGGTTTGTGAATTGCTGATTCCCTATGCAGGACGTTGTTCCCTGGTATTAACCCTTGGTATCCTGTTGGTACCGTAACAATTGGTGGCAAGCGACGGAATGAACCTTATCGCCCAGAAGAGCAACTACACAAGCCAGTAACCTCAGGAAGAGGGGGATTATTACAATACTGACTAAGATGGAAAAGAGAAAAGTAAATTTTGCAGCTTTTAAAAACTTCCTGGAAACAGAAGGAGAGATTGATGGGTACCTTGCGGATTTTGAGAGGCAATGTGCACTACACAAGGTACCCGCAGAGGACTGGGTCACGATATTATCTGGAAAATTATCCGGCCGGGCCAGTGAGGCTTTTCGGGCCATTCCAGATGAGGAAGTCGGGGATTATAATACTATAAAAGAGGCTCTGCTCTCCAGGTATGCGGTTACACCGGAGGCATACCGGAGGCGGTTCAGAGACACTGTTAAATTAGCTGGAGATTCCTACCTTGAGTGGGCATGTAAGGTGCACCGCACAGCAGCTCACTGGATAGCGGGGTGCCAAGCCATATCTGGGGAAGAGGTGCTGCAGCTATTCCTGTTGGAACATTGCTTCGACAAGTTACCCGCAGGAGTTCGAGAGTGGGTTCGGGACCGTAAACCCTCCACCCTGCAGGAAGCGGCTTGCTTGGCAGATGAGTATACGGATGCCCGCAAACTGGACACTGCTACCACTAAGCCCCCTGCTAGAGTGGAGTACAGACCCCCAGTCACCCCAGCAGCTGCCAGTTACCAAACCCCGGCGCACCGCTATACCACACGGCCTCCGGCCACGAACTACCCTCAGAGAGCCCTGTTCAATTCGCAATGCTACTCACAACCTATTCGGTGCTTTAGATGTAAGCAACTAGGGCACAAAAGACCAGAGTGTCCCCTAAACGCAGCGAACCAAGCGCAGTCCTGGAGAAGACCCGCCGGCGGAATCCCACGTAATCCTCAGCCTGCGGCTCGCTACGTAGAGGCGCAAGAATGCTGGAGCATCCCACATGAGGCAGACCTTGTGCAAGCTGCCCACCGGAATAACCGGCAACTGGTTAAAGTGAATGGGAAGAAGGTCAGTGGTCTACGGGATACTGGTGCTACCATGACCTTGCTTCAAAAGAACTTGGTGTCTGAGAAACAGTACACTGGAGACACTGTGGCTGTGAGGGTAGCAGGGGGCGATGTGTTCAGCCTACCTGTTGCCAGGGTACATTTGGATTGGGGAGTGGGCGCTAGACCTGTGAATGTGGGGGTCAAGAAGGACTTACCTGCTGATGTTCTTCTTGGAAATGACTTGGCCCCCCTTGTTTCTGCCTACGCTCCTATGGGTCCCGCTGATGTTAACCCTGTGACTACCCGTGCCCAGATCCGTGCAGCAGAGACTGACCCACCTGCTGCTAAGCCCCAGGACGCTGAGCTCAGTAAATCTCTATCCGCTATTGATATGTGGAGGTCCCGTTACAATGCGCTGATGAAGGAGAAGAGGAGCGCAGAGGAAAAAGCACGTTTAGAACGTGAATCTCTGCTAGACAAGCTGCACCGACAGACTGCAGAAAACACCAGCTTGAGAGTGGGACATGAAACCTTAAAGACAAACTTAGCGACACTTGAGGAGAAGCTGACGCTGGCTCATAGTGAGGTGCAGCAACTCAAGGGCACCCTATGTCAGTATGAAGGGATTGTGGATACCTATAAAGAGCAGGTACAGAAAACTCGTAAAGAAGCTGATGGGATTTTGAAGGACTGTTTGGCCCTGGTCTGGGCACTGAGGAATTTGAACCCTTGTTTGTATGGACAGGAATTCTCTCTCATAACGGGAATACAGATGGATTGTCCCAGCAAACTGACATGCCTACCACCTCCTAGTCCGGTCATCCCCAGGTTGACCCGCAAAAGGGTCAAGCCGGGTCTGCCGGAGTGTTCCACAAGGGGGGAGCTATGTGACAGACCCTTCTGTCAGGACTGAAGGAGTTAACTGTGTTTAGCTTTAAGAAACTATTTTCTAAACACAAGTTGCTGGCTCCAACCATAATTTAGTTAGTGATAAGAATTCCATTGTTTGATCACCCTCAGAGAGAAAACGCCTAAGTGATAAGAAGAGCCAAGAGTGTCTTGTGGTTGAAGTGTTTAAGTAATATAATTCTATTGTATCATGTCAAAGGGCTTGTTTCCTCCATGTAATGTACAACAGTCTTTCAACCCCCATCTGGGGGGGGTCAGACCTTCATAAATACTAGGCATAGCCTTTAATAAATGACATTCTGTTTAAACCTGAAAACTGGCTGGTTTGTGAATTGCTGATTCCCTATGCAGGAAGTTGTTCCCTGGTATTAACCCTTGGTATCCTGTTGGTACCGTAACAATTGGTGGCAAGCGACGGAATGAACCTTATCGCCCAGAAGAGCAACTACACAAGCCAGTAACCTCAGGAAGAGGGGGATTATTACAATACTGACTAAGATGGAAAAGAGAAAAGTAAATTTTGCAGCTTTTAAAAACTTCCTGGAAACAGAAGGAGAGATTGATGGGTACCTTGCGGATTTTGAGAGGCAATGTGCACTACACAAGGTACCCGCAGAGGACTGGGTCACGATATTATCTGGAAAATTATCCGGCCGGGCCAGTGAGGCTTTTCGGGCCATTCCAGATGAGGAAGTCGGGGATTATAATACTATAAAAGAGGCTCTGCTCTCCAGGTATGCGGTTACACCGGAGGCATACCGGAGGCGGTTCAGAGACACTGTTAAATTAGCTGGAGATTCCTACCTTGAGTGGGCATGTAAGGTGCACCGCACAGCAGCTCACTGGATAGCGGGGTGCCAAGCCATATCTGGGGAAGAGGTGCTGCAGCTATTCCTGTTGGAACATTGCTTCGACAAGTTACCCGCAGGAGTTCGAGAGTGGGTTCGGGACCGTAAACCCTCCACCCTGCAGGAAGCGGCTTGCTTGGCAGATGAGTATACGGATGCCCGCAAACTGGACACTGCTACCACTAAGCCCCCTGCTAGAGTGGAGTACAGACCCCCAGTCACCCCAGCAGCTGCCAGTTACCAAACCCCGGCGCACCGCTATACCACACGGCCTCTGGCCACGAACTACCCTCAGAGAGCCCTGTTCAATTCGCAATGCTACTCACAACCTATTCGGTGCTTTAGATGTAAGCAACTAGGGCACAAAAGACCAGAGTGTCCCCTAAACGCAGCGAACCAAGCGCAGTCCTGGAGAAGACCCGCCGGCGGAATCCCACGTAATCCTCAGCCTGCGGCTCGCTACGTAGAGGCGCAAGAATGCTGGAGCATCCCACATGAGGCAGACCTTGTGCAAGCTGCCCACCGGAATAACCGGCAACTGGTTAAAGTGAATGGGAAGAAGGTCAGTGGTCTACGGGATACTGGTGCTACCATGACCTTGCTTCAAAAGAACTTGGTGTCTGAGAAACAGTACACTGGAGACACTGTGGCTGTGAGGGTAGCAGGGGGCGATGTGTTCAGCCTACCTGTTGCCAGGGTACATTTGGATTGGGGAGTGGGCGCTAGACCTGTGAATGTGGGGGTCAAGAAGGACTTACCTGCTGATGTTCTTCTTGGAAATGACTTGGCCCCCCTTGTTTCTGCCTACGCTCCTATGTTAACCCTGTGACTACCCGTGCCCAGATCCGTGCAGCAGAGACTGACCCACCTGCTGCTAAGCCCCAGGACGCTGAGCTCAGTAAATCTCTATCCGCTATTGATATGTGGAGGTCCCGTTACAATGCGCTGATGAAGGAGAAGAGGAGCGCAGAGGAAAAAGCACGTTTAGAACGTGAATCTCTGCTAGACAAGCTGCACCGACAGACTGCAGAAAACACCAGCTTGAGAGTGGGACATGAAACCTTAAAGACAAACTTAGTGACACTTGAGGAGAAGCTGACGCTGGCTCATAGTGAGGTGCAGCAACTCAAGGGCACCCTATGTCAGTATGAAGGGATTGTGGATACCTATAAAGAGCAGGTACAGAAAACTCGTAAAGAAGCTGATGGGATTTTGAAGGACTGTTTGGCCCTGGTCTGGGCACTGAGGAATTTGAACCCTTGTTTGTATGGACAGGAATTCTCTCTCATAACGGGAATACAGATGGATTGTCCCAGCAAACTGACATGCCTACCACCTCCTAGTCCGGTCATCCCCAGGTTGACCCGCAAAAGGGTCAAGCCGGGTCTGCCGGAGTGTTCCACAAGGGGGGAGCTATGTGACAGACCCTTCTGTCAGGACTGAAGGAGTTAACTGCGTTTAGCTTTAAGAAACTATTTTCTAAACACAAGTTGCTGGCTCCAACCATAATTTAGTTAGTGATAAGAATTCCATTGTTTGATCACCCTCAGAGAGAAAACACCTAAGTGATAAGAAGAGCCAAGAGTGTCTTGTGGTTGAAGTGTTTAAGTAATATAATTCTATTGTATCATGTCAAAGGGCTTGTTTCCTCCATGTAATGTACAACAGTCTTTCAACCCCCATCTGGGGGGGGGTCAGACCTGCATAAATACTAGGCATAGCCTTTAATAAATGACATTCTGTTTAAACCTGAAAACTGGCTGGTTTGTGAATTGCTGATTCCCTATGCAGGACGTTGTTCCCTGGTATTAACCCTTGGTATCCTGTTGGTACCGTAACAAAGTCCATATGGAGGCTTTCTTTCGGCTTTGCATGTGGTGCAAGTGATACATGTTTGGATATGTTCTTGTATATCAGTCTTCATTTTCGGCCACCAAAATTTTCTATTCAGATGTTCAAAAGTTCTGTGGACCCCAGGGTGCCCCGCAAGTGGTGAGTCGTGATATGTTTTTAACATATCGGACCTCATACTGGGGGGTATGAAGACTTTATTACCATGATAGTAAATTACATCATTTTTGAGAAGACTTGTCACTATATGCTTGTAACTCAGTAAGTAGTGGTGTAGAGAGTCCAATAAAACGTTCAGAAGGAATACTCCTTTGTCTGGAATTGTGATATACCTTTAAGGTATATCCCGCCTACCTTTCCTCCACCCTATATCAGGCACACCTGAACCATCATTCCTTGCCTGAAAATTGTTTTCCCTTTGCAGCTTATTTGACCGCATCCCTATTGCTGTGATTCTACTTTGAAAATTCCTAACTTGCTTTGATTTCTTTCTCTCTATAAACAGGAGTAGTAAGCTAGAATCTTTTGTTGTACATTTTACTTACAAAGTATTTACTCATTCTTCCGGAATTCTAATTTAACAAACAAACTGAATCAAGGAGCACCGGATCTACTTGCAGCGTCTGGAAGCCGCACTCTCACTGAAGCTGTATACCGGTCACAGAGGTAAAACCGCTCTCTTCAAACTGAAGGTAATATTTAATCCAATTACAACGGATTGTTCTTAAGTTGTCACTTTCTGGAAACCATCCACATTACCTTGCTGAATCTTCCGGTTATTACCATAGTCTGTCTGTGATGTATATATTTTATGAATGAGTGTGCGAGTGCGTGAAGCCATATCTGAACAGTGCTACAACAGGAATCAATTACTGACGCTTTCCAAGTGTATCAAATTACAATTTTCTTTTATCATTTATTCAGAACTGTTTGCTTTATGTTCCTTACTTATATTGCAACAAATGTTTCTACATAAATATTCCTTGCCTCTATTTGGCATCTACGAAGTTTTCTACCAGTAAAAGTCTCACCAATGATCTAACAGGTAGTTCAAATCATACTGCCTGTTTTATTCATTAAAAGAGCAACAAACCCTTAATTCAAAAACACTGCAAAAGTTCCTGCATAAATCAGGACATCACATAATTTTCAGGCCACAGTGTTTTAAGGGTTTGTTACTGGTAAACAAAACTTTAATATCATGGATGCAAATGAAATTAAAACTGAGTTCTCTAACATACAAAGAAAATTAGATTATCTTGCACAAGGTTTAACAGAAGTACAAGCAGATAATACCGCATTAAAAGCTATTGTTAAAGAATATATGTCTCATAAAAGTACTGAAGTACCTGAACCCCATATTCACTACCCTCAACCTTTCACTGGCAAAAGACATGAATTCAGAGATTTCAAGACTGCTTGTAAACTTCTTTTTACCATGAGACCCCGCACATATTATTCAGACCGCATCAGGGTTTGCACCACTATTTCATTTTTACAAGGAGAGCCTAGGACCTGGGCTAACAGGTTTTATGAAAATAATGACCCAATTTTGGATTCACTACAGGATTTCTTTCAAGCTATGTCTAATTTATATGAAGACACAGATACACAAATCACTGCAGAATCTAAGCTACGCGCACTCAAACAGGGTAAGCGCACGGTGGAGGAGTACACAACTGAATTTCAAATGTGGGCAACAGACTCACTATGGAACCAAGTTAGCCTTAAAAATCAGTTTAGGCTGGGCCTATCTGAAAACCTTAAGGATGAACTGTCTCGCCAGGAAATGCCTGATACTCTTCCAGGACTTATAAAATTAAGCACATCCATAGATAGAAGACTCAGGGAACGGAGAGCAGAGAGCTTTACTTCAGACACAATACCCAGGCGACAGAATACTTACACTACAACATCTGAGAAACATCAAGGTAGTGTAACCCCTATGGAGATAGGCACTATCAAGGGGCCACTAAGTAATGAGGAAAAAATGAGAAGAAGATTAGAAAACTTATGTTTATACTGTGGACAAAAAGAACATAACGTCTCAAGCTGTCCTTCATTACAAAGACAAAAGAAGGGTAAGAAAACAGGTTATCAAAACATATATCATATCTCAGATACAATGCAATTGACTTTACCTCTCTCTTTGCAGTGGGATCAGGAAAATATACACACCAAGGCATTGATTGACTCAGGTGCATCTGGGAACTATATTGATTCTGTATATATTGTAAATAATAAAATTCCTCTGGTTTGCAAGCAGAACCCCGTGTTTGTCAAATCAATTGATGGTACTTTAATAAATAAGGGACCCATTACACACCAAACAATACCTTTGCTCACAATGATAAACAAGGGGCACACAGAATATATTACATTTGATGTGATCCCCATATCACTACATACTATTATATTAGGATATAGTTGGCTGCACAAACATAATCCTAAAATAGATTGGGAACATTCAAAACTTAAACTAGACTCAACATATTGCATAAACACCTGTTATCCTCATAGCATTCTTTCATCATCTGAGATAGGGATACCAGGGATATATCAGGATTTGGCAGAGGTCTTCAATTTGAAAGAAGCAGAAAATTTACCACCCCACAGAAGCTTCGATTGCCCTATAGATATCATTCCAGGGTCACCAATACCGCATGGGAAGATCTATCCTCTATCACAAGATGAGCTAGTATACTTAAGGTCCTATTTGGATGACAACCTGAGAAAGGGATTTATATCTCACTCCACATCCCCTGCTGCTGCAGGCATGTTTTTGGTAAAAAACAAAGATGGCACTCTAAGGCCTATAATTGACTACAGGGCTTTAAACTCTATAACCATAAAAAACAGGTATCCATTACCACTAATACCAGAGATAATAGAACGGTTAAAAGGAGCACAAATATTTACTAAATTAGATTTAAAAGGGGCATACAACCTTATCAGAATGAAGAAAGGTGACGAATGGAAGACCGCTTTTCGGACTCGATATGGGTTATACCAATACAATGTAATGCCTTTTGGATTGAGCAATGCTCCAGCCACTTTCCAACACTTTATTAATGAAATCTTCCGAGATTTAATGGATATTTGTGTCATAGTGTATTTAGATGACATTCTGATCTATTCCAAAACAGAAGAAGAACACGAAAGACATGTACGTTGGGTCTTAATGCGATTGAAGGAACACAAGTTATATGCCAAACATGAAAAGTGTTTATTTCATGTTAACAAAATTAAATTCCTGGGATACATAATAACTCCTAATAGGATCCAAATGGATCCAGATAAAGTTTCATCTGTATTAGAATGGCCTACACCAAAATCAGTTCGTGCATTACAACGTTTTATTGGCTTTGCCAATTACTATCGAAAGTTTATAAAAAACTTTTCTGATATAGTAAAGCCCTTAACTCAGTTGACTAGTAAGAAACAAAGATATAAATGGACCGAACAGGCCCAATCAGCTTTTGACTACTTAAAAGGGCAATTTTCCAAAGCCCCCATTTTACACATGCCAGATCCTGAGCTGCAATATGTATTAGAGGTAGATGCATCAAGTTCAGGTATAGGAGCAGTTCTATCTCAACAAGTAGATAACAAATCAGAATTATTTCCTGTAGCTTATTATTCAAGAAGATTCACACCAGCAGAAAATAATTATAGTATAGGAGATAAAGAACTCCTTGCTATCAAAGTATCCCTCGAACAATGGAGACACTTACTGGAAGGTACACAAAAACCATTCAAAATCTTCACAGATCATAAAAATCTGGAATATTTGAAGAAAAGTAAAACTCTATCTTTCAGACAAGTAAGATGGTCTCTATTCTTAGATAGGTTCAATTTCTTGATCACTTACCGACCAGGAAGTCTGAATACCAAGGCTGATGCGTTATCCAGAGTACAGGAAATGACACCTCAAGAGACCATGACTCCAATAGTACCAATCGAAAAATTTATTGGAGCCCTAACACCTCTAGAGGAGGAGATTAAAAGGGCACAAGAAAAAGAAACCATTACACCTAAAACCTGTCACAAAAACTTAAATACTGGTTTGATAAATCATAAAAATCAATTGTACATACCCAGTTCATTAAGGAAACAAATATTGAAACACACTCATGATGAACCTTTATCCGGTCATACCGGAATACAAAAAACCATTGAAAAAACAAGAAGAAACTTTTGGTGGCCCCACATGAATCAAACCATTCAAGATTATGTCAATTCCTGTGACATTTGTGCTAGAAATAAAATAGATCATAAAGGGCCTATCGGATTGTTGACCCCATTGCCAGTTCCGGATAAACCCTGGTCCATGATCTCGATGGACTTTATTGTAGAGCTACCAAAATCAAGGAACTTTAACACTATATTAGTTGTACTAGATCATCTAACAAAGTTGGGACATTTTATACCTCTAAAAAGGTTACCTTCCGCTTTTATTACAGCTAAGGTTTTTCTTAATCACATAGTAAAACTTCATGGACTACCCACTGATATTATAACAGATAGAGGTACACAATTCACCTCATCCTTTTGGAGATCATTATGCAAATTATTAAAAATTACACCAAGATACTCAACAGCTTTCCATCCTCAGACCAATGGGATGACTGAGAGACTAAACCAGACATTGGAACAATATCTTCGTTGTTACATTTCCCATTTGCAAGATGATTGGATAGATTATTTATCAATGGCGGAATTCTCTTACAACAATTCAGTATCATCTTCAACAAAAATGACACCGTTCTATGCTACCTATGGCTATCATCCAACAACTTTGAATCTATCTAAAACTGATGTAAATTCTCCAGCCGCTAAGGACTATTCTTTACAACTAGAAGCAAGACTAGCCCTAGTCAAAAAACATTTATCTGATGCAAAGAATTACCAGAAAGCTTATTATGATAAACGTCACAGACCCAGTCCAGTCTATAAAGTGGGTGACAAAGTATTACTATCTGTAAAGAATCTAAAACTCCATGTACCCTCTAAGAAATTGGCAAATCAATACATTGGACCTTTTGTAATCAATAAAATTTTGAACCCTATGACAGTATGTTTAACTCTTCCTGCAGCTTATAGGATTCATCCCACTATACATGTATCTCTGATTAAACCTTATACTTCTACCGTACCATCCAGTCTTCAGACTCCAACTTCGTTACAAATAGATGACCACGATGAATTTGAGGTGGAACATATTCTAGATTCTAGGATCAAGAATCATCACTTAGAGTACTTATTAAAATGGAAAGGTTTTGGTCCTGAGGACAATTCTTGGCATCGTAGTACTGACATTTCTGCTCCCCGTTTAATTAGAGCTTTTCATCGCAGATATCCTTTGAAGCCATCCCTCTCGTCAATTGGGGGGACCCTTAGTGGGGGGAGTGTGTGATATACCTTTAAGGTATATCCCGCCTACCTTTCCTCCACCCTATATCAGGCACACCTGAACCATCATTCCTTGCCTGAAAATTGTTTTCCCTTTGCAGCTTATTTGACCGCATCCCTATTGCTGTGATTCTACTTTGAAAATTCCTAACTTGCTTTGATTTCTTTCTCTCTATAAACAGGAGTAGTAAGCTAGAATCTTTTGTTGTACATTTTACTTACAAAGTATTTACTCATTCTTCCGGAATTCTAATTTAACAAACAAACTGAATCAAGGAGCACCGGATCTACTTGCAGCGTCTGGAAGCCGCACTCTCACTGAAGCTGTATACCGGTCACAGAGGTAAAACCGCTCTCTTCAAACTGAAGGTAATATTTAATCCAATTACAACGGATTGTTCTTAAGTTGTCACTTTCTGGAAACCATCCACATTACCTTGCTGAATCTTCCGGTTATTACCATAGTCTGTCTGTGATGTATATATTTTATGAATGAGTGTGCGAGTGCGTGAAGCCATATCTGAACAGTGCTACAACAGGAATCAATTACTGACGCTTTCCAAGTGTATCAAATTACAATTTTCTTTTATCATTTATTCAGAACTGTTTGCTTTATGTTCCTTACTTATATTGCAACAAATGTTTCTACATAAATATTCCTTGCCTCTATTTGGCATCTACGAAGTTTTCTACCAGTAAAAGTCTCACCAATGATCTAACAGGTAGTTCAAATCATACTGCCTGTTTTATTCATTAAAAGAGCAACAAACCCTTAATTCAAAAACACTGCAAAAGTTCCTGCATAAATCAGGACATCACAGGAATCTTCTGAATGGGGTTTCTCAATCCTACAAGACAAGGCATCTGCTTTTCCATTTTTTGCAGCAGGTCTGTATATAATGTGGAACTTAAACCTATCAAAATACAGACTTAAACGAACCTGTCGGGCAGATAAGGTCTTATTGTTCTGCAGATAATGCAAGTTTTTGTGGTCTGTGAATATAGTAATGGGCATAGTTGTCCCTTCAAGGAGATGCCTCCAATGCTCCAAGGAGCGTCTAATGGCCAGTAACTCCTTGTCACCTATGGAATAGTTCCTCTCGGCAGGACTCATAATCTTAGAGTAAAATGAAATAGGATGTAAAGGTTATTTTAGAGATTTTTCTTGAGAGAGAATTGCTCCAATGGCGAAGTCAGAGGAATCCACCTCTAAGGTATAGGGGTATAAAGTGTTAGGAAATTGTAAAATTGGAGCAGTGGTAAATCTGTTTTTCAGGAAAATAAAAGCTTCATTTGCTTCAGGTGACCAACAGAAAGGGGTATTAGCACCGGTAAGACGTGTAAGTGGTTTCACAATCTTGGAGAAATCCTTAATAAACTTCCTATAATAATTTGAAAAACCTAGGAAGCGTTGTAATTGTTTTCTGGTTTTTGGTTTGGGCCAGTCAGTGACTGCATCAACTTTTTCGGATTGCATTTGAATTCTACTAGGGGAAATATTGTAACCAAGAAAGGATACATTGTCAGTGTGAAACTTATATTTTTCCGGTTTTGCATACAATTTGTGAGTTCTGAGTCGAGAAAGTATCCATCTAACATGTTTTACATGTTCCGTTTTATTTTTGGAATAAATGAGTATGTCGTCTAAGTACACTACTACGCAAATGTCTAATAGGTCACGGAAAACATCATTTATAAAATGTTGGAAAGTGGCGGGCGCATTACAAAGGCCAAATGGCATTACAAGATACTCAAATAAACCGTATCTAGTACGGAAAGCCGTTAGCCATTCATGGCCTTCTTTTAACCTAATTAAAATTGTATGCCCCTCTCAAATCCAATTTTGTAAAGATAGTGGCTTCAGACAAGCGCTCAATCATTTCTGGAATCAAGGGTAATGGGTAACGATATTTTATTGTACATTTATTTAGTTCACAATAATCAATTATCGGCCTGAGTGTTGAATCCTTGTTACGTACAAAAAACATTCCTGCCCCAGTTGGAGAAGTAGACGGACGGATGAAGCCTTTTTTTAAGTTTTCTTCTAAGTAACCTTTTAGGTGTGCCAATTCGGGTTGGCTTAAAGGGTATAGGTGTCCAACAGGTATACTGGCTCCTGGTTGGGGTGGAAGATTTTCAGCTTCAGTCTTGCTAAAGACATCACTGAAGTCTTTATATTCCATAGGTATGTTAATTTGTGGTGTAGTAGTATGCAATAAGAAATAGTCATGGAGACAAGTAGTTTTTCAATAAGGTGAAGAGAAATGTATTTGGAGTGGGAACCAATTTATAGAGGGATTGTGCACATGCAACCATTTTAAACCTAGGATCACAGAAAAATGGGGGGATGGTAATAAATCAAATACCAACAGTTCAATATGACCTGAGATATTTACAATGAGGGGTACAGTTTGTTGGGTAATAGGACCAGAAGTGATAGTTGAACCGTCTATCACCCTAATAGGTACAGGAGTTATCTTAAGTACGAGTGGAATTTTATTGTTGGAGCAGAATTGTTGGTCAATAAAATTCCCACATGCACCAGAATCTACAATGGCATCAGTCGTCACTTGACTTTGGTCCCACTGTAACGAGAGAGATAGTAAGCAATAAGATGGATTAGATACATTTTGTAGTGAAGAGATATAAGGATGCAACTTACTTCTTTTGTTTTTAAGAAGAATCGGGCAATCTTGTACTGTATGTGCTGGACTAGCACAATACATACAGAGGTTCTTAACCTTCCTGCGTAATTTTTCCTTAGGACTGAGTGGTCCCTTCATAACACCAATCTCCATTGCCTCGGCTGATGGTTTAAGGGATGGGTGAAAAACTGGAGTGGGAGAAGAGAGCAAAGATCTTGGTTTGGTTTTTGACCAGCTTCTTTCTGCTTTTCTCTCTCTTAGCCTACGGTCTATCTGAACTGCCAATTTCATGACCCCTTCTAAAGTCTTAGGTATCTCCACTCTAGCGAACTCATCTTTGAGAGCTTCAGAGAGTCCCAACCGAAATTGGTTACGCAGAGCAATAGGATTCCAAAGGGAATCATTAGCAAGTTGTTTAAATTCACTGATATAATCATCCACAGGACATTTGCCTTGTTTAAGAGATCTCATGGAGGTTTCAGCAGTTAGCTGTACATCAGAATCTTGGAACATTTCATCCATAGCAGAAAAAAAACTTTCTAAAGAACCAAGTATTGGGTCATCAGTTTCTAGTAGATTGTCAGCCCAATTACGGGGTTCACCTCTTAACAGAGAGATTGTTGTCAATACTTTTAGCCTCTCAGTGGGGTAGGTTCGGGGTTTCATAGTGAATATCAATTGACATGCATTTTTAAAATGTCTGTAACCCTTCCTGTTCCCAGAAAAAACATCAGGTAAAGGGACCTGTGGCTCCAATGTCATATCTAACTGATTAGTTTTTACTGCAATAGAATCTCTAATAACAGACTATAATGCTCTATTTTCAATCTCCACTTCATGTAATCTTTGTACAAGTTGATCAACCTTTTGAGATAGGTTATACACTACTTGTGAAATATCTGCTGGTTCCATTTCTTTTTAAAAGGCTTAGTATTATGTCAAACCAATGTCACACCTCTGTTCTATGTGAAGGAATTGTTTCTCAGTAACTGTTAACTTAAGTGACTGGAACACAACTGCAGTTTAAGTAGTGTAGATGATATGTTTTGTTTCACCAAAATTAAGTAATCCACTAAGGTGGGAGTGGATTCCTGTTATTTAGTGAAGTTTATAAGTGAGTTGGTCAAAAGACTTGGTAAGTATTAATTATCTATCCCATTGATGTAATACTGTTAAGTGAGAGAATTAATACTTGAGCTGAGACTGCGCCTTTAAATATATCACAGTTCGAAACAGGCGTCTAAATAATTGGCTTTAACAAGTTGTATCTTGCTTAATGACGTCGTACATAGATGATAACTATCTACATATATACAGTTCAATCTTGCTCCACAGAGATCACTTTGTAGCGGTAGTATATAATAATTGGTAATGTGTACCTACTTGTGGGGTCTTGCAACGTCTGGCGTCCTGTTAGCTGAGCTCCGCGTAGTCGGGAACACTGAAGCAGAGTCTCGGTAGCTACCGGATATGATGTCAGACTGTATTGCAAGTCCTGATCCAGGGAGTCCCGTTGATATGAAAATTAGCTTGTTAGACCGTAAGGTAAAGTTCAAACAGTGCGATGTAAATGCAGATGACAAAACACTACCCCACTGAATTAGGAGATGATACTTGCGGTTTTAAGAATAGTTGGTACACAATACTTCTATTTCTGGGTTAGAGTTGGCTGTGCAGAGTAAATGCAGCGAGGTGCCATGTTTGGAATTTGAAAAGAATTTCCTCTGTGTTCAGGATTAGATGAATTCACTAGTTGTAAATCCAAGGCTCAGGAGTCGAGTGGTATGAGAACTACATACAAAATACTAAGCAAGGTGAAAAGGTTGAGCCAATGTTAAAAAGGTGAGGCAGCCAAACAGAATGAACGGTGCACAAGTAAGATTTAAAGGTACAGTGACATGAGACCTGATACCTGGTTTCTCCCATTTCTGTGAGATAATCTCACAGGAAAAACCTCAGAAGTTGAAGACTCATCAAAGAAACTATTAAGTTTACTAGATTTCTTAGGAGTAACAATGACAGGGGTATCAGAGTAATCTAAAGTAGCTAAAACCTCCTTTAACAATACACAAAGGTGTTCAAGCTTAAATCTGAAGGATACCACATCAGTTTCAGAAGAAGGAATTATACTGTCTGAATCTGAGATTTCACCCTCAGAAAGTTCCGATGTATCTTCCTCATCAGACTTATGATAAAGATCAACTTGGGAAGCAGAACTGAGGACAGGCACCTTACTTTCTGAATTTCTAAACATAATAAGCATGAATTCATGAGAGCAGGCTCTTGCTCCATATCAGACATGTTGTGAAACAGTAAATACACTTGTACAGATAAGTTTCAAAGATTTTAATATTCAATTAAAATAAGCTAAGGAAAAAATACACTTTAAATTTTATCCCAAATTAGGATTGATCCCCAACTAAAATTATGTGAGAAAAGTTAAGAAAAAAACATTTAATAAACATCAAATAAACTTCTAAAATACCCCTCAGGCAACCCCACACCTCAATTACTGAAGTGCCTTACCGCTACCAATTAAGACCGTATCACCCAGAAATGGAGAAAAACAACTTTTTCCTAAGAAACGTTATAAAGTAAAGCCGGTCATGTGACCGCAACTGCCGAGCTCAAATTACTGCTGTGACACAGAGAGGCACTAAAAATAACTCCCTGGTACACTGAGTACCAGCAATAACCGTTTTTTCAAAGTGGACAGTTTAAAATGTTGCATCGTTTTATTTTAAAGCAAAGGGGAAATTAATAAGCTGCTGAAATAGAAAATTCAGCCTTACTTGCAGATTAAACTTGAATTGTTTTATCAAGTAAATATATGTCAGAAAATAAAGCCTAATAAAAACATTTTACTTTTTATTTTTAAAAGAGTTTAAATGTTTGTCTCACACATGCTACAGTGCCTGCTTATTGCCCCAGTGTAACCCATACAACAGGATTATCTATGTCCCAATAAAAAAGCAGTGTCTTTAAATTTGTTAAGTGCACGGTCTCCCCAACTGCAAGAAAAAGCACTTAACCACTCCACTGTCTGGCATGTAGACAGTTACAAGGTAGGAGAAGACACAGTTCTTCACAGAGACGTTTGAAAAAGAAAGAACAGAGTAGCCAACTCTGGCTTTCTAAACTAGGGCAGCAATTGTTAGGAAAATGCAGTAAGTATCTCTTTACAAGTTCCTAACTGCTTTAAAGCCACCACTACCTGACTGCAAGGAATGATGTGGAAGACGGCTATACCCCAAAACTTGCTTGCAGATTAAATCAAAATTTTTCTTAAGACACCTAAACTTTACCTCCTCTATGCACCAAAGGCAAAGAGAATGACTAGGGGTTGTGGGTAAGGGAGTGATACTCAGCAGTTTAACTGTGGTGCTCTTGCCTCCTCCTGCTGACCATGAGTGATATTCCCAACAGTAATTACTCAAGCCGTGGACTCACTATATCTTAGGAAATATATGTGCATTATTGTTCAGGCACTAATAATAATACAGTATATTGTCATTCTATTTTCACCTTTACATCTATAGTTTTTGAGATAAATTTAAAATTATATAATGAATTTGCACTTAAAGGTAAGACTGTCAGATTTAATTTGAGAGTATTTACATCCAAATTGGGTGAATGGTTTAGGAATTATATCATTTTTATATACAGTCCCCTTCTTGTCAAGGTGGGTGGATAAAAATCAATGTTTGCTACATATATATTGGATATAATATAATATTTGGAGTGGAACAGATCTGCACAAGGACCTCTGTGAGGAGGAAGAGGCAAGTAGTAAAAATAAAATATAATGTTATTGTTTTAGTTAAATAATGCTTTAAATTGTTATTAATAGGCTAATGATTATTTTTCTTTTGTTAAATAAACTATTTAAATTGTTATTTTTAAGGTAATCATTATTTTTCTCCTTCTAGTAAAGTACAACTGAAAAGTTGTTAAAATATGAATGATTAACTATTAAACTGGAGATAGTTCACCTCCCAATAATTTTAATGATCTATCTATGCAAATCTAATTATATATAACCAAATCCGTGATGGTCTAATATAACTGGAAAATCAATTTAAAAAGTCATTATTCTAAAAATGAAAACCATGATTTAAAGTGATTAAAATTGGACTTACTGACTAGTGATTGAAATCATAATTTAAATAGAGATTTAAATCGATTTTATTTAAATCAAGTTTACCCATCAAAGGACCAAAAATAATTGGTCAATTGACTGAGAAGCAGTTTTATTGCCAGATGGGGGCTTTTCCCTTGTTGTAAACAATTAAAGGACCACTAAATATAGTACAATTAACTAATTAACAAGTGCCTAATAAAAAGACAATGATTTAACAACTACTCTGAATTTCAAATAAGCAGTAGATTTTTTTCTGACAAATTTAGTTTTCTCTCCCTGTGAAGGCTAAGCCTATCCACCCAGCCATCACTATGGACAGATTGTGGGCATGAAGGGGTTAATAGCACTCAACTTCTGGTTCCCTTACACCCTGTACCTCTACAAAGGACCTAAAGGGACACCAAATAAACCCCCAAATCCTGCCTACACCACTCCAGATTAACAATGCTGCCACCACCAAGAGCTTTGAATAAGGGTGTCTTGGAAATGCAATAACTCACACAACTAACAATTAGGTAACGTGCCTTTAACCTTGTCTCTATAGAGAGTGAATTCAGATATTAGAGCCCAAAGTCAAAATTTGATTATTTATATGTTTAATAAAAGACAAATACAAGTAACACAGTGCCAAATTACAAAACAGAAGACATACAAAAAAAAATCCCAAGAATAAATACAAAGATGCAGTTCTTTAAAATAAAATGGGACATAAACTAAACACAATACCTATACTTATTACCAAGCGTTTAATTGGTCTGTGGAGAACTCTCTTCTGATGTTACTGCTTCTGTCCCAAGTTTTGAATACTTTTTCTGTAACATTCAATTATATCTCAGTCTCCCTTTGTCTTGTCAAGACCACCACTCTTGTGTTAATTTACGATTATCAAAAACATTCCATGCAAGTCCCTAAACCAAGATACCAAGAGATACCAGGCACCAAGAGGAGACTAGTATACTTATACCCTATGAGCTTATGCAGGATCTTGTTCCCCAGAAAGTGTGGATATAAAAAGACTGCCGAATTTGATAATGGAATTAAATTGGAAAGTGTCTTAAAACTGCATGCTCTTTCTGAATTATACAATTTTATTTTGACTTCTTAAGTATCCCTTTAAGCAGTTAAAAGCTCTGGAATTCCAGACTTGGAATTTACATTTTGAAGGTTTTATTGGTTGAGTAACACATGTGATTTGAGAGTTAAAGCCAGTATATTACAAGTTTTAATGTTTAATAAATATGTAGAAAATATAAAATATCATTTTTGGTTATATTATTGGCTTGGAAGATAATTATTAAACTTTGGATTAATTAACACATTAATTAACACAGCATATGATTAGTTGGTAATATAACAATTTGACACACTATATAATTCATAAACCAAAAATAAATATGTTTTAGATAAATAGGAAAGTCACATAATTAAACAACCTTTAAATATTTAAAAACAAAACTTACTTCCATGTGAAAATACAAAATTAATGAAGGAAGAAAATGGATTTTGGTGAATAATGAAATGGTCAATATGAGAAGGGATGAGATGAGGGGAAAAAGAGAGAGTAAATATGCATTTTTCTTATTTCCTTATTTATTTCCTTTGATTTCTGTCTTGGGATTGTTGTAATATTATATATTGTAATTTTGAGGAAAAAAAAAACAATAATTTTTTTACAGTTTGATGTATATTTTGAAAACATCTTATAATTAAATTATATAAAAAGAAACTAAGATCATCCTGCACCAGAATAATGGGAAGCGAGGTCTATGGAGAAGGGAAGGAACAGCTCATGATCTGAAACATACATTTTCTGTGAAAGATGATAACGGTAGTTATGGCAGGGGCATGTATGGCTGCCAATTGAACTGGGTACCTGGTATTTATTGATTATATGACTGATGACAGAAGCAATAGCGTGACTTCTGATGTGATAGAAGCAGCAGGATGATTTCTGAAGTGTATTGGCTATAATATGTGCTCAGATTCAGCCAAATGTTGCAAAATTAATAAGATGGTCCTTCACAGTATAGATTGACCAGGACCTAAATCATCATTAAGGACCCTGGTATCTATCTATCTATCTATCTATCTATCTATCTATCTATCTATCTATCTATCTATATATATACATATATATATATATCTATATATATATATATATATATATATATATATACAGTATATATATATATATCTATATACAGGATTGCCTGATATTTCAGGGCTGAACTGACCTGTATAGGCAGGATCATACTGATATATTTCAGGAAAGTTCTCTTCTGTATATAGCTCAATTGGGCAAAAAGAGTCTGCTCCCGGGTGGCAATTTGCCACAGGACAAGCTATTGAGCTGTTGTTCGTGCCTGGTTAAGTGCTTCTATTTGTTTTTAATATATAAAATATGATTCTTGGGGTCTACCTAAGTGTCATTAGGTATTCAGTTGGACGATGTAGTGCAATGGGGACAGGCTAATAGTGTTGCATTACAGTAATGGGTAAATATTATTGGGAAGACAGGTCAAGGTTATGGCTAACAGTGGTGGCTATTTCACAGGATTAATTACAGAGGGGACACGGTTGCTGTTAGGGATATTCATAGCAAGTCAGATCACTATCAGTGATATTTGCAGCTTGGAATAAAGAATAGGAAATTAGTTTTAATTTTGAACTTTCTAATTTGTCATACTGGCAATTAGGAGGCCTCCTATTGTGCATTAGACAATCTGTTAAGGTATTTTGTCTGTATTCATGCTATGCTTTGTTATTCATTATTGTTGTTTGACTATTACATGTACATAATCTACCATTTGTAGCATTTTTTTGTGCAGCTATTATCTGTTTATGTTACTATTCATTTGCAGAGTGGATAGGTCTCTCATATTGTGCTAGCTACTTAAAGGGACAGTAAACACCAGAATTTTTGTTGTTTAAAAAGGTAGATAATCCCTTTATTACCCATTCCCCAATTTTGCATAACCAACTCAGTTATAATAATATACTTTTCACCTCTGTGATTACCTTGTATCTATGCCTCTGCAAACTTCAGTTCTTTTGACAGACATGCATTTTTAGCCAATCAGTGCTTGCTCATAGGAGTGACACGTGCCTGAGCTCAATGTTATCTATATGAAACACATGAACTAACGCCCTCTAGTGGTGAAAAACCTGTCAAAATGCTTTCCGATTAGAGGCAGTCTTCAAGGTCTAAGAAATTAGCACATGAACCTCCTAGATTTAGCTTTCAATTAAGAATACCAAGAGAACAAAGCAAAATTGGTAATAAAAGTAAATTGGAAAGTTGTTTAAAATTGCATGCCCTATTTGAATCATGAAAGATTTTTTTTTACTTTACTGTCCCTTTAATTATGAGTTTAGCACAGATTTTAAGTATTCATTATTTTGCTCATACAAGCATATTATATTCAAATGACCTTTTATGTCTGAAATAAAAAAGCAAAGATATACAATATTTATAACTTAAACAGTAATAATTTATTACAGAAAGAAAAATGAAACTAGAATATGGTTACATAGTTGGTGGTATTTGTGCAATTCTGACTTCTGTTACTAATAAAGTAGATCGAACAAGGTCCTGCAATCTCAAATGTTTATTTTGCATTGGTAATATAGATTTTAATAAAGCACAACTTTATAAAAATTGCTACTGTGAGACTTGTCAGATATAGAAGGTCTCTAGTGAAATTCATGAAACCCTTGTGTTTTTTATGATTCAGACGCAGCATGTTTCTTTTAAACAACTTTCCGAATTACTTCTCTTTTCAAGTTTTCTTTTTGCTTTTGGTATCCTTTGTTGAAAAGCAGGGAAGTAAGCTCAGGAGCGTACACATGTCTGCAAAATGTATGGCAAAAATGTTGCAAGAATGTTATATGTATACAAAAGCACTAGATGGCAGCACTATTTCCAGCCATTGAGTGCTCCAGACATGTGCACCCTGCTTACCTAGGGTTTTCTTCAACAAAGAATATTATGAGAACAAAGATACTTGATAATAGAAGTAAATTTGAATTTTTATTTAGTCTAAATGACTTAAGAAAAATGTTGTGTTTTGTGTCCATATAAGGATGCATTTCCATTGAAAGTTCTATAATTCACTTTGGATGTTCTGAATTAGATGCCAATAATGTTTATTTGTAATTTATTTGGAAATAGCAGGCAAGTTTTTATCTATTTTACCTCTTATTTGTATACAACCTATTTAAAGGGATATTAAATAGTAAATAAATCATTTATAGAACGATGTATTAAGAGCAAAGAATAGTCTGAGAATAGTATAGATGTGTTGTTTTTTTTAAAAAAAACTATTGGCTAGGTTACAAGTTTTGCGGTATGGGTGAAAAAGCAGCGTTATGGCTCTTTTTCACTACCGCTGGTATTACGAGTCTTGCAGGTTTAGCTGCACCGCATACTTTTTTGGCCGGAACGCAACGTAACTACCGCAGCTTTCAAAAAGTCCTTTTTCAATGGGACTTCCTTTGCGCCAGTATTACAAGTCTGCCTGGGAGGCCAAAAAGTGAGCAGTACAGCCTAAAATTTCACAGCTAAGTTTGTATTTATTTTAACTAGGTAGACTAGATAGTAAATAGTTATTAACTATTTACTAGCTACCTAGCTAAAATAAATACAAATTTACCTGTAAAATAAAATCTAACCTGAGTTACACTAACACCTAACCTTACACTACAATTAAATAAATTGCATTAATTAAATCCATTAACTAAATTACAAAAAAAACAAACACTAAATTACACAAAATAAAAAAAGAAATTATCAAATATTTAAACTAATTACACCTAATCTAATAGCCCTATCAAAATAAAAATAATAAAAAAAACCTAGTCTACAATAAACTACCAATTGCCCTTAAAAGGGCCTTTTGCGGGGCATTGCCCCAAAGAAATCAGCTCTTTTACCTGTAAAAAAAAATACAAACAACCCCCAACAGTAAAACCCATCACCCACACAACCAAACGCCCCAAATAAAATCCTATCTAAAAAAAACTAAGCTCCCATTGCCCTGAAAAGGGCATTTGGATGGGCATTGCCCTTTAAAGGGCATTTAGCACTTTTTCGGTGCCCAAAAGTCCTAATCTAAAAATAAACCCACCCAATAAACCCTTAAAAAAAACTAACACTAACCCCCGAAGATCCACTTACAGTTTTTGAAGAGCCGACATCCATCTTCAACGAAGCAGCAGAAGTCCTCAGCGATGCCGGCAGAAGTCTTCATCCAAGCGGGCCAAAGTCTTCATCCAAGCTGGCAGAAGTCTTCATCCAGACGGCATCTTCTATCTTCATCCATTCAGCGCGGAGCTACTCCATCTTCAAGACATCTGGCACGGAGCATCCTCTTCTTTCCACGGCGACTGAAAATTGAAGGTTCCTTTAAGTGACGTCATCCAAGATGGCGTCCCTTGAATTCCAATTGGCTGATAGAATTCTATCAGACAATCAGAATTAAAGGTGAAAAAATCCTATTGGCTGATGCAATCAGCCAATATGATTGAGTTTGAATTCTATTGGCTGATTGGAACAGCCAATAGAATGCAATCTCAATCCTATTTGCTGATTGGATCAGCCAATAGGATTTTGAATTCAAGGGACGCTATCTTGGATGATGTCACTTAAAGGAACCTTCATTCTCCGCGCCGGATGTCTTGAAGATGGAGCCGCTCTGTGCCGGATGGATGAAGATAGAAGATGCCATCTGGATGAAGACTTCAGCCGGCTTGGATGAAAACTTCAGCCCACTTGGATGAAGACTTCTGCCGGCTTCGATGAGGACTTCTGCCGTTTCGTTGAGGATGGATGTTGGGTCTTCAAAAACTGTAAGTGGATCTTTGGGGGTTAGTGTTAAGTATTTTTAAGGGTTTATTGGGTGGGTTTTATTTTTAGATCAGGGCTTTTGGGCACCAAAAAGAGCTAAATGCCCTTTTAAGGGCAATGCCCATCCAAATGCCCTTTTCAGGGCAATGGGGAGCTTAGGTTTTTTAGTTAGGATTTTATTTGGGTGGTTGGTTGTGTGGGTGGTGGGTTTTACTGTTGGGGGGTTGTTTGTATTTTTTTTACAGGTAAAAGAGCTGATTTATTTGGGGCAATGCCCCGCAAAAGGCCCTTTTAAGGGCTATTGGTAGTTTATTGTAGACTAGGGTTTTTTTTTTATTTTGGGGGGGCAAAATAAATACAAACTTACCTGTGAAATAAAAATAAAACCTAAGATAGCTACAATGTAACTATTAGTTATATTGTAGCTAGTTTAGGGTTTATTTTATAGGTAAGTATATAGTTTTAAATAGGTATTAATTAGTTAATTATAGGTATTTTTTATTAGATTTATTTTAATTATATTAAAGTAGGGGGTGTTAGCGTTAGGGTTAGACTTAGGGTTAGGTTTAGTATAGTGGCGGCGACATTGGGGCAGCAGATTAGGGGTTAATAAATGTAGGTAGGTGGCGGTGACGTTGGGGGCGGCAGATTAGGGGTTAATAAATGTAGGTAGGTGGCGGCGATGTTAGGGGCGGCAGATTAGGGGTTAATAAATGTAGGTAGGTTGCGGCGATGTTAGGGGTGACAGATTAGGGGTTAATAAGTGTAGGTAGGTGGCGGCAATGTTGGGGGTGGCAGATTAGGGGTTAATAAATGTAGGTAGGTGGCAGCGATGTTGGGGTGGCAGATTAGGGGTTAATAAGTGTAATGTAGGTGGTGGCGACATTGGCGGTGGCAGATTAGGGGTTAATAAATGTAGGTAGGTGGCGGCGATGTCGGGGGCAGCAGATTAGGGGTTAATAAGTATAATGTAGATGTTGGCGATGTTGGGGGCAGCAGATTAGGGGTGTTTAGACTCGGGGTTTATGTTAGGGTGTTAGATGTAAACATAACTTTTTCTTTCCCCATAGAAATCAATGGGGCTGCGTTACGGAGCTTTACGCTGCTTTATTGCAGGTAAGACTTTTTTTCAGCTGACTATCCCCATTGATGACTATGGGGAAATCGTGCACGAGCACGTAAAACCAGCTCACGCAGCGCTGGTATTGGAGTGCGGTATGGAGCTCAATTTTGCTCAACGCTCACTTCTTGCCTGTTAACGGCAGGTTTATGAAAGCCTGTAATAGCAGCGCTATAGGGAGGTGAGCAGTAAATTTGCCGTATATAAGTTGTTTAAATATTGAAAAAATAAGGCTGACATTTTAATGCCCATAAAGCAATAGGCACCACCGTATTATAACTTAGTTTACTATTTCTGTGGCCAATTAGGGGCAGTTATAAATGGCTTAAAGTTTGCAACCAATGACTGAGTGGAATACTGCAGTGTCTGCCCTTCCACTTTTAACAGGAATTTGAGAAGCCCACAATATTCAAGATGAAATTACACTTTGGGGCCCTTTCCACTCAAAAAAAATTGTAACAAGGAAAAATCACTTTTACTCAATTTTAATATTTTATAATGTGTTTTATATTCCAGTGTTTTTTTATATAGTAGAAAATGTTCTTTGTAATTTTAAATATATATTCCTATTTATATCTATACCTGTATGTATTCTTCTATGTGAAGAATATTATTATGTAAAATATTCATAACTACACACATGTTTAGTGCTTTAAGTCTAATGCGATGTCGGGTTAGCGCATTTAGGATGTGTCAGTTTTTTTTAATGCACTCTCCATTAAAGTCTATGGGTAGAAGAAGTTAACAGGTCACAATATCTGAAGTCCTGAAGTTAGCACGTGCCAGGTTTTACTCACGCATACAATTTGATTTTATCTTGTAATATGCACGATAACCTGAGCGTGTTAAAGATTAACTTCCAGCAGTGTTTTTGTGCTAGTAAAAGTGCTAAATAGCACACCAATTGTAATCTGGCCCATAGTATATAAATATAAAAGAAAGCTTTAGGGATGAAGGATTCACAGTACATTATTTTATATGATTTTGAATTCATACTTTACCATTATTTAGCTGATTGCAAGTTCAGTAAAACCTAATGAGCATTGCTTTCATGGACTGTAGAATCTATCCTACAGACTTATTGTCTGAATGTAGAATGAAAAAATACAAATGTAAAATATTCATCTTGAAACAATTGTTCAATCAGCATCAGCCTAGTTCATTTTTTTCTTCAAAATATGACTTTGAAGAAACAGTTTCTGAATAGATAATTTTCCTAAAATTTCAGAACATTCAGCTAGCACTGTTTGTAGTTGCATAAATGTCTCAATTATTTAACTATAGATACCTAGATTTTATGGCAAAACTACCATTACACATTAAATGTATATGCATGGATAAAAATAGTTATAAACATGTCAGCTGAGATGTTGTAGTGATATATTTCCCTCCATGACAGAGTAGCAGATCGTAGAGTGAATTCATTTCCTGCGACATGTATTCTGGTACTTATAACTGTACTATATACAAGATATTTAGTAGTAATTATCAAGAAAAACTAAATAGGACTGCTTTTTCTGGCAGGTGGAAGAATAACGACATTCTATATGTATAGATGGTTGCTTAGGAACACTACACTTTGCACAATAAAAATGTAAAACATGCCATCCTGACTAAGAATAGATAAACAGACAAATGACAATCTAAATATGTAAAAAAAAAAAAAAAGTTAAACTAAATAGTATATAAACTGTGAAACCAATGAAAAAAGTAAATCAATTATTAAGAAGCACAGCATGGATATTATTTTACACACCCATTGAGTAATTGTACTAAGGACTGTAAGTAACAAGAAGGCTTGTAATTAAAATATATACATTTTTTTATTATTCCCAATTGAAATATGATAGTAACCTTCAAAGGCAGAATACATCTAACATGTTTTAAATGGAATATTAGAAAAATACATAAAAAAATCAATACAAACATAAGAAAACAAAATAAATGTGTGGCTATCAGAATCAGCTATTTCTGTTACTAATATTATTACACAATTAAAAGATGAAGAAAAGTTGCAATCATATTTCAACTTATGTTTACCTTATCATTATAAACCCTCTATTAAAACATTTAAGATACTAATAGATCAGATTATACCATTTAAAGATAATAATCATCTCCCATGACCAATACTATGAAATGGACATTCTACTCCAATATTTTTTATTTTTTTAAAAATAGATAAGATAATGCCTTTACTACTCATTTCCCAGCTTTGCACAACATTGTTATATTAATATACTTTATAACCTTTAAACATCTAAATTTCTGCCTGTCTCTAAGACACTACATACTGCTTGTAATCTCAGTGCATTTTTATAGCTTTTCAGAGCAAGACACTGCTAGTTCATATATGCCATATAGATAAAATTGTGCTCACTCCCATAGAGTTTCATGAATCAGCACTAAATGACTAAAATTCAAGTCTGTAAATAGCACTGAGATGAGGGGCAGTCTGCAGAGTCTTAGATACAAGGTAATCACAGAGGTAAAAAGTATATTAAAGGGACAGTCTACACTAGAATTTTTATTGTTTTAAAAGATAGATAATCCCTTTATTACCCATTTCCCAGTTTTGCATAACCAACACAGTTATAATAATATACTTTTAACCTCTGTGATTATCAGGTATCTAAGCCTCTGCAAACTGCCCCTTTTTTCAGTTCTTTTGACAGACTTGCAGTCTAGCCAATCAGTGCCTGCTCCCAGATTACTTCACGTGCACGAGCACAGTGTTATCTATATGAAATATGTGAACTAACACCCTCTAGTGGTGAAAAACTGTTAAAATGCAATCTGAAAGAGGTGGGCTTCAAGGTCTAAGAAATTAGCATATGAACCTCCTAGGTTAAGCTTTCAACTAAGAATACCAAGAGAACAAAGCAAAATTGGTGATAAAAGTAAATTGGAAAATTGTTTAAAATTACATGCTCTATCTGAATCATGAAAGTTTATTTTGGCCTAGACTGTCCCTTTAATATAACTGTGTTGGTTTTGCAAAACTGGAGCATGCATCACAAGGGATTATATATTGTTTTAAACAATAAAAAATTTGTAGTAGACTGTTCCTTTTAAAACAAAATCAACATGTTAAAACCAGACAATAATAGAAGACCATGTCAAACAATGATTGATTACTATATCAAATATTGTTAAATACTTGTTGAACAATTAATGGTACATATATACAGAGAGAGAGAGATAATTCTCTATCCAAGATGCACAATAGTGATATCCTTTAACAATTGCATTTCTTGCCATTTTAAGTCAACGCATACTTAAAGTAAACGAGACAAGAAAGTTATAATGAAACCTTCATGATTCAGATAGAGCAGGCAATGTTAAGAGACTTTTAACTTTACTTATACCATCAAAGTTACTTTGTTCTCTTAATAACCTTTGTCTAAAATCCCATCTGCAGGGATTAAACACATAACTATATGCAAGCAACAGCCCAATAGTAAAATGCTCTGGCCTTAAAGTAATTTATTTTTGTACCTTTATGTCCCTTTAATATCCTGTTTTGGAGCTATCTGCTGTTGTTCTTTTCCTAAGAGCGCTATACTCAACTTACTGCACCCCAAATCTCATTTATGACATATCCTGCCTGCCCCAATGGCCCCAATGGCATTGCCCCCTATGGGGAGGTATATATAGCATTGTCGGGGGGGGGGGGACAGTCTTTGAAAGCATTTTATATTTATAAACTCTCCAAAGTGCTTGCAATTATTCTTAATGTAAGTTAAAATTAGCCAAGAAACAGTAATCTGGAGTGAAAAGTAACAATACTGAGGTTGTTCTAGAAGTTTTGTGGATATCAAAAAGACATCAAACCTTCATGATCTAGCTAGTATTTCTACTCTATCTAAATTTGTTGTTAACCTATGCAACATTTCCTTAAATCTTCCTTTGGATACCTTGGTAATTGGGATTCCTAGAATGACATAGGAAATGCTGAGACTGAAGAACTCATTCTAGACTATAGACGTCATCTGAAACAACATCAACATTTAATGACATATACAACTGAAAATGTTGTAACTTTAAAAAGACTGAATATTAACAGAAACATTTGCACACATACTCAGTCTTACATTTGTTTATATTGAAGATTTCTAGTTTAACATTGTAGTCATAATTTATGTTGATGTTTACATGCAAGCATGCTGTACTGTTATGACATAGAGAGTTTAAAGGTCTCTGCTTGATGAATAGACTGCATTGTTTCTGTGCTCTTTAAGCAGTGAATACTCAGTGGATTATGAATAGTCTCTGGTAAAACAAGCTTGTATTTTGCTTTCCTTGAGCATTCACATATTTTTCTGGACTAATTGTTTCTCTGAGCATTTGAAATATCCCAGCCCATGTTTAAAGAATATAACACAGTAATACAGTCTTACTTGTTCTATTCATTTTGTTGGATACATTAAAGCTCTTGCAATACAGTATGCAGCTATTCCAAAACTTGTTTTAGAGAATGAAATTGTTTTAATGATTTTAATCTATGGGTTTATTACATCGTTGGAAATAAAAAAGACTTAGATCACCCAAACTGTGCAAATACAGACATATTAAGGCAATAATTTATTTTAATGTTGTGTTACAACCGCCTAAAAATCAACAGTAATAATGTTACCAGGCATAGTACTGAATAATCTATGTAAAATTAAGTTTTAAACTTTATTTAGGCTAACAGAGTATTTTTTATGCCTGCTCCATTAAAATGAATGCCCGCAAACAGCTCAGATTTTGGGCCAGATTACAAGTGAAGTGCAAACGTTTGCGCCCAAGCGATACGTGATTTATTGCGGGTGTCGTTGCGCTCGTCGGGCTTACCAGTGGGATTGAGTGCAATCACAATTTGCGCTGGAATGATTACCGCGTCCTTAGAGCTCTGGTTAACTGTTTTGCAAAACTAAAAATTTTCACAAAACACATTAAAAATACATTACAAACTATAGTTATACTCATAATAACACTAGCTAATAAAAAGTATTCCTTTAAAATATTGCACACAAAAGTCATAAATAATAATAATATATATAAGGTCTCAGTTGTAAAAAAAAATGCAGGCAGAGGGCTTTAACATAGAGATGCATACAAACATGACTAAATATGTATATGTATAAACAGTATATATATATATATATATATATATATATATATTTTGACAGAAAGCAAGGCCTGGTTATAAATGGAAGATATTTAAGACCAAGCATTGTACATGCTATTTCTCCTTTCAGTTAAAACCCCAGGGAGAAAGAGTGTGTATTTGATTATCCCAGACAGCTAATCACAGGTGTGGCTAATTAGAAGTTTTGAGGGTTTAAATAGCAGCCTCACATAGGCCTTGAGAGAGAGATATACAGCTACAGAAGCTGGTGTGTGTGTTTGTTACACTGTGTAAAAGACTTTTGTTCCTGTGAACTGTAAAAGTACATTATTTTTACAAAGCACTTGTGGAATGCTGTGAAGTGCTGGGACACATTTAAAAGCACTTAACTTTGCTGCAGAGGAAGGATTTCCCTCTTTTGAAAATGAACTGCCTGTTTGTTATTGCTGTGAAAAATAAAGCCTTTTAAACTACAGTGGATTGTCCTGTGCTGCATTTGTGCCCTAGAAGACCGTGGTTAAAAGTGTTCCTGTCACACTTGGTGGAGAATACGGGCAACTACGTTGTATGTCTGTGGGCATAATAATCTGCAAGCAACATGTAGGAGGTCATTAAAGCTTTGATCCATTCTAATGCTATACAGCAGGAGACTAAAAGAAAAGCTGCTGAAAATAGTGCAGCACTGCAACAGTTGGTCTTGGCCCAGTCAGAGAGTGCTATGCTGCTGGCTAAATCACAGAAGGAGAACACTGAATTGTTGATACAACAGATGGCTGCTGTGCAAGCTGAGACATTCAGGAAGACCCGGGAGGAGCAGCAAAGTGCTACACAGACTCTGCAACGAGAGGTTCAAGCCATATCAGAAAGACTGAACTCTGAATATGTTGGTGGCAGCCAAGGTTCCAGAGTAATAAGGGCTAGTCATTATCTTCAAAAAATGACAGCAGCTGATGATGTTGAGGCGTATCTTTTGGCATTTGAACGCACAGCAGAAAGAGAAAAATGGCCGACAGTTGAGTGGGCGAGTATACTTGCGCCATTTCTTAGTGGTGAACCTCAGAAGGCCTACTTTGATTTAGAGCCAGCACAAGCCAGTGACTATGAGAAATTGAAAGCAGAAATCCTTGCACGCCTGGGGGTGACTTCGGCAGTCCGTGCACAAAGATTCCATTCCTGGATGTTTTCATCTCATAATGCTGCAAGATCCCAGATGTTCGACCTTATACACCTTGCCAGGAAGTGGCTGCAACCAGAGGTTAATTCGGCTACCAAAATAGTGGAACTACTGGTGATGGACCGGTTTCAGCGTGGATTACCTACTTCTCTGCGGCGGTGGGTTAATCAAGGTGATCCTCAAACAGCGGATCAGTTGATTGTATTGGTCGAAAGATTTATAGCTTCAGGAGAAGTTTTGCAACAATCTTCAATGGATCAGCCCCACAATCCCAAGTCCCAGAGCTCTACAAGAACTGGTAAGACTGTTCAGGGGATAAAGGGGATAAGAGAGCAGCAGGTGTATAGGCAAAACACCAGAGACATTTCCCCAGGAATTAAGGAAACATTTAAATATAACCAACCTGTAAGATGTTTTAAATGTAATGAGGTTGGGCATATTGCTAGAGACTGTGATAAAGATGAATTTATGGACTGTAATGTTGCACATTCACTATTGTCTAATAGCAACAGCTCTGTTAATAATGATTCCCATTGGTGTACTGTGACGGTTAATGGTAAAGTGTCTAGGGCTTTGCTTGATTCAGGAAGTATGGTCACACTAGTGGCTAAATCTTTAGTACCAGATGCAGTATTAGATTATGGGGGAAAAAATGGAAATTATCTGTGTTCATGGAGATAAACGGGAATATCCTACAGCTGAGGTGGAGATTGAGACTCAGTGTGGTAAATTAAAATATTGTGTTGGTGTAGTACCAAATTTAGCCCATGAGGTGGTGATAGGGAGAAATTTTCCAAAATTTCTGGAGTTATGGGAATCTCCAGAAATATGTCAAACTTCTGATATTTATGTATTTCCTTTCTCTGAAACTGATTTTGAAGGGGGTTCCATTGAAAAGGAGAAAAATAAGATTTATTGCCCTATGCCTGTATTAGTAGGTGATCAACCTTCTCAGAGTAATGAAGTACCAAGTACTAGCTTGGAAAATATTGATAATATCAGGGTTATAAATGATGTTAATTACAAAGTAAGTCAGCCAGGGAGAAGGAAACCTGAGCAAATATATCATATAAATCTGGTAAAACCTACAGAACTCCCTGTCACTGAACCAGAGGTAAATATATCGGAAACCCTATCTGTACATCAGAAGCGAGAGGTCAAGGATTTTATTAGAATGAACAAAGAGGTATTTTCTGTGGTACCGGGAAAAACTAATGTTATTAAGCATGACATAATAACAGAACCAGGGAAGAAGGTCTGCCTTAAACCCTATAGGGTCCCTGAGGCTCATAGAAATGCTATTAAACTGGAGGTAGAAAAAATGTTAAAGCTTGGGGTAATTGAGGAATCACAAAGTGAGTGGAACAGTCCAATCGTGCTTGTTCCAAAGCCGGATGGTTCATTAAGGTTCTGTAATGACTTTCGTAAGCTTAATTGTGTTTCCAAATTTGACACCTACCCAATGCCTAGGGTAGATGAGTTGATAGAAAGGCTAGGAAAAGCACGTTATCTCACTACAATTGATTTAGCGAAAGGGTATTGGCAGGTGCCTCTCACTAGTCAAGCAAAGGAAAAGACAGCTTTTTCAACCCCAGAGGGCTTATTTCAGTATACGGTGTTGCCATTTGGTTTACATGGGGCCCCAGCAACATTCCAGAGGATGATGGATAGAATTCTGAAACCCCATGTTCATTATGCGGCAGCATATTTGGATGATGTTATAATTTATAGTACAGATTGGGAATCCCATCTTCCAAAAGTTCAAGCAGTACTTGATGCAATACGGTCCGCTGGGTTAACTGCCAATCCTGCAAAATGTACCGTTGGTTTACAGGAAGCTAAGTACTTGGGTTATACTATTGGTAGAGGATTAGTTAAACCTCAGACAACAAAAGTAGAGGCCATACAGAACTGGCCACAGCCTCTAACTAAAAAACAAGTAAGAGCATTTATTGGGATAACTAGTTATTATAGAAGGTTTATCCCGAATTTCGCTACAATTGCGGCACCCTTGACAGATCTCACAAAATCAAGGGCCCCAATTATGATAAAATGGTCCCCAGAAGCAGAACAAGCTTTTAAGCATTTGAAAGATGCCCTTTGTGCCCATCCAGTTTTGGTAACCCCCAATTTCGATAAAGATTTTATTGTACAGACAGATGCCTCTGATGTTGGTTTAGGAGCAGTTCTCTCGCAGGAGTGTCAGGGAGAAGAGCATCCTGTCCTTTTCCTAAGCAGAAAACTTATTCCACAGGAAAAGAACTATTCTATAGTGGAGAAAGAATGCCTTGCCATTAAGTGGGCTTTAGAGACCCTTAGGTACTATCTGTTGGGAAGAAAATTTAAATTAATAACAGATCATGCTCCTCTCACATGGATGAGTCAGAATAAGGAAACAAATTCAAGGGTTACTAGGTGGTTTCTTAGCTTGCAACCCTTCAATTTTACTGTTGAGCACAGGGCCGGTCTTTTGCAGGGCAATGCTGATGGTTTGTCTCGGGTACATTCATTGATGTCCATGGTCGCTCAACCCACTGGGTGTGAGCTGGGGGGGAGGATATGTGACAGAAAGCAAGGCCTGGTTATAAATGGAAGATATTTAAGACCAAGCATTGTACATGCTATTTCTCCTTTCAGTTAAAACCCCAGGGAGAAAGAGTGTGTATTTGATTATCCCAGACAGCTGTGAAGCTGTCCAGCAGCTAATCACAGGTGTGGCTAATTAGAAGTTTTGAGGGTTTAAATAGCAGCCTCACTTAGGCCTTGAGAGAGAGATATACAGCTACAGAAGCTGGTGTGTGTGTTTGTTACACTGTGTAAAAGACTTTTGTTCCTGTGAACTGTAAAAGGACATTATTTTTACAAAGCACTTGTGGAATGCTGTGAAGTGCTGGGACACATTTAAAAGCACTTAACTTTGCTGCAGAGGAAGGATTTCCCTCTTTTGAAAATGAACTGCCTGTTTGTTATTGCTGTGAAAAATAAAGCCTTTTAAACTACAGTGGATTGTCCTGTGCTGCATTTGTGCCCTAGAAGACCGTGGTTAAAAGTGTTCCTGTCACACTTGGTGGAGAATACGGGCAACCACGTTGTATGTCTGTGGGCATAATAATCTGCAAGCAACATGGAGGAGGTCATTAAAGCTTTGGTCCATTCTAATGCTATACAGCAGGAGACTAACAGAAAAGCTGCTGAAAATAGTTCAGCACTGCAACAGTTGGTCTTGGCCCAGTCAGAGAGTGCTATGCTGCTGGCTAAATCACAGAAGGAGAACACTGAATTGTTGATACAACAGATGGCTGCTGTGCAAGCTGAGACATTCAGGAAGACCCGGGAGGAGCAGCAAAGTGCTACACAGACTCTGCAACGAGAGGTTCAAGCCATATCAGAAAGACTGAACTCTGAATATGTTGGTGGCAGCCAAGGTTCCAGAGTAATAAGGGCTAGTCATTATCTTCAAAAAATGACAGCAGCTGATGATGTTGAGGCGTATCTTTTGGCATTTGAACGCACAGCAGAAAGAGAAAAATGGCCGACAGTTGAGTGGGCGAGTATACTTGCGCCATTTCTTAGTGGTGAACCTCAGAAGGCCTACTTTGATTTAGAGCCAGCACAAGCCAGTGACTATGAGAAATTGAAAGCAGAAATCCTTGCACGCCTGGGGGTGACTTCGGCAGTCCGTGCACAAAGATTCCATTCCTGGATGTTTTCATCTCATAATGCTGCAAGATCCCAGATGTTCGACCTTATATACCTTGCCAGGAAGTGGCTGCAACCAGAGGTTAATTCGGCTACCAAAATAGTGGAACTACTGGTGATGGACCGGTTTCAGCGTGGATTACCTACTTCTCTGCGGCGGTGGGTTAATCAAGGTGATCCTCAAACAGCGGATCAGTTGATTGTATTGGTCGAAAGATTTATAGCTTCAGGAGAAGTTTTGCAACAATCTTCAATGGATCAGCCCCACAATCCCAAGTCCCAGAGCTCTACAAGAACTGGTAAGACTGTTCAGGGGATAAAGGGGATAAGAGAGCAGCAGGTGTATAGGCAAAACACCAGAGACATTTCCCCAGGAATTAAGGAAACATTTAAATATAACCAACCTGTAAGATGTTTTAAATGTAATGAGGTTGGGCATATTGCTAGAGACTGTGATAAAGATGAATTTATGGACTGTAATGTTGCACATTCACTATTGTCTAATAGCAACAGCTCTGTTAATAATGATTCCCATTGGTGTACTGTGACGGTTAATGGTAAAGTGTCTAGGGCTTTGCTTGATTCAGGAAGTATGGTCACACTAGTGGCTAAATCTTTAGTACCAGATGCAGTATTAGATTATGGGGAAAAAATGGAAATTATCTGTGTTCATGGAGATAAACGGGAATATCCTACAGCTGAGGTGGAGATTGAGACTCAGTGTGGTAAATTAAAATATTGTGTTGGTGTAGTACCAAATTTAGCCCATGAGGTGGTGATAGGGAGAAATTTTCCAAAATTTCTGGAGTTATGGGAATCTCCAGAAATATGTCAAACTTCTGATATTTATGTATTTCCTTTCTCTGAAACTGATTTTGAAGGGGGTTCCATTGAAAAGGAGAAAAATAAGATTTATTGCCCTATGCCTGTATTAGTAGGTGATCAACCTTCTCAGAGTAATGAAGTACCAAGTACTAGCTTGGAAAATATTGATAATATCAGGGTTATAAATGATGTTAATTACAAAGTAAGTCAGCCAGGGAGAAGGAAACCTGAGCAAATATATCATATAAATCTGGTAAAACCTACAGAACTCCCTGTCACTGAACCAGAGGTAAATATATCGGAAACCCTATCTGTACATCAGAAGCGAGAGGTCAAGGATTTTATTAGAATGAACAAAGAGGTATTTTCTGTGGTACCGGGAAAAACTAATGTTATTAAGCATGACATAATAACAGAACCAGGGAAGAAGGTCTGCCTTAAACCCTATAGGGTCCCTGAGGCTCATAGAAATGCTATTAAACTGGAGGTAGAAAAAATATTAAAGCTTGGGGTAATTGAGGAATCACAAAGTGAGTGGAACAGTCCAATCGTGCTTGTTCCAAAGCCGGATGGTTCATTAAGGTTCTGTAATGACTTTCGTAAGCTTAATTGTGTTTCCAAATTTGACACCTACCCAATGCCTAGGGTAGATGAGTTGATAGAAAGGCTAGGAAAAGCACGTTATCTCACTACAATTGATTTAGCGAAAGGGTATTGGAAGGTGCCTCTCACTAGTCAAGCAAAGGAAAAGACAGCTTTTTCAACCCCAGAGGGCTTATTTCAGTATACGGTGTTGCCATTTGGTTTACATGGGGCCCCAGCAACATTCCAGAGGATGATGGATAGAATTCTGAAACCCCATGTTCGTTATGCGGCAGCATATTTGGATGATGTTATAATTTATAGTACAGATTGGGAATCCCATCTTCCAAAAGTTCAAGCAGTACTTGATGCAATACGGTCCGCTGGGTTAACTGCCAATCCTGCAAAATGTACCATTGGTTTGCAGGAAGCTAAGTACTTGGGTTATACTATTGGTAGAGGATTAGTTAAACCTCAGACAACAAAAGTAGAGGCCATACAGAACTGGCCACAGCCTCTAACTAAAAAACAAGTAAGAGCATTTATTGGGATAACTAGTTATTATAGAAGGTTTATCCCGAATTTCGCTACAATTGCGGCACCCTTGACAGATCTCACAAAAGCAAGGGCCCCAATTATGATAAAATGGTCCCCAGAAGCAGAACAAGCTTTTAAGCATTTGAAAGATGCCCTTTGTGCCCATCCAGTTTTGGTAACCCCCAATTTCGATAAAGATTTTATTGTACAGACAGATGCCTCTGATGTTGGTTTAGGAGCAGTTCTCTCGCAGGAGTGTCAGGGAGAAGAGCATCCTGTCCTTTTCCTAAGCAGAAAACTTATTCCACAGGAAAAGAACTATTCTATAGTGGAGAAAGAATGCCTTGCCATTAAGTGGGCTTTAGAGACCCTTAGGTACTATCTGTTGGGAAGAAAATTTAAATTAATAACAGATCATGCTCCTCTCACATGGATGAGTCAGAATAAGGAAACAAATTCAAGGGTTACTAGGTGGTTTCTTAGCTTGCAACCCTTCAATTTTACTGTTGAGCACAGGGCCGGTCTTTTGCAGGGCAATGCTGATGGTTTGTCTCGGGTACATTCATTGATGTCCATGGTCGCTCAACCCACTGGGTGTGAGCTGGGGGGGAGGATATGTGACAGAAAGCAAGGCCTGGTTATAAATGGAAGATATTTAAGACCAAGCATTGTACATGCTATTTCTCCTTTCAGTTAAAACCCCAGGGAGAAAGAGTGTGTATTTGATTATCCCAGACAGCTGTGAAGCTGTCCAGCAGCTAATCACAGTTGTGGCTAATTAGAAGTTTTGAGGGTTTAAATAGCAGCCTCACTTAGGCCTTGAGAGAGAGATATACAGCTACAGAAGCTGGTGTGTGTGTTTGTTACACTGTGTAAAAGACTTTTGTTCCTGTGAACTGTAAAAGGACATTATTTTTACAAAGCACTTGTGGAATGCTGTGAAGTGCTGGGACACATTTAAAAGCACTTAACTTTGCTGCAGAGGAAGGATTTCCCTCTTTTGAAAATGAACTGCCTGTTTGTTATTGCTGTGAAAAATAAAGCCTTTTAAACTACAGTGGATTGTCCTGTGCTGCATTTGTGCCCTAGAAGACCGTGGTTAAAAGTGTTCCTGTCACACTTGGTGGAGAATACGGGCAACCACGTTGTATGTCTGTGGGCATAATAATCTGCAAGCAACATGGAGGAGGTCATTAAAGCTTTGATCCATTCTAATGCTATACAGCAGGAGACTAACAGAAAAGCTGCTGAAAATTGTGCAGCACTGCAACAGTTGGTCTTGGCCCAGTCAGAGAGTGCTATGCTGCTGGCTAAATCACAGAAGGAGAACACTGAATTGTTGATACAACAGATGGCTGCTGTGCAAGCTGAGACATTCAGGAAGACCCGGGAGGAGCAGCAAAGTGCTACACAGACTCTGCAACGAGAGGTTCAAGCCATATCAGAAAGACTGAACTCTGAATATGTTGGTGGCAGCCAAGGTTCCAGAGTAATAAGGGCTAGTCATTATCTTCAAAAAATGACAGCAGCTGATGATGTTGAGGCGTATCTTTTGGCATTTGAACGCACAGCAGAAAGAGAAAAATGGCCGACAGTTGAGTGGGCGGGTATACTTGCGCCATTTCTTAGTGGTGAACCTCAGAAGGCCTACTTTGATTTAGAGCCAGCACAAGCCAGTGACTATGAGAAATTGAAAGCAGAAATCCTTGCACGCCTGGGGGTGACTTCGGCAGTCCGTGCACAAAGATTCCATTCCTGGATGTTTTCATCTCATAATGCTGCAAGATCCCAGATGTTCGACCTTATACACCTTGCCAGGAAGTGGCTGCAACCAGAGGTTAATTCGGCTACCAAAATAGTGGAACTACTGGTGATGGACCGATTTCAGCGTGGATTACCTACTTCTCTGCGGCGGTGGGTTAATCAAGGTGATCCTCAAACAGCGGATCAGTTGATTGTATTGGTCGAAAGATTTATAGCTTCAGGAGAAGTTTTGCAACAATCTTCAATGGATCAGCCCCACAATCCCAAGTCCCAGAGCTCTACAAAAACTGGTAAGACTGTTCAGGGGATAAAGGGGATAAGAGAGCAGCAGGTGTATAGGCAAAACACCAGAGACATTTCCCCAGGAATTAAGGAAACATTTAAATATAACCAACCTGTAAGATGTTTTAAATGTAATGAGGTTGGGCATATTGCTAGAGACTGTGATAAAGATGAATGTATGGACTGTAATGTTGCACATTCACTATTGTCTAATAGCAACAGCTCTGTTAATAATGATTCCCATTGATGTACTGTGACGGTTAATGGTAAAGTGTCTAGGGCTTTGCTTGATTCAGGAAGTATGGTCACACTAGTGGCTAAATCTTTAGTACCAGATGCAGTATTAGATTATGGGGAAAAAATGGGAATTATCTGTGTTCATGGAGATAAACGGGAATATCTTACAGCTGAGGTGGAGATTGAGACTCAGTGTGGTAAATTAAAATATTGTGTTGGTGTAATACCAAATTTAGCCCATGAGGTGGTGATAGGGAGAAATTTTCCAAAATTTCTGGAGTTATGGGAATCTCCAGAAATATGTCAAACTTCTGATATTTATGTATTTCCTTTCTCTGAAACTGATTTTGAAGGGGGTTCCATTGAAAAGGAGAAAAATAAGATTTATTGCCCTATGCCTGTATTAGTAGGTGATCAACCTTCTCAGAGTAATGAAGTACCAAGTACTAGCTTGGAAAATATTGATAATATCAGGGTTATAAATGATGTTAATTACAAAGTAAGTCAGCCAGGGAGAAGGAAACCTGAGCAAATATATCATATAAATCTGGTAAAACCTACAGAACTCCCTGTCACTGAACCAGAGGTAAATATATCGGAAACCCTATCTGTACATCAGAAGCGAGAGGTCAAGGATTTTATGAGAATGAACAAAGAGGTATTTTCTGTGGTACCGGGAAAAACTAATGTTATTAAGCATGACATAATAACAGAACCAGGGAAGAAGGTCTGCCTTAAACCCTATAGGGTCCCTGAGGCTCATAGAAATGCTATTAAACTGGAGGTAGAAAAAATGTTAAAGCTTGGGGTAATTGAGGAAGCACAAAGTGAGTGGAACAGTCCAATCGTGCTTGTTCCAAAGCCGGATGGTTCATTAAGGTTCTGTAATGACTTTCGTAAGCTTAATTGTGTTTCCAAATTTGACACCTACCCAATGCCTAGGGTAGATGAGTTGATAGAAAGGCTAGGAAAAGCACGTTATCTCACTACAATTGATTTAGCGAAAGGGTATTGGCAGGTGCCTCTCACTAGTCAAGCAAAGGAAAAGACAGCTTTTTCAACCCCAGAGGGCTTATTTCAGTATACGTTGTTGCCATTTGGTTTACATGGGGCCCCAGCAACATTCCAGAGGATGATGGATAGAATTCTGAAACCCCATGTTTGTTATGCGGCAGCATATTTGAATGATGTTATAATTTATAGTACAGATTGGGAATCCCATCTTCCAAAAGTTCAAGCAGTACTTGATGCAATACGGTCCGCTGGGTTAACTGCCAATCCTGCAAAATGTACCGTTGGTTTACAGGAAGCTAAGTACTTGGGTTATACTATTGGTAGAGGATTAGTTAAACCTCAGACAACAAAAGTAGAGGCCATACAGAACTGACCACAGCCTCTAACTAAAAAACAAGTAAGAGCATTTATTGGGATAACTAGTTATTATAGAAGGTTTATCCCGAATTTCGCTACAATTGCGGCACCCTTGACAGACCTCACAAAAGCAAGGGCCCCAATTATGATAAAATGGTCCCCAGAAGCAGAACAAGCTTTTAAGCATTTGAAAGATGCCCTTTGTGCCCATCCAGTTTTGGTAACCCCCAATTTCGATAAAGATTTTATTGTACAGACAGATGCCTCTGATGTTGGTTTAGGAGCAGTTCTCTCGCAGGAGTGTCAGGGAGAAGAGCATCCTGTCCTTTTCCTAAGCAGAAAACTTATTCCACAGGAAAAGAACTATTCTATAGTGGAGAAAGAATGCCTTGCCATTAAGTGGGCTTTAGAGACCCTTAGGTACTATCTGTTGGGAAGAAAATTTAAATTAATAACAGATCATGCTCCTCTCACATGGATGAGTCAGAATAAGGAAACAAATTCAAGGTTTACTAGGTGGTTTCTTAGCTTGCAACCCTTCAATTTTACTGTTGAGCACAGGGCCGGTCTTTTGCAGGGCAATGCTGATGGTTTGTCTCGGGTACATTCATTGATGTCCATGGTCGCTCAACCCACTGGGTGTGAGCTGGGGGGGAGGATATGTGACAGAAAGCAAGGCCTGGTTATAAATGGAAGATATTTAAGACCAAGCATTGTACATGCTATTTCTCCTTTCAGTTAAAACCCCAGGGAGAAAGAGTGTGTATTTGATAATCCCAGACAGCTGTGAAGCTGTCCAGCAGCTAATCACAGGTGTGGCTAATTAGAAGTTTTGAGGGTTTAAATAGCAGCCTCACTTAGGCCTTGAGAGAGAGATATACAGCTACAGAAGCTGGTGTGTGTGTTTGTTACACTGTGTAAAAGACTTTTGTTCCTGTGAACTGTAAAAGGACATTATTTTTACAAAGCACTTGTGGAATGCTGTGAAGTGCTGGGACACATTTAAAAGCACTTAACTTTGCTGCAGAGGAAGGATTTCCCTCTTTTGAAAATGAACTGCCTGTTTGTTATTGCTGTGAAAAATAAAGCCTTTTAAACTACAGTGGATTGTCCTGTGCTGCATTTGTGCCCTAGAAGACCGTGGTTAAAAGTGTTCCTGTCACAATATATATATATATATATATATATATATATATATGTGTGTGTGTGTTCATATGTATTTATGTATTTATATGTGTATATATGTATTTACAGACATATATACATATATAAACACATAAATACATATGTATACATGTATAGACATATATAGAAGTGCATCAGAGTCCTTTGCAGTTAAGTAAACATGGAAACATGAAAAAACATGTTTGTGCAATATTAATTTTAAATAAAAGTTTTAACTATGTATTTAGTGTAAATATTTCACATTCCAATTTTCTGCAGATAGCAGAATATGTATTTTTAAATTTAAATGTTTTTTTTAAATTGAACATTCTTCTCAATACACAGTTTCTTACATTGGAAATACAATATATCAATTACAAATGGATCATTTCCATTTCTCAGTCTTTATAAGTCTATAGTATCTCCATGTTATTAATTTCTTTAGCAAATCCACATTGTGTATTTCAAACTAGAACTCCAAAAAAAACAATCATCCAATCTGTAAATGTTTCATTTCTAAAAATATATAGAACAATCAACATACAAAACAAATATAACCAATAAGCCAATTCACTGTACGCCTTCCTCTAATAGTTTATCCGTAAACTTCTCTCATCATCTCTTCATTCCTTAGATGTCCATTGAGCTCACCTTTATACCTTGCCCGTTTACATCTACCCATGGTCTACCCTCTCCACCTCATCTATCCTTCAACCTGTCTTATACACATTTTTCATTTAGAATCCAGTAAAACCAAACTTTATTGAAGGATTCCACTGTATCTTGAATATATGCAGCTGTCTCATACATACAGAACATATTCCTAATCCTCCCGAGCACCTCCTTCCACTCTGGTACTCCTAGTTTCCAATATTTTGCTATAGATATACGGGTCACTGTACACATAATTCTGATAAATTTGTTTATAGACGAATTGAATCTTGGATCACTGTCATTCAGTAAAGCCTGCATAAGTGTCAATATTACTTGTTCGTCTAGAGTGGTTATCAACTTAGAGAGATCGAGCCACACCTTCTGTACCTTAGGGCATTCCCACCACATATGGAAATATGTACCCAATTGTATACAGCCTCTATAACATTGCCTGGTACCTCCCTTGACCATATGTACTGTTTTAAAGGGGTTAAATACCATTGAAATGTTGTCTTAATGTTATTCTCCCTTAAATCTGCACCCAGCAAACCTTTATTAGAGTTTAGGAAAATTTGATTCCAGGTCGTCAAGTCAAGTGTTTTGCCTATGTCTACTTACCATTGAAGGGCAGCGGGTGATTTTGATATTGTGTGTGACTTCTGTAAGTAAAAATATAGTTGTGAAACTACTTGTTTTTGTCTGTGTGGTGCACTGCACAATTTTTCAAAGATGCCTTTGGTCATAATAGCTGACCCTGACCTGATATATGAATTAATAGCTGAAGCTATCTGTAGGTATAAAAACCAAGGTAAATGCATAGGTTCAAGTTTTTCCTGTAATTGGTTGAAAGTCATAATTTTCCCACTGACAAGAAAGTCAGCTATCCGATACAAGTCTTTATGTGCCCATTTGTCTATCAATCATCTTGACTCTTCTGACAAGATATATTTTAGAGGTTTTGTTAAAGAGTTGGCGGGTAAAATCAAACCATTTCTGTTAGCTATTCCTAGTTGCTTTATCGCCGTCTTGGTAGTCAGATTTTAATAGCCCCTATTACTTATACAAATGTCTTTTTCCCAGATTACGTCCTCTTGGCTGTCATAGCCCCCAATAATAGCCTCTAATTTAGGCCATAGTACATTGTCTTGTGTTCTCCCTAGTAGAGAGTTTTGGGCTAGTCTGGCTGCTGAATAGTAGTCTGTTAGATTAGGGAGTCCCACTCCCCCCAACTGTCTGTGTCGAGTAAGTGTATGCTGAGGAATCCTTGCGTGCCTAGAGCCTCTGAAAAATCTGTGGAGGTCGGCCTGAAGGGCTTTAAGGTCAGATTTATCTATTTTAATGGGTAGGGATCGAAATAAATATAAGATTATCGGAAGTATATTCATCTTAATCGATGATAGTCTACCATACCAGGAGAAGTTGTACTTCCTCCACTTCAGCAAGTCTGATCTTATTGATTTAAACATAGGTATGTAATTGGCTTTGTATAAATTCTATGTATTTTTAAAGGGACAGTCTAGTCCAAAATAAACTTTCATGATTCAGAGAATATATAAACAAAAAGGGGGGAGACAATGGCACTACTCAGTTTATTAAAGTGTTTTTTACATTCCCCCACTAATTCGTATAGTGATGAGTATGCTTAGTATTTGTATACTCAAATATAATATGTCTGATAGGGATAGGTGCTTGTACCTTTAAGTAACTTTTACAGAAAATCAGTGAGAGACTGAAAAAAGGGGTACAAATGTAGCACTCAGACCACTCTGGATTCGCTACATTGAGGATATCCTCTTTATCTGGGAAGGATCCAAACCAGATCTGGATGAGTTTATGATCAAACTCAATGATAATAACATCAATGTCAAATTAACATACGAATGCAGTCAAGTAGAGGTAAATTTTCTGGATTTAAAAATAACCAAAGATGAGAGTGGCAATTTGACAACTGATCTGTTTCGCAAACAAACTGCAACTAATTCTATTTTACATCATAGCAGTGCTCATACCCAAAGTACTCTCAGATCATTACCAGTAGGTGAATTTCTAAGAACACGTAGAAACTGTTCTTCAGATTCAATATTCAAAATAAGAGCAAAGGAATTGGAAACCAGATTGAAAGCGAGAGGCTACAGTAATAGAAGCCTGAAAAAAGCAAAATATAGAGCCTTACACACCCCGAGACAAGATCTGTTATTTCCCAAACCGAAGAGAAAGGATAACAAAACAAGACTTATAACTACATTCAACTCACAAATTAAGGATATAACACACATCATACAAAAATCGTGGTATATTCTTCAGAATTACCCAGATTTGAGTGAGAGTCTTGGAGATAGAATTTCTATTTGTTATCGTAGATCTAGGAATTTAAAGGACAGATTAGTCCAAAGTCACTTTGTAAGGAAGAAGACAAAAATCGCACATCCAGGCAACTATCCATGCCGAAATTGCACGTATTGTCCAAATACTTTTCAAATTGAAAAAATCAAAGATAGATTTGGAAAAATACACTACATCAAACAACACATCACATGCACCACTGCAAGTGTGATATATGTACTACAATGTAGTTGCAAATTAAACTATGTAGGTATGACCTCACGCCTACTCAAAAAGAGGGTAGGCGAACATATGTGTAATATAAGGAATGCTGAATCAGACCTCAAAAAAGGCAAAAAAATTACACAGATAGCCAAACACTTTCTGCATAAACATGATTCCAACACAGATTTTTTATCTTTCTTTGGCCTAGAAAAAATATCACTAGGAATTAGAGGAGGAGACCTAGAAGATGCATTACTCCAGGCAGAATGCAAATGGATTTATTTGCTTAATTCTGTTAACCCATATGGTCTTAATGAGAATAACAACTGCTATGTATTTTTGCCTAAATAAGAGCATCACACAGAACTATAGAAGGATATCTTAGTTCAATATGTCAATGGATTAAAATTAGAAGATCCCTTATAAAAATGTATAATCTTTAAGGAGGTGAACTAATTTAATGTTAATTCTATCATTTTTTTTTTTTTTTTAATATAAAAATTTCAATTTAAGTACAATTAAGTTTTCACTATCACACTATTTTATTTAATATTACTCCAATCACTGACCACAATTTATTCCATAGGGTCACTATACATTCAGCACTTCATGCTATGTATATTTTCACAATATGTTCTGCACAGCAAAAAACTTATAAAAAAATGCTCCCCAAAAAATGTTTCATTTATTGATTATCTTTTAAGTTACACACTGACTCAATAGTTTCACATATTATTTTCATAAGCAGCATCCAACATTCACCATTATTATTTCTTTATTTAATGATAGTTAGACACAAACACAAATTTCACGTTTTTTTTAACTCACTTTTAATTTATTCTTTTTTTCACTTCATCGCTTCACTTTGTCACGAGATTCATGTTAAAATATCATAATAATACAAATATTAGAAAGTAGGAAGTCTTTCAACATATAATAGAAAGATATGTAACCCAAATAAAATGACAAGCAAGTTCATGGTATGCTTTTAAATAGACAAGATGATAGATATTAGTCATTACGAATATCGTAATCCTAAATAGAAAGTTAAAATCAATATAGGATGTATCCAAAACATCAATATGTAATACATTTAATCTATAAGAAAATGTGATTACTAATTCATCATAGCTATTAAATAGGATACGGGATAAATAATATAGAATGAGCTCCGAGTGACACAATGATGGACAGGTCTGTTATCCAATGAAATCTTGACAGCGAAGCCAAATAATATAGATGACGTTAGCCTGACTAATCTGACATGCACGCTAGACAGAAAGTTCCTGTAGACCAATCATCACCCGTGTCTCGTTCTTTCCAATCGGACCTACTATGATTGACAGACTCGGCAACCAATAACAAAAGGCTACGATGACGATCAACGTAATCAATTAACACTCATATACAAACTAATATGTGATACATGCTTTAAATTTTCTATTAGGCACAATAAGACCATGCGGCTGACTAGATAGCATTGTCAAATAGAAGTAGATAATAATAATAGTTGTAATGCAAACAGAAATTAATGACCACGGCAAACGAACCAATCAATGTGTGTCTTCTGTTACACACCTACTGTTATGACCAATCAAATCCATTGATACAAACAAGGCCCTCTCTAACAGCCAATCTGCGAACACTAAAGGGTATTTAAATCTCACAGAGACATAGTGAGACTGCCCTTTGATACAGCCACCACGGCGAAACGCATCAGTGGCGTCCCCCTGTCCTTCCTTATCTGTTGTTTTTAATTTAATTTGTTGACTCACTACCTTATTTAAATGACAAAGCAATAATAGTATAATGGTATAAAAATCTTGCTTGCCGCATTTGCGGGGTGTAGCGTAAGCGATCTAGCAATATCGGCTATACTTGAAACTTTGATTAATCATAGGTAACACAAATATGGGATCAGACTTATTTTGACCAATATATTACCAAAGATATTTACAAAGCCATAGAAAAAAACAGGTTAACTTTATTTACGGTATTATAGAGTGGTATCTATAAAGCAATATTGATACAAAGGCCTGATCTACTTGAACCTAGATACTAAACAGTGATATTTAATAAACGGTTCAAATGAGGTAACTAACTGTCAGAGTTTATTAGTAAACTCCTTACAACGATACTCATGTAAACCAAAGTATAATTCATCACGGTATTAATAGGTATAACAAGGAGTTTATCAGACTTCTTACTTTCTATAGTATCGTAGGTATCACAATATTTACCTCTATGGATCTATATACTTATCAGTAATGACAAAAACGGTAATGAAAGGTAACCCACATAGGTACCAGTGATAATTTAAATAGTAACAAAAGGCAACCTAATATCAAACTGACTCTTTTCCACAATACCTAAGTAAACCCAAGTTTAATTTTGTGTGGCATTAACGGGTAATAACAAAGAGGTTACAAAACCTCTTACTTTCTAGAGTATTGTGGGTAACATAATATTTATTTAAAATCACATTTTATTGAGTCAAGTTCTGCAAGGCCAGATTGTTTATTTAAACCTACACGAATAATAGATTATCTGTACTCAGAATAATATACCAAGGGATAGCCTTGTCATTTGATTTATAAGGAGACTTGCTTGTATGACAGAGAATGGATTGCAGATAGGTAAGATTGAAGACATAGGGGCCAATTTATCAGTATCTGTCCGTCATGATACGCTGTAGCGTAATTGTCATTCAAATTCATGCTTATTTGCCACAAGAGAGCTCAAAATGTTGCATTGTACCCACAACAGAAGTGACAAAATCCATTGCTTGTATGACAGAGAATGGATTGCAGATAGGTAAGATTGAAGAAGTAGGGGCCAATTTATCAGTATCTGTCCGTCATGATACGTTGATGGACAGATACTTGTGCAATGCCACCCCCTGCAGATTCACGACCAATCGGCCACTAGCAGGGGGTGTCAATCGTATAGGATCGGGTGGATTGATGTCCGCAGCCTCAGAGGCAGTGGACCAGTTAAGGAGCAGCGGTCTTAAGACCACTGTTTCATAACTGCTGTTTCCAGCATAGAAACAGGGGCATCAGGGCCCTGTAGTATTTGTTAATTTGCTTGTTTGGTGGGGTATATAGGATATGTAGATTTTATTTTAGCAAAGCTCAGTACATTCAGACCTCCACAGATTTTTCAGAGGCTCTAGGCACACATTTTGCCAATGTACAGTCAAATGCAAAATTATACAAATCTTGACCACCTCATTGCTTATAATTGGAGATTTGTAGGTTATTTACGGTTTGATTGTAGATTTAGTTCTTAACATCTGAGTTAGTTCCTAAATCTATACTAGCTTTGTATTTTTATAGTTTCCCAGGGGAATTATGGGAATATCATGCAGACAATGAACACTCCTATATTTGCCTATTATTATTTTAACTGTGTAGCTAAAGTAAAGAGCAGGTGTAGAGTACAACACTATGAAACTGGAAAAAAATCTAATGAAGGTGTTTAGCAGGATTTATTTTTAATGTTTCTGATATTACATCTGAAGAATTAGTCTAGTAATGTATCTGAAGAATGGAATTCAGAGATAATGGGCGAAATTACATATGCGGCGTCGCCCCCGCAAAAACCGGTGTCGCCAGTTTTTAGTCCGGTATTGCAATTACATATACAGCGCCGCATATACTGTAAATATGGCATGTATATTTCACCCATCACCCGCTAATTTTTCTCCCATAAACTAACATAGAAACGCTTTGCAAGTCGGTATCACATATTAAGCGCAAGGACTTACTCGGCGAAAATAGAGAAATAACTAATAAAATATATTAACCCCTAATCTGCCAACCCCCACATCGCAATATAGCTAATAAACAAATTAACCCCTAATCCGCCATCCCCCTCATCTCAATCTACCTATTAACTCCTAATCCGCCACCCCCCTTCGCAAAGTGTCTAATTAACATATTAACTAATAATCCGCCAACCCCTCACAACGCAATAAACCTAATTACACTATTAATCCCTAAACCGCCAACCCCCCACATTGCAATAAACCTAATTAAGATATTATCTCCTAAACCCCCAAGCCAGAAAAAAAATTGTCTGATTTGAACAACCAATAGGATTTCAATAGCTCTCATCCTATTGGCTGATTTGAAAATGTCAGCCAATAGGAATGCAAGGTACCCAATTTTTAAATGGGTACCTTGTATTCAATCCTCAGTGTGCGGCGGTGATCGTACAAAGAGGATGACTCCACGGTCACTGGTCTTGTTCCGTGATCACCTCCGCTCCTCGTCGCCTTGGTCCTGGATGAAGCTAGAAGAGGTCCCTGTGCTGGAAGAAGATGTTGCCGTCTCCAAGAAGACTTCACCGCCTGGAAGAAGACCTTCTCCACCGGACTTCAGGAATGCTGAGTACCTATTTGGGGGTTAAATTTAGGCTTTTTTTATTATTTGAGGTGGCTTTTTTTAGATTATGCTTTTTTGTGCTGTCAAAGAGCTGATTGCCCTTTTAAGGGCAGTAAAAGAGCTGAATGCCCTTTTAAGGGCAATTCCCAGACAACTGTCCCGTTAGTGGCAATGGGTAGTTTATTTTTTTTTTAGTGTTTATTTTGGGGGGTTTCGTGGGTGGGGGGGTTTACTGTTAGGGGGGACTTAGTATTTTTTATAAGTAAAAGAGCTGTTTAATTTATGACAATGCCCTACAAAAGGCCCTTTTAAGGGCTATTGGTAGTTTAGTTTAGATTGGGGGGGGGGGGTTATTTGGGGGGGCTTATTTATTTTCATACGGATTAGGTTTAATTTTTTAATTTTTGATAATTTGGATTATTTTTTTCTTTAATGTTATACTTTTTTTATTTTTTGTAAAGTTAGATTAATTTAATTTAATTTTTGTTTTTTTTAAGTAATGTTAGGTTTCTTATTTTAATGTAACTTAGTATTTTTTTATTTAATGTAATTGGGGTTAATTTAGGGTGTGTTAGGTTAGGGCGCTTAGTAATTAAATTAGTTATTTGCGTTGAGGGGGGTTGGCTGGTTCAGAGTTAATAGCTTAATTAGTTTTATTGTGATGTGGGGGGTTGGTGATTTAGGAGTTAATATCTTAATTAGGTTTATTGCATTGTAAGGGGTTGGCGGATCAAGGGTTAATCTGATAAATAGATACTTTGCAATGTAGGGGTTTGCAGATTAGGGGTTCATAGGTAGATTGCAATGTGGGGGTGGCAGATTAGGGGTTAATGTGTAATTAGGTTTATTGCATTGTGGGTCGATGGTGGATTAGGGGTTAATAGATTTATTAGGTAGATTTGCAATGTTGGGGTTATCGGATATAGGGGTTAATACTTTTATTAGGTAGATTGCAATGTGGATGAATGGTGGATTAGGGGTTAACAGTTTAATTAGGCATATTGCGTTGTGGGGGGTTGGCGGTTTAGGGGTTAATACTTTTATTATTATTTGGGATGTGGGGTAATGGTAGATATAAGGGTTTTGACGTGTCAGGTTTATTTTTGGAAGGCGGGTTACACTTTTACTGGATATTTAACTTTTTTTTCTAGTTCTTAGGCGCCGGCAGGTTCTAAACTGCCGTAAGTCACTGGCGACTCCAGAAACACTTCTGGACATCGCTAGTTTATCCGCCTTACGGCAGTTCATGATCTGCCGACGGGGGTTTATGTGATTCCATATCTAGGTATACTGCACAGTAAACGATCTCACTGATATAGTAATGGCTTTCACTAGATTTTTTGTAATACATAAGTATAGTAAAAATGTTTGTATTCAAAATTTAGACGCTTTAACCCCTTAAGGACCAGCGACGTACCCTGTATGTCGCTGGCCTTTTTTTGGGACTTGATTGTTTTATAGCGCGGTCTTGCCACCAGCGTTGAGACTGCTCTATTCCACAAAGCCTGCTGGAGGGAGGGCATTAATAGCGTGTTCTTGCTAGACTTGTGCTATTATGTCCTGAAAAAACCCTTAACGACCAGTGACATACAGGGTACATTGTGGTCATTAAGGGGTTAAAAAAGGTTTTGACTGGTTTTCATTTTAAAATAGTTTACATATAAAGTGCCAGAATACAAGTGGCGCGCTAACAGTTACACACAAATGAAAAGTGGTTTATTGAGAGTGTTTGCGCGCATCGGGTGTGAAGCTCTCATATTACAAGTTGAAAGAAAACGTGATTGCTTTAACTCAAATTCAGCTAACGCAAGTCAAGATAGCATGTCTTCAGAGCTCTGATAAACTGTTACCATGTATAGTTCCACTCATAATAACACTATCTATTAAAAATTATTTGAAAAACATATTGCACAAAAAAGTTATATGGGCTCAAATATATGAGGTCTTAGGTGTGAAAAAATAGGATTGCATTTAACATAGAGATACTTACATATACATGTCTAAATATGGATATGTATATAGATTATATATATGTGTATATATATATATATATATATATATATATATATATAATCATCTAGGTATAGATATATATTGTACTAAAATACCATCAGATATATACAGGGAGTGCAGAATTATTAGGCAAATGAGTATTTTGACCACATCATCCTCTTTATGCATGTTGTCTTACTCCAAGCTGTATAAGCTCGAAAGCCTACTACCAATTAAGCATATTAGGTGATGTGCATCTCTGTAATGAGAAGGGGTGTGGTCTAATGACATCAACACCCTATATCAGGTGTGCATAATTATTAGGCAACTTCCTTTCCTTTGGCAAAATGGGTCAAAAGAAGGACTTGACAGGCTCAGAAAAGTCAAAAATAGTGAGATATCTTGCAGAGGGATGCAGCACTTTTAAAATTGCAAAGCTTCTGAAGCGTGATCATCGAACAATCAAGCGTTTCATTCAAAATAGTCAACAGGGTCGCAAGAAGCGTGTGGAAAAACCAAGGCGCAAAATAACTGCCCATGAACTGAGAAAATTCAAGCGTGCAGCTGCCAAGATGCCACTTGCCACCAGTTTGGCCATATTTCAGAGCTGCAACATCACTGGAGTGCCCAAAAGCACAAGGTGTGCAATACTCAGAGACATGGCTAAGGTAAGAAAGGCTGAAAGACGACCACCACTGAACAAGACACACAAGCTGAAACGTCAAGACTGGGCCAAGAAATATCTCAAGACTGATTTTTCTAAGGTTTTATGGACTGATGAAATGAGAGTGAGTCTTGATGGGCCAGATGGATGGGCCCGTGGCTGGATTGGTAAAGGGCAGAGAGCTCCAGTACGACTCAGAAGCCAGCAAGGTGGAGGTGGAGTACTGGTTTGGGCTGGTATCATCAAAGATGAGCTTGTGGGGCCTTTTCGGGTTGAGGATGGAGTCAAGCTCAACTCCCAGTCCTACTGCCAGTTTCTGGAAGACACCTTCTTCAAGCAGTGGTACAGGAAGAAGTCTGCATCCTTCAAGAAAAACATGATTTTCATGCAGGACAATGCTCCATCACACACGTCCAAGTACTCCACAGCGTGGCTGGAAAGAAAGGGTATAAAAGAAGAAAATCTAATGACATGGCCTCCTTGTTCACCTGATCTGAACCCCATTGAGAACCTGTGGTCCATCATCAAATGTGAGATTTACAAGGAGGGAAAACAGTACACCTCTCTGAACAGTGTCTGGGAGGCTGTGGTTGCTGCTGCACGCAATGTTGATGGTGAACAGATCAAAACACTGACAGAATCCATGGATGGCAGGCTTTTGAGTGTCCTTGCAAAGAAAGGTGGCTATATTGGTCACTGATTTGTTTTTGTTTTGTTTTTGAATGTCAGAAATGTATTTTTGTGAATGTTGAGATGTTATATTGGTTTCACTGGTAAAAATAAATAATTGAAATGGGTATATATTTGTTTTTTGTTAAGTTGCCTAATAATTATGCACAGTAATAGTCACCTGCACACACAGATATCCCCCTAAAATAGCTATAACTAAAAACAAACTAAAAACTACTTCCAAAACTATTCAGCTTTGATATTAATGAGTTTTTTGGGTTCATTGAGAACATGGTTGTTGTTCAATAATAAAATTAATCCTCAAAAATACAACTTGCCTAATAATTCTGCACTCCCTGTATATATATATATATTTAAATATAAATAGAACATTTTCTGCTTTATGAAGATATTCATATTTTCATGTCAGGTTAGTGCACATGAAAATATGCGATCAGGTTTGTGCGTGACTAGGTTTTTTTTACCACTGTTTTGCTCCATTGACTTCTATGGGGGAATATGTTAACCTGGTCGCAATGTCCTAACTTCGGCTTTTTGCACGCATTGGGTTAGTGCGCTTCGTGACGCACAAAAAACGTACTTCTAGCGGAGCTACCATTCAAGCAGGAGCATTATATATCTCTCGACTTGTAATCTGGCCCATAGTCATTTGTTTAGATTAAATAACTATCACCTAGATTATGAGTTTTGCTCTAAATAGGGTGCGAAACTAATGCCAAAAAAGTTGCGTTATTTCACTCTCCATAGCACTGCCATTACGAGTTACTGAAGAGCCTCCTTGTGCGTGCGATAAGGTGGCGTTAAGCTCCATACCACACAAAAGCCAAAGGCTGCTTTGACGTGCTCATGCATGCTTTCCCCCATAGACATCAATGGGGAGAGAGTGTTAGAAAAAAAAACTAACACCTGCGATCGCGGAATGAAAAATCTCTGTAACGCAACCCCATTGATGTCTATGGGGAAAAAAAAAATGTTTAAACCTAATACCCTAACATAAACCCCAAGTCTAAACACCCCTAATCTGCTGCCCCCGACATCACTGACACCTAAATAAAGTTATTAACCGCTAATCTGCCGCTCCCGAGAACGCTGACACTAATAAAACTTATTAACCCCTATTCCGCCGCTCCCATACATCACTGCCACTATAATAAAGTTATTAACCCCTAAACCTCAGGCCTCCCACATCTTCGCCACTAAATAAACCTATTAGCCCCTAAACCTCCTGCCTCCCACATCTCCGCCACTAAATAAACCTATTCCTAAACTGCCAGCCCCCCACATCACAAAACACTAAATTAAACTATTAACCCCTAAACCTAACACCCCCTAACTTTAAATTAAAATTACAATATAACTATATTTAAATAAACAAAAACTAATAAACTAAGAAATAAAAATAACCCTAACATTAAACTATAAATTAACCTAACATAACTATTCTAATTAAATAAAAAATACTACCAATTAAAAAATCTAAATTTCAAATTAAAAAAAAACCTAACACTAGAAGAAAAATAAAAAAATCTAAAATTACAAAAAATAATAAACACTAAATTCCGAAAAATAAAAACACTAAGCTTACAAAAAATAAACAAAATGATCAAAAATAAAAACAATTACACCTAATCTAGCCCTATAAAAATAAAAAAGCCCCCCAAAATAAAAACTCCCCCTAGCCTACAATAAACTACCAATAGTCCTTAAAGGGGCCTTTTGTAGGGCATTACCCTAAGTTAAACAGCTCTTTTACCTGTAAAAAAATACAAAGTCCCCCCAACAGTAAAACCCACCACTCAACCAACCCCCAAAATAAAAAAACCTAACTCTAAAAAAAACTAAACTACTCATTACCCCTAAAGGGGCATTTGTATGGGCATTGCCCTTAAAAAGGCATTCAGCTCTTTTTAATTGCCCTTAAAAGGGTATTTAGCTATTTTTCAAAAGTCCAAACTCTAATCTGAAAAAAAACACCCCAAAAAATAAAAAAAATGCCTAACACTAACCCCAGAATTTCTACTTACGGTTGCTGAAGACCGGACATCCAGGCAACAAGAAGTCCTCATCCAGGCGGCGACATCTTCATCCATTGCCGGGGCGTCTTCTATCTTCATCCGGGGCGTCTTCTATTTTTATCCCGGCGGCGCGGAGCGGCGAAGACATCCATCGCGGAGCGTCCTCTTCATACGGTCCTGATTTGAACAGCCAATAGGATTTCAGTAGCTCCCATCCTATTGGCTGTGTTGAATAGCCAATAGAATTTTAAAAGCTCTCATCCTATTGACTGATTTGAATTTGAAGAATAAAATCAGTCAATAAAAATGCAAGATACGCCAGTTTGAAATGGCTACTTTGTATTGAAGCTTCAGTGTACGTCGGGACTGTATGAAGAGGACGCTCCGCGCTGGATGTCTTTGCTGCCGAGATGCAGATAGAAGATGCCCCCACGATGAATGAAGATGTTGCCACCTGGATGAAGACTTTTATTTTTATTTTTATAGGACTATTAGATTAGGTGTAATTGTTTTTATTTTTGATAATTTTATTTATTATTTTTTGTAAGCTTAGTGTTTTTTATATTTCGTAATTTAGTGTTTATTTTTTTGTAATTTTAGATTTTTTAAATTTGTAATTTAGATTTTTTAATTGGTAGTATTTTTTATTTTATTAGAATAGTAAGGTTAGGTTAATTTATAGTTTAATGTTAGGTTTATTTTTATTTCACAGGTAAATTTTTATTTATTTATTTAAATATAGTTATATTGTAATTTTAATTTAAAGTTAAGGGGGGTTTATGGGTAATAGTATAATTTAGTGTTTTGCAATGTGGGGGGCTTGTGGTTTAGGGTTTAATAGGTTTATTTAGTGTCAGAGATGTGGGAGGCCGGAGGTTTAGAGGTTAATAACTTTATTATAGTGTTGGCGATGTCGGGAGCGGTGGAATAGGGGTTAATAGCTTAATTATAGTGGCGGTGATGTCGGGGAGCAGCAGATTAGGAGTTATTAGGTTTATTTAATAGTTGCAATGTGGGTGGGCAGCAGATTAAGGGTTAATAGGTTTAATATAGTGTTTTCGATGCGGGAGGGCGGCGGTTTAGGGGTTAATAGGTAGTTTATGGGTGTTAGTGTACTTTGTAACACTTTAATTATGAGTTTTGTAGATCATTTTTGTGGCGCAAAACTCATAACTACTGCTTTCAGATAGCGGTATGGATCGTGTCGGTATAGGCTGCAACGCAAGCTTTTTAGCTTTACCGCACAACCTGTAATACCGGCGCTATGAAAATCCAATGCAAAAATGTCATTTTTTTTACTGCGAAATGGACGTTGCGTTACAGGCTAAGATGCTTGTGGTATAGCAATACCAACACAACTCGCAATAGCTGCGTTACTGCCATTATGCTGAAATTGCCCTTTTTTCAGCGTTAAAAGCGGTAACGCAAAATCTAGATGTATGTAAGTCAGCTGTTTATTTAGGGATGGGTAAATGTTTTTGAGAAGTCATAAAAAATAACACATGTTGCCACATTTTGAATTTTTAATGTTTACTACTAATTTTACTTTAATTTTTTAAAATAAATATTAACATTTCTTATAGTGAATTTAATATTAGAATAATAACATTTATAAATTCAAACAAACTTGCATGTTAATTCCCTCTAGACTTCTGTCTAAGGGTCTGATGTTTTAAAAAACTCTCATGGAGATAAATCACACAAAATCTTTATGATTTTTTTGAAAATTATACTGTAATGTATGTGTCTCTAGTTCACACCCAGAGCCTGCATAGCTAGATAAACAGCTCACAAAATAAAATTTGCATTACTAAATTTTTTTAAATGACCTTGCAGCACTTTCTTTAATCAACTCTCCATAGTGAAGAGCTTTAGATCATAGGGCCCTATTGGCATGCTGATTGTAACTTTCATACAAATGAACATTAACATTCAAATGTTGATTCCAATAGACTTTATTAGAAGCCTACAGGAATATTAAATGAAACAAAAGAATGTGACAATAAAATATTACATTTTTTTATCTTGGATCTCATAGACATAAAAGAAAGTCTATGGATATAACATTTCAATTTAACATTCGACTGTCACTTTTGAATTTTTTTTTACTGCTCTCATATTTGTAACAATACTAATAAGCTAGACATGTTCAGTTAATAGGTAGTTTATGGGTGTTAGTGTACTTTGTAACACTTTAATTATGAGTTTTGTAGATCATTTTTGTGGCGCAAAACTCATAACTACTGCTTTCAGATAGCGGTATGGATCGTGTCGGTATAGGCTGCAACGCAAGCTTTTTAGCTTTACCGCACAACCTGTAATACCGGCGCTATGAAAATCCAATGCAAAAATGTCATTTTTTTTACTGCGAAATGGACGTTGCGTTACAGGCTAAGATGCTTGTGGTATAGCAATACCAACACAACTCGCAATAGCTGCGTTACTGCCATTATGCTGAAATTGCCCTTTTTTCAGCGTTAAAAGCGGTAACGCAAAATCTAGATGTATGTAAGTCAGCTGTTTATTTAGGGATGGGTAAATGTTTTTGAGAAGTCATAAAAAATAACACATGTTGCCACATTTTGAATTTTTAATGTTTACTACTAATTTTACTTTAATTTTTTAAAATAAATATTAACATTTCTTATAATGAATTTAATATTAGAATAATAACATTTATAAATTCAAACAAACTTGCATGTTAATTCCCTCTAGACTTCTGTCTAAGGGTCTGATGTTTTAAAAAACTCTCATGGAGATAAATCACACAAAATCTTTATGATTTTTTTGAAAATTATACTGTAATGTATGTGTCTCTAGTTCACACCCAGAGCCTGCATAGCTAGATAAACAGCTCACAAAATAAAATTTGCATTACTAAATTTTTTTAAATGACCTTGCAGCACTTTCTTTAATCAACTCTCCATAGAGAAGAGCTTTAGATCATAGGGCCCTATTGGCATGCTGATTGTAACTTTCATACAAATGAACATTAACATTCAAATGTTGATTCCAATAGACTTTATTAGAAGCCTACAGGAATATTAAATGAAACAAAAGAATGTGACAATAAAATATTACATTTTTTTATCTTGGATCTCATAGACATAAAAGAAAGTCTATGGATATAACATTTCAATTTAACATTCGACTGTCACTTTTGAATTTTTTTTTTACTGCTCTCATATTTGTAACAATACTAATAAGCTAGACATGTTCAGCAGAGAAAAAAAAACGGTTTGTCTGAGTCTTTCAATGATTGTGAGCAGTAGGTTAAAAAGACACTCAAGTCAAAATAAACTTTTATGATTCAGAAAGAGTATGCAGTTTTAAGACACATAAATTTACTTCCATTATCAAATTGTTCACAGTATTTGTATTCACACTTTCTGGGTAACAAGCTCCTATTGAGCATGTGGGCAAGCTCACAGGGTATACGTATACTAGTCTGTGATTCACTGATGTCTGTCACATGATACAGGGGGCCGGACAAAATTAGACAAAAAAAATAAATTTGTCAGAATTGCAATACTACTGCATTGAGTGGTCCTTTAATAGATCCAAAAATGCCCCAGTAAATCTGTATTTATCTGGTTTTTTTTGTATATTCTCTGAATTCCAGTCCCAGCACATAAAGGGCCTGATTTCTTAAGCCCCTGCTAAGCAAAACCTAAGCGTATAAATGGGGGAAATTACACAGTTCCAAACTGTGCAATGCTCTTGAGATGCCTGGCTTCATCAGCCGTTGTCTCCTGCCCTTCCGGGTATTATATATCACAAGGCTTACCCATACCTGGCACCTGTATACACACATCAACATAACAAAACATCACAGATAAGGTTTCAGAAAAAGAACTACATACAGTACGCAACAAATAATAATAATAGAGTAAAAGTGAAAGCCACAGCAACCTCTGTGGTGGTAGAACTGTACTGCACACAATATTATTAAACTAAATACAGGCTGAACTGAACATGGGACAGACTTAATAGTCAAGGACAGGTAGCCAAGAAATACAAATGTCCTGAGAAAAACGGGACAGTTTGCAACTATATAATGTATTATACGATTGAATATACTGCAGGAGATTCACATATGCCAGTTCCTCAAATTAGATATATTATGTTGTTATTATTACGCTGTTCTTTATGCTGGAGATTCAGTCATCACAATACGTAATCAAATATATACATAAGACCAATAAAGACCTTATGTCTGATTCCCACACAAACATCCATGCCAACCCCACATATGAAGAAAGATTTTTACAATGTGGTATAGACTACCTGAACAAATATACCATGAGACTGGAGGCTAAAAGTTTGATTGTTCTAATAAAATCTAAATATGTATGTGTAGTAAAAAAAATAAGAAATTATAAAGTGCCTTAAGTATTTTTGGGGGGTAACTGATTCTTCTAAACACTCTAATATTGTCAAGGGTATATTGCCATATTAATCAGCAAATATCTGCATAAATAACTTTACAGCATAATTCAGACACTTATGCTGCTAAGATTGATTTTAAGTGATAATTTGTTTAATATAGATTTCAAGAAACTTGCAAGAAACTTCACCATAACAGGGCACCAGGCAGGCACTGCCAGGAGGGGTTGTTTAGGACTTGTAAAGTATCAGTGGGCAGTGCAGTGGTACTGGGGTGGCAATGGCAACATAATAAATAACATACCTGATTGTGAGCCAGCGTACAGAATGAGTATGCACAGTTGCTTCCCAAAAGGATTCCAAAATAGCAGCTAAGAATCATGATGTGCTCTGGCTTTGCAAACTATATGGTTGCTACTGCCTGCACTAGTAAACTTTTGCAATATTGTTTGCAATTAATGTTGTCAGACTTTTAAATTATTATTTTAAAATGTTTTAATTACAACTTTAAACATGTGGGCCTAGATTACGAGTTGTGTGTTAGCCTTAAAAAGCAGCGTTAAGAGGTCCTAACGCTGCCTTTTAATGCCCGCTGGTATTACGAGTCCTGCAGGTACAGGTGTACTGCTCACTTTTTTGGCCAGACTCGAAAATACCGCAAATCCACTTACGTTAATTGCGTATCCTATATTTTCAATGGGACTTGTATAGCACCGGTATTACGAGTCTGACAAAAAGTGAGCGGTAAACCGTCTCCTGTCAAGACTGGTACCGCATTTAAAAGTCAGTAGTTAAGAGTTTTACACTACAACGCCGTAGCATAAAGCTCTTAACTAAAGTGCTAAAATGTACACTTACACCCATAAACTATCTATTAACCCATAAACCGAGGCCCCCCACATCACAAACACTAAAATAAAAATTCTAACCCCTAATCTGGCGAACCGGACATCGCCACCACTATAATAAACATATTAACCCCTAAACCACCGCACTCCCGCATCGCAAACACTAGTTAAATATTATTAACCCCTAATCTGCTGTCCCTAACATCGCCGCCACCTACCTCCATTTATTAACCCCCAATCTGCTGCCCCCAACGTCACCGCCACTATAATAAAGTTATTAACCTTCATTCAGTCGTCGGCCGTCGGATGAAGAGGATGCTCCACGTTGGATGTCTTGAAGATGGACCCGCTCCACGCCGGATGGATGAAAATAGAAGATGCCATCTGGATGAAGACTTCTGCCCATCTGGAGGACCACTTCTGTCCGGTTGGATGAAGACTTCTGCCCGTTTGGAGGACCACTTCTGCCGGATTCGTTGAGGACTTCTGCCCTGTTGGGTGAAGACTTCTCACGGTAGGGTGATCTTCAAGGGGTTAGTGTTAGGTTTTTTTAAGGAGGGATTGGGTGGGTTTTTAGAGTAGGGTTGGTTGTGTGGGTGGTGTGTTTTAATGTTGGGGGGTATTTGTACTTTTTTTTACAGGTAAAAGAGCTGATTACTTTGGGGCAATGCCCCGCAAAAGGCCCTTTTAAGGGCTATTTGTAATTTAGTGTACGGTAGGGCTTTTTTTTATTTTGTGGTCTTATTTAATTTGTTAGGGGGATTAGAGTAGGTGTAATTAGTTTAAAAATCTTGTAATTTCTTTATTATTTTCTGCAATTTAGTGTTTTTTCTTCCGTACTTTAGATAATTTTATTTAATTGTAATTAATTGTATTTAATTTAGGTAATTAATTTAATTATAGTGTAGTGTTAGGTGTAATTGTAACTTAGGTTAGGTTTTATTTTACAGGTAAATTTGTCTTTATTTTAACTAGGTAGTTATTAAATAGTTAATAACTATTTAATAACTATTGTACCTAGTTAAAATAAATACAAAGTTGCCTGTAAAATAAAAATAAACCCTAAGCTAGCTACAATGTAACTATTAGTTATATTGTAGCTATCTTATGGTTTATTTTATAGGTAAGTATTTAGTTTTAAATAGGAATTACTTAGTTAATTGTAGTAATTTTATTTAGATTTATTTTAATTATATTTAAGTTAGGGGGTGTTAGGGTTAGACTTAGGTTTAGGGGTTAATAACTTTATTATAGTGGCGGCGACGTTGGGGGCGGCAGATTAGGGGTTAATAAATGTAGGTAGGTTGCGGCAACATAGGGGCAGCAGATTAGGGGTTAATAAATAAAATGTAGGTGTCGGCGATGTTGGGGGAAGCAGATTAGGGGTTCATAAGTATAATGTAGGTTGCGGCGGTGTCCGGAGCAGCAGGTTAGGGTTTAATAATATAATGAAGGTGTCGGCAATGTCTGGGGCGGCAGATTAGGGGTTAATAAGTGTAAGATTAGGGGTGTTTAGACTCGGGGTTCATGGGTTCATGTTAGGGTGTTAGATGTAGACATAACTTTTATTTCCCTGTAGGAATCAATGGCGCTGCGTTAGGAGATTTACGCTGCTTATTTGCAGGTGTTAGGTTTTTTTCCAGCCGGCTCTCCCCCATTGATTCCTATGGGGAAATCATGCACAAGCACGTTTTACCTGCTCACCGCTAACGTAAGCAGCGCTGGTATTGAGGTGAGATGCCCGGGTTTGTAAACACCAGTAATACCAGCGTTGTAAGTGGTGAGCATAAACTGCTCATTAGCACCGCACAGCCTCTAATCCAAAACTCGTAATCTAGACGTAAATTTCTAATCCTCCTCCCCATGTGTAATGTTAATGGGATATGTACTTTAGGACTTTGACGAAGGGGCACGGTTTATATTTTTGCCCTGGTAGCCAGATTCTCTAAAAACTGCCCTTATTGTCTTCTTTGATATGAGCCGTAAATAGACTGGCCATCCAGTATTGGCTGGGGGGCAAATCCTGCAGGATCCACAAACCTAAAAATATTATATACATTGCTGAATGCTTTCTTGATCAGTGAAAATGTTCTTTTATATAGGTTATTGGCTGCAGTAAAATGTTTACATAAACATACTCAATTAGCTTTTTAAGGGGTGTCTGGCGTCATTTGCTGAGGTCATTGAGAGGTCAAATGTAAATAAGTTCCTGTACTGTAAAAAAATCACTATGTAGCATGTCAAGAAAACTGTAGCATGTTATAATATTGTATATGTGCACCAAACTCTCTGAAGGAGTGGGAAAATTGCAAACTACAAAGATAAATTATAGGAAAATCATGCAAAACACATACAAAGAATGCACATTTTTTATTTTTATTTTCTATGCTTAGATAAAAGGAGAATCTACTCTAAAACTTTTATTGTTTAAAAAGACAGGTAATGCCTTTACTACCCATTCCCCAACTTTGCATAACCAATATTGTTATATTAATATACTTTATAACATCTTAAACTCTAACGCCTAGATTACAAGTTTTGTCGGTAAAAAGGTAAAAAAGTTTTGTCGGTAAGAAGGACAATTCTATTGGCTGATCCAATCAGCCAATCGGATTGAACTTCAATCCGATTGGCTGATTAAATCAACCAATCAGAATTTTCCTACCTTAATTCCGATTGGCTGATAGAATCCTATCAGCCAATCGGAATTTGAGGGACGCCATCTTGGATGACGTCATTTAAAGGAACCGTCATTCTTCGTTAGGACATTGGAAGAAGAGGATGGCTCCGCGTTGGCTGGATAGAAGATGGCTCCGCTCCGGAAGGATGAAGATAGAAGATGCCGCCTGGATGAAGATGTCTGCCAGTCCGGATGTCCTCTTCTGCCCGGATAGGATGAAGACTTCTGCCGGTCCGGATGTCCTCTTCTGCCCCATCATTGCCCGGCTGGGTGAACACGGCTCAAGGTAGGGTGATCTTCAATGGGGTAGTGTTAGGGTTTTTTAAGGGGGATCAGGTGGGTTTTAGAGTAGGGGTGTGTGGGTGGTGGGTTGTAATGTTGGGGGGGAGGTTGTATTTCTTTTTTTTACAGGTAAAAGAGCTGATTACTTTGGGGCAATGCCCCGCAAAAAGCCCTTTTACGGGATGGTAAAAGAGCTGATTACTTTGTAATTTAGTTTAGGATAGGGAGTTTTATTATTTTGGGGGGCTTTTTATTTTATTAGGGGGCTTATATTAGGTGTAATTAGATTAAACTTCTTGTAGTATTTTTTTATTTTTTGTAATTTACTGTTTGTTTGTTTGTTTTTGTAATATGGTTTAGTTTATTTAATTGTATTTTAGTATAGATAATTGTATTTAATTTATTTAATTAATTTATTGATAGTGTTAGGTGTATTTGTAACTTAGGTTAGGATTTATTTTACAGGTAATTTTGTAATTATTTTAACTAGGTAGCTATTAAATAGTTATTAACTATTTAATAGCTATTGTACCTAGTTAAAATAAATACAAAGTTGCCTGTAAAATAAATATAAATCCTAAAATAGCTACAATGCAACTATTAGTTATAGTGTAGCTATCTTATGGTTTATTTTATAGGTAAGTATTTAGTTTCAAATAGGAATAAATTATTTAATTATAGTAATTTTATTTAGATTTATTAAAAATATATTTAAGTTAGGGTTAGGGTTAGACTTAGGTTTAGAGGTTAATAACTTTATTATAGTAGCGGCGACGTTGGGGGCGGCAGATTAGGGGTTAATAATTGTAGGTAGGTGGCGGCGACGTTGATGGGGCAGATTAGGGGTTAATAAATATAATGTAGGTGTCGGCGATGTTAGGCGCAGCAGATTAGGGGTTCATAGGTATAATGTAGGTGGCGGCAGTGTCCGGTCGGCAGATTAGGGGTTAAAAAATTTTATTTTAGTGTTTGCAATGTGGGGGGGGGGGGCCTCGGTTTAGGGGTTATTAGGTAGTTTATGGGTGTTAGTGTACTTTTTAGCATTGTAATTAAGAGCTTTATGTTCCGGTGTTAGCCCATAAAACTCTTAACTACTGACTTTTATATTTTATATGCGGTAGGAGTCTTGTAGGTAGAGGCTGTACCGCTCACTTCTTCCAAGACTTGTAATACCAGCGTTAGGCAAATCCCATTAAAAAGATAGGATACGCAATTGATGTAAGGGGATTTGCGGTATGCAAAAGTCGCAGAAGAAAAGTGAGCGGTAGACCCTTTCCTGCCTGACTTGTAATACCAGCAGGCGTTAAAAAGCAGCGTTAGGACCCCTTAACGCTGCTTTTTAAAGCTAACGCAGAACTCGTAATCTAGCCGTAAATCTCTGTCTGTTTTTAAGCCCCTGCAGGCCACCTTTATCTCAGTCTATTTTCTAAGCTTTACACAGCAATACAGAGCTAGTTAAAGGGACACTGAACCCAAATTTTTTCTTTTGTGATTCAGATAAAGCATGCAATTTTAAGCAACTTTGTAATTTACTCCTATTATCAAATTTTCTTCATTCTCTTGGTATCTTTATTTGGAAACCAATAATGTACGTTTAGATGCTGGCCCATTTTTGGTGAACAACCTGGGATTTTCTTGCTGATTGGTGGATTAATTTAACCGACAAAGAAACAAGTGTTGTCCAAGGTCTGAACCAAAAAATAGTTTAGATGTCTTCTTTTTCAAATAAAGATAGCAAGAGAATGAAGAAAATTTGATAATAGGAGTAAATTAGAAAGTTTCTTAAAATTGCATGCTCTATCTGAATCATGAAAGAAAAAATTTGTGTTCAGTGTCCCTTTAATGTGTACCATATATATAACACTGTGCTCACTCCTGTGGAGTTATAAATGAGACCGCAATGATTGGCTAAAATGCAAGTCGTAAACAACTCTGAGATAAGGGGGCAGTCTGCAGAGGCTTAGATACAAGGTAATGCCAGAGATAAAAAGTATATTAGTATAACTGTGTTGCTTATACAAAACTGGAGGATGGGTAATAAAGGGATTATCTATCTTTTTAAACAATAACAATTTTGGAGTAGACTCACCCTTTAAATATTTGAGTTTTAAACCCCTTTAATTTTCAAGCCCTCACAGAGTATGGATTCCATCTTAGTCTTTATCAGTGATGGTGAACCTCAGCACTCTAAATGTTTCAGAACTACATTTCCCATGATGCTCGACTGGACTGCAGAGCACTTAAGCATCATGGGAAATGTAGTTTTGAAACATTTAGAGGCCATCCCATTCAAAGGTCAATTTGTATTTGTAAAATTATGCATGCTTAATAAACATATAACTTGACAAATGTGCATAAATTAATACACAAATACTGATACATATTCCTAAAGCGTATCAAATTGCAAGACAATGAGGAATTCTACGTCTCTCATCAGAAATGGCACATCAGGGGGTCGATCCGATATAAAGCGTCGCCCGCAAAAGCCGGCGACGCCAATATTTGCGCGGATTTGGTATCACATATACGGCGTAACCTAGAAGTTACGCCCGTATATTTCTGCCGTCGCCCGCAGTTTTTTGGGCCATAGGCAGGTATACCAAACCCGCGCAGTTTGGTATCCAATATGCAGCGTAAGGACTTACGTGGCGAAAATGGAGAAAACTTACTCCATTTTCACCTCGCCACAAAAAGCAGCCGTAAGAAGCCTTACGCTGACTATTGGAGCCCCGTAACTCCCTAAACTAACTAGAAAATAAACCTAACACCTAACGCATGCGCAATGTCTATCTCCCTGTCAACCGCGATCTGCTAAAATAAACCTAACACCTAACGCATGCGCAATGTCTATCTCCCTGTCAACCGCGATCCCCCCCCCCCCCCGAAATCCCTAATAAAGTTATTACCCCCTAAACCGCCGCTCCCGGACCCCGCCGCCATCTACATAAACTAACCCCCTACTGTGAGCCTCTAACACCGCCGCCATCTACCTTATCTATCCCCTAATCTGACCCCTTACACCGCCGCCACCTATATAAAAATTATTAACCCCTAATGTAAGCCCCTTACACCGCCGCCATCTCTATTAAAATGATTAACCCCTAATTTAATCTACCTACCCCGCCGCCAGCTATATTATCTATATTAACCCTAAGTATATTATAGTTAATATAGGTATTACATTATATATATTAACTATATTAACCCTAATTATATTAGGGTTAATATAGTTAATATAGTTACTATAGTATTTATATGAACTATATTAACTCTATCTAACCCTAACTAAATTTATATTAAATTAATCTAATTCATTTATAAACTAAAATATTCCTATTTAAATCTAAATACTTACCTATAAAATAAACCCTAAGATAGCTACAATATAATTAATAATTACATTGTAGCTATGTTAGGGTTAATATTTATTTTACAGGTAAATTGTTAATTATTTTAACTAGGTATAATAGATATTAAATAGTTATTAACTATTTAATATCTACCTAGTTAAAATAATTACCCAATTACCTGTAAAATAAATCCTAACCTAAGTTACAAATACACCTACACTATCAATAAATTTAATAAACTACTAACATCTATCTAAAAATACAATTAAATTAACTAAACTAAATTACAAAAAAAAAAAAACACTAAATTACAAAAAATAAAAAAAAGATTACAAGATATTTAAGCTAATTACACCTATTCTAAGCCCCCTAATAAAATAATAAACCCCCAAAATAAAAAAAATTCCCTGCCCTATTCTAAATTCAACAAATTTCAAAGCTCTTTACCTTACCAGCCCTTAAAAGGGCCTTTTGTGGGGCATGCCCCAAAGAATTCAGCTCTTTTGCATACAACAAATACAATACCCCCCCCCATTACAACCCACCACCCACATACCCCTATTCTAAACCCACCCAAACCCCCCTTAAAAAAGCCTAACACTACCCCCCTGAAGATCTCCCTACCTTGTCTTCACCACACCGGGCCGAACTCCTGATCCGATCCGGGCGATGTCTTCCTCCAAGCGGCAAAGAAGAATTCTTCCTCTGGCGATGTCTTCCTCCAAGCGGCAAAGAAGAATTCTTCCTCCGGCGACGTCTTCCTCCAAGCGGCACCAAAGTCTTCATTCTTCCGGCGGCATCTTCAATCTTCTTTCTTCGCTCCGCCGCCGCGGAGCATCCATCCCGGCCGACTGCTGAACTTGGAATGAGGTACCTTTAAATGACGTCATCCAAGATGGCGTCCGCTGAATTCCGATTGGCTGATAGGATTCTATCAGCCAATCGGAATTAAGTTAAAAAAATCTGATTGGCTGATTGAATCAGCCAATCAGATTCAAGTTCAATCCGATTGGCTGATCCAATCAGCCAATCAGATTGAGCTCGCATTCTATTGGCTGATCGGAACAGCCAATAGAATGCGAGCTCAATCTGATTGGCTGATTGGATCAGCCAATCGGATTGAACTTGAATCTGATTGGCTGATTCAATCAGCCAATCAGATTTTTTTAACTTAATTCCGATTGGCTGATAGAATCCTATCAGCCAATCGGAATTCGGCGGACGCCATCTTGGATGACGTCATTTAAAGGTACCTCATTCCAAGTTCAGCAGTCGGCTGGGATGGATGTTCCGCGGCGGCGGAGCGAAGAAAGAAGATTGAAGATGCCGCCGGAAGAATGAAGACTTTGCTGCCGCTTGGAGGAATACGTCGCCGGAGGAAGAATTCTTCTTTGCCGCTTGGAGGAAGACATCGCCCGGATCGGATCAGGAGTTCGGCCCGGTGTGGTGAAGACAAAGTAGGGAGATCTTCAGGGGGGTAGTGTTAGGCTTTTTTAAGGGGGGTTTGGGTGGGTTTAGAATAGGGGTATGTGGGTGGTGGGTTGTAATGGGGGGGGGGGGTATTGTATTTGTTGTATGCAAAAGAGCTGAATTCTTTGGGGCATGCCCCACAAAAGGCCCTTTTAAGGGCTGGTAAGGTAAAGAGCTTTGAAATTTGTTGAATTTAGTATAGGGCAGGGAATTTTTTTTATTTTGGGGGTTTATTATTTTATTAGGGGGCTTAGAATAGGTGTAATTAGCTTAAATATCTTGTAATCTTTTTTTTATTTTTTGTAATTTAGTGGGTTTTTTTTTTTGTAATTTAGTTTAGTTAATTTAATTGTATTTTTAGATAGATGTTAGTAGTTTATTAAATTTATTGATAGTGTAGGTGTATTTGTAACTTAGGTTAGGATTTATTTTACAGGTAATTGGGTAATTATTTTAACTAGGTAGATATTAAATAGTTAATAACTATTTAATATCTATTATACCTAGTTAAAATAATTAACAATTTACCTGTAAAATAAATATTAACCCTAACATAGCTACAATGTAATTATTAATTATATTGTAGCTATCTTAGGGTTTATTTTATAGGTAAGTATTTAGATTTAAATAGGAATATTTTAGTTTATAAATGAATTAGATTAATTTAATATAAATTTAGTTAGGGTTAGATAGAGTTAATATAGTTCATATAAATACTATAGTAACTATATTAACTATATTAACCCTAATATAATTAGGGTTAATATAGTTAATATATATAATGTAATACCTATATTAACTATAATATACTTAGGGTTAATATAGATAATATAGCTGGCGGCGGGGTAGGTAGATTAAATTAGGGGTTAATCATTTTAATAGAGATAGCGGCGGTGTAAGGGGCTTACATTAGGGGTTAATAATTTTAATATAGATGGCGGCGGTGTTAGGGGCTCACTTTAGGGGGTTATAGATATAATATAGCTGGCGGCGGGGTACGGGAGCAGCGGTTTAGGGGTTAATAATTTTATTAGGTTGCGGCGGGGTAAAGGAGCGGCGGTTTAGGGGTTAATAATTTTATTAGGTTGCGGCGGGGTAAAGGAGCGGCGGTTTAGGGGTTAATAGCATTTTTATTGTTAGGCTAGTGAGGGGGGATAGCGGATAGAGGGTTAGACAGTGCGGGCTATGTTAGGGAGGCGTGTTAGACAGTGCGGGCTATGTTAGGGAGGCGTGTTAGACAGTGCGGGTGTTTTAAACTTTAGTCAGGTTTTATAGGCGCCGGCAGTTTCTAACGTGGCGCAAGTCACTGGCGACGCCAGAAATTTGTACTTACGCAGATTTCTGGACATCGCTGGTTTGTGAGACTTACGGCACGTTAGCATCTGACGGCGACCTATATGGGATGGCTCGAGTTGCGAGCTGAAACTGCGGGCGACGCCGGTTCCCTCGCTTGCACCGCAAACTGCGATCGATATCGGATCGCGCCCCAGATTGCTCGGGTAACAAAGCTATTAAACATAGATGGCATTGGGGAGTATAGCATTTCTGCATTTCATCACAAATCTCGAGAACATTTCAGAAATCCATCTAATGGAATAAAATTCAATATTTTTTTCAATATTGTGTTTCATTTGAGTGCCAGAGGTTGGAGTGAATCATCTATACCCAGATATGCTTAAATGTTTAAAATGTTGGGTCATATGGAGTAAATCGTATTCATTGATAGGAAAGGTATACATTTTTTCAGCTTAAAGGGACATTCAAGCAAAAATTAGATTTCACATGGATACTTTTCAGTTTTGAATAGAAGTATTTTTGTGATATTCATGAATTAGCAGAAATGCTTCTTATAAAAGCTATAGCTGTTTCAAAAGTATATTTAAGTATGCACCGTGCACCAGCATTTTAAACACAGCACTTGCTCAGAGAGCCTAAGGTGCTTGTACCATCTGGTAATGACAGAGTTTGTTTATTACTGACATGATACAAGCCCCACTGGTGCTCTGAGCAATTGCAGTATTTGAAATGCTGGTACGCTGAAAATACCTAGCTATACTTCACATGCACGTGCAGAGAAAAATGTTAACACTAAAACAGTGATAACTTTTACAGGAAGCATTTTTTGCCAATACATGTATATTGTAAATAAGTTTCTATTCCAAGATGTAATTCATCTGTGTGCATTTAGATTTTAACTGGAATGTTCCTTTAAAATCAGATTAGTACAGCAGTGTGAAAAAGATTTAACAGCAAAGAGGTTAATGTCCCTTAAAGGGATACTGAACCCAATTTTTTTCTTTCATGATTCAGAGAGAGCATGCAATTTTCATAAACTTTCTAATTTACTTATATTATCAAATTGTCTTTGTTCTCTTGGTATCTTTATTTGAAAAAGAAGGAATGTAAGCTTACGAGCCAGCCCATCTTTGGTTCAGCACCTGAGTAGCACTTGCTGATTGGTGCTACCCAGGTTTTGGGTATATTTCTATTCAAAGATGTAATTCATCTATGTGCATTTCAATTTTGACCTAAATATCGCTTTAAACACTGCTGTTTTTTTTTTTTAACTTTATTTCTTTATTAAGGTATTCTGAAGATATACAATATACAATAAAGAAATTTGACGGTTGAAATTGGTATTCAGAACTTCAACAAGTTGCAGAGAGTACATAGAAGAAGAGACAAGAGCATCAATGCACATGATAAGTTATAGAATGTTATATTTTTGTCACAGGGCAGTGTATATAAAGTTTTTATCTAATAGATATAATCTATTCTCTGTATATGCAAAATAAGACTTGTGACCCTGTTTCGAAAATAAGTTTAGTAAAGCAATTTGAGTTGTGAAGAAAATGGTTATCGTTGTTTTTATTTATTTAAATATTCATCCCAAAGAAAACAAATTGAGTGATAATTATCTGTGTGTTTAGATTGTATAAAAATGGGGCCCCTAGAGGTGAAAGCAGGGTAGACTGCAGGGGCCTTTGACCTGCGGAGCAATAGGCCTTTTTGGTGAGTGAGAAGGAGGGGGTGGAGCAAGGAAGGCACTACTTAAGGGGCAGGAGCGGGAAAAAGTGCCAGACTCTTAGTAAATACTTTCATGAGAATCATCTTGTCCGGTGTGGTTTTTTCCTGATTCCTTGGAAGAGCTGTTGGGCCACATCCGGGAGGCTGCTGCGGTGAGGCCCAAGTCAAACCAGAAGTCCCTGCCTCCTGTAAGGTTGAGTCCGGAGCCTGCTGGTCGGTCGTCTGGAGGGAAGAAGAGCGGCCCAGTTCCTGGCCATTGGAGTTCGTCCTCTGCTGGGTCCTCAGCTGCGGTGTGTCTCCGGACATCTTTGGAGGCTGGGCCTAGCCTTGTGGTGTTGGTCGGTGCTCCAGAGCAGTTTGCTCCCCCAGTTACGACTCCTGGTGGTAAGTCTTCATGGGGGTGAGGCGATCACGGCCTTGGTAGGCCTGGGGTGGCTCCTGTAATTGTTCATCAGGCTTGGGAGAAGTGTGACGGCCCGACTGGGCCCGTGGTGGAGGTTGGGTCCAATACAGGGGGTGGGGAGGCCATGGGGGATAAGGCTTGTGGGGGGACCTGGGCCATACAAGTTTTCCTTCGGCCACAGATAAGGGCCAAGCATATGTTGTGGGATTTGGTGGGAAAGAAAGCCAGGCTGCAAGTTTTTTGGGGGATGATGTAGAGATCTACTCTGAAGGGGAGCTGGAGGAGATGTTTAAGAATGTTCATGAGGAGTCTCTCCCTCAGGGTGACATGGCCTTATGTCTGTCCCCTTCCTCAGGTGAGGATTATTTTCCTCCCTCTCCGGAGGCCCATTGGTCTAGGCCCCATATTCACTCTTCTGGGTTGGGGTATTTGGGTTTCTCTTCCAGTAGGGGCGGGGCTGCCCCTGATATTCCTGGTGTGAGGGATCCTGGTTTCAGAGGGGGGAGAGGGGGAAGACATTTGTCATGTGCATCTGTTTCTTTTGCAGAGGTGGAGCAGTGGTGTGAATGGCCTCTGGACGCCACTGATCTGTCTTGTGGAGCTTTGAATGTCGTTGACGGCCAGGAGGATGACTCCTTTGGCCTACACGGTTCTTGGATGGAGTCCATTAGCCTTGATCAGGATGACAGAGTCCCTTGGTCTGGGGGTACTGGTCCCTCTGGTCACATTCAACTGGTGGGTACAGAGAGTGGAGGTACCAAGGGTCCTGTGTATAGTGGGGGGATGAGGTCCATGGCCGCTTATAGAGGGGCCTGGTGGGTCCTTTGGGGGTGGGTAGAGGGAGAACATGTAGGAGGCCAGGATCTGATGTGTTGGTAGAGGGAATGCTATGGTTGGTGGGGTCAGCCAATCTAGGGGGAGACGGGGACGGGGTGGGTATTTGTCCCTGAATGTGGTTTCACGTGTCCCTGTTTTGCATACTTTGATACGGCGGCCGCCCTAAGTGGACTCGGATGTACGGGGCATGGTTGCCGGGTCATCGGTTGTAGAGGGCGTGGCTACGGAGCAGCACAGGAGCGGGCTCCAGGCACGGATGCTGTGTGAGGGCATTGTTGGCGGTGTTCGTTCGTCAGCAGAGACCGGTTCAGGTGAGATGGCTATTGGGCCTCCTCTGGGTGGGGAGTGTGTGTTGGGGTGTGGGGGTGTGACTAGGGTGAGTCTGTGTTTCCGGCAGTGGCGAGGGTGTGGGTTCCCCCAGAGGTATCTCCTTCGGCCTCCTCGCTGGTGAAAGAGGATACTGTGAGGGCTCCAGTGAGCGGCCCCTCAGCGGGTGGTTCTGCTGGTAGCCAGGTATCTGGTTTGTTGGTCCCAGTGGGTGGGGTCAGGGAGAAAGCGGCTAGCGGGCGAAGCTTAGGGTGGCGGACATGGCGATGTCACGGTCCTGCCTCTGTTCGATTGGGCCTTTAGGTATGCACTTGTTGGCTGATCTTCAGGATAAGATCATTAACCGGGAATGTATTGAACTTTTCTCCCTTCTGCCTCTGGACCAGTTTTTTTAAATTGTAAGAAAGATTTGATTAAAAAGGGGAGTGCAAAAAACATCAGAAATTACCAAAAACATTTACTAATTGGTTTCAAGCTTTTATGATTTATGCCAGTATCATGTCGGGGAGGTTTCCCGAACAAGGTGCGGCATTGTTTTGCTACCTTGACAAAATTGCGTCTGCTCAGAGAACGTTCCGTGGTATGGCCTGGTGGGCTTACGATGAGCAGATTCGGCAGCTTTTTTCCGTTAAGCCCGCCACGTGTTGGGATGATCAGGATATGGGTTGTGGTTGAAAATCATGACTTCGCTGAGGGCTGCTCAGCCCTTTCAAGCTGGAGCCGGCGGTCCACCTTTCGGGGGTCGCCGGTTGGTGGAAAAAAGGGTTACTGCTTTGCCATTAACAAGAAGTTTTGTAAGTAGGGGGGTGACTTGTAAATTTCCGGCATTAGTGCTCGGGAAGTGGGGGTTCCCACCCCTCCGTCAAGTGTTTCCGTAAGGGAAAGTCCGGGGGGGGGCCCCTAGTCAGTTGAAAAAGGGGATATCCCTGGTGAGGGTAAGCGTGATGGAGCCGTGGCTCATCAAGTACGCTTGAAAAAAAAAGATTGTGGGGAAAATGCGGCATTGTTGCTACATGGTTTCAGCTTTGGCTTTGTTATCCTTTCTCAGGGGGGTCAGTGTGTTTTTAGGGGTAAATTGTAGTCGGCTCGGTAGTGGCCTGGGGTGGCGTCTGAAAAAATCCTGAAGGAGGTTGCGTTGGTCCGCATGGCGGGCCCTTTTTCTGAGCCTCCTCTGCCCGACTTGAGGATTTCACCTTTAGGGGTGGTTCCAAAGCGGGAGCATGGGAAGTTCTGTTTAATACATCATCTTTCTTTCCCCAAAGGGGTATCAGTTAATGATGGGTTTCCAGATGAATTGGCCTCGGTTAAGTATGCCTCTTTTGATCGGGCTGTTAGCCTGGTTAGGGGAGCTGGTAAGTCGGTGTTGCTGGCGAAAATAGATATTGAGGCAATGTTTCGGTTATTGCCGGTTTACCCTTCCTCTCATCGTTTGCTTGGTTGTTGTGTTGACGGTTCCTATTTTGTGGACCTTTGTCTGCCTATGGGCTGCTCCATATCCTGCTCCCTCTTCGAGTGTTTCAGCACTTTTCTGGAATGGGTGATTCATGTGCGGTCGGGATTTGGTGCTGTTGTGCATTATCTTGACAATTTCCTGTTTGTCGGACGGCTGGGTCTGAGATATGTCGGCATATGCGGGATGTTTTCTATCTGGTGGCGAGTGATTTTGGTCTTCCCATCGCTAGGGAGAAGTCTGAGGGTCCAGTTATGATCCTCAGTTTTCTTGGCATTACCATAGATTTGGGGCGCATGGAGTGCAGGCTCCCGATTGATCAAATCCAAGACTTGCTTTTGTTAATTGGCCGTTTATTGCTGGTAAAAAAGGTGACTTTGAAGGATCTCCAGTAGTGATGTTGCGAATAGTTCGCGGGCGAATAGTTCCCGGCGAACATAGCATGTTCGCGTTCGCCGCGGCGGCGAACATATGCGATGTTCGGTCCGCCCCCTATTTGTCATCATTGAGCAAACTTTGACCCTGTACCTCACAGTCAGCAGGCACATTCCAGCCAATCAGCAGCAGACCCTCCCTCCCAGACCCTCCCACCTCCTGGACAGCATCCATTTTAGATTCATTCGGAAGCTGCATTCTTAGTGAGAGGAGGGACAGTGTAGCTGCAGCTGATTTAATAGGGAAATTGATAGCTAGGCTAGTGTATTCAGTGTCCACTACAGTCCTGAAGGACTCATCTGATCTCTGCTGTAAAGACAGCACCCCAAAAAGCCCTTTTTAGGGCTAGAACATCAGTCTGCTTTTTTTTTTTTTTCCTGTGTAATCTAATTGCAGTTGCCTGCCTGCCAGTGTGTGTGTCAGACTCACAGCGCATACTGTGCCCACTTGCCCAGTGCCACCACTCATATCTGGTGTAACAGTAGTGTACATTTAAAAAACAACAACACTTTTTTGACTGTGAAATAGGAGGAGACAGCTGCCAGTACCCAAGATGGCCGCCAATAAGGCAGATGGGGAGGGTTAGAGAGCTGTTTTGGGGGGGATCAGGGAGGTTGGGGTCTAAGGGGGGATGCTACACCACAGCATATGTAAATATGCTAAAAAAATATAAAAACCTTTTATTTTAGTGCTGGCAGACTTTCTGCCAGTACTTAAGATGGCGGGGACAATTGTGGGGTGGGGGAGGGAAGGGAGCTGTTTGGGAGGGATCAGGGGGTCTGATGTGTCAGGTGTGAGGCTGATCTCTACACTAAAGCTAAAAGTAACCCTGCAAGCTCCCGACAAACTACCTAATTAACCCCTTCACTGCTAGCCATAATACACGTGTGATGCGCAGCAGCATGTAGCGGCCTTCTAATTACCAGAAAGCAACGCCAAAGTCTGCTATTTCTGAACAAAGGGGATCCCAGAGAAGCATTTACTACCATTTGTGCCATAATTGCACAAGCTGTTTGTAAATAATTTCAGTGAGAAACCAAAAATTGCGAACATTTTTTTTTTTTTTTAAATTTGATCGCATTTGGCGGTGAAATTGTGTCATTAAATATACCAAAATAGGCCTAGATCAATACTTTGGGTTGTCTACTACACTACACTTAAGCTAAAATTAACTCTACAAGCTCCCTACATGCTCCCTAATTAACCCCTTCACTGCTGGGCATAAAACACGACACGTGTGGTGCACAGTGGCATTTAGCAGCCTTCTAATTACCAAAAAGCAACGCCAAAGCCATATAAGTCTGCTATTTCTGAACAAAGGGGATCCCAGAGAAGAATTTACAATAATTTATGCCATAATGGCATAAGTTGTTTGTAAATAATTTCTGTGAGAAACCAAAAATTGCGAAATTTTTTTTTTTTTTTTAAATTTGATCGCATTTGGCGGTGAAATGGTGTCATTAAATATACCAAAATGGGCCTAGATCAATACTTTGGGTTGTCTACTACACTACACTTAAGCTAAAATTAACTCTACAAGCTCCCTACATGCTCCCTAATTAACCCCTTCACTGCTGGGCATAAAACACGACACGTGTGGTGCACAGTGGCATTTAGCAGCCTTCTAATTACCAAAAAGCAACACCAAAGCCATATAAGTCTGCTATTTCTGAACAAAGGGGATCCCAGAGAAGAATTTACAATAATTTATGCCATAATGGCATAAGTTGTTTGTAAATAATTTCTGTGAGAAAACTAAAGTTTGTGAAAAAGTGAACAATTTTTTTTTATTTGATCGCATTTGGCGGTGAAATGGTGGCATTAAATATACCAAAATGGGCCTAGATCATCACTTTGGGTTGTCTACTAAACTACACTTAAGCTAAAATTAACTCTACAAGCTCCCTACATGCTCCCTAATTAACCCCTTCACTGCTGGGCATAAAACACGTGTGGTGCGCAGTGGCATTTAGCAGCCTTCTAATTACCAAAAAGCAACGCCAAAGCCATATAAGTCTGCTATTTCTGAACAAAGGGGATCCCAGAGAAGCATTTACAACCATTTATGCCATAATTGCATAAGTTGATTGTAAATAATTTCTGTGAAAAACCTAAAGTTTGTGAAAAAGTGAACAATTTGTTTTCATTTGATCGCATTTGGCGGTGAAATGGTGGCATTAAATACACCAAAATGGGCCTAGATCAATACTTTGGGTTCTCTACTACACTACACTTAAGCTAAAATTAACTCTACAAGCTCCCTACATGCTCCCTAATTAACCCCTTCACTGCTGGGCATAAAACACGTGTGGTGCCCAGTGGCATTTAGCAGCCTTCTAATTACCAAAAAGCAATGCCAAAGCCATATAATTCTGCTATTTCTGAACAAAGGGGATCCCAGAGAAGCATTTACAACCATTTATGCCATAATTGCATAAGTTGTTTGTAAATAATTTCTGTGAGAAACCTAAAGGTTGTGAAAAAGTGAACAATTTTTTTTTATTTGATCGCATTTGGCGGTGAAATGGTGGCATGAAATATACCAAAATGGGCCTAGATCAATACTTTGGGATGTCTTCTAAAAAAAAATATATACATGTCAAGGGATATTCAGGTATTCCTGACAGATATCAGGGTTCCAATGTAACTAGCGATCATTTTGAAAAAAAGTGGTTTTGAAATAGCAAAGTGCTTCTTGTATTTATTTCCCTATAACTTGCAAAAAAAGCAAAGAACATGTTAACATTGGGTATTTCTAAACTCTGGACAAAATTTAGAAACTATTTAGCATGGTTGTTTTTTGGTGGTTGTAGATGTGTAACAGATTTTGGGGGTCAAAGTTAGAAAAAGTGTGTTTTTTTCCATTTTTTTCCTCATATTTTATAATGTTAGGTAATTTATGCCCTTTATGGATTAAAAAAAATAAATAAAAAATTTCATGGGAGTTTTGCCATGGATCCCCCTCCGGCATGCCACAGTCCAGGTGTTAGTCCCCTTGAAACAACTTTTCCATCACTATTGTGGCCAGAAAGAGTCCCTGTAGGTTTTAAAATTCGCCTGCCTATTGAAGTCTATGGCGGTTCGCCCAGTTTGCCTGTTCTCGAACATTTGTGGAAGTTCGCGTTCGCCGTTCACGAACCCAAATTTTTATGTTCGCGACATCACTAATCTCCAGTCCTTGCTGGGCAAATTACATTTTGCCTGTCACATTATACCGATAGGTAGGGTTTTTTGTAGATGGCTTTGGCCACGGCTGGAGTTAGGCAGCCGCATCATTTTGTGCGCTTATCTTGTGACTTAAAAGATTACTTGATTGTGTGGCAGCATTTTCTTTTGGATTTTAACGGGTCTAGCTTGATCCAGGAGGTTAAGATTTCTAATGATGAATTTGATTTGTTGACCGATGCTGTGGGGGGGTCATGGTTTCGGAGCTTATTTTCAGGGACACTGGGGTTGGGCTGCTTGGCCGGATTCGTGGTTTGATGGTGAGCTGGTATGCAATTTGGTATTTCTGGAATTGTTCCCGATTGTGGTGTCATTGTGTGGGATTAATCCTTGGCTGACAGGTCTGTGGTTTTCTTCACGGATAACATGGGGGTCGTTTCTGGGCTGAATACGTTGTCTTCTTTGTCGTGTCCGGTGTTACGGTGGCTGTGCTTATTGGTGTTGAAATGCCTGAGGATGAATGTTTTTGTAAGAGTGAAGCATATTCCTGGTGTGGATAATTCTATAGCTGACTCCCTCTCTCGTTTCCAGTGGTGCAGGTTCCGAGAATTGGCTCCAGGGGCAGATCCTGTTGGGTGCCAGTTCCCCACCCATCTGTGGAAGCTTGGAACGGAGGACTGGCTGGAGTGGTGATGGATTCTTTGGCGCCAGGTACTTGGACATCTTATGATAAAGTTTGACGGGAGTGGGTGGTTCTGTTGTCGGAGCATGGGATTTGGGAGGGCTCTTCCGAGGTCCTTGACTGTTTGTTAGAATGGATGTGGTCTTGGAGGTGTTTCGGTGTTTCTCCGTCTGGTATGGACGGGAGGATAGCTGCTTTGGCTTTCCATTTTAAGTTGGTAGGCTTGGAGGATGTTACTAAAGAATTTTGTGTTCGTCAGGTTTTGAAGGGTATGAAAAAAGGCGAGAGGAGTTCTGATTGTAGGAGACCTATTACTTTTGTGCTGTTGCATACTTGCAGAGTTTTGCCGGATGTTTGTTCCTCTAATTTTGAAGTATGCCTTTATCGTTTGGTGTTTGTATTGGCTTTTTTAGGGGATTTCTGTATCTCGGAGCTGGTGAGTAGGAGTAAGTGGTCTTCTGGTGGTTTGGGTTTCTCTGACGTTGTGCTGTCTGCATCACGAGTGGAGCTTTTCCTGAGGTGTAGTAAGAATGATCAGGTGGGTAAGGGCAGATTGGTTGTTTTTTTTCCTAGCAGGCTGGAAGTTTGCCCTATGGTTTGTTTGAGGGAAGATTTGTGCTGTCATCTTTTGCTGGGTTCTTTGTTGCTGCATTTAGATGGCAGCTCTTTGTAGCATTTTCAATTCCGGGCTGTTTTGTCCAAGACGCTGGGGAGCTTAGGTTTGTCCCCTATGGATTTTGGGTCCCATTCCTTTCGGATTGGGGCCGCTACAGAGGCGTCGGCTTTGGGTTTGAATGAGAGTGTTGTTAAGAATATTGGTAGGTGGGGGTCTCGTTGCTATCAACTGTATGTTTGTTCCAATCTGAAGGTTTGATCTGTTCTTATGTTTCCCTTGTTCTTTATATTGTAGGTTTTAAAAGGATGTGGATTTTTGGCCACCCACTCATTTATTGGGCCCGGAGGGCAGCTTCGCAGAGGGTCGATGGTTTGCAGTTGGGTCTTTCCAGATCTGATTGGGATGTGCAGTGGTTCAAGGTGCGTGGTCTTCGTTGGGACCGGTTGCTGTTGATGGTTGTGGATTACTGTAAATGGTATCCGCACCTGGATGTATTGGTGGTCCATGCTGGGGGTAATGATTTGGGTTTCATGCCCCAGAGGGAATTGGTTTAGATGATTAAATGGGATCTGGGAAGGTTATCGGATTTGTATCCGTACTTAAAGGTGATTTGGTCTGATATGGTGCCACGCCTGGTATGGAGAGCGGTTTGGGATCCTGTCAAGCTGGATAAGTGTAATCATAAGGTCAATAAACTTATTGGGTCTTTTGTTCGGAGGCTTGGGAGATCAGTGATTCATCATTCTGATTTAGAGGAGGTTGGGCATGGGGAGTTTAATCTTCATGATGGAGTGCATCTTAATGAGTTCGGCCTACAGCTCTTCCTCCTTGATTTCAAGAAGGCTTTCAGTTCTGTTGGGGTTTTGGCGGGACTGGGCTGATTAGGTCAGACCAGTCGTTGGCGGGGGTACTAGTTCGCTGCAAGACAGCGGGTTATGGCCAATTGGAAGGTGTTAACTATATTTGTATTCCAACGGGATGGAATGCTTGTGGAAAACATCTCAAGGGACAAGGGAGTCTCTTAGAGTCAAGTTTTAAAGAGAGGTAACAGACTCAATCCTTAATAAGGTTGTGTCCAGGGATTTGAAGGCCATATTGGTAAAATAATTGAACTAGCAACGCTTGATCATATGTCTACAGATGTTGTTACTGCAATATGTTTTCTGCACTTATATAAAAATGGTTATTAAAATATTTAAAGGTTTTATTTATATATTTAATAAAGGAGCTGTGGCCAGTTTTATATACCAAGAATGTTGTCTGGTGTCTTTATATGTAAAGGTTAATAAGTTGTGTTTAGAGTAGGTGGATATTTAAAGGTAGGCAGGTTATTGAAGACTCAAAAGGTCATGGTACTTATCTAATTAAAGTGAGTATGATACTTTATCTTTCTAGATTGCAATAGGTGGTAAAATATTTTTTCCCAGTTCATAGGTGTTAGGGGTAATGTGAACCTGACTGCAGCCATCTTGTTCCTCGCAGCCATCTTGTGATGATTAGCATCCATTTTGTAATGATTAGACTTTATTATAATGGTTCATTCTGTAGTGAGAAATATATGCTTGTCATCTTATTCTGCAAAGCTAGCTAACCTTGTAGATGTCCCTGGCTGTACGCCAAGAAGAATATAATGTCAATAAGATGGTCCAGAGACCTTGTTGTCTCCGCAGATTTTAGCTTATTATGACTATGAGATTATTGTTATGAGCTAGTGAACTTCCAGAATCACACTGTATTTTACTCTGTATAACTGTGTAAAAGGACGCGGTCCTAACGTGTCATCCCCTTAACCCTATATGCTGTTACTGAAGTCTATAAGATAGCCTTGCACTGTTCAATAAACATGATTGGCGTTAGATTATATTGCTGCGTGGTCTGAGTCATTCTAAGGGATCCTTATCAGATAATCTACATCTGCCTCAGGTGGTACAGTGGGCCCGTGGCTTCGGCCTGACCTGACACTTCCCCCCCTGGGGAAACACCTAACAATTTGTATTACCATTAAGCACTGATTTTTTTGTTATTAAAATTATTCATCCTAAAACATATAGACCTAGATTTGGAGTTTGGCGTTAGCCGTGAAAACCAGCGTTAGAGGCTCCTAACGCTGGTTTTAGGCTACCGCCGGTATTTGGAGTCACTCAAAATAGGGTCTAACGCTCACTTTTCAGCCCCAACTTTTCCATACCGCAGATCCCCTTACGTCAATTACGTATCCTATCTTTTCAATGGGATTTTTCTAACTCCGGTATTTAGAGTCGTTTCTGAAGTGAGCGTTAGACATCTAACGACAAAACTCCAGCCGCAGGAAAAAAGTCAGTAGTTAAGAGCTTTCTGGGCTAACGCCGGTTTATAAAGCTCTTAACTACTGTGCTCTAAAGTACACTAACACCCATAAACTACCTATGTACCCCTAAACCGAGGTCCCCCCACATCGCCGACACTCGAATACATTTTTTAACCCCTAATCTGCCGACCGCCACCTACGTTATCCTTATGTACCCCTAATCTGCTCCCCCTAACACCGCCGACCCCTGTATTATATTTATTAACCCCTAATCTGCCCCCCTCAACGTCGCCTCCATCTGCCTACACTTATTAACCCCTAATCTGCCGACCGCAAAGCGCCGCCACCTACGTTATCCTTATGTACCCCTAATCTGCTGCCCCTAACATCGCCGACCCCTATATTATATTTATTAACCCCTAATCTGCCCCCCACAACGTCGCCTCCACCTGCCTACACTTATTAACCCCTAATCTGCCGAGCGGACCTGAGCGCTACTATAATAAAGTTATTAACCCCTAATCCGCCTCACTAACCCTATAATAAATAGTATTAACCCCTAATCTGCCCTCCCTAACATCGCCGACACCTAACTTCAATTATTAACCCCTAATCTGCCGACCGGAGCTCACCGCTATTCTAATAAATGTATTAACCCCTAAAGCTAAGTCTAACCCTAACACTAACACCCCCCTAAATTAAATATAATTTTAATCTAACGAAATTAATTAACTCTTATTAAATAAATTATTCCTATTTAAAGCTAAATACCTGTAAAATAAACCCTAATATAGCTACAATATAAATTATAATTACATTGTAGCTATTTTAGGATTAATATTTATTTTACAGGCAACTTTGTAATTATTTTAACCAGGTACAATAGCTATTAAATAGTTAAGAACTATTTAATAGTTACCTAGTTAAAATAATTACAAAATTACCTGTAAAATAAATCCTAACCTAAGTTACAATTAAACCTAACACTATACTATCATTAAATTAATTAAATAAACTACCTACAATTACATCCAATAGAATGCGAGCTCAATCTGATTGGCTGATTGGATCAGCCAATCGGATTGAACTTGATTCTGATTGGCTGATTCCATCAGCCAATCAGAATATTCCTACCTTAATTTCGATTGGCTGATAGAATCCTATCAGCCAATCGGAATTTGAGGGACGCCATCTTGGATGACGTCCCTTAAAGGAACCGTCATTCTTCAGTTGGACATCGCCGGAAGAAGATGGGTCCACGGTGGAGGTCTTCAGGATGGAGCCGGTCATCATCGGATGAAGATAGAAGATGCCGCTTGGATCAAGATGGTTGCCGGTCCGGATCGCCTCTTCTTCCCGGATAGGATGAAGACTTTGGAGCCTCTTCTGCACCTCTTCAGCCACCGGATGATGGATCGCCAACCCCCGCTTGGGTTGGATGAAGATTTTGGAGCCAGGATGGATCGGTGATACCTGGTGAGGTGAAGACAAGGTAGGATGATCTTCAGGGGCTTAGTGTTAGGTTTATTTAAGGGGGGTTTGGGTTAGATTAGGGGTATGTGGGTGGTGCGTTGTAATGTTGGGGGGGGGGTATTGTATGTTTTTTTTTACAGGCAAAAGAGCTGAACTTCTTGGGGCATGCCCCGCAAAGGGCCCTGTTCAGGGCTGGTAAGGTAAAAGAGCTTTTAACTTTAGTAATTTAGAATAGGGTAGGGCATTTTTTATTTTGGGGGGCTTTGTTGTTTATTAGGGGGCTTAGAGTAGGTGTAATTAGTTTAAAATTGTTGTAATATTTTTCTTATGTTTGTAGATATTTTTTTATTTTTTGTAACTTAGTTCTTTTTTATTTTTTGTACTTTAGTTAGTTTATTTCATTGTAGTTATTTGTAGATATTGTATTTAATTAATGTATTGATAGTGTAGTGTTAGGTTTAATTGTAGGTAATTGTAGGTAGTTTATTTAATTAATTTAATGATAGTATAGTGTTAGGTTTAATTGTAACTTAGGTTAGGATTTATTTTACAGGTAATTTTGTAATTATTTTAACTAGGTAACTATTAAATAGTTCTTAACTATTTAATAGCTATTGTACCTGGTTAAAATAATTACAAAGTTGCCTGTAAAATAAATATTAATCCTAAAATAGCTACAATGTAATTATAATTTATATTGTAGCTATATTAGGGTTTATTTTACAGGTAAGTATTTAGCTTTAAATAGGAATAATTTATTTAATAAGAGTTAATTAATTTCGTTAGATTAAAATTATATTTAATTTAGGGGGGTGTTAGTGTTAGGGTTAGATTTAGCTTTAGGGGTTAATTCATTTATTAGAATAGCGGTGAGCTCCGGTCGGCAGATTAGGGGTTAATAATTGAAGTTAGGTGTCGGCGATGTTAGGGAGGGCAGATTAGGGGTTAATACTATTTATTATAGGGTTAGTGAGGCGGATTAGGGGTTAATAACTTTATTATAGTAGCGCTCAGGTCCGCTCGGCAGATTAGGGGTTAATAAGTGTAGGCAGGTGGAGGCGACGTTGTGGGGGGCAGATTAGGGGTTAATAAATATAATATAGGGGTCGGCGATGTTAGGGAAGCAGATTAGGGGTACATAGGGATAATGTAAGTAGCGGCGGTTTACGGAGCGGCAGATTAGGGGTTAATAATAATATGCAGGGGTCAGCGATAGCGGGGGCGGCAGATTAGGGGTTAATAAGTGTAAGGTTAGGGGTGTTTAGACTCGGGGTACATGCTAGAGTGTTAAGTGCAGACGTAGGAAGGGTTACCGCATAGCAAACAATGGAGCTGAACGCGGCTTTTTTGCAGGTGTTTGGTTTTTTTTCAGCTCAAACAGCCCCATTGTTTCCTATGGGGGAATCATGCACGAGCACGTTTTTGAGGCTGGCCGCTTGCGTAAGCAACTCTGGTATCGAGAGTTGAAGCTGTGTTAAAAATGCTCTACGCTCCTTTTTTGGAGCCTAACGCAGCCATTCTGTGGACTCTCAATACCAGAGTTATTTTTATGGTGCGGCCAGAAAAAAGCCGGCGTTAGTTTTTCGGGTTGTTACCGACAAAACTCCAAATCTAGCCGATTGTAATTCTGGAAAATATTTTTTTACATTAAAATATAAAATAAGAAACCCTGATGTCTACATAAATATTTATCAAATGTGTATGGGTCAACAATGCTAATAACTAACATATTGGGGAGAGACTGTATGAATTTAACATCTGATTTTAAAAAAAATAAAAAAATAAACCAAAATGTTTTATTCAAGGGGTTTACAGGGAGGAATATATTGTTATCATTAAATCTGATAACTACTAATAAAAGTAAAATGGATCTCTATCTATCTCTCTCTCTCTCTCTCTCTCTCTCATTTTCTCTCTCTCTCTTGTGTCTGATTTGCTGCACAATTAAATACAGTTTAAAACCTCCAAGCACTCAAATGATTATTAACTTGAACAAAAAATATCTCACATATTTATTTTATATTAGAAGATGAAGGGTCCTATTTTCTTTTAACCTTTTTAATTCATAAGTCAAAGCTGTTCCTCTTGAGAAATAGTCCCTCCTTTACAGTAAATACTTGAGTTCCCCATAACCGGTTAAGTGCACACGCTTTTGAACTTCCACTCTACAACAAAGTACTAATGAAGAGTACTGAAGGATATCTACTGTTTCAATTCATGTGGTGTGTTTTTCTTGAGAGAAATGCTAGGATTTTAACTGCAGTGTGTATGTTTATTTGAAACAGAGCACACGTTAAATGAACATATAACTAACATTTCCATCACTGGCTGTAATCAATGCCATTTTGGTACTGGATTCAGAAAAGCTACAGGTTTATTATTTATTTGAGCTTTATTATCCCTTTTTTATCTAATTAAAATAAATGATCTACGTTTTCTAACATTTATGAAATTTGATGAACTGCTCCTTAGGCAGCACATAAATGGCGTATACTTAGGACATATATTAAAAAAAAACATTTTAAATCTATCATGCATTTAAAAAAAAACTTTATATTTTACTTATGTTATGAAATATACTTATTTATCTTGGTTTATTGGTTGAAAAGTTTCACCTTTCCATTACAAACTTATATGGTATGCTCAGGACCATGGATATGTCTCAATCATTATACGTCAGCTGTGTTCGCAATAATGTTGGTTGGTAATAGTGTTATTCATATTGTTCTCAAGACACATGCAAGATCCTGAGATTACCTCAGTGTCCTCTATGGAAGGTGCTATATTTCAATAAAGGATGCCAAGAGAAACAGGTAAATTGAAATTATAAATGTTAAAAGACCATTTAAAGTCTTTGTGGATTCTTGAAGATTAATTATGTGATAACCTTTTTTTTTTTCTTTTTAACTGAAACACACCACATGCTCCTTTAAACACTTTTGGGACCCAGAAAAAGCAATGGAGTATTTTGGAGCCAAACATACCTTCCAACAAAGGAAGCAATAATATTCTTTGTACTCTGTACGTACTTTGTTTTGATGTTATAAAGGGGTTAAAGTCTAATCTGCAACAGAAAATGTTGGGCTTTGCTGCCCATAAAATAGTATACTGGTATGTATACATGTGTGTGTGGTGTACAAGTGTTTGTGTTTGTGGTTTATGGGTGTTTTTATTACATTTAGGTCTCAATATCTTTAGCTTGTACAAACATCACCATAGGTTTTTTCCCTCCCCTCAGAGTGTGCTTTTATCTTTAGGCTTTCAGATTCTGAACCAAAAATAACTATCAAGTGCATTTTAATCTTTAGTGAGTGAATGTTCCTACATGGTTTACACAAAGTCCCTTTGAGTAACAAAACCTCAGTCTCTTCCAACAACAAACACAAGGAGGGAAATGGTTTTAACAGCACCTTCGAGTTCAAATGTGAAAATGATTTGAGATTTTATTTCATGTAAAGGTTAGCAGGAGGAGAAATGAGACAGAAAATAGACAGAGTTATAGAGTTGGCCACACTCAATCTAAAGATAAATGAGCTGTCTGTGAAGTGAAACAGGATATAACCCAGAATGCATATGATCTGTATCATGAGCCCCATCCAAGGCTGTTGTATTTACAAAAAAAAACTTCAAATGTATCTTAACATGACCACTGCTATTTACAGCAATATACTTTTCAGCAAATTGTTAAATTATATAACTGCGGCTATGTTTCTTAACTTAAAGGGCCACTAAACCAAAAATCTTTCTTTCATGATTCAGATAGTGAATAGAAATTTAAACAACATTACAATTTACTTCCATAATTTATTTTGCTTCATTTTTTAAATATCCTTATTTGAAGAAAAATCAATGCACATGGTGAGCCAATAACATGATGCTTCTATGTGCAGCAACCAATCAGCTGCTAGCGAGCATATCTAGATATGCTTTTCTTCAAAGAATATCAAGAGAATAAAACAAATTAGATAATATAAGTAAATTAGAAAGATGTTTAAAATTGCATTCTCTTTCTAAATCATAAAAGAAAAAATGTGGGTGGCATGTCCCTTTAAGGGAATTTTAAAGTCATGCATAATTATTTAAAATACATTTAAAATATAGTGTTGTTCTTATTGTCTAATGTAATAGTATCTTATTGAATAGCTTTATTATGATATCTAAAAACAATTTGCATAAAACATAAATATTATTTTACTTTTTTATTGACAAATAATACAACCCCAATTCTGAAAATGTTGGGTCAGTATGGAAAATGCAAAAAACACACATAAAGAGTCATTTGAAAATTCAATTCACCCTGTACTATATTGAAAACACATTATTAACACATTAGTTGATGTTTTACTTGATGAATTTTGAAAATATACACTCATTTGAGATTTGATGACTGCAATACATTCCATAAAAGTTAGGACAGGGGCAATTTAGGACTAATAGCAATGTGACAAGTTGAAATAAGAAGGTGATGTGAAACAGGTAAGGCAACCATATAATCATAAGGAGCCTTCAAAAAATAGCCTAGTCCTTCAAGAGCAAGGATGGGTTGAGGCTTGTGAATCAGCCAACAGATACAACAGTTTGAGAACACCATTCCATATAGACAAATCGGTAGGATTTTGGGCATTTCACCTTCTGCAGTACACAATATAATTAAAAGATTCAAGGAATCCAGTCAAATCTCAATGAGTAAAGGGCAAGGTCGAAAAAACACTTCTGAATGTGAGTGATCTCCTATCCCTCAGACGTCACTGTCTCAAAAATTGTCATGAGTCTGTAATGGATATATTGACATGGGCTCAGGAATACTTTGGTAAACCTTTGTCAGTCAACAATATTTGTGATGCATCCACAGATGCAAGTTAAGGCTTTACTATGCAAAGCAGAAGCTATACGTCAACACTGTCCAGAAGCACCACCGACTTCTCTGGGATCGGTCTCATCTGAGATGGACAGAAGCACAGTGGAACTGTGTTTTGTGGTCCGATGAGTCAACATTTCAGATAGTTTTTGGAAAAAACATCAGTTGGGCCAAAGAGGGAAAGGACCATCCAAGCTGTTATCAGCAGTAGGTCCAAAAGCCAGCATCTGTCATGGTATGGGGGGTGTCAGTGCCCATGGCATGGGTAACTTGCACATCCGTGAGGGCACCATTAATGCATAAAGGTTTGTATAATGCATTTTGGAGCAACATATGCTGCCATCCAGACGTTGTCTTTTCTAGGGATGCCACTGCATTTTCAAGCAGGACAACACCAAACCACATTCTCCCAGATTACAAACGCATGGTTGCGTGCACAGAGAGTGCTGGTGCTAGCATGGCCTGCCTGCAGTCCTGACCTGTTTACAATTGTGAATTTGTGGTGCATTATGAAGCGTAAAATAAGGCAACTGCGCAGCTGAAGACATGCATAATGGATGAATGAGGGAAAATTCCGCTTTCTAAACATAATCAACTGGTGTCTTCAGTGCTCAAACACTTAATAAGTGTAATTAAAAGAAAAGATGATGTTACACAATGGTTAACAGTCGACTGTCTCAACTTTTTTGGAGTGTGTTGCAGTCATCAGATTTGAAATGTGTATAGTTTCAAAAATACATGAAATTCACAGAGAAAAAAACATAGATAATGTGTTAATAATGTGTTTTCAATATAGTACAGGGTGAATTAAATTTTCACTTTTTTTTGTTTGTTTTTTTGCATTTTCCATACTGTTCGGAATTGGGGTTGTACATCTTGCCAATGTTCTGCGATTCATACCACTGTAGTTATATTCTACAACAAAGGCTGAAGATGTCATCAGAGCTCAGGTGCCACATCTCTGGTAATGGAACAAAATTATGTTTTGGAACAGAAAGTTGAAGGCCATTTTCATGAGAAATCTATCTCTGAATCAGTAAAAGTATTAATCCCAGTTTCACATCAGACATTTGAATTTAATAAGGATTTACATTCCATTGAAACTCTAGGCTTTTTTTTCCAGATGCTGCTATTGTTGTGCTTCCAATTTCGGGCATTAGAGGGAGACAAACAATCCAGGACACCTATATATATGAATATATACATATATATTTATGTGTTTATATTTGTATATACACATATTAATACATACATATATATGCATATAAACATATACATATATATTTAAAGTAAAAACACAGTCCCAAAAGACTTCAATGTAAAGGCACATTTCAGTGCCATTTTTTCTAACACCTCACATTCCCTCACTTTAACCCCTTGTAACACTTTGTGTAGTTATTTAAAAAAAAAATAAAGATGCTCATTTTTTTTATTTTAAAAAAGGAACTGTCCACTTTATTTGGGGGGCAACTGGGGCACATTTTAATTTTAATTAACCAGAGGTCTGAACTCTGGTTAATTGCACTAAGCGCAAAGTTCTTCCGCACACTTGCGGGAACATTAATCAGCCACTTATATTGGCTGGTTATTTAACAGGCTTTTGCGTTTGCACGTTAAAATAGCGCTCCACTTGTAATCTATCCTTTAGTGTTTAATGTCACTTTAACAAACTTTTTTGATTTTTTTAATAAGGCACCTGCATCTACCAGGCTTATATTAGTCTAAAATGCATAATTATATGAACTGTCAACAAATTGTTAACTTATAGCCATAATACAAGTGGCAAGTTGAAAGTAAACACGATCGCTTGAGCACAATTGAAGTTAACATGCATTGGGATAGTGCGTCCTCAGAGTTCTGATTAACTGTTTCGCAAAGCAAAAAAGTGTCACAAAACACATCAAAAATACATTACAAAGCACAGTTACACTCTTAGAGGACCATTTATTAAGCTTGCAATAAACAGCAGTTATAAAGCAGCTCCATAACCCTGTTCGCCTGCTCTGATGAGGCGGACAGAGATCGCCACAATTCAACCCAATCGAGTACGATCGGGTTGATTTACACCCCCCTGCTTGCGGCCGATTGGCCGTGAATCTGCAGGGGGCGGTGTTGCACCAGAAGCTCACAAGAGCTGCTGGTGCAATGCTGAATACGGAGAGCGTATTTTCTCCGCATTCAGCGAGGTCTGTCGGACCTGATCCGCACTGTCAGATCAGGTCAGACAGACCTTTAAACCTTTGAGTGCTAATGACGGCTCTGAGCCATCACAGAGTTTCCCACTCTGGTGCTAATGACGGCTCAGAGGCGTAACTAGCACTCTCCCACCTTGACGGAGATCTGGGGGCTCCCACCCACTTCTACCCCGGCGATCGTGTCTGTAGAGTGACAGGCATCGCCGGGGATTCCCGTTTTGCATGTTGACATCACGCGCAATAACATGATGACGTCACCTCGCAACTTTATTTATACTTAACAATGTTAAGTATAGGAGCAGGGGGCATGCTGCTTAGAAGCCTGTATCTCAGGCATCTAAGTGGCTACAGACCCCCAAGACTTGGAAAGGTAATTGCCTAACCTTTCCAACAGTGTAAGTCTTGAGGATATGAAAAAAAAAAGTTTAAAAAAAAATGTTCGAAAAATAAAAAAAACATAAAAAAAATCTTAGCACCCAGGTGGGAAAGTGCTTAGCACTCAAAGGGTTAATAAATAGGCCTCTTAATAACACTATCTAATAAAAAATATTAAAAAAACATTTTTATTAAAATTTGGCATGATGAATTAAAACCTGAAATGCAGCCCCAAACCAGGACAGACCCTCCACCATGTTTCACTGAAGGCCGAAAGCACTCATTCCTCCATATCTCTCCAACTCTTATTTTCACATATTGTTGACAATTGGACCCAAAACTTTTAAATTGGATTCAACGCTCCATAATACTCTTTTCCACTGATCTTCATTCCAATCTTTGTGAGCTTTAGCATATCTTAGCCTTTTCACCTTGTTCCCCTTCCGAAAAAAGTGGTTTCTTGGCTGCTAACCTTTCATAAAGACCATTCCTGAATGCGCTTCTTTAGAATGTAGAAGGTTCAAATTGGCATCCTGGTCTCGCAAAAAAAGAAACTCTGAGTAATTTCTCATCAGATTTGTTTAAGTTTTCTTGGCCTTCCAGTCCTTTTTTTTCCTTGACCTCTCCTGATTCTTCAAATTTCATTATAATGTTTCTTCTTTATAAGCTTGAATATCACATCTTGAGTGTCCAGTTTGTTTTCTGATTTCCCCCTTAAGAGTAGTCTTGCTGATGCTAAAGTATGATTTTATGTCTGTCAAATTCTGTGATCTTTGACATTTTGAATGGAATGATGTGATTGAAAGTTGGTCTTTTTAGCAAGCTTCTAATTAATTAAACTCATACCACATGTGTATGTAATGCTCAAGCATGTCTCGCACAAACTTGGTGTAATAGACCTTTTTCATAGCAGTCATTTTGACATGAAATAGTAGGACAAATACAGGTGTTAGTAATGACATTAATTAGTGTTCCCATTCCATTTAGGTTTATAAGAGTCAGGTTTCTGCTATTGCTCAAGTGTAAGGGGAGGTCACACTAAATACTTGCCACTTTAGCCTATAGAAGCTGTTTTCTCTGATGTTTTTCTATTTTTAAATACTGCATACAAATATCCTGTATTTTCTGGTTGTATTGTAATAAAGAGACAGAGAAATAATTATATAAATCTAATGGTGGCCTAAGACTTTTGCACAGTACTATATACTTTACAGTCAAGTAGATGAAACATGTAAAAGCATATTTACGTAGTATTCATTTAATAAAGTGTTTAACTGAATATGTACTGGAAATATTTCCCATTCCAATGCTCTGCACATAGTAAAATATGTTCTAAGTATTTATAAATAGATATTCCTATATATCTGTATATATCTCTACTTATATATAATCTTGTGTATACATATATATATATATATATATATATATATATTTATATATATATATAGTTATAGATATATATTGAACCAAATACAATTTTATATATATATATATATATATATATATATATATATATATATATATATATTTGTGTGTGTGTGTGTGTGTGTATGTGTGATAAATAGAATATATTCTGCTATGTGAAGAACATTGGAAAGAGAAATAATATTTTCATGTTGGGTTAGCTCACTTGAGAAAATGCAATTGGGTTTGCGTGCGAGTAGGGTGTTTTTTTCCAACTATTTATTCTCCATTGACTTCTATGGGGGATTACCTTAACAAGCAAGCAATATCCTAGCTTCATCTTTTTGTGCACATCATGTAACCATGCCAGCAAAAACGTTTTACTTTCAACTTGTAATACAAGCTTTAAATACCACTCCAATAATCTGGCCCTTAAAGGCACAGTTTACCCAAAAGCTTTCTCTCCTTTAATTTGTTCCCAATTATACATTTTACCTGCTGGAATGTATTACATTTTTTTACAAATAGCTCCTTAGCCTTTATATTGGCATTTGAAATCGCTGATTTAGCCTGTAGTATCCCTACCTATACTGAAAGTTTCTATACCTAGGTATAGGCTATTGAGAAACAATCACCTAGATTACTAGTCTTGCGTTAGCCTTAAAAAGCAGCGTTGAGAGGTCCCAACGCTGCTTTTTAAAGCCCACTGGTATTACGAGTCTGGCAGGTACAGGTGTACTGCTCACTTTTCTTCCGCGATTCGAGCATACCGCCAATCCCCTTACGTCAATTGCATATCCTATCTTTTTAATGGGATTTGCCTAATGCCAGTATTACGAGTCTTGGAGAAAGTGAGCAGTACACCCTCTCCTGTCAAGACTCCTAGCGCATTTAAAAGTCAGTAGTAAAGAGTTTTATGGGCTAATGCCGTAACATAAAACTTTAACTAAAGTGCTAAAAAGTACACTAACACCCATAAACTACCTATTAACCCCTAAACCGAGCCCCCCCACATCATAAACACTTAAATAAAAATTTTAACCCCTAATCTGCCGACCGGACATCGCTACCACTATAATAAATATAACCCCTAAACCGCCGCACTCCCGCCTCGCAAACACTAGTTAAATTTTATTAACCCCTAATCTGCCATCCCTAACATCGCCGACACCCACCTACATTTATTAACCCCTAATCTGCCACCCCCAACGTCGCCGCTACTATATTAAAGTTATTAACCCCTAAACCTAAGTCTAACCCTAACCCTAACACCCCCCTAACTTAAATATAATTAAAATAAATCTAAATAAAATTCCTATCATTAACTAAATTATTCCTATTTAAAACTAAATACTTACCTATAAAATAAACACTAAGATAGCTACAATATAACTAATAGTTACATTGTATCTAGCTTAGGGTTTATATTTATTTTACAGGAAAGTTTGTATTTATTTTAACTAGGTACAATAGTTATTAAATAGTTATTAACTATTTAATAACTACCTAGCTAAAATAAGTACAAATTTACCTGTAAAATAAAACTTAACCTAAGTTACAACTTACCCCTTGAAGATCACCCTACCTTGAGACGTCTTCACCCAACCGGGCAGAAGTGGTCCTCCAGAGGGGTAGAAGTCTTCATCCGATCCGGGCAGAAGAGGACCTCCAGACGGCCAGAAGTCTTCATCGAGCCGACATCTTCTATCTTCATCCATCCGGAGCGAAGCGGGTCCATCTTCAAGCCAGCCGACGCGGAGTATCCTCTTCAAACGAAGTCCAACTGAAGAATGAAGGTTCCTTTAAATGATGTCATCCAAGATGGCGTCCCTTGAATTCCGATTGGCTGATAGGATTCTATCAGCCAATCGGAATTAAGGTAGGAAAAATCCTATTGGCTGATGCAATCAGCCAATAAGATTGAGCTTGAATTCTATTGGCTGATTGGAACAGCCAATAGAATGCAAGCTCAATCCTATTGGCTGATTGGATCAGCCAGTAGGATTGAACTTCAATCCTATTGGTTGATTGCATCAGCCAATAGGATTTTTCCTACCTTAATTCCGATTGGCTGATAGAATCCTATCAGCCAATCAGAATTCAAGGGATGCCATCTTGGATGACGTCATTTAAAGGAACCTTCTTTCTTCAGTTGGACTTCATTTGAAGAGGATATTCCGCATTGGCTGGCTTGAAGATGGACCCGCTCTGCTCCGGATGGATGAAGATAGAAGATGCCGCCTGGATGAAGACTTCTGGCCGTCTGGAGGTCCTCTTCTGTCCAGATCGGATGAAGACTTCTACCCCTCTGGAGGACCACTTCTGCCCGGTTGGGTGAAGACGTCTCAAGGTAGGGTGATCTTCAAGGGGTTAGTGTTAGATTTTATTAAGGGGGTATTGGGTGGGTTTTAGAGTAGGGTTGGGTGTGTGGGTGGTGGGTTTTAATGTTGGGGGGGTGTATTGTATATTTTTTACAGGTAAAAGATCTGATTACTTTGGGGCAATGCCCCGCAAAAGGCCCTTTTAAGGGCTATTTGTAATTTAGAATAGGGTAGGGCTTTTTATTATTTTGGGGGGCTTTTTATTTTATTAGGGGGTTTAGAGTTGGTGTAATTAGTTTAAAATTCTTGTAATTATTTTATTATTTTTGTAATTTAGTGGGATTTTTTTTTCGTACTTTAGTTTATTTAATTTAATTGTATTTAATTGTAGTTAGTTTAGGTAATTAATTTAATGATAGTGTAGTGTTAGGTGTAATTGTAACTTAGGTTAGGATTTATTTTACAGGTAAATTTGTACTTATTTTAGCTAGGTAGTTATTAAATAGTTAATAACTATTTAATAACTATTGTACCTAGTTAAAATAAATACAAAGTTGTCTGTAAAATAAAAATAAACCCTGAGATAGCTACAATGTAATTATTAGTTATATTGTAGCTAGCTTAGGGTTTATTTTAAAGGTAAGTATTTAGTTTTAAATAGGAATAATTTAGTTAATTGTAGTAATTTTATTTAGATGTATTTAAATTATATTTAAGCTAGGGGGGTGTTAGGGTTAGACTTAGATTTAGGGATTAATAACTTTATTATAGTGGCGGCGACGGTGGCGGTGGCAGATTAGGGGTTAATAAGTGTAGTTAGGTGGAGGCAACATTGGGGGAGGCAGAGTAGGGGTTAATAAATAAAAAGTAGGTGTCGGCGATGTTGGGGGCAGCAGATTAGGGGTTCATAGGGATAATGTAGGTGGCAGTGGTGTCCGGAGCAGCAGATTAGGGGTTAATAATATAATGTAGGTGGCGACGATGTCGGGGGCAGATTAGGGGTTAATAAGTGTAAGATTAGGGGTGTTTAGACTCGGGGTTCATGTTAGGGTGTTAGGTGTAGACATAAAAGTATTTCCCCATAGGAATCAATTGGGCTGCGTTAGAAGCTGAACGCTGCTTTTTTGCAGGCTTTAGGTTTTTTTTCAGCCGATTCTGCCCCATTGATTCCTATGGGGAAATCATGCACGAGCACGTTTAACCAGCTCACCGTTACCGTAAGCAACGCTGGTATTACAGTGAGATGTGGAGCTAATTTTGCTCTCTGCTCACTTTTTTGTGGCTAACGCCGGGTTAAAAAAAACCTGTAATACCAGAGTTGTCTTAAGTGAGCGGTGAGAAAAAACTGTGCATTAGCAACACAAGCCTTACCGACAAACACTCGTAATCTAGGTGTATGTAAACATAGTGAGCAGAAAGAAATTGCACTCACAGCGGGAGGTGGAAGAGATAAAACTCTAAAATGTTCATTTTCAATTGTTCTTTCTAAGTAGTGTACAGACACAGAGATAAAAAAGGGAAGCATTTGAGTAATAAGATAACAAGATCTGATCTGTCTGTAAGCTTAGCCTGTTTTGATGGGTTGTGGTTTTAAAAAACTAATACAGCTATTTATTTTACAAAAAGAAGCATAAATTAGCAATTTCTCACACATTTTATACACTGCAGCTGGTATATCAAGTCATGGGGAACACATTCAGGAAAAAAACATTTTTTTATAGTGAACTGTCCCTTTAATATGTCTGCTGGAAGTATACCTGTGGTATCAATATATAGACATAATATGTAAAGTAAGGAGAAAAACTGTGCCACTTTGTCAAGTTACTTTGTGCAATATAAAACCTGGCTTACATGGTTTCATTAGCTGCATAGTCAAATTTATATAAACATCTAACAAGAGGCCGACAGGTTAAATCATTGAATGAAAATTAGGCTTAAACCTCTTTAAACCTCTCTTTTTAATTAATTTCTTTTCATCTTCCTCTCTCTACTGTTTTTGCTCAGAGCATGAATATTTTCCTTTAATCTTAAATGCAGTGTATACTTTAAAGTATTAATTGTATTTCAGAAGCTCATCGGGAGCTGTACGTTTTTTGCCTGAACTTGACAAATGATGGTACAATCCCTTGTTTATAGAGAGGATTAGACAAGGTAGACTGATAGAATAGAAAAAAAACATTGAAATAAAGAAGTAGAATTTTGATCAAAGTAGTATTAAAAATGTATTGTACATTTTTAAAAGATTTTTAAATACAGCAGAAATGCATAATCAACAAATGCATGATAAAAAGACAATGCAGTTGCACTTACTCTTATTTTCTAAGACATTTCAAAACTTCCTATTTCCATGCCCATTGCATCATGTGACAGCCGTCATTGAATCACAGAATATAAGTATACACTGTGAACTCTTGAACATGCTCAGTAGGAGCTGGTGCATCAGAAAGTGTGCATACAAAGACATGTGCACAGTCTGACAATGAAGTCAATTAAAAAGTTTTTAAAAAGCATTAGCTATCTGAAAAAAAAAGTAAAATTGTGACTTTAGTGTACCTTTAATGGGTATATACTAAATGTTAGTCCAAGTTTCAATTGCCCATCAAATCATGTAATGTTCAGTATATAGTAAGCATAATGTAGTGATGCAAAGATTATACCTGTATATAAATATATATATATATATATATATATATATATATATATATATATATCGTAGCACTTGTGAACAACCTGAGACTTCATCAGTACGTTTGCATCACCATGACAACAACCGCATAACAACATTCGGTCACAATCTCAAAAATGGAGATATAAGTGCTCGTGCTATAACCATACATGTCCCGAAACCTCAGGCATCATGTTAGGCTGTAATCATGGACACTACACACTGATCCGTATCTGCTGCTATCAAATACGATTGCATTTTTCTGACATCGTTTATATGCGCGTTGCCATAGTAACCATATAAGCCATTAACAGTATATTGTGTCAATTTGAGAACCACTGACTGCTGGATAAAAATTAACAGTGCACCCGGGAGCTGTAAGTAAAGTAGTGTTGTGCGGATCATCTAAGGACTGTTTATATATATTTTATTTATATATAATATATATAAATATATATATATATATATATATATATATATATATACATATATATATATATATATATATATATATATATATGTTGCGGGTAAAGTAAGAAAATAGGTAATCTTAGCATTAAACCTGACATTACCCAAGCAGCTGTGGTTTAAGCCTGATGCAACATGATAAATCTTCTCAGAGTGCATGTAGTCCCAACATATATACGATGCACTGTAATTCACACATCTTCACTATCTTTTTTGCCTCCGCCTGGGGGGTTCAAGGAGGGTGAAGCCCCTCTTGTAAACCTCTTTCCCTAAGGTTCACGGGGTGGATGCCAAAGGATTAGTGGGGTGCCTTCCTTGAACCCCCCAGGCCGAGGCAAAAAAATAGTATAGATGGGGGAATTACATTACATCCGGCTTTACCCACAGCCGCTTGAGTAATAACAAGATTACCAGGATTTCTGACTTTACCCGTAACATATATATAAGTGCAGAATTATTAGGCAAGTTGTATTTTTGAGGATTAATTTTATTATTGAACAACAACCATGTTCTCAATGAACCCAAAAAACTCATTAATATCAAAGCTGAATATTTTTGGAAGTAGTTTTTAGTTTGTTTTTAGTTTTAGCTATTTTAGGGGGATATCTGTGTGTGCAGGTGACTATTACTGTGCATAATTATTAGGCAACTTAACAAAAAACAAATATATACCCATTTCAATTATTTATTTTTACCAGTGAAACCAATATAACATCTCAACATTCACAAATATACATTTCTGACATTCAAAAACAAAACAAAAACAAATCAGTGACCAATAAAGCCACCTTTCTTTGCAAGGACACTCAAAAGCCTGCCATCCATGGATTCTGTCAGTGTTTTGATCTGTTCACCATCAACATTGCGTGCAGCAGCAACCACAGCCTCCCAGACACTGTTCAGAGAGGTGTACTGTTTTCCCTCCTTGTAAATCTCACATTTGATGATGGACCACAGGTTCTCAATGGGGTTCAGATCAGGTGAACAAGGAGGCCATGTCATTAGATTTTCTTCTTTTATACCCTTTCTTGCCAGCCACGCTGTGGAGTACATGGACGCGTGTGATGGAGCATTGTCCTGCATGAAAATCATGTTTTTCTTGAAGGATGCAGACTTCTTCCTGTACCACTGCTTGAAGGTGTCTTCCAGAAACTGGCAGTAGGACTGGGAGTTGAGCTTGACTCTATCCTCAACCCGAAAAGGCCCCACAAGCTCATCTTTGATGATACCAGCCCAAACCAGTACTCCACCTCCACCTTGCTGGCGTCTGAGTCGGACTGGAGCTCTCTGCCCTTTACCAATCCAGCCACGGGCCCATCCATCTGGCCCATCAAGACTCACTCTCATTTCATCAGTCCATAAAACCTTCGAAAAATCAATCTTGAGATATTTCTTGGCCCAGTCTTGACGTTTCAGCTTGTGTGTCTTGTTCAGTGGTGGTCGTCTTTCAGCCTTTCTTACCTTGGCCATGTCTCTGAGTATTGCACACCTTGTGCTTTTGGGCACTCCAGTGATGTTGCAGCTCTGAAATATGGCCAAACTGGTGGCAAGTGGCATCTTGGCAGCTGCACGCTTGACTTTTCTCAGTTCATGGGCAGTTATTTTGCGCCTTGGTTTTTCCACACGCTTCTTGCGACCCTGTTGACTATTTTGAATGAAACGCTTGATTGTTCGATGATCACGCTTCAGAAGCTTTGCAATTTTAAGAGTGCTGCATCCCTCTGCAAGATATCTCACTATTTTTGACTTTTCTGAGCCTGTCAAGTCCTTCTTTTGACCCAGTTTGCCAAAGGAAAGGAAGTTGCCTAATAATTATGCACACCTGATATAGGGTGTTGATGTCATTAGACCACACCCCTTCTCATTACAGAGATGCACCTCACCTAATATGCTTAATTGGTAGTAGGCTTTCGAGCCTATACAGCTTGGAGTAAGACAACATGCATAAAGAGGATGATGTGGTCAAAATACACATTTGCCTAATAATTCTGCACTCCCTGTATATATATATATATATATATATATATATATATATCAAAAAGATTTAGTCAAACCAGCTCTAAGTATTAAGTTAAAAATAGTTTGCATAACCCTAATTGTTTAAAAATTGCTGGGAAGTATTTTAAAATAATTTAAAAAATAAGCAAAATAAGTAACATAGCCATGCTGGCTGAAGTAGTCCGATCCACCCCCGTCATCAATGTTTTTCATCAGAAACACAGGCATTGTGTTAAAGTTTTGTATTCTACCAAAGTAAAGATAGATATCGATACAGCCATATAAGGAAATATGTGGGGGGGAGTTAGAGCTGTACAATTCGGAAACTTAAAAGAAAGGGATAAGGAACCGTCATTTGTTGGGTAGTCGTCTGTCTGGATGGATGCTCCGCATCGGCTGGATTCAAGATGGACTTGCTCCGCTCCGGATGGATGAAGATAGAAGATGCCGTCTGGATGAAGACTTCTGGCCATCTGGAGGTCCTCTTCTGCCCGGATCAGATGAAGACTTCTGCCCCTCTGGAGGACCACTTGTGCCCGGTTGGGTGAAGACGTCTCAAGGTAGGGTGATCTTCAAGGGGGTAGTGTTAGGTTTTATTAAGGGGGTATTGGGTGGGTTTTAGAGTAGGGTTGGGTGTGTGGGTATCCACGATAGCAGCCGCTCCGGTCCCACACTGGCTGAAAACGCCACCGGAAGTTTCAGGAGGAAGAGAATAGGTGTGAAGCCCTAGGGGGTGCAGGCCAAAAATGCGGCCGGTTCCGCCGCAGGAAAAGCAACTGGAGAGAAACAATCAGCTGCACTTGCGGTACAAAAATATATGTAAAAAATTAGATTTTTATTAGTATTCCTTTAAAAACAAGGTACATGCAGGCTTAGCAGGATGAACATCCTAACATGTTTCGTGCCTAACACGGCACTTAATCATAGGACTGTGATTAAGTGCCGTGTTAGGCACGAAACATGTTAGGATGTTCATCCTGCTAAGCCTGCATGTACCTTGTTTTTAAAGGAATACTAATAAAAATCTAATTTTTTACATATATTTTTGTACCGCAAGTGCAGCTGATTGTTTCTCTCCAGTTGGGTGTGTGGGTGGTGGGTTTTAATGTTGGGGGGGTGCAATGTATTTTTTTTTACAAGTAAAAGAGCTGATTACTTTGGGGCAATGCCCCGCAAAAGGACCTTTTAAGGGCTATTTGTAATTTAGTATAGGGATTTTTTTTATTTTGGGGGGCTTTTTTATTTTATTAGGGGGATTAGATTAGGTGTAATTAGTTTAAAAATTTGTAATTATTTTTTTATTTTCTGTAATTTAGTGGGGTTTTTTTCGTACTTTAGTTTATTTAATTTAATTGTATTTAGTTAGTTTAGGTAATTAATTCAATTATAGTGTAGTGTTAGGTGTTATTGTAACTTAGGTTAGGGTTTATTTTACAGGTTCTTTTGTCTTTATTTTAACTAGGTAGTTATTAAATAGTTAATAACTATTTAATAACTATTGTACCTAGTTAAAATAAATACAAAGTTGCCTGTAAAATAAAAATAAAGCCTAAGCTAGCTACAATGTAACTATTAGTTATATTGTAGCTAGCTTAGGGTTTATTTTATAGGTAAGTATTTAGTTTTAAAAAGGAATAATTTAGGTAATAATAGTAATTTGATTTTGTTTTATTTAAATTAGATTTAAGTTAGGGGGTGTAAGTGTTAGGGTTAGACTTAGGTTTAGGGTATAGTGGCGGCGACGTTGGGGGCGGCAGATTAGGGGTTAATAAATGTAGGTAGGTGTCGGCGATATTAGGGACGGCAGATTAGGGTTTAATAATATTTAACTAGTGTTTGCGAGGCGGGAGTGCGGCGGTTTAGGGGTTAATACATTTATTTAAGTGGCGGCGATGTCCGGTCGCCAGATTAGGGGTTAAAAACTTTATTTAAGTGTTTGTGATGTGGGGAGGGCCCTCAGTTTAGGGGTTAATAGGTAGTTTATGGGTGTTAGTGTACTTTTTAGCACTTTAGTTAAGAGTTTTATGTTACGGCGTTAGCCCATAAAACTCTTAACTACTGACTTTTAAATGCGTTAGGAGTCTTGACAGGAGAGGGTGTACCACTCAATTTCTCCAAGACTCGTAATACCTGCATTAAGCAAATCCCATTAAAAAGATAGGATACGCAATTGACGTAAGGGGATTTGCGGTATGTTAAAATTGCGGGGAAAAAAGTGAGCGGTACACCTGTACCTGCAAGACTCGTAATACGAGTAGGCATTAAAAAGCAGCATTGGGACCTCTCAACGCTGCTTTTTAAGGCTAACGCAAGACTCGTAATCTAGGCGATTGTTTTTATTTTTCTACTAAGTTCCTGTATAGAGGATGCTTACATTGAATTAAACTTTTATTTTGAAAGCATGGACTCCTGCACTAATGCATTAATGATGTTATTGTTACATTTGTTCTCTCAGCCAGCCTCCAGTGCTTTTTCATTTTACAGCTACTTAAAGGGACAGACTAGCCAAAATTAAACTTTCATGATTCAGATAGAGCGTGCAATTTTAAACAAGTTTCCAATTTACTTTTATCATCAAATTTGCTTTGTACTTTTGGTATTCTTTGTTGAAAGCTAAACCTAGGTAGGTGCATATGCTAATTTCTAAGCTCTTTAAGGCCGCCTCTTATCTCAAAGCATTTTGACAGTTTTTCATAGCTAAACCGCGCTAATTCATATGTGCCATATAGATAACATTGTTCTCACTCCCATGGAGTTAATTATGAATCGGCACTGACTGGCTAAAATGCAACCCTGTCAAAAGTACTGAAATAAGGGAAATAAGGGAACAGTCTGCAGAGGCTTAGATACAAGGTAATTATAGAGGTAAAAAGTGTATTAATTTAACTGTGTTGGTTCAAACAATAAAGATTCTGGAGTAGACTGTACCTTTAAAGTGCCATAAAACATGTTGAGATCTGTGCATATCCTAAAAGGGCTAATTAAGTAAAAAATAGTTTGCATGAAAAAAATGTTTAAAAATTGCTCCACCCCCCTTATCAGTGTTTAGCATCAGAAACACAGGCATTGTGTTAAAGTCTTGCATTCTACCAAAGCAAAGATAGATATAGATACAGCCATATAAGGAAATTTGTGGGGGGAGTTAGAGCTGTACAATTCAGAAACTTAAAAGAAAGGGTTAATGACGAGGCACTGCAGTATACATTTGCAGGTAAAGTAATTAAAGTACATATTATTATATTTTGTCTCTATCCCAACTTGTTTTATGTTCCTTTAAGTCATTCTTTGGCCCCAATTTATCAAAGGTCTTGCGGACCTGATCCAACACTGCGGATCAGGTCCGCAAGACCTCGCTAAATGCGGAGAGCAATACGCTCTCCGCATTTAACATTGCCCCAGCAGCTCACAAGAGCTGCTGGTGCAACGCCGCCCCCTGCTGACTCGCGGCCAATCGGCCGCCAGCAAAGAGGTGTCAATCAACCCGATCGTATTCGATCGGGTTGATTTCCGGCGATTCCTGTCCGCCTGCTCAGAGCAGGCAGACAGGGTTATGGAGCAGCGGTCTTTAGACCGCTGCTTCATAACTTGTGTTTCTGGTGAGTTTGAAGACTCGCCAAAAACATGGCCCTTCAAGCTCTGTACGGAGCTTGATAAATATGGGCCTTTGAGTACACCGCTGTTAGGAAGTTGAACTAGTGTGATTTACCCTTTTACTCTGGCCTATTCAACTCTTTTTTTGGTGCTTTAGGCTTAAATTTATATGGTGCCCCAATGGCCTAAGAACATACTGGGTAATAGTTAAATGGAGAGTTGTGGAATGTTAATGTGTAAGATTGTATATTGTACCTTATTTTATATTGCTAGTATAAATACATTTTGTTATTTTAATTTGTAGCATTTTGAAAATCCAGAAGAGTTCAGGGATATACCTCATGAAAACCATCTTGAATATGTTTACCTGGCTTATCTTTGTTGTTGCCAGCTGCAAGTGAAGTGTAAATTCTCTAAGCAATCACTGTGTAGTATGTGGTATGCATTCCCGACTCTCCAGTGAAAGTGAAAAAAAATCTAAATTTGCAGCTGCAAAACTGCAGGAAAAACAGACACGTACCAAATGTACATTATTAATAACTCATTTTAATGAGGCTTTCATTCAATCCTCTGACTCATTATATATTATTCCTGTGTATTTGTAAACACTATGATGATAGTAAGAGGTTACATGGAATGTAATAAACTCCAAACATTCCATTGATCCTATAAACAGAAAGTTCCGTGCTAGTGGGAATCAATGCACTGTTTCCATACACCCCCTCTAAAGGGAACAAAAAATATGATTCTGGGAACACCACGCCTCCTGGGAGAACAAAACATATCCAGCTAGACTGTTTCTATTAAAAACAGAGCATAAAAGGTGCTTTAATTCCGATTAATGCTTTTGGGTGCTGAATATTCATAAAGAGATGTAAGACAGGGTCCAGAATCTTTTGGTAGGAATAAGCAGTTCCATGTCATTGGGATATGCAGTGTCTGATTACCAAATAAAGAGAATGTTGCTGGGAGGGCCACAGCATACCTGTTACTTAAAGGAACCATTTACACAGCCACAAGTTGCCCAAACCATATTTAGATACAGTTTATTTTTTTTCCACCTTATGTGTGATTGTTTTCCATGTCTGTTACCACTTGGCTGTTAAAAAGCAGGAAATATGTCATTTAACTCAGTAACTACAACATATTTTTCTTAACTTTTTCTGTGGACAGTGGCCTTTCCCATATTGCATACTCCATTAACTATTCCTGGTAGTGAGTAAGAAAGAACATGCACAAAAGAGACTCCATTTTGATTTTTAAAGGACCAGTCAACACAGTAGATTTGCATAATCAACAAATGCAAGATAACAGGACAATGCCATAGCACTTAGTCTGAACTTCAAATGAGTAATAATTTTTTTTCTGACAATTTTAAAAGTTATGTCTTTTTCCACTCCCCCTGTACCATGTGACAGCCATCAGCCAATCACAAATGCATACACTTACCATGTGACAGCCATCAACCATTCACAAATGCATACACACTTATTCTTGCACATGCTCAGTAGGAGCTGGTGACTCAAAAAGTTTAAATATAAAAAGACTGTGCACATTTAGTTAATGGAAGTAAATTGGAAAGTTGTTTAAAAAGGCATGCTCTATCTGAATAATGAAAGTTTAATTTTGATTGTGTCTCTTTAAATGTCTTATAAACTACTATATATTCTTTTTCTGACTCAATGATTCTGTCTTATTTTACCAATTCAGTCTCTGCCTGTGAGCTGCAAGCTGTTGACAGACTCATTGGTCAACAGCCTTTTTGCACATTTTGCCAGCTTCAGGGAGCAAGTGGGAAGAGTAGCTTCCTTGAATACACCTGCAAATGAGTGCTAGCTATATACTGTAAGCCTTCAAATGCTTACCACACACATTATTACACTTCTCATAAAATATTACATATGAATGTTCTCAGTTGTATGTTTATTGTGAGATGAATCCACAAATTACAGTGTACAATGAATAAAACATGCCTGGGTGCTCAGTATTAAATAACATTCAGATATCATGTTACTAAAGGATGACAAAGCACTTCTGGATGTCAGCCTTTAATAGTTTTTCAGTACTGTTTTTTCTGCATTGTAATATGATCTGAGATAAAAATTGTGTCTTTTGTCTATTTTTTATTTTTGTTTTGTAATATATATGATGTGCAATCCATAATATATATTTATTACCACTGGATTGTTATTTTTCAAAAATATATGTTACCATCTTAAAGGGATATTCCCGACAAAATTGGAATCTACATGGATGCATTTTAGTTTTGAATAGAAACAATTTTATAATATACATGTATTACCAAAAATGTTTCTAATAAAAATTATAGCTGTTTCAAAAGTGTATTTAAAGGGACATTGTACACTAGATTTTTCTTTGTATAACTGTTTTGAAGATGATCCATTTATATAGCACATCTGGGTGTGTTTTTGTAAAAATGTATAGTTTTGCTTATTTTTAAATAACATTGTGCTGATTTTCAGACTCCTAACCAAGCCCCAAAGTTTGAGATGTATACTGATGTAAACAGACATCGGATTGCTTTTGTTTGTATAATGGGTCTTTTCATATACAGGGGAGGAGGGGATGGTCTGCTCTCAGTCCCTTGCAGTGGGTGTCCCAGCCTAACCTGTGCTAAATTTAGAGCTTCTAAGAAAGGGTGAGTTTACATATACGGAGCAAGCTTCAGCATAACTGCTGAAACCCACGCCGCCCGTAATTTCACCTTGCACAACGGGGTATTACATAAACCCCGCCAGAAGTTCATATAGTGCCGTAAGTCTGATAAACTAGGGATGCCCAGAAATGTGCGTAAATACAAATTTCTGGAGTCACCAGTGACTTACGGCACTTTAGAAACTGCCGGCGCCTAAGAAAATAAAAAAAATATCAAATCTCCCATAAAAGTCTAACCCGCCTCCCTAAAATAAACCCGATAAGTAGAACTGCCCTATATCCGCCATCAAACCCACATCAGAACTAATAATAAAAGTATTAACCCCTAAACCGACATCCCCCACAACGCAATAAGCCTAATTAAACTATTAATCCCTAATCCGCAGTTCACACATATCGCAATAAACCTAATAAAACTATTAACCCCTAATCCGATATTAACCCACATCGCAATAAACCTAATAAAGTATATGAACTCCTAATCCGCCATTAACCCACATCACAATAAACCTAATAAAGTATATGAACCCCTAATCCGCCATTAACCCACATCGCAATAAACCTAATAAAGTATATCAACGCCTAATCCGCCATTAACCCACATCACAACAAACCTAATAAAACTATTAACCCCTAATCTGCCAAACCCACACAATGCAATAATCCTAATAAATCTATTAACCCCTAATCCGCCAAACCCCCAAAACGCAAATAACTAATTAAATTACTAAACCCCCTAATATAACACCCTCTAAAGTAACCCCAATTACCTAAATTAAAAAATACTAAGTTACAATTAAAATAATAAAGCTAACATTACTTAAAAATAAAAAAATAAAAATATAAATTAATCTAAGATTACAAAAAATAAAAAAATTAATTCTGACATTACATAAAATAATAAACCAAATTATCAAAAATAAAATATTAAACCTAATCCCTATGAAAATAAAAAAGCCCCCCAAAATAAAAACACCTCCTAATCTAATGCTAAACTACCAATAGCCCTTAAAAGGGCCTTTTATAGGGAAATGTCCTAAAATAAACAGCTCTTTTCCTTAAAAAAAAACACCCACCAAACCCCCAAAATAAAAAACCTAACACTAAAAAATTCTTGACTACCCATTGCCCCTAAAGGGTCATTTTTATGGGCATTCAGCTATTTTACTGGTCTTAACAGGGCATTTGGCTCTTTTAAGATTGCCCAGAAATCCCTAATGTAAAAAAATGCATAAATCAAAATCCCCAAATAGGTAGTCACAGTTACTGAAGTCCGGCGGAGAAGGTCCTGTTTCAGGTGGTGAAGTCTTCTTCCAAGTGGCCGACATCTTCTTCCAAGCGGGGACCTCTTCCTTCTTCATCCAGGACCAAGCCGGCGTCGAATGGAGATGAGTGCTGACTGCTGAGCAGGATCGTTGACCACGGAGCCATGGAGCATGGAGTATCTTCTTCATACGATCACCGCCTATTGACTGTTCAAACCAGCCAATAGGATTTCTGTAGCTCTCATCCTATTGGCTGATTTGAATTTGAAGAATCAAATCAGCCAATAGTAATGCAAGGGACGCCATTTTTAAATGCATACCTTGAATTCACTATTCAGTGTACGATGGCACGCTCCATGGCTCTGCGGTCACCGCTCCTGCTCTGCACTCATCTCCGCTCCACGTCGGCTTGGTCCTGGATGAAGAAGAAAGAGGTCCCCACTTGGAATAAGATGTCAGCCGCTTGGAAGAAGACTTCACCGCCTGGAACAGGACCTTCTCCGCAGGAGTTCAGGAATGGTGAGTACCTATTTGGGGGGATAGACTTAGGCTTTTTTTGGGGGGGTTGTTTTTTTTAGATTAGGGATTTCTGGGCACTCTTAAAAGAGCTGAATGCCCTTTTAAGGGCAATGCCCATACAAATGCCCCTTTAGGGCCAATGGGTAGTTTAGGATTTTTTAGTGTTAGTTTTTTTTTATTTTGGGGGCTATTGGTAGTTTAGCATTAGATTAGGGGGTGTTTTTATTTTGTTTTGTTTTTTTTATTTTCATAGGGATTAGGTTTAATTTTTGTATTTTTGATAAATTGGTTTATTATTTTATGTAATGTTAGACTTTTTTATTTTTGTAATCTTAGATTCATTTTTTTTTAAGTAATGTTAGCTTTTTATTTTAATTGTAACTTAATATTTTTTAATTTAGGTAATGGGGTAAATTTAGGGGGTGCTAGGTTAGGGGTCTTAGTAATTTTATTAGTTATTTGCTTTGTGGGAGTTTAGCGGATTAGGGGTTAATATATTTATTAGGATTATTGCGTTGTGTAGTTTGGCGGATTAGGGGATAATAGTTTTATTAGGTTTGTTGCGATGTGGGTTAATGGCGGATTAGGGGTTCATATACTTTATTAGGTTTATTGCAATGTGGGTTAATGGTGGATTAGGGGTTCATATACTTTATTAGTTATTGTGGAGAGGGATTGCGGTTGACAGGTAGATAGATATTGCAATATTGTGCATGCATTAGGTGTTAGTTATTTTCAGGAGGTAGATAGATATTGTGCATGTGTTAGCTGTTAGTTAATATTTTCAGGCAGTTACGGGAGTTACGGTGCTCACATACTCAGCGCAAGGCTTGCTGCGCCTGCCTATGTGTGACGAGGTAAAAATGGAGTATTTGATACTGCGCTGAATATTTGATACTGATTTGCGACGCGGTTCTATGTTAACTTATGGGAGTAAATATTGCGGGCGACGGGTGAAATATACATGCCACATTGATATACTGCGCTGTATATGTTATACCAAAACCGCGTAAAAACCGGCATCGCTGGCTTTTGCGGGTGACGCCGCATATGTAATGTTGCCCTAAGTTTTAAAAAGGTTTTATACTGGATTTTTATATCAGTATCTGTGCATATTCTTCTTTATAGTAGTTTCTATTACATGCAGTTATATGAAAATTGGTGTATACTGTCACACAGCATTTGCTCAGAGAGCCTAAGGTGCTTGTACCATCTGGTAATGACTCAATTTGTTCATTGCTGACATGATACAAGCCCCACTGGTGGCTTGAGCAGCTGTAGTATTTAAAATGCTGGTGCACTGAGAATATCTAGCTATGTTTCACTTGCACGTGACGTGCAGAGAAAAATGTTAATACTAAAACAGTGATAACTTTTACTAGAGCATGCTTGCCAATACATGTATTATTATTATTATTATTATTATTATACTTTATTTATGAAGCGCCATCATATTCCTCAGCGCTGTCCATGGATACAGTTCATTGAAATAAAACAATAATATAAAACTTCTAAGATACAGGACAACATTTACAAACACATACAGAAGTAATTGAGGGCCCTATTCCCGTGGGAACTTACAATCTAGAAGGGTAGGGGGTTGAGAAACAGGAGGTGAGGACTTCAAGATTGAGAAAGATGTTAATGCAGAATTAGATGAGGGAAATGTTGTTAGGTAAGAGAAATATTATTGAGTTGCATTGTAGGCTTCTCTAAACAGAAAAGTCTTCAGAGAGCATTTAAAGGAAGAAAGATTAGGGCAAAGCCTGACAGCGCGAGGGAGAGTGTTCCAAAGGGTAGGTGCTGCACGACAGACGTCCTGCAGTCTAGCATGAGAGGAGGTGATAGTCGCAGATGCAAGGAGCAGGTCATTGTTGGATCTTAGTGGGCAGGCTGGAGTATACTTGTTGATTAGAGAGGATAGGTAGAGAGAGGGGAGCGGTTTTGGTAAGCGCTTTGTATGCAAGGGTGAGAATTTTGAATTTTATTCTGCTGTGTTTTTATTCAAAGATGCAATTCATATATGTGCATTTAAAATTTGACTGGAATGTCCCTAAAATTAAATAAGACAGTATGACAGAATTGGTAGCATGTGCCAGCTTAGACCAATTAGGGCTTTGGCTAGGGAAGTATGATATATGGGGGGTAGCATATTTCGCAGGGTACTTATACAGTTTGATGCCTTCTTACTCCTATGCTTTCCAAATGTTGAATTTATTGATTGTATCACAAAACTCATATTTCTAAAAAAGCTTAACTTTTTCAAAAACAGAGTGTATGAGACAGCTAAAAAGGGACAGTCTACTCCAGAAATGTTATTGTTTAAAAATATAGACAATCCCTTTATTACCCATTCCCCAGTTTTGCATAACCAACACAGTTATATTACAATATTGTTTACTTCTGTGATTACCTTATATCTAAATCTCTACAGATTGCCCACTTGTCTCAGTTTTTTAGACAGACTTGTATTTTAGCCAATCAGTGCGGATTAATAAATAACTCCACGAAAGTGAGCACAATTTTATTTATATGACACACATGAAATAGTGCTGTCTAGCTATGAAAAACTGCCAAAATGCACTGAGATAAGAGACAACCTTCAAGGGGTAAGAAATTAGCATATGAGCCTACCTAGGTTTAGCTTTCAACAAAGAATACCAAGCAAATTTGATGATAAAAGTAAATTGGAAAGTTGTTTAAAATTGCATGACCTACCCGAATCATAAAAGTTTAATTTTGACTAGACTGTCCCTTTAAAAGCACTTGCTCCTCACCCAAAACATGTATAACAAGCATGTGTAATACTCATTGAGCAGTATTAACTTATACTGAAAACTGAAAACCAGTAGTAACAGGGCCAAACTTTGTATTTCTTTTACCATTTTACCCTGGAGACAGTTTATGTTTTGACTGGAAATATTAATATTTACATGAATTATGTGAGCCTCTTTTTTACAAATAGTATCAGTAATCCTAGTGAGAGAACGTTTGTGGGAATCTAGCTATATGAGGTTAAACACATAGTAAACTAGGAACAGTAATGAACAAAAAATATATGTGCTAATGAATTAGAGCATGCCAGTTTATATCAGAATTTCACGTCATGGAATTCAAAACTCTAACCCTGCAGCATCACACACAGTGATTGCTTGATCAGTGCAGGAGCTCATTTATTTTGGTTCCCCCATTGGCTACAACCGAGAATGTATGAAAAACATACTAAATGTACTTTCAAGAGCAATATCCTTGGACTGCAAAACAATTCAAATTCTAAACAATTGCTCACACAGGTTTTTTTCATACACACTATTTTAGGCAAAAAATATTTGGCCTGCCTACCTTGTTTTCTACATTTTTTTGACAGAACAATTGCTAGTGCCAAGCTTAGGTACAATCCATTGCACTCAGAAGCCACATAATTAGATGAATGGAGTCTACCCATGTGCAATTTAAATGTAACATGATTTCAAAATAAACATCCTTGGAAAGCCATTGGGTTTGTTAGAGAAACAGGGTCATAAAGTTAATTTAAATGAATAATAGACAGTTAATTATAATTTTTATTATGATTGATTGCAATCCTTTAGAAAAACATTTCTGTTTTTCTACAGAAAACAACTATTGAAGTCTATGGTGATTTTTTTCTAGATAAATCATTTGATAAACTTCTACAGGATTGTGATCAACCCATTGTGCTGCATTTTTCAAGCAACAACAGCCGCTTCGGAGACCTAGCATTTCAGGTTCGGTCTTAAGATTGCAGTTGCTTAACCTGTCCGTCACCTAAAAGGTGGAGGAATAAAATCATCCCGATCTGATTGGTATGATTGATAGCCCCTGCTAGTGACTGATTGGCCTCCAACAAGCAGGGGGCGGCATTGCACAAGCATTGCTTGTGCAATGTTAAATGTGAACAGCATATGCTTACTGCTCACAGCGAGATCCGGCGGACATGATTCACTTCAGCGAATCATGTCCCCCCGATCTATAATAAATGGAGCCCATAGTGTTTTTCTTTCAATTAAACAGACTCAAATGCTAAGCACACAGGCATAATATTTTTAAATATTCAGCTGAAAATTATTTCAAACTGAGTTTTTTTCATTCTATAACATTCCTAACTGTAGACTAGATAACAAGAGGATCACTGAAATGTTGGTGCTATTGTATATTAACATTGCTTGAGTGCAATCAATAGTGCTTCTATTTTTGAGTTCATTTTGCCGTAATTCCAAAGTTATTTTTTATTACTCATGTGATAGTCTAGTACCTGGTTTCTCAGCAGTCGGGCCACGTCCCGGTACTTGGCCATGACATGCCCCTGCTGCTGGCTGTGACAGGCCTGCCATTCCACACATAAGAAATGCAGGGTAGGCCTGTCAGAGTGCCATTGCATAAGTGCACTGTGTGCATGTAGCAGCAGTTCAGTGGGAGGACAGTGGGACGAGGAACAGATGGGACTGGACCTGGACACTGCAGGAAAGTAGTATCAGCCCACTGACACCAATGAACCAACTGACACCAATGAAAGCATATATTTCATCCCCTCTGTGCTATACTATTTCTATGATGCCTAAGCATAAAACAATTTACACATACATAAATATACATACAAACATAGATATATAAACAAATACTCAAATACACACACATAGACTTTGACCCTTTCCCAGTCCCGTCCCTTGTCATATACCATTTCTCTTCAATTCTGCCAGAAAATATTAGCATTTTCATGAACAAACTAACAAGCAATAATCTTTATTTCAGGTTTCAAAAGTGCTAAATTTGACAGCAGTATTTTGGATTGCGCTTGAGCACAACTCTAAACTCACCACTTATACAAGTACAATGATCATGCTAATAGCGCTTCCTGCACTGTCCACTAAAATGATATGGCATGCTAAACCGTCCGCTTGGGATACCAGATTGTACGTTATTCTTTGTGAGACCAAGCGCAAGACAAAGCATCTCTCACCATCGATAGTGCTCCACTTGTAATGTGGAGGGTATGCAGTCAATTAAAAGGAAAGTGTATTTTTAATCTCTGTTATAAATATTACGGCTTTAGCTTTAAATATCTAGTTGAAAGTTGTGCATTTTTGCTTGTATGAATACAAAATTTAACTTACAAAACAATTTCTTGGAAGGCTTCCCCATCTGACCCCAAGCCCATTTTGTTTCTTTGTCATATCTTCCTCAGTGCTCTATAGTAAACAAAAGGTTGCTGCCCACCCCATCTATTTACTATTGTGAGTGATACTGTCTGTGCGCTGCTTATTGTCTGAGTTGTTTGAGAAGCCATGCAGACAGCTACCGATGGAGCACACATAGTAAGTGAATGGGGCAGGTGATAGCCTTCTGGCTGTAGCGCGCACTGATGACAAATAAAAAAATGCTGTAGGCTTAAGGGGACAGTGGAGCCTTCTATGACATGGATTATAACAATGTTTTTATTTATGGAGGCAAGAAAAGGATAGCTTTGAAACATTGTATTGCAATTTTAAGCCATAAGCTATTTATATTACTGTTTAAATTATTATTTACCATCCTTTTAATTCTAAATAATGAAAAGTAGCAGGACAGATGAAGAGAAAGCAAAATATGTGGGCCAAGGAAGGTTTTGCTTAGGAGAGAATAGTTTAAAGCATTGTGAGATTGGCCTTTAACTCATTCTGTACAATGTCTGTTATTTTTTTATTACTTAACTATTGCAACAAAAACTATAAAATATAAATCTAGTACATATTAAGGAATTATAATAACATATTTTCATAGGTAAATTTTCAATCCATTTTTTTTTTCTGTTTGGTTCATATCTTTCTTTATTCTTCATATAATCAGATCTCTTTTTTATAACAGAAGTGTATTCTTATTGTTAGTTTTTTCTTCACACGTTCTTACATTTTAGACTCGTATTTTGTAGAACAAACCTGAAAAATTGAAAATTGAGAGTGTGTATTTAAATTATTACATTTTAAATATATTTTATGGGCCAGACAAGTCCTTTACTTCCTAAAAACGATTGTTAGAATACCTGAATATATCTACTGTGAGTTCTCATAAAACAGTTTATTTTCAATGTCTCACTGTTTAACCTACTGTTGTAAGTTGAGAAACTTTTAGATCATATGAAGGTCGGAGGTCAACTACACTAATCTAACTTAATTTCACTGTTTGACCCTTTGAATTCTTCTACACAAGCTCTAAAGTAAATCAGTCCATTTTAACCACTTGAAGTTGACAAGGGCTACAGTAAACTCATGCACTACAAAGTGCATGCCTTTATACCTTGAATAAAACAAAAATGATAGTTTATCTCTGGCAAACAGTTTCAGCTATCAGAAAAAAATATAGTTCAAACGCTCTGTAATTCTTCACTTGAAACTTCTTTTGCTTTAAATAATTGGAAGCAGAGATTACAACTATCAGATGCATTGGGTGACAGAACACTAAAGAATGTAACTGATATATTCTTGGAAACTATAACATAATGAGTCACATAAAACTAAATATTTTTCTAGTAGTTTGAAACTTTAAAAAATAAGCAGTTTTTATTAACTAGGTGTTATTTCTTATAACAAAAGAAAACAAAAAGGAATCTCAAATATTTTTGTTAAACTAGATATCTACATATCAATCTATATATAACACCTATTTTAATGTCAGAAACAATGCGTGAATTTTTTTTGGGGGGGGTTACTATATTTTCTAAGGCATTCCACACTTTGAATTAGTAAAACTGCTTGTGTTGCATTCAGGGTATAACAGGAAAATATATTAAAATGGAAAACTAAAAAAAAAAAACATTTATTTTAGCAGAATTTTCTAATCAGTTTATATTGGGGTTTAAATAGACGATCATAGAAACAATTTGTAAATGATCAATGCAAAAGTAACACACAATATTTAATAAAAAGCAATGCAAACAAAACTCATATGCAGAGGTGATAACACTGGTCCCTACTACAGTGTAAAACACTACTGCACCTAATAAAATAGGCTAATAGAACATAACCAACCTTTACCCAAAATGTATAAGGAAAGATTTGTTTATTAAAATATATCTCATCACATAGTAAGTATGTAAGCTCCTTTTTCTGTGTGCTGTACCCTGGGCATACGTACTTCCCTTTTTAGCTGCTCTACAGGTTATTATATACGGCTCCCTCCGTGCTCTTACGTTAATCTGGGTCCTACAAACTCTTCATAATGAACACTGGACATTTATGTTGTACATATGAATATTGTGTGATGAAATGTATTTTAATGTAAAAATCTTGTCTTGCACATTTTTGGTAAAGGTTGGTTTTGTCCTATTAGCCTGTTTTAGGTACAGTAGTGTTTTACACACATGTAGGTGTGTATCATTGTTTTTCAATGCAAAAGTAATACATCAAAGAAAATTAATTAAATATTGTTGATGACTGCCTAACGTGTCTGAAATCTATCATATAAATTCATTACGTGTGAGCAATTAACAATTTTTATATCATTTTTTATAATGTTCAAATTAACATCATAATACAATGCAACCATAAATAAACTATGTGATGATAATATTGCAGTCGAGCACTACAAGTTTCATTATTTAAAACTGCGGTTTGATAGATAGATAGATAGATAGATAGATAGATAGATAGATAGATAGATAGATGATAAATAGATAAATATGTGATAGATATCTGAAATATATGACACAAAATCAAAGTATATCTCTAGATTACAGTTGAGAAACATAAGTATCCTACATATGTAGAATTTTCATTTTGTACACTACCTATAGAAAGAAAGAAAAAATGCCAAAATGTATTTGTCAAACCTAAGCCATTAACTAAAAATAAAAAATAAAATAAAAAAAAGGGCAAGGAAAAAGGGTAATCTCTCCGCTAGCTTGTATACACCCCCTATAGAATGGAACCAATATGGAACATAAGTATTTATTTATTAGCATGTTCACTAATCCAGTCAGACCAGACATATGTAATTTTTATGCAGGCAAAATATATATTTCTCTATATACATATGCATATGTCTGATGTGTAAACATGTGCGCTAGTTGTTATATTTGCTGTGTGCATAGTTTTATGTATCTGCAAAAAAAAAAACTGACAGGGAGTCCAAATATTTGAAACTTTTCTGACCCCAGAAATGTTGTTTTTGAATAATTACAGTCCTTGTAATTAGTTGCTATTATAGTAATATACATCATGGTTAGTGTTATTTCACTTACGACTTTCATCTGAAAGACTATGATTAATATTGTATGTGGAAAGCTGTGCATAATCTCAAGAAAATGTTGTTGCAGTGAGTCTATATTAAAAAGTTAATAAACCAGAAAAAGTGTCAATGCTATAATGTGCACTTTATTGTGTGTCGTTCCAAAAGCCATGCAAACTCCCACAGGCACAGTACATTCATTCAGCTGACTGTGTGTGTTTCCCCCCAAAAAAATCATTAAACCTTTTACTGCTAAAAAGTCTGGTGATGTATTACAATACTTTGTATTGTGCAATAACTGTTTACTTCAACAGTAATTTTGCACTCAGAAACCACACACATCAGTAAACTGGGTTACTTGGATCTGAAGTTAACTTCCAAGTATGAAATTTAGTATCACCTACTGATCTTAACAAATTCTTCTTTAAAAACACAACTGGTTATAACATAGAACAAAAGGAGCATGCCCTTTTTATGGTGGAAAAGCACAGAAACATTTTTTTTGTTGATTTGTTTTTTGCATGACTCATTATAATGCAAATTAAATTTAGTGCCAAAAACTCACATGTTGTCTACGGAATATTTAAAATAATGTTACATTTACAGAAGGTGCCTCTTTCATTAAAAAACAAGTAACAAAGCTTACAAATAGTATAAAACAGCATACTGTTTAAATGATTGCAAATATATTCAAAAATACTTCTCTATACTCTTAGCTGTACACAGTATTAAGATGTACAGACCGGTTAGGTTTACATAAAGAGGCAATAATTTAAAAGGCCCCTTGGCCTTATGCCTCTATGCAATACAAATATGGCACTAAAAAAAGTTACACTGTGCATGCACTACTATATTACTATATTATTGGCAGTCTATGAGGGTAAAAAACAACAATGTTTTATGTTACTGGCAGTCTTGGGGTCCATGGCTGTCAAGGGTGTCAAATCACTACTGTGTTTGTGTGTTACTGGCAGTAGGAAAATACATTGATTTTATGTTACTGTTAGCCAAAGGGGATACAATGACTGTTCAGTTGTGAAAATATACATGGTGGGGTCAAGGGTGTGTTTAAGGAAGACCTTTTTTTTCATATGTATTTATTTATCTAAACTAAGGGAACCCTATTTCATATGCCCTTAAATAGTGAATCTCATGATTTAATTCAATACCAGACATTAAATGCAGTAGCCTAAAGTTGTTTTTTTCTTCTTAGAAGTACATTAGTCACCAAAACAAACCAGTAAACAAGCAGATAACAAATAAATGAGTAAATATATTCTATGGCCTAGATTTAGAGTTCGGCGGTAGCCGTCAAAACCAGCGTTAGAGGCTCCTAACGCTGGTTTTGGCCGCCCGCTGGTATTTGGAGTCAGTGATTAAAGGGTCTAACGCTCACTTTTCAGCCGCGACTTTTCCATACCGCAGATCCCCTACGCCATTTGCGTAGCCTATCTTTTCAATGGGATCTTTCTAACGCCGGTATTTAGAGTCGTTTCTGCAGTGAGCGTTAGAGCTCTAACGACAAGATTCCAGCCGCCTGAAAATAGCAGGAGTTAAGAGCTTTCTGGCTAACGCCGGTTTACAAAGCTCTTAACTACTGTACCCTAAAGTACACTAACACCCATAAACTACCTATGTACCCCTAAACCAAGCTCCCCCCACATCGCCGCCACTCGATTAAAATTTTTAACCCCTAATCTGCCGACCGCCACCTACGTTATACTTATGTACCCCTAATCTGCTGCCCCTAACACCGCCGACCCCTGTATTATATCTATTAACCCCTAACTTGCCCCCCACAACGTCGCCGCAAGCTACTTAAAATAATTAACCCCTAATCTTCCGACCGCAAATCGCCGCCACCTACGTTATCCCTATGTACCCCTAATCTGCTGCCCCTAACACCGCCGACCCCTATATTATATTTATTAACCCCTAATCTGCCCCCCACAACGTCGCCGACACCTACCTACACTTATTAACCCCTAATCTGCCGAGCGGACCTGAGCGCTACTATAATAAAGTTATTAACCCCTAATCCGCCTCACTAACCCTATCATAAATAGTATTAACCCCTAATCTGCCCTCCCTAACATCGCCGACACCTACCTTCAATTATTAACCCCTAATCTGCCGACCGGAGCTCACCGCTATTCTAATAAATGTATTAACCCCTAAAGCTAAGTCTAACCCTAACACTAACACCCCCCTAAGTTAAATATAATTTTTATCTAACGAAATAAATTAACTCTTATTAAATAAATAATTCCTATTTAAAGCTAAATACTTACCTGTAAAATACATCCTAATATAGCTACAATATAAATTATAATTATATTATAGCTATTTTAGGATTAATATTTATTTTACAGGCAACTTTGTAATTATTTTAACCAGGTACAATAGCTATTAAATAGTTAAGAACTATTTAATAGTTACCTAGTTAAAATAATAACAAATTTACCTGTAAAATAAATCCTAACCTAAGATATAATTAAACCTAACACTACCCTATCAATAAAATAATTAAATAAACTACCTACAATTACCTACAATTAACCTAACACTACACTATCAATAAATTAATTAAACACAATTGCTACAAATAAATACAATTAAATAAACTATCTAAAGTACAAACAATAAAAAAGAACTAAGTTACAGAAAATAATAAAATATTTACAAACATAAGAAAAATATTACAACAATTTTAAACTAATTACACCTACTCTAAGCCCCCTAATAAAATAACAAAGCCCCCCAAAATAAAAAATTCCCTACCCTATTCTAAAATACAAATATTACAAGCTCTTTTACCTTACCAGCCCTGAACAGGGCCCTTTGCGGGGCATGCCCCAAGAATTTCAGCTCTTTTGCCTGTAAAAAAAAACATACAATACCCCCCCCCAACATTACAACCCACCACCCACATACCCCTAATCTAACCCAAACCCCCCTTAAATAAACCTAACACTAATCCCCTGAAGATCTTCCTACCTTGTCTTCACCATACCAGGTTCACCGATCCGTCCTGGCTCCAAGATCTTCATCCAACCCAAGCGGGGGTTGGCGATCCATAATCCGGTGCTCCAAAGTCTTCCTCCTATCCGGCAAGAAGAGGACATCCGGACCGGCAAACATCTTCTCCAAGCGGCATCTTCTATCTTCTTCCATCCGATGACGACCGGCTCCATCTTGAAGACCTCCAGCGCGGATCCATCCTCTTCTTCCGACGACTAGACGACGAATGACGGTTCCTTTAAGGGACGTCATCCAAGATGGCGTCCCTCGAATTCCGATTGGCTGATAGGATTCTATCAGCCAATCGGAATTAAGGTAGGAATTTTCTGATTGGCTGATGGAATCAGCCAATCAGAATATAGTTCAATCCGATTGGCTGATCCAATCAGCCAATCAGATTGAGCTCGCATTCTATTGGCTGTTCCGATCAGCCAATAGAATGCGAGCTCAATCTGATTGGCTGATTGGATCAGCCAATCGGATTGAACTATATTCTGATTGGCTGATTCCATCAGCCAATCAGAAAATTCCTACCTTAATTCCGATTGGCTGATAGAATCCTATCAGCCAATCGGAATTCGAGGGACGCCATCTTGGATGACGTCCCTTAAAGGAACCGTCATTCGTCGTCTAGTCGTCGGAAGAAGAGGATGGATCCGCGCTGGAGGTCTTCAAGATGGAGCCGGTCGTCATCGGATGGAAGAAGATAGAAGATGCCGCTTGGAGAAGATGTTTGCCGGTCCGGATGTCCTCTTCTTGCCGGATAGGAGGAAGACTTTGGAGCACCGGATTATGGATCGCCAACCCCCGCTTGGGTTGGATGAAGATCTTGGAGCCAGGACGGATCGGTGAACCTGGTATGGTGAAGACAAGGTAGGAAGATCTTCAGGGGATTAGTGTTAGGTTTATTTAAGGGGGGTTTGGGTTAGATTAGGGGTATGTGGGTGGTGGGTTGTAATGTTGGGGGGGGGGTATTGTATGTTTTTTTTTACAGGCAAAAGAGCTGAAATTCTTGGGGCATGCCCCGCAAAGGGCCCTGTTCAGGGCTGGTAAGGTAAAAGAGCTTGTAATATTTGTATTTTAGAATAGGGTAGGGAATTTTTTATTTTGGGGGGCTTTGTTATTTTATTAGGGGGCTTAGAGTAGGTGTAATTAGTTTAAAATTGTTGTAATATTTTTCTTATGTTTGTAAATATTTTATTATTTTCTGTAACTTAGTTCTTTTTTATTTTTTGTACTTTAGATAGTTTATTTAATTGTATTTATTTGTAGCAATTGTGTTTAATTAATTTATTGATAGTGTAGTGTTAGGTTAATTGTAGGTAATTGTAGGTAGTTTATTTAATTATTTTATTGATAGGGTAGTGTTAGGTTTAATTATATCTTAGGTTAGGATTTATTTTACAGGTAAATTTGTAATTATTTTAACTAGGTAACTATTAAATAGTTCTTAACTATTTAATAGCTATTGTACCTGGTTAAAATAATTACAAAGTTGCCTGTAAAATAAATATTAATCCTAAAATAGCTATAATATAATTATAATTTATATTGTAGCTATATTAGGATTTATTTTACAGGTAAGTATTTAGCTTTAAATAGGAATCATTTATTTAATAAGAGTTAATTTATTTCGTTAGATAAAAATTATATTTAACTTAGGGGGGTGTTAGTGTTAGGGTTAGACTTAGCTTTAGGGGTTAATACATTTATTAGAATAGCGGTGAGCTCCGGTCGGCAGATTAGGGGTTAATAATTGAAGGTAGGTGTCGGCGATGTTAGGGAGGGCAGATTAGGGGTTAATACTATTTATGATAGGGTTAGTGAGGCGGATTAGGGGTTAATAACTTTATTATAGTAGCGCTCAGGTCCGCTCGGCAGATTAGGGGTTAATAAGTGTAGGTAGGTGTCGGCGACGTTGTGGGGGGCAGATTAGGGGTTAATAAATATAACATAGGGGTCGGCGATGTTAGGGCAGCAGATTAGGGGTACATAGGGATAACGTAGGTGGCGGCGGTTTACGGAGCGCCAGATTAGGGGTTAAAAGTGTAATGCAGGGGTCAGCGATAGCGGGGGCGGCAGATTAGGGGTTAATAAGTGTAAGGTTAGGGGTGTTTAGACTCGGAGTACATGTTAGAGTGTTAGGTGCAGACGTAGGAAGTGTTTCCCCATAGGAAACAATGGGGCTGCGTTAAGAGCTGAACGCTGCTTTTTTGCAGGTGTTAGGTTTTTTTTCAGCTCAAACTGCCCCATTGTTTCCTATGGGAGAATCGTGCACGAGCACGTTTTTGATGCCGGCCGCGTCCGTAAGCAACTCTGGTATCGAGAGTTGCATTTGCGGTAAAAATGCTCTACGCTCCTTTTTTGGAGCCTAACGCAGCATTTGTTTGAACTCTCGATACCAGAGTTAAATTTATGGTGCGGCCAGAAAAAAACCCGCGGAGCGTTAACAGCCCTTTTACCGCCGAACTCCAAATCTAGGCCTTAGATTTGTAAACTCATTGCCAGTGAAAAAACCATTATAGAACCTCTCTACAGTCTTGGGAAATACTTGTACTCTTTATATTTTAACTTTAAAGAGACAGTAAACATCTTTAGAT